>NC_068937.1:38929263-40129263 GCF_016801865.2 Culex pipiens pallens | reverse complement strand
AAAAGTCAAATTTGAAGGTGAGCCCACGATTTTTTTTCGTTCAAAATTTTTGTGAAAATAGCCTAAAATGTTACAAAAAGACTCACGAAAAATGCAGGATTGAGCAACATACCTAAAAAAATACAAAAGTTATTTACTGAAACTGTTTTTTTCAAAAGTGCTCTAAACATCAAAATTTTCAAAAAGCGATAGTGGGAATCGATTCTCCCGACAATTTTACATAAAAGTCTCCATATTGACCATTGTCCTAAGTCCAATCCTTGTGATGTTAGAGCGGTTTTAAAAATAAAAATGTTGAAAAAATAGGTTTTTTGGTGGTTTTTGCCAATTTCTATATGACAGACTTGATTTCTCACTCTCGAAAATATTTTTACCGGAAAGCTCGTCCAATTTCCCATAAGTTTGTCTTTGACCACATTTCAATTGGATGTATGGGCTTACAGATATAAGCTAATTTACTATCCAGGTTACTATACTACACTGAAAAAATATTATATTTTCAGTTATGAGCAATGTAATTAGCTTATATCTTTAAGCCCATACATCCAATTGAAATGTGGTCAGAGACAAACTTATGGGAAATTGGACGAGCTTTCCGGTAAAAATATTTTCGAGACTGAAAAATCAAGTCTGCCATAAAGAAATTGGCAAAAACCACCAAAAAACCTATTTTTTCAACATTTTTATTTTTAAAACCGCTGTAACTTCACAAGGATTGGACTTAGGACAATGGTCAATATGGAGACTTTTATGTAAAATTGTCTGGAGAATCGATTCCCACTATCGGTTTTTGAAAATTTTGATGTTTAGAGCACTTTTGAAAAGAACAGTTTCAGTAAATGATTTTTAATTTTTTTATGTATTTTGCTCCATCTTGCATTTTTCGTGAGTCTTTTTGTAACATTTTAGGCTATTTTCACAAAAATTTTGAACGAAAAAAATCGTGGGCTCACCTTCAAATTTGACTTTTAAACTTAGAAATCAAAAAATCTCATAAAAGTGGAGTGTTTTTTTCTTCCAGTGTATTTTTTTCGAAAAGCCCGTCAAATTTCCTACAAGTTTGTCTTTGACCACTTTTTGATACGATGCAACGGCTTCGAGATACAGCAATATTTAAATTACGAAATGCAAAAATATTTAAAACACTTATGCCCTTCTCAAATGTCATTATCGAGTGTAACTGGCTCCATATACACAAAAATGGCTTATATAAGCGTAGGATAACATGTCTACAAAGTTCCATTCAAATCGGAAAGAGTCGGGTACAACCGATTCCCTATTTGACATGGAATTGCTCTAAAAAAACTCAATTTTAATTTGGAGGTAAGGAGTAAATATTGTTTTGATGAAATAACATCAATCTGTTAAAAGCTTACATAATGGTAATAATTTAATACTCATAAGCAAGATCTTTTCCCAGTTGCTTCAAAAATTAATATTACCAGAAATAATTCTGATATCATAATTTCTGATAATCTGATTAATTTTATATAAACCAAACAATACATTTAATTGAACAAAATCATGTTGAGTTTGTTCATTTATTATTTTTTCAGAGAATTTTCAAAAAATAGTTCCAAAAATTTAAGGAAATTTTTAATTCCGCTTGAATTTCGGGAATTCCCGGGAAATTTACAAATTTCCCGGGAAACGGGAAATATTTTTTTTCGGGAAATCCCGGGAATTCCCGGGAATTTTTTTCCCGGGACGGGAAATTGGACGCTCTAATTCTGAGTCGCCCAAGTAACATTTTTAAACCAACTAGCCACCACCAAGTTTCATTGAGGTTTTATTGTAGCATCTTGATTGCTTAATAGTTTTATTTGGGCATTCACCGCAACCAACAAGCAAGAACCAATTAATAGGTTCTAACAGGGTTTTATGCCTCGGACCTAAAACCGGGTGGAAATAAAAGCCGACTGGCTTTCAATAAGGTTTTATGAAAGTTTTAATAGAGGCTTGAAAACCAAATGGCAATGCCATGCCAAACGGTTTTATCGCATGCTTTGTTAAAACCTAGGGTGTTGTAGCTGTCAAGTGCCATTAGGCATGTAAAAAGCTCACTTAAACCCATAAGCTCCTAAAAGAGCATTTATCGCGGCCAAATAGCAGTGCATAAATATGGCGCTAAACGCGTGCTCTGATTGAATATGATTGACCGCCATCTTGAATGAAAAAATGAAAAACTGAAAAATTTTAATTAAATTTGATGAAAACACACATTTATGCTGAATTTCTGGTATGATTAATATAGCGATAGATGTTTAAAAATATTTTGAACATTTTTTTCAAAGAATTGCAATAAAATATTTTTCAACATTAAACAGTATGATTACAAAATATTGATTTTTGATGAAGCGAGTTGAATTTTTTGGCTCTATCTCCCCTACATTTATCAATAAAATTTCAACCGCAGCTGAATTTGAGCCATCAATTGCGAGAAATAAGCTTTCAAATTATTTGGATTACCTCTAATATCTATTATTTATCATCGCCATTTTTGACAACCATCTCCATAATTTCATTTGGCAAGACGAAGACTTATTTTTGCCAAAATAAAACCTATTTGGCATAAGACGTTTGAAGACGTATGAAATGTCATTTTTCCATAACTCCTGACTAGGTTTTAACAAAGGTTTTATCAAGGCTTTGAGGATGTTGTTAGGATTCAGTTGTAAAGCCTTGAACTCCTATGTAGGTTTTATAAATAGGCCGTAACAACCTTTTGCGGAGGTCCTTTTGGGTTTTAAGTGGGGTTTATCAAGGTTCTGGGGAGTTTGTTACGACTAAGGGGTTTAAATGTTGGTTTTGGCTGATAGGTTTTATAGCGGTTGTGACAGCTTTGATAAAGCCTAAAATGTTACTTGGGCGATAGGTATAACGTCATGATTCGAATTCCCGGACGCTTCGAAACCCGGACACTTCATCTTGTTTTATCAATTATTTAGATATAAGTTCGCATTATGAATGTAAAAACTGTGTCATTTGATGAATTCTAACATCATCATTTCATTTAAAGTCTGTTTGAACGCTGTAGTTAATGCAAAAGCAATTAAATACAATAAAATTATAAGTTTACCAAAAATGCGAAACATTTCACTTGAAATATTTCATAGGCGTTCGAAGCACCGGGAAGGCAAAGCAGAAATTTTTGGTTTCGATTTCCTTAAATTCTGGCAAATTGTAATATAAACTATCGATTGTTTTGATGTTAACAGCTTATTTGAGACCTAAAGAATGCCATTCACTAACATTTCAGTCCAAATTTGTGCGATTCATAAGTAAAATCGAGTGTCCGGAATTCGAAGCAAAAGTGTCCGGATTTCGAATCAGCTTTTATCAGTGTCCGGGATTCGAAGCACAGCAAGTCATTTTAATTTTAAATTTCTGATGAAAAATTGTTAGAAAAGACAAAATTTGCGTGCATTTTCTTGAAACTAACTGTTTATGCTACATCCTTATGATATTTCTAGATTTCCAATTTATTACATGATGTTTTGCCAGCTATAACAAAAATGATATGCTACTAAGTGTCCGGATTTCGAATCATGACCGTGAAGGTGGGTCTAGGAGGTCGAATAAAGAAGTTCATTTTTCGAGTGATTTTATAACCTTTCCTCATTGAGGTGAGGAAGGCAAAAATTACGTCAAATTTGTTTTTGCATAAAATATCGATTTTTTCCAAAAAATGCTATTTTTTTTAATCATAACTCGGCGGCAGATTTTTTGGTCATGTTTCTCTATGGCTCAAAAGTTGCAGATTTTTGTCCTCTAAAACATATAAAAAAATCTCGAAAATAAACAAATACGTATTTTGGGAAATTGACTTTTTGTGGAAAAAAAGTTGATAAAAAATCCGCATTTTTTTTTCGTGTACCTTCGTCAAAATAAGTACTTAATATTACACACAGCATGTACAATTTTTGAAAACACAAAAAAAAAGTTGCAACCGACGGGATTCAAACCCAGCAACAACAGTAAGGACTGGCGCCTTAACCCGACCATCAGAGCGATGAAAAATAAAAAAGGATAAACGTATATATGAGCTTGACATTTTGGTCGAGTAGGCTTCCCATAGGGGGATGGCGTCACTATTTTTAGACCACGTTTTCCACCTTTTCACCATCGAAACCGACTACTTTATCGACTTCATTTTGCTGGGCGAGATAGGATGCTGTCTATTTTTAGCCGATGACTCAGCACTTTTCCACTCTTGCACTTACAAAAACCAGATGGCAGCACGACGTAACGCCACGTCCCTATACTGATGGGCTACATATTTCAAGGTGTAGGTAATATTACATGGAATTGCATAAAATAATGCATTATTTATTTTACACCCAGGCCTTTTACACGCAGCTGGATTACTACTTTTTTAGCTGTGTTGGTCATAGGGAAGGTCCCCACAAAGTTTGGGCCAAATCAAAAAATACAAAAAATAAAAATGGTCGAAATCGGCCGATTTTGTAGAGAGTTGCTCATTAGGTCCTGTAGAAATGTTATGCAAAGTTAACAAGACCTAAACTGATCTGATTGTTTCAATCGTTTCTTCGAAAAGCAAAAAAAAACTTGCGAAATAAGCTATAGTCATTTTTGTGTGGACAGCTGTCAAAATTTTTCCTAGACTTGTATGAACGAATACACAAAAAGGTCCAATAAACAAAATTTTCATTTTGTTGCTTTTTGTGTGTTTTTGAATACCTCATACTCGGGGGGTTTAAAAAAAACAAAAAAAAAGTTTATATAAAAACCATTTCTGATCACTTCTTTTCATTTTAATTGAAAAAAAATGACAGGACAACATTTTTTTATGGATCAACTATGGTCCCTTTGGAACGACGAACCTTTTCTGTCAAGAAGGAACGCAAAGTTATTTTTTTAAATTGTTTTAAAAATCAATTTTGAATCCTTTGCACTCGTACATTCAGCCGTGTCTATCAGTCTGTGTACTGGTGTGTATGTGTGTGACCAAAGTTATCACTCCCATTCACATCAACCAACCAGGGCCCTGCAGGGCTTTAAATTTTCAGCCTAATGTTATTGTTTATTTCCAAATCTTCAACCCAACTACCTTCAGAGGTGTTTGTCCCTACCCAACTGAAGCACAAATCCGTGCCAGGACGTCGTTCATTGTTTTTCCAACCAGGATTATGACACAATTCCGTTCCGAGTTTTCCCCGTGAATTTTGTTTCCCACACTTCAGTTCCGTTTCGTTGCCCAAACTTGCCTAATTGATTCAAGCACGCTTCAGTTCAAGTGTTTTGATTGGCTTTCAAACTATTTCCGTTTACTGGTTTTATTTTTGTTTGGCGAGGGGTCGACAATTGCATTCATATTTCCTCTACCAAGGGTTCGTTGTTTTTAACTATTCTTGAAAAAAGGAAATAAAAAACTACAAATCCTGCTGAATACGTACGCAATTCTCTGGTATACAGGAGTCAATTACCCTCACAAAAGGCGTCGACTGATTCGCTTCATTCATGATGTCCCTTTCCCCTTTTTTTATTATTCTTCATGGTACACGACACGCATCACCCCGCTGAAGAAAAAACGGCGCCACGTGGCCCGTTCCAGGTTTCTAATGAACCCGAACTGCGGCGTTCCAGCAGTGCAGTGCAGTCATTTTCACACACACACAGGCAGGTGCCCGCTGGGGTGGGGCCACGTGTGACTTCACGCTGGACAGCTCCGGGGACCGAAATAATTGGGGACACATTTTTATTTTTGAGAAACTCACATTTGTCAGCGTTTTATTATTGTATGTAATTTGGGGTGCAGCAACAATAAGGAGAGAAAAAAATGGATTGCACAAGAATGGAAAAGAGCTCTTGACTTTGATATTCTTGGGTTTAAAATGTATGGCATTGTTTTGAACCGATCCAACCAAAAAGAATTAATTTAAAAAAAAGTGTAAATGAAAGAAAAGCTTCTTTCTTCTTTGTTATGACTAATGTGTACTGACTGAGGTTTAATAAACACACACAAAAAAAATCATTTCAACACTACGGGTTTTGTTAAATAGGAAGTTATCTGTTGTTTAAGAGATTGCAACATGCTTATGAGCCCTTCTCAAATGTTACTCCAAAGCTTTAATTATGACTCAAGTATTTTGTGATGCTTCTTGTTCCATTATTTGGAAATTGGGTTTGAAATTTGAAACAAAGTTTTTTGTTTACTTTTCGAGACTGGAGATTTTCTTGTCAGCTCAAAATGTTAAAAATTGGTCAGAGTAAAGTGCGTAAAGACGGCAACACTGAGGGGAAAATTGATTTTATTGAAAAAAATGTGCAGTTTTGAATCGTTACTATCTTTACAAAGGTTGTTGCAAATGAAAAGGGGCAATTTTTTGCAAGGTTGAAAATTAGGATGTTACAAAAAATTAACTTTTCGGGATTGTTTTTGTTTCAATAGAGTTGTAAAAATGTCAAAAACTCAGTTCTCAGTGACGACAATTAAAATTAAATTGTTCGCTCTACAGCATTGCCTTGACGTTCTCGATTGCAAGATTCCTACTCGAAACTAAGTGTCCGAAAGCTTGAGATTGTTGACGGCAATAGGGGGATGGCGTCGCTATTTTTAGACCACGTTTTCCACTTTTTCTCATCGAAACCGACTACTTTATCGACTCAATTTTGCTGGGCGAGATAGGACGCCGTCTATTTTTAGACGATGACTCAGCACTTTTCCACTCTTGCACCTCAAAAAACCAGGTGGCAGCACGATGTAACGCCACGTCCCTATTGTAAACGTATTTTTACACCTAAGCTTCCATCCACCCCGGGATTTGAACTGACAACTTTTGGATTGTTAGTCCAACTGCCTACCAGCGACTCCACCGAGACAGGACCCAGGAAGACGACCTGGGCTGAGCTAACGACCTAACCACCGGGACCTTCTGGGATCAATCCCAGGCCGACCGGGTGAGAGGCAACCACGCTTACTCCTACACCACCGGTCTCGGCAAGCGACCTTAAAACTGATGCCCCAAAATCACTGGTCTTCTTTCCGTCCTGATACTCTCAGCGCCGATTAAACTAGGGTATTTTAACCATTAGTGGACCCCCTAGTAGAGCCGAAGCACATTTTTCACAAATTTTCAATATTTTGAGCACTTTTTCATAACCCTTTGTACAAAATAATCTGGAATCTGGAGTGTTTTGAACAATTTTGAGTATTTGTTTCATCAGTTTTTTGTTTTTGAG
The DNA here is from genome assembly GCF_016801865.2 of Culex pipiens pallens. NCBI lineage: Eukaryota > Metazoa > Arthropoda > Insecta > Diptera > Culicidae > Culex > Culex pipiens. The sequence continues at coordinate 40,122,060 of NC_068937.1, read as the reverse complement.
CAGAAAAATAGCCATTTGAAAAAAAGTTTTTTTTGCCTGTTATGGACCCCCTTTTCCTATAGTGGACCCAGGTCCATAATCCGATTGTGGACCCGGGTCCACTATAGGCAAACTGTTATTTTTATACCAAATTTAACCGATATTTGATGTTTTGATGGATGGTGTAGGTCTAATCATAGATATAATGAATAAAAGTTGGATTTTGCTCACTTTTCATCATGAACAAATATGTTTTGTTAACAAATTTGGCTTTAAACAACAAAAAAACCTAACAGACATTTAAACACATTTATTTCCAAAAAAGATCCGAGAAAACGTTTCAAAAACCACTGTAATCATACAAATAATTTAAAAAAATAATTTTGATGCAATTTTTTCCACATTAATTACATAAATGATTGACCGAAACTAAACAATAGTTTTGTTAGCAGTTGCTGATAAAACCACACATGTTTATTTAAAAATAATGTTTTGTTATTGATTTATTATTATAAAATATCATTTCAAACTGCAACTATGATGCTTTAGTTAAGTACCATTAACTAAAGTTTTGATTAATTACAAATTCTTTCGGCTTCAGCATATTGGTACTTTTAACATAAAAACAGCTATATTTATACTCATAATTGAAAAAATATGCGTTGAAGTTGATTACAACAAGCATTCATTGTATGTTTAAGAGAAACTTTTGCTTAAATACACAGTTTTCTTTATTTTTGTAAGTTAAATTAACAGGGGTCCACTTTTGGAAAAGTTTGGATTTTCGTTGTCCTATATTGGACCCCCCTAATTTTTGCTCGAAAATGAGCAATTCTCCGCTTTATTTTAATAAAGTTTCTTAAACTTACATTATTTCGACCTGCTGAAGTTGAATAATCAGTCAAAAAATGATTGGATAGTTAATTCAATCATAAAATATAAATGCAGTTTTGTTGTGAAAATGCTAGTGGCCATGGCTGATTTCAGATGCCGAACTCAAAACACTTATTTTGGCTGAAAGGACACGTCAATGTCAGCCAACATTGTTTTAAATGATGCCGAACATGCCAAATAAAAGATTTGTAGACAAAAACACGCTTGAAATTGTGATTTTATTGAATTTTCCATCAAAAACCCTTCAGAGGGTCCACTATAGGAGAGGGGTCCACTAATGGATAACGTACCCTAATTTAGTTTAACGGGACGTAAGAGTGATCGCTTCCAAATCGTGCTTTTTGCGAAGTGAAATTTTGCCAATGCCTTCGGATAATCAAGTCATAATACTGGCAAGACGAACTACACGCTGGGGAACAGGAAAAAATATATAGGGGAAATATGCCCATTTTAAGCCTAATAAGCGGTCGTGTTTGAATGAAGCTGGATAATCGGGATTGTTCCTTGAAATTCACTAAAACCAAGTACACCAACGAATAGAGCAACTTTTTGTGAACATTTCTGTTTATTTTCATTTTTATTAAAGGTTATGCTTTTCCTTTTACAAGCATTTAAAAAAATATTTCAAAAATGCATTCTAATCAGTCGAGTGCATTGGGCCAGCCCATTTTTCTATTTTCAGCTTAGTTCTTTTTTTCTTCCAGCGCACTTTTGGGTCTATTTAGTGCTGCCAAAATTGATAAAATTTTAAGCGAACACTCACGAAAAGTAGCATTTATAGCGAAAGTTTCCTGGCAGCACTTGCTCACTCCAACAGGCGCTGCACCAGCATGTTGGTGGTGTTGGTGGCCACTAGGCCGTCCCAAAAAAAAATGAAAAGTTGTCAAATCTTTGGTGCTCACCCCTAGAATGCTAGATTAGGATGTCAGGAACAATGTTTTCATACAACAAAAAATTTCCAAAAATGGTTTACAACTCGCGCGCGGAGCTTGAATGAAAAAAGTGCATGTTGGGACGGTGTGTATTTTATGGACACGTCCTTATTGTGTACATTCTGAAGAACAATACGAATGTGAACCTTTATGACAAATAAAGATCTGACGATCACTCTCTTCTTCATCCAGCCACCGTCCTAGACGGTTGGTCTGAAGTGTAGTGCAAGCTATTGTTTTATTTCTGCTACTATCCGTTGGTCATCTGGGAACCTGCAATCAATCAACACAACGTACTATGGGTCCTACTGCTTTGCGCGATCAGTGCATTTGTCGAGTATTTTTCAGAAATGCGAGTCATACTAAAATCATTCAAATTTGGTTGCCTTGGGCTTCAAGTTATAGTTTAATGTCCCCTGAACAAATTCCTGTATACACAGAAAAAAAAGTTGAATTTTGGAATGTTGAAAATTTGGTAGGTTGAATATGACCTCTTTATTTGTGTAATATTACATAAAAAATGTGTAAAAATGTGAACCTGATGAATATTCATCAAAAACTGATGAAAATTCATCATTTTCTTGGGTAAAATTTATCATTTATTTTGCCACAAAATCTGTCACCATTTCCTGATGAATATAACCATTATTTTTTTTCTGTGTAGACATAGTCCATAAAAGCTTGTGTTTGGGCATGGCAGGGCGTTTTGGGCGTTTTAGGGAGAAAAAATTGTATTTTTTAGCCAAAAAAAATGATATTTTCTCACAATGTGACGTAAACGACATGTTTATAAGTACTGCTCTGTGCTCTTCTCGATATGAACAAATAAAGCTCTAATGTTTGTTTTGTTTTTATTTGACAGAAAAAGCCAGCAAATTGCTGACTGAAAAAACTGTTTCTTTTCAATGTGCAATACAATTTAAGTAGATTACATGTCATTGGGTAACTTTTTTTGAAAAAAGGTGCAGTGGTAATCCTACAGGCATAACCATCATGACGAAGAACTTCGGACCCAAAAGTAAATGAAATTTTTAGAGTTTTTAATATTTGCGTTTCTTGGCCACAAAATCAATGAAGAAATAGTTATTTCGTAAGATCTATTTATTTTTGCTCAAAGATGGTCTCGTGGTATTTTGACGTTTGATAATAATTAAAACTTTCAAACGCTTCTTCAGCTAAGGGACCATCCATAAACCACGTGGACACTTTTTTGGGAATCTGTTACCCCCCCCCCCCCTCGTGGACAATTGTCCATACAAAAAAAACTTTTTTGTATGGATCGTGGACAATCGCCATACCCCCCCCCCCCCCTTAAAGTGTCCACGTGGTTTATGGATGGTCCCTAATCGTAATAGCAAAATTTTCGAGCCAGTTTATATGAAATCATTTCATCAATTCTCTGTTAAACTTTCGACATTGAACAATTTTCAAAAAATATTTTGCAAGCAATAAAATTTATTACAAAGAGTCATTCTGAACCATGTGTTAAAGACACAACACAACCCTAGAGCTTGATACCCATACTGCCCCAACTCTTATGGTTCTGCAAATGTCCCCTTATCGGAACATCTCCGGGGCCTCCGGCCACTCCAGGTGGTGGCCATTACTGCCAAAATGTCAAATTTCATGTCCAGTATCAAAATCCCTAAAGTTTGATACCATATTGCCCCAACTCTTATGGTTCCGCCAAATGTCCTCTTATCGGAACATCCCCGGGGCCTCCGGCCACTCCAGGTGATTGCCAGTTCCAATAATCAACTCCCGCTCAGGCCGGCTGGCATGTCTTGACGTGTCCATGCCTCCAGGCCATCTGCTCTAGGGTCTCCAAGCCATCTTCTCCCGGGCCTCCAAGCCGTCTGCTACCGGGCCTCCAGGCCATCTGCTCCTGATGTTGACTCGTCGACGTCCAGCAACAGAATGAATTTTCGGGACCGACCGAGCCGCGTTTTGTTAATTTAGATCGGGGACGTATGCCCCGCCTTTTTGCACCCATTCTCCTACATCTCCTTATTCGCTTTTTGCCGCGTCGACGATCCGAAAATTATGAGGTAGAGTGGGGGTGATTTTAGATACATCAATCTCACGTCTCTCGATTGACTGATTGGGAAACGTTTGTTCAACCAACCAGCGTGCGCTAAGAAGAGGGGAAATTTTCCGAGAGGGGAAGGTGAAACCAAAGCGTTTCATTTCGCGAAATTTTGGATTGCTACCCTGTATAGAGCCCTAAGACGAAGTTCTTCGTCAAAATAAGTTTTTTATAAATGAACTTGTTTCATTCGAATTTACATACATAAAAAAATCACGTTCACAGCTTGGAGATATGAAAAAAATAATTTTGATTTATGATTATTTGTCGTTTACGTCACATTGTGAGAAAATCTAATGTTTTTTCATGAAATGTTATTAACAAATATCGTTTTTGAGCGAGCAAAATAAAAATTTCCAAAATATATGCCTTCCCGTTTGTTATCATAGTAGCCAATGTTTTATGCCAAAAGCGCTTAAATACCAAGAATTTTGAAAATTCGACACTTTTTGTTCACTAAAATGCAAATATCTCGGCTTTGCGTGGACATAAATTGAATGTTACAAAAAGCAAAATGATCTCCGTAAAATTTCCTATAAGCTGAGTGCATTAGTTTTGGTTGCAAAAATGTTTGGCTCGTTTTGGGGAGAGATTTTTTTTAATTTTTTGGCTAAAAATACAATTTTTTCTTCCTAAAACGCCCTGCCATGCAAAACACAAGCTTTTATGGACTATGTCTGTACAGAAATTTGTTCAGGGGACATTAAACTATAACTTGAACGAGGTTTTGTGAAAAACATGAGAAAAAATACATAAAAACATCATTTCGATCAAATTCGAATAAAATTTGCTGTGAAATGATACAGGAGTTTATGATAAACTAAAATAACTGTTATTTTGGGAGAATCCACATTGCTTCAGTTTTACCTTCTTAAATCATGGACCATTCCCTGACCGGATGTTTGTGTGTGGTCCAATCCAATACCCGCTAACCGGTAGCGATATTATGGGAAAGTATACTTTGTATCAGGCTTTGTATATGCCGAATGCTGATACAACTTATCACAGTCCCGGGTATTAGGTGGTGATAGCCCTCGCGCTGCTTCCAACGACCCGTTTCAGAATAACAGAGCTCCTATTGTTCGGCCCCGCCGAAACATAGAAGCAAGCATCTGAAGGAAACTCAATCTATATTTAGACTTCCAATCCCGTTAGGCAAATCAGGGATCAGCGCGTATTTAATATGAGAAGATATTGCGCCTTGCAGCAATTTTTAGAGTTTTGTGTCAATCGTGCTAGGCCTAGATTTTTTCATCACACTGCTTTGCATGTCCGAAACACTTTCTCTGGGCTGGACGAGCTTTCTGTACTTCCAAAAATAAATAAATAAACAGCCTGCCATAGCAACGGATATCTTCGTCATCATTGTGAAGAAAAATCACTGTGATGAAAAAATACTGTGATGAAAATAATTGCGCAAGACTCCAGTAAAGTGCAAAATGTGCAATAACATGTTTCAACACTACACTACACTGCTTGAGTGTAAACCTTCTGATGACCGACTGGTGTGAGTTCGAATCCCACCTGATTCATTTTCGTTTTTGTTCATATTCAAAGTTCAAATTCCTGATTCCAAATTTCAAAGGTACCGGCCGGGATTAGATCCCTGAACCTTCTGCTTATGAGGCAGAAGCCGTAACTATTAAGCCACGGAGCCGGTTCATTCCCGTTAATTTCGCCACTCCGTTCAAAAATAAACCCAAAAGTATTCTTCCCTAGCTCCTCCTGTACTTGTCCACTTCAGCCAAGCCCTTTAGACCTGCCTTTGTCGCCCTGTACAAATGATGGTTCATGTCTGGTCCGGATCGCGGAGTGGAATCTTCTGCGGAACGCCGTACGAAAGAGGAAACCATAATGCAATGTTTCTGGTGCAGCAACTGTTTAAGAGGCAGTATTTGTAGATTCTGCTCGGTTTGTTCTAGAGGTCGTATCGAGTTGCTCCGATTTGGATGAAACTTTCAGCGTTTGTTTGTCTATGCATGAGATGAACTCATGCCAAATATGAGCCCTCTACGACAAAGGGAAGTGGGGTAAAACGGGCATTGAAGTTTGAGGTCCAAAACACATGAAAATTCTTAAAATTGCTCGCATTTCCGTAAAACTTCATCAATTCCAACTCTCTTAGATGCATTCGAAAGGTCTTTTGAAGCCCTTCAAAATGTGCTATAGACATCCAGGATTGGTTTGACTTTTTCTCATAGCTTTTGCAAATTACTGTTAAAAATTGATTTTTTTAAAACCTTAATAACTTTTGGCAAAAGCCTCCAACACCCATACTCCCATAGGTCAAAAGTTAGGGAATTTCATGGACTATAAGCCTACGGTATTAACTTTTTGGCCAATCGCAGTTTTTCTCATAGTTTTTCGATTTTTCTAGAACAAACATTTTACAACGTTAGTTTTTGCTCTGTAGGCCTCCATAGCGGCAGTTTTTGGTCTCAATTTTGACATATTCGGAATCCTCAGAACATTTTACATTAGATTGAAGTGTTGGAATTTTGAATTGGATTGGAAAAAATGCCATTTAGAATTAATTAAAATATTATTTAGAATTTTGTCGGATTAGGGGTAAACAAGTTTTCGCCTACTTGATACAGCATTTGACGTATTGATCATAGGGTAAATAAGATCTATTTCTTTTTTCAAAAATGTTTTATTTAATTATTTTTTAAATCAAAATTACAACTCCAATACTTCTAACTTACTTGAAATTGACCGAGGATTCCGAATATGACAAAATTGAGACCAAAAAGTGCCGTCTTCTTGGCCTACAGAGCAAAAACTAACGTTGTAAAATGTTTGTTCTAGAAAAATCGAAAAACTATGAGAAAAACTGCGATTGGCCAAAAAGTTAATACCGTAGGCTTATAGTCCATGAAATTCCCTAACTTTTGACCTATGGGAGTATGGGTGTTGGAGGCTGTTGCCAAAAGTTATTAAGGTTTTAAAAAAATCAATTTTTAACAGTAATTTGCAAAAGCTATGAGAAAAAGTCAAAACAATCCGGGATGTCTATAGCACATTTTGAAGGGCTTCAAAAGACCTTTCGAATGCATCTAAGAGAGTAGGAATTGATGAAGTTTTACGGAAATGCGAGCAATTTTAAGAATTTTCATGTGTTTTGGACCTTAAACTTCAATGCCCGTTTTACCCCACTTCCCTTTGTCGTAGAGGGCTCATATTTGGCATGAGTTCATCTCATGCATAGATTAACAAACGCTGAAAGTTTCATCCAAATCGGAGCAACTCGATACGACCTGTTTCACATCGGTGAAAAACTCGCTCTTAATTTACATTGTTTAACGCCAGGGATGGTATTTTCTCGTTTCCTCGCCGATGGCGAGGGCTTTTAGATATCGTCCCTCGCTCAAATCATCAAATTTTCGGCGTTCTCCCAAAACTGCATCAAGAGAGCGAAGCGAAAACGACGCCGATGAAATAGCGAGCAACGAACAAACCGATGCGTAAGACGGAAAAAATCTCTCACACAGCCAGTCCCATCTATCAAAAAGCAAGAGAAAGAGCAATCGTGAAATTCTCTCGCCCGTAAGCTCTGTAGAAATGAGTTCATTTGTGTGCGTGAGCTCCAGTGTATGTATACAGCAATTTCGTGTGCGTGTCTCTCCGGTTGGAACGATAGTTCCATCGGAGCCAGCGATAGAGTATTTCTCGTCGATGTGATGGGCTTTCGATATTCGTGATAGCAAGCCGACCATCACTCGGCTGCGAAAGAGAAGAGAATTTTTAAGAGACGAGGAACGCACCGAAATATGCATCAATGATAGTGCGATGGTGATGGTTTACCTACCCTGTTTGACGCCAACTTTGGCAGCATTTTTCCCAATAATTTGTCTGATTTAAAAAAATTAACCTCGAAAAAAAATCCCGGCGCCCATTGTAAATATAGCAGTTTTTCGATCCATTCAAAAACGATCAAATTCAAAAATGTTTTGAATTGTTTATGTACACGCTCTTTAAAAACAATGGAAATTTTAATTGTTTCAGAGAAAAATCAAATAAGTGTCAGAGGTCGCGATGTATCAACATTTGTAGAGCACCATAGCAATGCACAATGCACTGAAGCATCAAAAACGAGAAGGCGGCCAGGCCTACTGCGTAAAGTTTACCGCAGAGATGATTAGTTAAACTGGGTTGAGTTAGAGCATTACAATGTATTTTTAGTTGATTTTTAGAATGTTACTTGGAAGAACTGTCCAAAGAGTCATGTATGTAGATATTTTACGATAGAAATTGTTTGGGGAAGTCACCAACCACATTAAGGTAAGCCTTGGAGCTTGATCTTACCGCTAAATAATTAAATTATGCTGCCTGTGCTTTGGAGACAAGAGGAACCAGTATGAAGGTCATTGGCAAAGAGATCTCAATAAGAACCAAGCAAATCGTTGCAAGTAAGAAACAAGAGTATAAGTGGACGTCCCAAAAGCGGACCCCAAAAACCCCTCGGCTTTCGGCTGCTTCAGACATCACACCAAACAAACATTTCAACACAAAAGATTACCTATCTATTTCTCCGCTCCTCCATCGCCTTCCTTCGTCACCGTCTTGACCGCCTCCCGCTTCAACTGCTCCTGCACGCGCCCCATCATGGACTTTTCCGTCGGAATGGGCGCACCCGGGTGGACCGACTTGAGGTGCTTCTGCAGCCCGTTGTACCAGCCGTACGCCACGTTACACTCCGGACAGTGGAACGGCTTGCTGCCGGTGTGCGTCACCAGGTGCTTCTGGGCCGTTTCCTTCGTGGTGAACGTCTTGTCGCACTGGTCGCACTGGAAGAAGACAACGATGTCATTGGTTATTGGGTTATTGGTGAAGTTTTTTTGAAGCGCGCAACTTTAAATGGTTTTCGCTTTTCGTGCATATTCCGGACGTGTTTGTGCATGTTGCTGGAGATGGTGAACCCTTTGCCGCACTGACGGCACACGTACGGCCTGGCCTGTGGTTGGTGCGACTTGAGGTGGATGGCTAGGGAAGATTTGGTGGTCGTCCGGTACGGGCAGTGCTCGCATGCGATGGGATGACCCTGCGGGTCATGCACATAGCCGTGGGCCTGGATTTGGCTCATCGTGCGGAACGCTTTGCCGCAGACCTGTCGCAAATGAGGGAAGAAGGAGCTTAAGAATCCGAACCCACCTTGTACTTCCGCTCGCCCATGTGCCGCCGCTTGACGTGCTTGCTCAGATTGCTCGACGTGGAAAACGGCAGCTGACACTCGTCGCAGACGTACGGCCGAGCGCCGGTGTGCCGCCTGCTGTGGAGGTTCAGGTCGTTTTGGCTGCGCGCCCTGTACGAGCACTGATCGCACGCATAGTCCCGGATGTTCTGGTGAACCTTCCGGTGGTACACGAGGTTCGTATTTTGCGCGAAACTTTTGTCGCAAATCTGAGAAGAGAGAAGAGGGACTTCGTTACAAACGGCGGCCACCGGGGACAAAAGCGGACTCCCCTCCCACCGATATACCTACATCGCAGACGTAAGGCCGCTCGTTGGTGTGAATCCGTTGGTGAACCTTCAGCGTGGAAGCCGACCGGAACTTTTTCGTACAGTGCGAACACGCAAAGTGGCGTTCCTCTTCATCGTTGTGGCGAGCTTTTTCATGCCGCTTGAGCAGCTCGTACGTACGAAGTACGACGCGACACTTGTCGCACTGGTAAAAGCTCTTGCCTTCCGTTGTCGATTCTGCCGCCGGTTCGACGGATTCCTTCTTATTGTCGGTGGCATCGACAGTGGCAGCTTCGTTGTCGTCGTCCATAATACGAATGCTAAATCTGTTGAAGGGAAAAAAGTTTTAAATCCGCTTTTCAAGCTCAACTGAGCCTTCAAGAACATACCTCGCATGCTCCTCACTAAGTTCGTAAACCGTTTCTTCAGTTTCGACGACTACATATTCATGCTCCATGTCCTCCTCCTCCTCCTCTTCCTCAATCATTTCCTCCTGCTCCAATTGCACCTCAGGTTCCACTTTGGTCCGTATTTCCTCTTCCACCATCGAAGCGTCCTGCACATCCATCCTGGCATCGTCCTCAAAGTTCTCCTCTTCAGCCGTCCCTTGAGCGCTCTCCGTCGAATCGACCGGCACTTCCTCCGCCTGAACCTCGATGGCCTCTTCCACCACCGGTTTGCTGTACTCCGCCAGCAAACTTCGCAGCTCCTCGTCCGTCCGGTCAATCTGCATCTTGAGCGCGTAAGCCGCGTCAACCTGCTCCACGCACCGCCCACACACGTACTTCGGAAGTCGCTCCTCCACGTTGATTCCACTGCCGAAGCAAACGTTGATCTTGTCCGCCAGCGTGGTCCCCACGCCGAGCGCCTCAAACAGATAAACCTTCAAACCCCCAACCTTCAGCACCTCCAAACACGCCCGACAGTGGTTGATGACCAGCTCCAAAGCGTCCACCCCGCACGAACCTTCTCCACCACCATCCACCTCGCCCCGCTCCTGCAAGAAGTCGACGTACCTCTGCTGCAGCGCGCTCAACCCGTCCGGATCTTCCCGCAGCACCCGCTTCGCCTGCTGCCCCCACTCGTCAAACCCCCACCGCCAGTACACCTCCGGTCGCGCCGGAAACTTGAGCGCCCTCATCTCGACCGCAATCGTTGGCCACAGCGTTTCGCTCCCACTTCCCACCACCTCCAAGTGCTGCAGAATCAGCGTAATCTGGGTGAACGTGAGGCGGCTTTCGAGTGCATCCAGCAGCCGCTTGAGCTCGCGGTCCGATGGCCGTTGGAGAGCGGCCGGTTCCGTCTGGGCGACGTGTTGCTTCCACGATTCGAGCAACGCGAGCACTTCCTCGCCGGACTTTGGGGGGGTGCCATCGGACGCGAGCTCGCCGCCGATGAGCTTCAACGTTTGCGGGAAGGAGGCGGGGTCGCGCAGGAAGTTCGGATTGTTGCGGCAGTACTTGAGCAGGGTTTGGGGCCGCTGGGGAGTGTCGAGCTGCTGTTGGTCGGACTGATCGTGGATGGAATTCGCATTACACCAAACAAAATGTTGATAAAATTAGTAAATTAGCGTTACCTTCGTGTCGGGTAAGCTGCTGGGATTTTTATCACAATTTCCAGTCATGTTTCACTGCATTTACAATTAAAATTCTACTTGATTTTAAATTTGCAACTTTAGCATCCAAACCGTCGAAAACACCATCAAACTTTGAGAAGAGGTAAATTGTTGACAAATTAGTTTTGTTTTCTCCTGTCAAATGTACGTTTATTTGAAAGAATGCAAAAAGCGAACTACCCAAATTTGGGTCAATGAACGATTTTATGAACAATGAATGACAGTTTGACGGATGGAGGTGGAAGAGACCTCCGAGACGAATGATTTTCATCTCAGCCCCGGACAGTCTCCAGAGGTCGGAGAAAGGAAAGTGGAGAAGAATCTGCTCAACAACAAGTTCAGCCCGCGCTAGCGGCAAACAACAACAATGGCAGCTCAGCAGGAGGAAGAGACACAGCGGCTGTTACAGCGACCGGCCAGTCGGCAGCAAAACAAAAGCAACTCTTGACCACAATGCCACCGTTGCCAGAAATTCGGCCACGGCTCGCGGAACTGCAATCTCCCGCCCCGCTGTGTGAAGTGCGGTGAATCCATGGGTGAATCACACCTCTCTGAGGCGTGTGTACTGCCGTGCAAGGCGGATCTGGGAAACAAGGCAGAGCAAACCAAGGCGCGCATTAAGTGCGCCAACTGTGGAGGTAACCATATCAGCAACTACCGTGTATGCAGCGCACGGAAAAACTACCTCGAGAAGCAGGAAAAGAGGAAGAAGAAAGCAGCAGCGTCCCACCCTCCTCAGCGAAGAACGAGCGTAACCGTGCCTACAGCTGGTCATCGTACGGTTCCAGTAGAGAACTCAGCCACCGACTCAGCGTTCCCCCCTGGCTGCCGGCAGTGGCAATACGGCCCAGCAAGAAGTTACCGGGGAAGATCTCTTTACCCTGCCAGAGTTCTTTGCTCTCGTAGGGGAGATGATGACGCGGTTTCGGACCTGCCGTAACAAGGCGGAGCAATCGAGGTTTTTAAGCGAAGATGGCGTTCGAATGGTGAACGCCCGATATGTCAAAATCACGCAGTGGTACCAACATTACGGAAAAAGTGTGCCATGGCATGACAGCCATATTTTTTTCTTTAATGTTGGTGCTGTTATGATTTGCATTTGGGAAATAAAACTGGGCGCACTGGAGCAGAAGAGAATAAAGAGTTGAACCGTAAACAAGCACTCGTTTCACTCTGATTAAATTCGACTGTTACAAGCTAATGTAACAATGTAACATTTGGCGAACGAGGTAAAACTCGCGTAAAACTTGTAATAAATACGTGGGACGATTAAATTCGGTAGAAAAAGTGCTAATTTGAAAGTATTTTCGAACATTGGCAGGCGGTAATCAAAGGAGCAAAAAGTAAACAAAACAAAAAGTGCGCGAAACAGGCTGCTTGACCTGTCGGAAGAATGATGGAGAATCTCGGAAGTAGTCTGCCCAAATTTGACCCCAGCGATACTTCGACCGTCTGCAGTCGATGGAAGAAGTGGATGCGCGGATTTGAGATTTTTCTGGACGTAAATAATGTAACGGTTCCGGCACGCAAACGATCGTACCTGTTGCACTACGCGGGAAGCGACGTTCAGAACATTTTTTTCAACCTACGGGGAGACGCGGAGCCGGAGATTCCAGCGGGGTCGGATATCTACAAGGAATCGGTGAAGTTGCTGGACGACTACTTCCTGCCGCTCAAATGTCTGCCGCGGGAAAGGCACATCTTCCGGAACCTGTCACAAGCGGCGGATGAGTCGATCGAAAAGTTTGTCCTGCGTCTTCGAGAACAGGGTGCCCTTTGCGAATACGGAAACTGGCTGGAGGAGAACATCAAGGAGCAGATTTTCGAAAAGGGCTCATCCGATCATCTACGAGCGAAAATTCTGACCAAACCAAACATGACGCTGGCGGAGACCGTCGAATTGGGACGATCTCTGGAAACCATTGCGAAACATCGGAAGAATCTACTGCCTGAGGAGGGAGTTTATCGTGTTTCCGGCATGAAGGGAGAGTGTTACCGATGTGGCCAAACCGGGCACTACGCCAACAACGAGGACTGTCCTGCTCGAGACCAAACATGTGACCGTTGCCAGCTGGTTGGGCATTTCAAGCGATGCTGTAATACGAAGTCTGTTAAACCGCGCAGCAAGCCACACCGCAGAAAGGCACGCGATACGTCGAAGAAGGAAGTGCGACAAGTGGCGGACGAAGCGGAAAGTGAATTGTCCCAGCAAGAAGATTCGTCGGATGACGAAGACAACAACGTTCACTATGTCTTCGCGACCGGTCCAGAGGGTGGCGAAACGGTGAGTTGCAGTGTTGGTGGAGTGAAGCTACGTTGGATGGTCGATTCGGGAGCGGGAGTCAACGTGATCAGCGAGGCAGCGTGGGAGTTTTTAAAGGCGAACAAAGTGAAAGTGGACTTCCAGACCACTGAAGTCACGAAGAGGTTGATGGCGTACGGGAATCATCCGTTGAAAGTGAAGGGCATGTTTATCACAAACATTGCCACAAAAACTTCCAATATCAGCGATCGTGTGTTTGTGGTCAAGGAAGGCGGATCGAACTTGCTGGGAAGGTCTGCTGCTACCAAGCTGGGAATCTTGAAGATCGACACTTCTGTTTGTGCCGTTCAGCAGAAAGAAGGAGGGATCGGGAAATTAAAGGGAGTTGCGGTGTCAGTGCAAATTGATCAAAATGTGAAACCTGTCCAACAGACCCAGTGCCGCATCCCTATCCCGCTGCAGTCGAAAGTGGAGAAAGAAATAAGGAAGCTTTTGGATCAGGACGTGATCGAACCTGCCCCGCGTGATTCGCCCTGGATTTCACGCCTGGTGGTACGTCCCAAGCCAGGAAACCCGGACGAGATTCGGCTCTGTGTCGACATGCGAGCAGCAAATAAGGCCATCGTTCCTCAACATCATCCGCTGCCAACCTTCGACGACATTGTTCCGCACTTGCACAACTGTAAGGTTTTCTCGAAGGTGGACCTGACCAAGGCTTTCCATCAAGTCGAGTTAGCTGAGGATTCCCGAGCAATCACCACTTTTGCAGCGCACAACGGATATTTCCGATACAAACGTTTAACTTTCGGAATGAGCTCGGCGTCCGAGATGTTCCAGAGCGTCATCGAACGAGTGCTGGCAGGCATCCCCGGAGTGAAAGTCTTCATCGATGACATTCTCATCTTCGGAGCAAACCAGGAAGAGCACGATCGAGCGCTAGCAGCGGTGCTGAAAAGACTGGAAGAACATGGGATCACAATCAACAAGCAGAAGTGCCAGTTCAGCCGCAGTGAAGTCACGTTCATGGGACATCGGTTGAGCAGCGACGGAATCTGTCCAACTGCCGAGAAGGTCGATACAATCCGGCAGCTACGGAACCCCGAGACGCCTGAAGAACTGCGGAGCTTCCTTGGCCTCATCAACTATTTGGGAAAGTTTATACCGCATCTTTCGACCCACACAGCTCCGTTGCGAGAACTTCTGCACAAGGAGGTCAAGTTCAAGTGGACGGCGCAGCACACGGAAGCGTTCGAGAAGTTGAAGGACGAGGTAGCTGACCCGAAGAATTTGGGATACTACTCACCGTACGACGAAACCATCGTGATCGCCGACGCAAGTCCTGTCGGGCTGGGTGCGGTACTGCTGCAGGTGAAAAATGGTGTGAAACGTGCAATCTGCTACATCAGCAAAGGGTTATCACCAGCCGAGAAATCCTACGCTCAGAACGAACGAGAAGCACTTGCGCTGGTTTGGGCAGTGGAGAGACTAGAGCAGTACTTGCGCGGGTTGTTCTTCAAGCTTGTAACCGACCACGAACCGCTGAAGGTGTTGTTCGGGGAAAACAAGAAGTGTCCAAGGATCGATCGATGGGCCGTTCGGCTGCAGTCCTTCCGGTACAGGATCGTGCACGTTCCTGGCAAGGTTAACATTGCAGACCCACTGTCGCGGCTGCCAAGGTTCCGCGACTGCACGACGTACGACCAAGTCGGGGAAGCGATGCTTCTGGCCTTTCTTGATTCAGCGAAGCCGACCGCTCTGACGCTGAAAGAGATCCAGGAGAAGACGTTGGCGGACGGTGAACTTTCGGCAGTCAAAGAAGCTCTGGACACTGGCAGATGGAACGACAGCGTTAAGGCGTATCTTCCGTTCAGGGAACAATTGCTGGTAGTGAATAAGGTGGTCATGCGAGCTGAGCGGATTGTGATTCCGGCTGCGCTGCGGCAACGTGTTCTGAAGCTCGCACACATTGGACATCCGGGTATTGAAAGAACCAAGCAGCGTCTTCGAAGCAAGGTCTGGTGGCCAAACGCCGACAAAGAAGCAGAACGTGCGGTTAAATCGTGCATGGATTGTCAGCTGGTAAGTGGACCATCTCGCCCAGAGCCACTAGCAGTAAGAGAACTGCCATGCCAACCTTGGCACACGCTGGCCATGGACATCTTGGGTCCACTGCCTTCCGGAGAATCGATTTTGGTGATCATCGACCTATACAGCCGATACAGAGTTACTGAAGTACTCCAATCGACCACATCTGATGCTGTAATTGACAAACTTAGCCGGGCTTTCTTGCGACTGGGATTTCCGTCGATTCTGATGTCGGACAACGCGAAGAACTTTACAAGTCACCAAATAACAGAGTTCGGCAAACGCTACGGGATCGAGCTGAAGCATACCACGCCTTACTGGCCGCAGGCCAACGGTGAGGTCGAAAGACAAAATCGCAACATCTTGAAGACGCTGAAGATAGCTCACGTGAACGGAACTGACTGGAAGGCAGACCTGGAGGAAGCAAACTACGTGTACTCGATGATCCCTCATCCGGCAACCGGACGGTCACCAGCAGAGTTGGCTTTCGGAAGAAAGCTTAAGGATTGGATCCCGCAGATGACGAGTGATCCAAACACGGAACGAGACGACGGACCTGACGTTAGAGATCACAACTGGGTGTACAAGCAAAAAGCAAAGATCTACTATGACGACGCTCACAACGCTCGAGAATCGGACCTGCAACCTCGTGATCGAGTTCTCATGCGAAACTTGGTTCCGCAAAACAAGCTGTCCGCGGCGTATCTTCCGGAACCAGCTACCGTTGTGCAGAAAAGTGGAAACAGTGTTGTGGTTCAAACTGAGAGTGGTAAACAGTACCGTCGAAACTCATCGCACTTGAAGCGGCTGACCGAACCGGGTCCGTCTGAGGAACAACACGAGGAGTCGTCTTCAACCGAATGGGTCACACCGTCAACGCTTCAAGCGTCGAAGACGAGTACTCCCATGGGAGACATTTCTGCAGGAGAGCGAGGCCGACCGCAGCGAGAAACTCGACGCCCACTTCGGTTCGAGGATTATGAGATGGAGGGATAAAGTGACATACAACAACCGAATTACTCGCAGAAAGGGGAGATTGTTATGATTTGCATTTGGGAAATAAAACTGGGCGCACTGGAGCAGAAGAGAATAAAGAGTTGAACCGTAAACAAGCACTCGTTTCACTCTGATTAAATTCGACTGTTACAAGCTAATGTAACAATGTAACAGGTGCTACTGCGCGATTTTGACATTTCGGGCGTTCACCATTCGAACGCCATCTTCGCTTAAAAACTTGGATTCCTGGCCCTTGGGGAGCTGATGGTCAAGCACATCTATAAAGGATAAAAAACTGAAGGAGTGGTCTCCCCCAAGGGATACACCAATCTGAAGAGGCTCTATGCAATGAAAGTTGTGGCATCAACCGGTGGGAGGCTTACCGGAACAACGATTTTCTCCTCTATTGCTCTTTGGTCCCGCATTAGTTGACAAATTCCGCGTATTTAATGAGGATTGATTGCATTAATTGCACGAACGAACCCTTCACCTGGCTGAGGGAATCAATTGCTCCCCTTGATACCCACACTCTTTTCCTAAACCGCGGGCTCTCGTTCGGTTGACACTGATAAGATACTGCCACTGCTGGACAAGTGACTCAGTTCCTAGTAGATAAGATAAGGATTTCGGGGGGCGAACTTAAAAAAGAAATAAAAACGCTCTGCAAATGGTTCCTCTTCGGAAGTGCGCTCTATTATATAGGTTTTATATATGCTTCATATACTGTTTTTTTTTTTTTCTTGTTGCTCACAAACATCTTCTACATGCTAAAATACACAGAGTTTTCTAAAGTTCATCTTTGCTACCACCACCAACATCACCACTGCTAACACTAACATTTCTGGGAATATTTTCGCAAATGCTGCTAACTTTCTTCAGGAGATCGGTAACGGTCTGGAGCACGTGCTGCCACTTGATCATTTCCTGCGCGTGGAACGCCTCCTGCTCGTGGAGCAGGGCAAGCCAGTCCTTGTGGGATTGGGGCGGGTTTTTGAGAATCTTCCGGTCGACGTCGGCGGCGGCGCTGGTGGCGCCTTTCAGGAGCGAGCGATTTTCGCCCTCCAGGTTGACCAGCTTAAGGTAGAGCGCGACGTTGATGGCTAGCAGGATGACCAGGAGAATGACCACGAACCAGGAGAAAAAGGTGTGCGAGGTGGAGGAGGGGGGTTTGGGGTTGATGCTGCGGCGGGAGTAGGACGTTGGGTTCGGGAGGGGGGTGCTTCGGGCGATGGGTTCTTCGAGGAGGACTTTGACCTGTTGTGGGGCTTGGGCTTGCTTGCGCGAGCGGCGACTTTTACTGCGGGCGGGAGGGATGCAGTATTCGCTTTGGAGGGAGCGCAGCAGGGCGTTGTAAAAATCCTCGAGGCCGACCCAGGTGTTTTTTTCGATGAAGCCACGCACGAAGCCGAAGATGTTCTTTTTGTAGTGGATTTGGGCGTGCACCGACATGACGGTGTGGTCGTCCTTGGTGCGCGAGAGGCAGTAGTGCTGGGTGACGTAGAAGCTGTCCGCGTACGGGATTCCACCCTGGACGGCGTTCACGTCGATCGAGTAGAGGGCGCCGGGTTTGCTGCAGTCGCGCATCAGCTGGGTCTCGGTGACGAGGGCGCTGCGTGGGCCGATGGTTTGCGTGATGGCGATGGTCAGCGAGACGACGCGCTCCTTGAGGCCGTCCTTGTTGAGCTTCCACTCGCCGTGGATCATGTCGGTTGTTTTGCGGGAGTTGTGGAACTCGGTTAGGAATTTAGACTTGGAGAAGAGCAACTCGAAGAGAATGTCCACGTTGATCGGCAGGATGGTGTGCACCAGCTGGCGGCCGGAATGTAACGAGTTGCACTCGACCACGGGAATGACGAACTCCTCCTCGGGTTCGGAATCGGTCGAGTCGGACATGTCCGTGGGGAGTAGTTCAGATTGGGTCGAGAGCTGCGTCTGCACGGCACTCTTCTTCGACGGCTTCGATGGCGTTTCTTTTGGGACCACCATTATTATGCCGGCTTCCGGGTCGGACAGCTGGTCCTTGTTTGGTAAATCTTCCGAAGATTGTTTGGAGATGGAGCCACCTTCGGCGGTTTTGTCGTCGTACGGATCGATGTAATCCTCGTCGTCACTGGTCAGCCCAAGCTGGTCGCCGTAACACGTATGTACCCACTGCCACAGTTCCTGCGGGTTAATCGGTTTGTCCATCAACGCATTCTGCCAAACGCGAAACAGCATCAAGTACGTCTTGTCGCGGGACGTAAACGAGGTGAGAAAGTGCTTCTCATTGTCGGTACACACAAGTATCGCGTTCGGAATGACCCGGGCCGTTTTCTCCTTCGTTATCGACGTAACCTCCTTCCAGCGGATCGACAGCCGCGTCTCCCAGACGATTATGTTCGCGTGAAAGCACAGATAGTTCTGCGTCACGTACAACCTCCCGTGCACCAGAATGTCCTTCTGGATCGCACACGAATAGTCCACAATTAACCGCTCGTCGTCCCCGGTGTTGGAAATCTCCCGGAACAGCTTCTTAAAGTCCTCGGTGCGCGATTTGTACGACGGATATATCGCATTATACCACGGCGTCTTCTTGGCCCGCTCGGCGAGATTCTTCTGCGATTTGTTCTGCTGCTTGGCGGCCAAGCCCGTCGACGATGCGTCCGCGGCCGCTACCAAAACACAACTGTCGCTCGACTTGCTGCACGAGTCGAGATTATCGTCCGACTTATCAGTGATGTTGGACGTGGCCGAACTGCTGCGAACGCAGAGATTACTGGTACCGTTGCTACTATTACTACAAACTTCCCCCGCAGCAGCAGCAGGTACAACTATTGCCGGAGGAGGGCTGTCCGAAATGTCCGCAGTGGTGCTAGGAACAGGACAGGGACTGCTGCTTCGAACCGTCGATTCGCTGCTCACGGGCGTCGGAGCTTCTGCTGAGGACATTGCATCTTCCTGGCTGCCGTTGCAGTTGTCACCCATGTAAAGCCGTGCTCGCGCGCTATTCTACACCATTGCGGGACGACGACGATGGCGACGCTTGGCGTGAGATTCGCAATTTTCATCAGAAAACGAGTGACGACACCAAGGAACAAGGGGGGGAATTTTCGTTTTGATGATACAACACAAAGTTTTATGATTACGCGAAAGTTGCCATCGGTGAGATCGCAAATTTTCTTACACCCTTACCAAAAATCATGATTTTTTGAGTTCCAAATTCCACCTTTCATACGATTTTTTGAGTTCAGGTACTACAACCATAAAAATGGTTATATGGGTCGAACTGAATAAATCGTATGAAAAGTGGGATTTGGAACTCAAAAAGTCATGATTTTTGGTAAGGGTGTACATCGTGCGTGACGTTTGCACGGTGCGGGGCAACTGTGCGAATTTGGCGTGTTGTTTAGGCTGGAGCGGTTTGATGTAATTGCACAGATTAGAGGGGATTGGTTAGATTTTGGGTAAAATAGCCGCACGGAAAACCGGCATTAGTCTTTAAAGACTTATTTTTAGCCTTTTTTGAAGTTCGGTCAGTATTGTCAGAAAAAGGCCTAAAAATTAGTCTTTTTTTGGGCCTAAATTTTAGGCTTTTTTTAGAACTTAGTGCAAAACTTAGAAAAAGACTAAATTTAAGGCTTTTCTGTACTATAAACTTTGGTTCACGATTTGACATGTCAAATCAGAATTTTTTGATCCAGGTCGGTTGTTGTTGGTGCGTGTTGGAGTGCGGGAGGAATTCGACCAGGTTGGCCAGGTGCAAGGTAAGTTGTGGTGCCTTATCTGCCGGAAGAACCGGTCCAGGTAAACGAGCTAGCGGATAAGTGTTTCCGCGGTGGATAGCGGTCCACCAGTAAAGGAGGAAGAGGAGGCGGATTAAAAGCCGGGTGTTGGATTCCCGGGAGTTGAATTCAACACCCGGCTTAATCCGCCGTGGCGCATCGTTGCCTGCTGGAGGAGGTGAATTTTGAGTGCGGTAAACGACGGAAAGTGGCAACCTAGCCAGGAGGATTTTGGCTAGCTAGGTATGTTGAGGTGCCGTTTTTTGATGGAAGGTTCCGGCCGGAGTGAGAAATGCCGAATCGGAGTTTTTTTCGGATTGCTTGTGTGTGCGGTAGAAAGGGACGCCTTGCGCCTTTTTCATGACGGAAGACGGGAGGAGGTTTGTCAATCCGCCGGAGTGGTCCGCGGGAAGATGCTGTTAGTGGTCCAGCGGCGAGTGGAAGAGGAAAAGGCGGACGGGATGCATACTCAACTCGACGTGATCGCGCCGTGTTCTTGACGGAAGACGGGAGGAGCTTCGGTTAGTAAATCCGTCGGAGTGGGCCGCGGAAAGATGCAGGTGGAGTTCTAGCGGGGGTTTGAAGCGGTGTTTCGAAGTGTTTCTTTACTTTGCCGCGGCCGAAGTAAATGTTTTGGAATGCAAGTGGAAAAAATAGGACGCAATTTTGAAAATTTGCGTGTGTTGGTGTGTGTTAAAAATATTTAAAAATTCAAAAAATCCAAAATTCTAAAATTCTAAAAATCAAAAATTCTAAAGTATAAGAATTTAAAAATTTAAAAATTCAAACATTCAAAAATTAGAAAAATTTAAAATTTTAAAATTCAAAAATTCAATAATTCAATAATTTAATAATTCAAAAATTCTTAAATTCTAAAATTCTAAAATCTAGCAAAACAATGCAAAAGGGCCGTTGTGAGATGTAAACATCCTCTAACGTGAGCAAGATGCACTCTTTGTTTACAATCCCACAACGGTCCTTTTGCATTGTTTTGCTAGAAATTCTAAAATTCTTAAATTCTAAAATTCTTAAATTCCTTAATTCTTAAATTCTTAAATTCTTAAATTCTTAAATTTTTTAATTCTAAAATTCTAAAATTCTAAAACTCTAAAACTCTAAAACTCTAAAATTCTAAAATTCTAAAATTCTAAAATTCTAAAATTCTAAAATTCTGAAATTCTGAAATTCTTAAATTCTTAAATTCTTAAATTCTTAAATTCTTAAATTCTTAAATTCTTAAATTCTTAAATTCTTAAATTTTTAAATTCTTAAATTCTAAAACTCTAAAACTCTAAAACTCTAAAACTCTAAAATTCTAAAATTCTAAAATTCTAAAATTCTGAAATTCTGAAATTCTAAAATTCTTAAATTCTTAAATTCTTAAATTCTTAAATTCTTAAATTCTTAAATTCTTAAATTTTTAAATTCTTAAATTCTTAAATTCTTAAATTCTTAAATTCTTAAATTCTTAAATTCTAAAACTCTAAAACTCTAAAACTCTAAAATTCTAAAATTCTAAAATTCTAAAATTCTAAAATTCTAAAATTCTAAAATTCTAAAATTCTAAAATTCTAAAATTCTAAAATTCTTAAATTCTAAAATTCTAAAATTCTAAAATTCTAAAATTCTTAAATTCTAAAATTCTAAAATTCTAAAATTCTAAAATTCTAAAATTCTAAAATTCTTAAATTCTTAAATTCTTAAATTCTTAAATTCTTAAATTCTTAAATTCTTAAATTCTTTAATTCTTTAATTCTTTAATTCTTTAATTCTTTAATTCTTTAATTCTTTAATTCTTTAATTCTTTAATTCTTTAATTCTTAAATTCTTAATTCTTAATTCTTAATTCTTAAATTCTTAAATTCTGTGATAAACTCTTAAATGAAATCACCCAATTTTTAAATAACTATCAAACTCTCGCAACTCATCTTCAAAATATTGATTTTTTTACTTTCAGGTAAAAGCTGAACGCATCCGTGAATCTGTCGTATTCCGAAACTACCGAATTACCGAATAAAAACGTTTTTATAAATATTTCTATAATATATATTAATTTTTTATTTTCTACTGTTTATTCTTGCTTTTTTGATCCCCTGCCTTTTCAGGCATAAAATAAGTATTCCGTCATCTTGGATTATGTCCGCTTTGACCGCTCCCATTTCCTGCAAAAGCCTAAAAATTAGTCTTTTAAACCTATAAATAAGTCTTTTTAGGCCTAAAAATAAGTCTTAATCAAATTCCGCCATCTTTGATTTTGTCCGCTTTGATCACTCCCATTTCCTGCAAAAGCCTAAAAATTAGTCTTTTAAACCTATAAATAAGTCTTTTAAAGCCTAAAAATAAGTCTTAATCTAGTTCCGCCATCTTGGATTATGTCCGCTTTGACCCCTCCCATTTCCTGCAAAAGCCTAAAAATTAGTCTTTAAAACCTATAAATAAGTCTTTTAAAGCCTAAAAATAAGTCTTAATCTAGTTCCGCCATCTTGGATTATGTCCGTTTTGACTCCTCCCATTTCCTGCAAAAGCCTAAAAATTAGTCTTTTAAACCTATAAATAAGTCTTTTTAGGCCTAAAAATAAGTCTTAATCAAGTTCCGCCATCTTGGATTATGTCCGCTCTGATCCCCTCGCATTCTCGAAAAAGACTAAAATTTAGGATTTTTGACGATAACATAAAGCCTAAAATTTAGGCTTTTTCGTACTAAAACGAAACTAGTCTTTTAAAGACTAACCCATCATTAGGCTTAAAAAGACTTAACACGGTTAGGTTCGATAAAGCCTAATTTTAAGTCCTAAAAGACTAATGTCGGCTTTGCGTGCGTAGCGATTCTCGCGATTCCCAGACACGAGATTTTCTTACAGAATTGGGTCCTAAAATGAAGCTTAGATTGCTTATATTATTGTTTACAGCGATAAAGCTACGACCACAAAGAGTTTAAAATGGATTTTTAAATCAATTTTGAAAAAATAACCTCGCGGTCCTTCTTGACAGAAAAGTTCCTACTTGACAGCTCGTTCCAAGGGGACCATAGTTGATCCATCGGAAAAAATGTTGTCTTGTCATTTTTTTTTCTGCCTTCCTCATAGAGGAAACCACTGAGTTTGAGGGACCAATCGGAGGCATCAGGAGTCATGGCCACACTGCTGTTTTCAGGCTTCAAAAGTGGCCATTTTGTTATTCCGAGTTCCGAGGACAAACTCAAGATCCCGTTGGAAACAAATGATTAGCTCTCGGATTAGCTGGCAAATTACAACTTCTCATCACAGGTAAGAGATCACTTGTTACGAATCGATTTTTTAAAGCATGAAGGCGATGATCTCAACCTACTCCGTCACGTAGCGGGGCCGGAGGTTGCAGTTCCGCGAGCCGTGGCCGAATTTCTGGCAGCAGTGGCATTGCGCTACGTCCGTCGGGTTCTTGGTGTAAAACCGCCAGTTAACCCAAAAACCGTCCAGTGTCTTAGTCCGCCACAGGTCTTGGATCTTGACGGTGCCGCGGTCAAAGAACAACAGGTACAGTGTGTGTGTACCTGCTACCGTTGTCTTGCGCGAGAGCACTTTTATCTCCCGCGGTTTTATTCCGGCGTCCGAAAGGTGCTTCTTTAGGTCAGAGATCGGACGGTTATCAAAACCCTGCAAGACGACCATAACAGGGGGCTTCTCGGGGTTGAATGTGTAGAAGTTGAAGTTGCTACGCTTCAATTCTTCAAACACCAGGTCGAAGTTCTTTTTATTCAGTGTGATCACTTGCACTGCCGACTTACCGATTTTCAGACAATATCCGAGTCCTTCCAGCAACTTGTCAACATCGTCCGCCAACGTGTCCAAAACACAAATTGGTGGTGGTCTTCGTTCCGTAGGAGAATTGTTCTTTTTTCACGTCGACACTTTTTTACGTGCACGACCACCCAGTCACGGATATTTCTAACAGAGCTTGTTCTGCTAGAATCCTGCTAGAATGATTCTAGCAGGCTTGTCAGAATGCTGTAAGAATTTTGCTAGAATATTCTGACAGAGCAAAATCTGTCGAAAATGACGTCATTCGCTGAACCGATTTGTGGCGAATGCGATTGCCGCCATTTTGTCAACTTGTTCGGTAAAGTTCTTTCATTTTCTTTTGTCGAAGGAGAATGACGTTTTTTCTTTGCCACCAACTCGGTAAGTTAATTGTTCAAGAAATTGACCCAACATAAATAATAAATCTTTTCTTTATTTCAGCATTTATACAAACAAGGTGGATTTTCTTGCGAAACCCCGGAAATCGTCAAAATCGATGATGCCACAATGGCCCAGGAACAATCGCTTGGACGGATCGGAGCAGGCGCAAAAAGTGGACAGTGGAGTACGGATGCGTTATCCTCAAAAATAGTGTGTTAGGTGAAATGTAGAATCGTGGAATAAATTAAATAAATCACTTTTTTTTCAACTTTAACCTGGGAACAAATTTTTGGTCATCACATTCTAACAAAATTCTAGCAGGATTCTAACAGAAACACCTGCCAGCATTATTCTGGCAGAATTCTAGCAGGATTCTAGCAGACATTCTTTCCGTTTAATTCTAGCAAAATTCTTACAGAATTCTAGCAGCAGATCTGTCAGAATAGTTCTGGCAGCATTCTAGCAGGATTCTTACAGAACCGGATGATTTCGCCAGCTCCTGCTAGAACCGGTTATTGCATTTGAGCTAGAATTCTCAAAGAATTCTTGAGAAAATCTAGGTAAGAATATTTTCGCTCTGTAAAATTTCAGTATGAATCCTGTGAGAACGCCGTGACTGGGCATCATCGTCGTCGTGCTACCGTCGGTGTTGTTGTTGTTGTTTTCTTCATCGTCGCTCAGCATCTGGAACTCGTTCTTGATGGGGATGTTGGCGGATGTTGATGTGCCACTGGTTGTGGCACCGGAAGTACCGTAACGGGTTCGCACTGGTGATCTCGAAACGTTTCCGGGATGTAGTAACTTTTTATCGGCCGATACGGCGTTGGTTTGTTTACCTTTTTGCACACGGCCGGTAGACGAACTTTGCGGGTTTTTCGAGGCCGCACCAAGGGGTTGGAAACTCTTAGAGCTATAATTATTATGTTACCCAGTATATCAAAATATATGTTAGTATACTTATTATTTCCTTTACATATTTCCAGTATACTTACCAATATACTGAGAGTATCTTAATATACTAACCGTTTATTGCTTTTCGGTTAGTATACTAACAAGTATACTGGAATATCGTTAGTATACTCAGTATTCCAAAGTAAAATTAGAGTTTCCAGCCCCTTGGGCCGCACTCGAACTGCCACGGTCACGACCGGCCTTTGGCATGCTGGAGAAGCAAACTCGCGGGTAATCACAATCAAATACAGCGAAGAAATCCGAAAAAAACGATAGAGCACTGAGCACTTCACTGCTGCTTGCTCTCGTGCGTACACGGAGGTGATTGTAAAATTAAAATGTAAATATTCTCGATTTCATTGGTAAATTTTCAAACGAGCACTTACAATGAACTCAAATTGATGAGCGATGAACTCAAATGCATGTAAAATGACACAAACAGAAATCAGGGAGTAGGAAGTAGGACGCGAACGAGGGGCAGGACACATGCCCTAATCAACTATAATATTTGGCTAATTGATTACAAATTATCAGTTAGTTGATTAAGATTTCTCTAATCAATTAGTGAAATCCCACCATATATTATTTTATCTTGGCCTGTCGAACAGACGTCAGAAATTCAAAACAAACGTGACCGTTTTTCAAATGGAAGCCAACCAAAATATAATTTGAACTTTATTTTCTCTCTGAAATTGGAATCAACAGCCAAATCGGTGGAAAGCTCGGAAAACAGAAAAGATTGCCACCATCAGTGCTATCCAGAGCTTATACGTACAAATCACGCTGCAAATAGGAAGCAGCGGACGCGCCAGGACACCCCGCAAGGACAACTTCCGGATACGGACAGATTCGAATATGGGAGGGCCGTTGGGTTGTGTTTATAGCCGTATGCGATCGCGATGTCCTAATCTAGTTGATGATGCAGCATGTCGTGAAGAGTGGGAGCGATAATTACTTCCAACTGGTCCGTTTTGGAAGCATTTTGCGTGGTTAAAAGCAGACGGTGCAGCATTTTGGCCAGCTCGTCGGTCCTTCCGTTTAGCCCATGCGTTGATGTTGGTAACAGATCTGGTTTCCTTGCGGAAGACATGTTCCTAGAGTGTTTAACATTATATGCAATTCATCATCATGCAAAATGTGCGGTACCATAATCGTTACGGAATCCAGTAACCGGTTTTGATGCCGATTCGGAACAACTTCTTCTAAAGTATACACCGGGAAACGCTAAGTAGTTGACCACAGAGACTTGCCTAGCCGGCGGAATTCCCGGGCGGTGTTTGTCTCAAATCAACGGCAAGAAAGTAACTAACCCTCGGGAACCCCATCATCGTGCTGGCTAGAGAAAAACACAACAAAATTTACATTTTATTAAAATTTCAAACAATAAATTCAAATACAGCTTAAAAATTCTTAGAGGAAGGTCTTTCTCTAGATATTTTCCTCGATCAGCACAGGTATGTAATGCCCTATTGCCTCAAGAACAGTTTTTTTTCGGGAAAACTTTCACACTTTTACTTTGCTTGGGCTTCGTGGCTTATCATCTCTGCAGGGTGTGTCCCGGTCTTGCACCATTTCCCCACCGTCCCCTTTGCCAACGCGACCCCCGCGGAATCCGTCAACGAATAATGGCGCGAGCGCGACCGGGAGACACGTCCACTATCACCGCGGGTGACCGAGTTGTACAGGAATGGCCTAGCGAATGGGACAGATTGCGCTGCTGTGGGGTTGCCAAGCCGGTTCGCATGAGTGGTTGGAATGTTGCATAGCTTGACGGGCGACTTGCGCTCGTTCAGTCAGCGTTCATTCTGTGGAAAGAACATCGGAATTAGTCCCTTTTAAGATCATTCGATCCTACCAGACGACATACTTAATTTCGTTGAAGGACCGAGCTTTTCGGATTCTTTCTCTTTGGCATCGTTTTCGCCACGATTCCCCGTCTGCCACAGCCGGATGCCTAGTAACGGACACGCTTCTTCTGAGGGGGACTCCTGTCGCTTGCGATTTAGCTTGCCAAACTACTTGCCCAATTCTGCTCCACCAGCCCGCTGCAGAATTGTGTGATGCAGCAGTTGAT
The DNA here is from genome assembly GCF_016801865.2 of Culex pipiens pallens. Taxonomy (NCBI): domain Eukaryota; kingdom Metazoa; phylum Arthropoda; class Insecta; order Diptera; family Culicidae; genus Culex; species Culex pipiens. The sequence goes on along the minus strand of NC_068937.1, from coordinate 40,094,807 downwards.
TGGGGGACGCTTTCGGACACAGGTTAAAGTTGTTGTGTTCGGCGGGACGCTTCTTCAGGGGCGTTTCCAAACGGTAGTCCAACCGACGGAAAACTCTTTCGATCGCTCCACTGCACTGCACACATTGACGATTCGGCATCCTCTTCAACAAGGAACTTCTTTCCGGAAAAATCCGTAGGTGGAACCGTTTTTCTAACCCTATTTCTAAATTTCATCGAAGCAACAGATTTAACAGCTGTCATTATGACATTTTCCCGATCCCAAGCTCTTTCAAAGCAGGGTGGGATTGTTTCTGTCAAATCAGCGCTAATCAATTAACTAATTGACTAATATCATCGCTAATTAACTAAGAAAAACATAATTGATTAGATGTGTCTCACCCCTCGGACGCGAATGTCAAGAAAATGAAGGAATTCGATGATAAATGGGAGAAAATTGAGCGAAAAGAGACCGGAAATGGTAATTTTTCTCTCAATTCTCTCTCGTTTTGCATAAACGATGAACGTTTCGACCGAACGATGAACATTTTGCTTCGTGCGTGTTTGAAAACCTACCAATGAAATCGAGAATAAATTCTAATAAATTTCGTTTGAAATAAAACACAGCTTCATTCGACATTCGAATTAAATTAAAATTAAATTCTAGCAGAATTCTAACAAAAGTCTTAACCAAACATTTCTAGCAAAAATCTAGCAGGATTCTAGCAGAATCGCCTGACAGCTGGATCTAGCAGAACTCTAGAAAGATTCTTACATAACAAATTGATTTCAACGGTTCTTGCTAGAACAGGTTATTGCGTTTGAGCTAGAATTCTCAAAGAATTCGTGAGAAAATCTAGCAGGATGATGGCAGCGTTTTAAGTAAGAATATTTTCGCTCTGTAAGATTTTTGTAAGATTCCTGCGAGAACGCCGTGACTGGGTTATTGCACTCGATCGTATCCCAGTAGGATCAAATGGTCAACGTTGAATAAAACTTGTTGAAACACGAGCTGAACCGGTTAATGTACACCCAAAATTCAGAGTCGAGATAATCGTTCTCTCAAAATTTATTGAGGGCTCAGTGCCAAAATCGATAGAATAATGGTACCAACTCACACCATCATAACAAATGAGTTCATTCGTTAGTTGAATCAATAAATCTCCAACAAGTGTCATACATCGACTTCTGACTTCTCCTTGGTCACCAAGCTGTGGTGGCCGAGGCAGCTAAGTCATTGGATTGGTTTGTCAAAGGTCTCTGGTTCGATTCCCGTTGTCGACACTTTTGGTTTTTTGTTTGACGGATGAACTTTTTTGCAAATGAACCTCGAGAGAATAGTTCTATCGCCCATCTCGAGCTGTGTTCTCTGCGTCAGTGAATGGTACCACTATTCTCTCGACTCGAGACCATCATTATCTCGGACTAGCGCTGCCAGTTTTGGGTGTAAGGTATGCACTTCGGAAGAAACCGGTCAAGAAAAATTTCAAATGGGAAGCAGCGGCAGCGCAAGCAAGTTAGAGAGGGTGAAGAAAATCCCCAAGAAATCGCTCCCTCTCCTTTGTTCTGCTGTTCGTAAAGCTGTTTCTTGACCCCTTTCCTTCCGATCTGCAGACTAGCCTTAAAGGCCATCAGCCAATCAGAAAGCAGTATTTTTTATTAGATCTCGTGTCTGGGTTGCCGTTACCCTTTTAAAATACAGACTGTCTAGGGGAAACAGATTGGTCGATGCAAAATAAATCGGCACTGGCAACGTATGTTTTGCGCTTGCAACACTGCCAGTTTTGCTGGGCGGGGCGTAAAGGGTGGTTGGTGTCCAGCGCGTTTGGATCTGTCAAACATCGGCCAATCTGTTTCCCTTGACAATCTGTATTTTAAAAGGGTGACGATGGGGCGAACTTGAAAAACGTATAATTTTGACTATCGAGAAATTAAAAAGAGAGATCTGAGCCGGTAACATGGAGTTAAACTTTCGAAACTGTCATGGTAAACTTCACAGAAGCTTGACAGAAAGTTTAACTCCATGTTGCACTTTTAATTGCTCGATATAGGTAAGAACAAAGGGCTTTTGTTAATTTGATTTGGTTAACCGCGGTGGATTTTCTTGAAATAATTCGAACTGTCAAAAATCCACCAAAGCATCTACCACATTGATCGCACAAAAATCTGTGGTAGAAAAGTATCCACCGGTAGATGCTTTGGTGCATTTTTGACAGTTCGAATTGGGTCCTAAAATGAAGCTTAGATTGCTGATATTATTGTTTACAGCGATAAAGCTTATTTTTCTGAGTACAATGACCCTTTGTACGACCACAAAGAGTCTAAAATGGATTTTTAAATCAATGTTGAAAAATTAACCTCGCGATCCTTCTTGACAGAAAAGTTCACGCAGAAAAATCAAGCCTGTTTGAATCAACAAAAACTTTTTTTGATTCAGCTAAACGATTTTTTGTTGTAATAAGCCTCAAATCCAATTATATCAGCTCTAAATTTTGAGTTGAACTAACTCACTGGAATTTGTCAAACCGTTTTGGAAAAACAACAAAATTTCTGCTTTGTTTCTACTCAAAACTAAATTGAATCAACTCAACCGAGTTTTTTTGATTCAATACAAAATACTTTTCTTTAAAACGTGTTTAGCATCTGACAGAAATAAAAGTTCCATCTTACAAGTCCGTATTTTTTTCATTGAACGATGTTTTCGCGTGTAATTTGGACCCATTCTTTGCCCCAAGCGAACTTCTGTGAACGTCCAGGCAAACTGAAGCTGAACAACGAAAAGGCAGCCAATACGTAGCAGCTCCACAATCGCCGGATTTTCCGTAGCATGTTACGGCATGGCGGAACCATCGCGAATTGGGCGACTTTTAACAGTTCCCCAGCTCGTTGGTACACCAGGCGGAACTCAATTAGTAAGCATCTCAAAATTCTACTAAACCAAACTTTATTGACAATAAATCTTTCCTTTTTTTGCACACTAATGAGGAAAAATGGCACCATGGAAGGCATCAGTGAGAATAAATACCATTCAACGAAGGACAGCCACAACCGATGCCATCACTCTTGGAACCACTACGCAGCTTCTCGGTGACATTCTTTACCAGGAAATGGTTACTTTTTGTTAAATTATTAATTAATATTGAACAATTCAATAAATAAAGAGCGTTTTTCACTCCCTCTATTTTGTTGATTCAATTTAACGGCTAACCTTGATTTAATAAAAAAGCCTGCGTTATTTCAACAAAAAATCAACGTTGTTTCAACAAAAATCTGATTTGAATGCGATTTCTGTCAAATTTTAATCAACACAAATTAGGGTAGGTTCAACAAAATACACCGATTTGAAACAACAAAATTTTAGGGTTGATTCAATGCAAAAATTTTGTTGATTATATTCAACAAAATATTTTGTTGAATCAAACCTCGTACAGGCTGATTCTACAAAACATTTTTCTGCGTGTTCCTACTTGACAGCTCGTTCCAAGGGAACCATAGTTGATCCATCGAAAAAATGTTGTCTTGTCATAATTTTTTTGTTGTATTAAAATGAAAAAAAAGTGATCAGATATTGTTTTTAATCGTGTTTTTTACCGTTGTACATAAAAATTGACATAGGGCTTTAGTACCCAATTATTTCAAGAAAATCCACCGCGGTTAATCAAATCAAATTAACAAAAGCCCTCAAGATTGTCCGTCAACATTGTGAAATATTTCAAGAAGTCACCATTGTAAGGTTCCATCACCATCTCGAATCGACCTATAGGTATACCTGACCTCAACAAACCTTGCCGTTGTTTACATCTTTTGACATTTCAAGTTAGCGTCCTTTCCGAAACAGATTGTGTTGCAGCAACATCTTGGGAAATCTCCGAAATCTCCAGCAAGTTTTGCCTAATTTGCCTGTAACTTACTTCAGCGAATCGAAAATGGGTCCCAAGCTGGCCCCCAAGTGCGCCCACTGCCAGACGGGCACCTCGGACCGGTGGCACACGGTCGAGAAGGGCGTCCAGCTGTGCGGGGTCTGCCACGAGCGCCAGGAACGCGAACAGCAAGAGCTCGAGCGGGAGCTGGAGCAGATCCAGGCCGGGCCGCACGTCCCCAGTCCGGTGAAGCAGGAGGTGCGAAAGGAGGATGAGGAGGTTCCGACGCTGGTTGATGCTGCTGCTGCGCAGCAGGTTGAAGGGGAGAAGGCGGAGGAGGGTGCCAAGAAGGAATCGGAATCTACTTGTGACGTGAAGGAGGAAACGAAGGATGAGGTGAAGGAAGAGATGGGTGATGACAAGGACGAGAAGGAGTCGAACGGGGAGGGTGGCAAGGAGAAGCCGATGCCGTCGTTGAGTCCGAGGAAGCTGCGGAAGAATGTGCGGAGTGCGCGGAAGGGCGGCCCGGGTTCGACCGGGGGAAATGGGAGCAAAACGGGACGTTCACGGAGGTTTATTTTTAAGAAGCACCCAATGAAAGCGCCGACAATTACGGTGACCACGAGGACGGTCGAGACGCTGTTTCATAATGTAGGTTTTGCGGAATAATTGAGTTATTTGAACTAATGATTGCTTATCTTTCTGCAGAACATCTACTTCCAAATCGGGGACATTGTGTCGGTGATGGACGCCCAGGACAACATCTACTACGCCCAGGTTCACGGTCTGCAGATCGATTCGTACTGCGAAAAGACCGCCTACATCACGTGGTTGATTCCGACGACGTCGAGTCCGCCACCGAACGAGCGGTTCGACCCGTCCACGTACCTAATTGGGCCGGAGGAGGATCTGCCGCGCAAGCTGAGCTGCATGGAGTTTGTGATGCACGCCCCCAGCAGCTACTATCTGGACCGGAACAATCCGTACCCGCGACCGGACACGTGGGGACCGGAGAACACCTCCAAGGAGGACAACTCGAACTACATTTGGGCAAACATTTCTCACTTGTATCAGTGTTGAAGACTTTTAAACAATTGTAACTCTAACCATAAATAAGTGTAATTTTATTTTCAATTGTCGAAAGAATCGTGTTTTTTCTTAACCTAGTAGAAGTCTTCCTCCGGGTCCCGCGCATTACCCTGCTGGTTCTTGATCTGGTCCTGATTCGAGTACATCTCGGCGACCTGTTTGGCCGAGGTGGCGTCCTCGACGCCCTTGTCGTCGCGAATCTTGATGAAGCGCGGGAATCGCAGCGAAATGCCCTTCTCGGGGTCGATGTGACCTTGGGCGGCTCGGTGAACCGGGCTGAGCGAAAGATCCGCGCACAGAACTTCCCAGACCTGGGCCGGTTCGAACCAGTCGTCCGGCTCGTGGGATGCGTCGTAGCGGTAGTAGTTCTTGGCCCGCGGGACGATGTGCTGCTTGAGGAAGTCCGTGTGCTGCTGCAGATCTTCGTCCGAGAAGCCCGTTCCGATCTTGCAGATGCTCTGGTACTCTTCGTTCTCGTCGTCGTAGCAAGCGAGCAGGAAGCCGCCGTACGTTCCGGTTCGTTTACCACGGCCCTTGTACCCGCCGATGACGACCAGGTCCAGCGAATCGCCGACCCCGGTCAGGTAGTCCTTCTTGAGTTTGAGCCAATTGCGGGATCGCTTGGCAATCTCGTAGGTCGCCTCCTTCTGGAGCGTTTTCACCATCAACCCTTCGCAGTTGCCCTTGACGGCCTCCTCCAGGAAGCGCTGCAACTCGTCAATGTCGCCCGTGTCCAGCCGGGTCGCGTACTTCCACTCGCCTTCAATCTCCCGGAAGTGTTTGTACAGCAGTTCGCGTCGCTCCAAAAACGGCCGTTCAACCAGCGGATTCCCGTTCAAATACAACAAATCAAACATAAACACGCAAACCTGCACCTTGATGTCGGCCTCGTTGGCGTCCTTCCGCTTGCGGGTGCTCAAGATCTGGAACGGCAGAATCTGCTTCTTCTCCGGGTCCCACGCAACCGCTTCGCAGTCCAAAATCGCACTCTTGACCGAATCCGTCCGAGTGCGGTCCAACCGGGCAATCACGTCCGGATACTTGCTCGTGTTGTTCTCCTGGTTCCGGCTGTAAATGTTCACGCTGCCGTCCTCCAGCAGGTGGATCTGCGCCCGCTCCCCGTCGTACTTCCACTCGCACGTAAAATCAATCCCGTCGAACCGCTCCAGCACTTCCTGCACGCCCTTGGTCGGATGCGCCAACATGGGCTTCAACGGCGTCCCCGGCATCATCGGACACTTCTCCAGCAGCTGATCCACCCCGAACTCCAGCAGCACCGGTACAATCTGGTTGTAATTCGGACACTGACAGTACACCGTCTTCAGCACCAACGCAATGTCCTCGACCTTCCCCTTCGCCGAAGCTTCCCCGCACTTGCTCAACGCGTTCACCACCGGTTCCTTCCGGTCGCCCTGGTTCGGCGGCGTCATCGCACAAGCCTGCGCCAACGCCTGCAGCAGCGACTGCTCCGCCAACCCAATCCGTAACTTCCCCGCCAACGACCTGATGATAAACCGCGCCTCCGAGTGCCGACACGCCACAAACATCGACTGGATCTTGTCCATCTTCTTCGCCATCGACGCCGTCCCCGTCATCTTGGCAATCTCCCGCAGCTTCCCAAACACGCCCTCGACCGTGTGCGGCGCCGGCCGGAACATCATCCGCTGGCTGCTCTTGCTCTGCTCCGCCACCAGCCCCAAATCCCCCGTCGTCTGCGCGTCCGTCTTAATCTGCGCCAAACTCCTTCCCGTACTCTGCGCAATCGCCTTCATCAACGAGTGCTCCGCAATGCCCAACTCCACCCCCTCGTACGCCGGCGCCAGCTGGTTCAAGCTCAAATAAACACTCGCCAGCAGATCGCCCGGACTCAGCAGAATCACCGACCGGAAGTAGTTGGCCAGAATCTCGATCATCCGCAGCCGCCCGCTCGTCTCCTCGATGATCTGGAACGTCCGCGCCAGCGCCAGGTACGGCACCTTCTCGCCCTTGCGCCAGAACGCGTCCTCCAGCGGGTGGTAACCCTTCCGACCCGGGTTGTACTCCGTGCCGTCGTTCTTGGACGCGGCCGAACTCGCCGCCACCGCCTCCTTCTTGGCGCTCGTGAAGAAACTCATCACGTTGGCGGCCTTGTCCTTCGTGTCCACCCCCTCTTTCTTGGGCGATTCCGACGGTTCCCGCTTTACTTCCGGCTGCTCCTTCTTGACGGCAGTCTTCTTCTCGGCGGACCCAGAATTCTTGGACTTTGCGCTTTTTGGGGTCTTTTTCTCCTCCTTCACGGTGGTCGTCTTTTTAGACTTGAGCGACTTTTTCGAGTCGGCCTCCTTCTTGACTGGCTTGCTTTCGCTCGGGGATTTCTTGACCGGTGACGGACTGTGAGACAAAAAATTTTAACCCTGCTCCACAACACTAAATCTGTTACAATCTACCAACCTTGCCTTCTCCGCCTCGGGTGCGTCCTCCTCGCTGGACGACACGAGTCGCCTCCGCTTCGGCGACGTTCCACCGTTCGTTCCCGGCGAAGTCTTTTTCTGCGGCGATGGTGACGGCGAAGAATCGAACACAGTCGACTTGCGGCCCGGCCGCTTCACCGGACTGTCCTCGTCGGCGGACGAAGCCTCCAGTTTGGGCTTCTTGCCAGCGGCGCTGCACGCCGCGGATGTGACGAAACAACAAAAGTTACCATTATTAACGGTACAGGCGACACTATCTACAATCAACAGCTGACGGTTCTGCTGTCGGATGACCGCGTGGGATGCAAAATCCGTTCGCAACCGGCGAACGGAACCGTCCCGTGTCGTGTGCAGCAGCACCGACAGCAGCCGGGTTCGAATCATATTTTGCTAACAATTTTCCACGTTTTCAGAAAAAAAGAAAAAAAACGCGCAATAGATTCGAAACCCAAGCGCAGCGTGACGTTTGGCCAACAATAACCCTCTTGACACTCACCTAACCGCATTGTTGTTGTCCTCCTCGTCCTCGTGCCTTCCGCTGTCCGCAGACGGTGCCGCAGGTCGATCCTCCTTCTTTTTCGATGCGCCCGACTTGGAGAAAAATGATCTGGGAAAAGTGTCGCAAAAATTTTATTACTTCGCAACTCTCCTTTTTCAAAAGTTTATACTCACAGTATAGATTTCTGGGCCATCGTTTTCAACGCAATTCACAATCCTTGGTAATGTAAAATTCAATCAAAATTCAATTAACAAATTTAATTTTATTAAACTCAATTTTCCAACTGTTTGAAGAGAGGGGCGCAAAACAACAAACAAAGCGCGCAAACTGTCACCGCGGTGCGCTTGAAGCGAAATTCGCGCCACCCGCGAGAACTGTCAAGCTTGAAATATTTCGGGATTTTGACGTTGTAGGGCTCCATGTGCGTTTAAATTGTACACGCTCATTTGAAATAACCTTTTTCTGTGTAATTTTCACTCATATTTCATCAAACCCGAACCAACCTCGGGCCATATGTTTCCCCTAAATCTGTGTAAAATAGAGTTGGCGTCCATGGCTTTCTACCTGACATTGTTTATGTTTTGGTTTTCCTGGCACGGTCCATTGTTCGTTTGTTATTGTTTTGGTTTTAGTGGCACGGAGTCATGCACTCACACTAATGCAAAGCAAGATCGCGAGTACCTATGATATACAGCCTTGGTTGGCGTCACTGTCGCTCATTTCCCGCACTTCTGCTGAGCTGAAAGGTTGAACGATTTTCAGTCGTATTTTATTAATTTTTGTTGTGGTAATTAACTAATTTTTTCTATTAATCTTCATTTCAAACAAGGTTTTTTTATCCTAACTATAAATTTCTTAGTAGAAAACATAGTTTTACAAAGAAATTCATCAAATTAAGCAATAACTAATTCCATTACCTAACTTTCTTTGTAAGTTTAGCTTTAGCCAGCACCGTAAGAGAGTGAACCAAACTTCCAACTCTTCCGGCAAGAGCGCCAGTCGAACCAAGATCTTCATCTTGATCTCCTGCCGATTTGCTGTCTCGGTTCCGGCGAGCAAGGAAGACCCTGTCGAACCAAGATCTGCATCGTGATCCCCCGCCATCGTGAAGGCCAGCGTTTGCAGTAGTTTTCTTTTGCTAAGCTTTGTTAGTTTAAATCTAATTTTGTTTTATTTCCAGATCGCTCGTGCACCACCCATCTTCTTCGAACGTCTTGGCCGTCGCTACAGATTCAGACCAGGAAGCACTCTGTCATGATCGCCAGTCAAACCAAGATCTTCATCTTGATCTGCCGCCGATTTGCTGTCTCGGTTCCGCCGAACAAGGGAGGCCAGTCGAACCGGGATCCTCATCGTAGTCTCCCGCCGAATTCCTATTCCGATTCCGGCACCGGGTCAGAACAAACATAGAAGAACTTCACAAAAATCTCGAGGATGTCTCGATACTTTCTTTATAGCATTTAGTGCCTACTAAAATCATCAAAATTACCACGAAAATTACCGATATTTGGATGTGTTTCGTCTTCAAGGTGAAGTCACAGACACAGTTGTCTGTGGTTCTGTGTTATATGGATTTTGCGTGCAGGCCGTGTAAGTCAATTTTCGGAACAAAATGTTTTGAATTGTTCCGTCACCACAGTAACCAAACGAACAACTGGCGACCAACAGGTGCGAAACAAACCACAGATTTGAAGAACCAGCTGAAGAGAGCAAAATCTCTCAAAATGAGAAATTGGGTTGAAAGAGGAGGAAGAACCTGATAATTCACAACATTCTATGCAAAGCAGCTGGAGTTTATATAACTCGAGCCCCGAGCCCGTACGTTATATTCAGAGACGCTTCCCCACAAAAAAAAAAACAGCCATCTGCTCATCAGCAACATAATTACACTCAAATGGCTATGGAACATTTTGAGAAATTAGTACAAATGCAAGTACATTCAATTTGGTTGCGCGTTCAAATACGCTTCAATATCCATGACAAAAAAAAAATTGTAAGCCAAGGTAAAAAATAAGAATGTTTTTACCGATTTTAAACCTGACCGACCTAAACAGTCTTAACTACCGATGAACCGATGGATTTGGACACCCCCCTTGAAGTGATGAGCAACGAAATGAACTCACTTGTGTTCATCATGGTAAACTCCGTCACGAAAAACCTTCACGCAAAAAGCCGGAAAACGCTGAATGAAGCAAGTTTAAAGTATATCAAGTACACAAAGCTTGATAAGGGAGTCTGTAAACGTTGCTTCGCAAAACTTATCGATTCTATTTTGAACACTTTGATCGCTGGGTTCTTGAAGAAAACACGCATGAAGTAAAAACTGGCGAACTCCAAAAATGAGATATCCTAAAGTGTCGCCGTGGTTTATAAGATGCTAAAACATGAGAAAAGGAGGCGTTGTCTAGTTAAACTACTCGAAGTAGAAGAGGAGCGGATGAGGAAAATGCAGAACAGGATGTGGAAGTCATAGAAGCGGATGAGAAAATAGAAAAATCAGATACTGATGGTGATGAAACTGATGCTGAGGAGTGGTAATAGTATTTGTTTTTCACTGTTAATATCTAAGCATGTGTGTGTGTGTGTGTTTTTTTTTTCTTAAAAATCTAAGCATGTTAATATCGTATAAATATAGAGCGTTAGTCATGATTCTCCATCGTGGCACCACAGAGTAGCTTAAAGTGACCAGTCCGAAGAAAAGTAATTTAATTTTTTGGCTCCATAAGGTTTGCTGGTAGCAGGCATGCGATGTACCTGAGATATACCACAAAGTTAAACCAAAAATCAAAAGGCAGTGGTAATTCTGTATTACTCTATGGTGGCACATTGCCGGAATTAGCCATCAGCCGGGCTATTTCAGGAAAGCTTCGAACGAAAAACGGAACTTTCGTCTTCCATTGCCACAAACTGACTTTTGGACATTGAGCTTTTCATTTCTAAACACGTTGCACCAGGGCCTCGCCTCGAAACGTCATACAGGAACAAAAGCGGCGAACCGAAGATTCGCGTGACGTTTTGGAATTTTGACAATCTGGAACGCATGAATTACCCCATTATGCACGGGTGAAATGGGAATTGTTGCACATGACTGAAGTTGGAAATTTCGCAACTTATCTTAATTTATGTTAAATTTCATCATTTAAACAACAGGCGCAACAGGAAGGTCGTAAAAATGTTTTGTCGCGTCATTTTTGATGAAAAAATATTTTCAGTAAAAATTGAAAAAGATTTAATTATTAAAAGTCGTCGGTTAAGTTCTGTTCCGTGGTTCGCCGCGTACCGTTAATTTTTCGAAGAAGAAGAGGAGTGTCCCCCACCAAATGGATTAGTGTTTCCAAAAGAAAAGAATTTTTGCGAAGAAAAATTCAACGAGTTCAAAGGGTGCTTGGTGTTTTACGGAGTGCCATTTGGATCAAAGAGACTTGGAAGTGTTCGAAGAGAGTCGTGACCTCTGGAAGTTTGAAAGAAGATGGCTATCGGTTAAGAGTCCGATGGCGATGGTGTTGGAGTCCCTGACGCAGTCGGAAGCTGTTAGATGGATGGATTGACTGCAACGGAATAAGTTTGCGGATGTACAGCAGAATCCCGGTGAGGAAGTTCCATTTTTCTTATTTAACATATTTTTTATTTTTCATATTTGTCAAGACATCGACATCTTTTTTATTTTGTCAAAGTTAAGAATTTCATGGCATTCTTGACTTTTTTTTAAATCCACACTGTTTTGATTGATTTTTGTTCAATAAATTTTTTCTGTACTGTGCAAAAATATCACATGATATATTTTTTCAAATTTAATATAAAATTATTAATTTGTTATTCTTTGTTCAAATTGTGGTAGAAATTGGAAAATTCGAGCCAAACATTTCATTAGGGCACAAAACCAAAACGTAAACATTTGGGATTATTGCACTATTCCATTCATTAGTACACTCCCTACAAGCCCTCCAAGAATCAGATTGATAGCAAACAATTTCCTATTGAAAAAATCAAAAACACAGAAGGGCACATAACAATGTTCACTCCAAACCAGAAAAAAAATTCAATTGTGCCCTTTTCTTTTTCGTTAGTTTTTCGTGGTTAAGGAACTTTCTATGTTATAAAGTGAACTTTTCATCATCCTTAACACTAATTCACTTCAAAACACTTGGTTTACGTTTCACCAAGGATTTCTGCAGAAAAAAACTTCGTCGAAATACAATATTTAATACGGCCCGCGGCTGCTGTTCAGTACACTTTTGAAGAATTTTTAAGTTTTTAGCATACCTTATCTACACTATTCGATCACAAAACTTCACCAATTAGCAAAATTTCCGCTGAATTCCTCATTATTTCTAACTAAACAAAAAGGCACATAAACATCATTAAAAACAACAATCAGGTGACAGCGCTTTAGTGCCCTTTCAGTTCTCTTCGAAATTGCATTTAGAAAGGGCCCATTATGAACAACAGTTGGAAAGTTAAAAGGGCCTAATAACAAGATTTTTTAAAATTATTAGTTTTATTGCAAGAATCAACATAAATAAAAAAGCATTAAAGCAGAGTTGATGATAATGATGTGTTTTATCGTATCATCAGTAAAAATACCACCAGTCAAGCTTTCTTTTTACATAGGAATTGAAACAAGTTGTCCACTTTTTGCCAGCGATTTTCTCGAATCGCGGTTTTTGGTTTTGTGCCCTAATGAAATGTTTGGCTCGAATTATTCTGTTTTTCTGATTTTTTTAATTTGAATATAATAAAATCAAACAGACGAAAAACTTTTGTTCGATATGTTTTCTGCTGCTTGGATTTTGTATCATGAAATATTATGACCGTGTTTTTTTTATATTTTGTTACGACACCTGAAAATCAGGTTAAAGACCAGAGTTAAAATGTTTTAAAAGTTTTTTAAGCATTGAAAGAAATGCAATGTAATGTATTTAAAGATTTTAAAGTATTTAAAGTTTTTAAAATAATTTAATGTTTAAGTATTTTTTTTAAGACCAGAACTACGTCACAAGGGGGAAATAGTTTATTAATTATGCAATTCTAAAGGATTGTCTAATTACTAGATCTGTTGACCTCTGTCAGTCTCCGGCTGTCTGCCGCGCCCTTTTAGGCCCCCAACAGGGTGCGAGCCCTGTTTTTCAGCTTTGTCAGACTTTTTTCGGAGTTATTGGAGGTTATTGTCGGAAGGAGATTCTCTTCCCCTGAGGACACCGTGAGTCCCCTTTTGGCCCTTCATACGACAGTAATTTTAAGATGCTCCCTTTAAGTCTGAGCCACTGTAATTCTAGGCAACCGCTACATAGGTCATCCTTGTGGCCCTGTTGGTTAACACATCAAATCAAATCAAAATTTCATCATTTAAACAACAATCTAAAGAAAACCGGTTTTAAAACTAAAGATAAACTAAAGGCACGATGATTTGTTGCGTAACCTGGCTTAAAGCGGTTTAAATTGAAAAAAACGTTACTTAATCCACCCTTAGGTGGTTGGTGCCTTCCTCACATTCGTTGGAAAGGTCATACAATTACCTATCGAAAGATAGGTCGCATGATATATTTGGACAACGTTTTCATCAAAATATCTGAGATCCGGCCTCTAAAAAGTGTATAAATAACACTTAAGTGCTTATAACTTTTGATAGGGTTGTCAGATTTTCGATGTTTTGAACGCGTTAGAAAGGTCTTTTGATTACCTTTCCAACAACAGGTCGCATGATAGATCCGGACAAAGTTTTCATCATGATATCTGAGATCCGGCTTCCAAAAAGTGCATAAATAACACTTAAGTGCCAATAACTTTCTATAGGGTTGTCAGATTTTCAATGTGTTGGTTGCGTTGGAAAGGTCTTTTAAATACCTTTCTAAAAATGTATAACATGCCAGGTTTTCTTACAAAAACCACCCTTTTTACAATCTTCCGGACTTTTGTTAAATCGTTTTTTTAGCATAACTTTTGAAGTACTTAACTAAACTGCATAATTTTTAATAGCGACTTATGGGACCCAAAGACCGATTGAATGACGCCAAAACGGACAAAATCAGTTCAGCCAACGTCAAGATAATCGAGTGACAATTTTTTCATCAACATCCCACCACACACACAGACATTTGTTCAGAATTTGATTCTGAGTCGATAGGTATACACGAAGGTGTGTCTAGGAGGTCTAATTGAGAAGTTCAGTTTTCGAGTGATTTTATAGCCTTTCCTCAGTAAGGTGAGGAAGGCAAAAAAAAATTTTTTGTTCTAGAATTTAACGACATTTTGTTTATTATGTTTGACTTTAAAATTAGTACACAACGGTTATAGAAAATTTTACAAAAAAAATGTCTTGGTTCGTCTACAATCTAATGTTGGTAAACAAACGACGCCATATTGCCAATGTTGTTCGGTAGCTTATATCAGGCCATCACCGGGGCCCTGCGTTGCCCCATTCATAACTGCGTAGCATGCCTTTTAGCTTGCCTAGCGTCATTTAGCTTTCCTAGCGTCGACTTTTGAATTCTGAGACCCCGGACGTCGGTCCATTTGTCATTTTGTACACAACAATACTCAAGACATGCACAGGCACCGTGTGTTCGCATTTCTTCCAGTAATATTAGTTTCAAAGTGTTAATTGAGTCACGCTGTATTAGGTTTATTGTATTTAACTTCAGTTTATATATTTTTGAATTCGATCAATTAATTTTAGTGAGCGAGATACATCAAGATTTTATTGAGGGGGAGGTCGTGTAGTACCATTGCGCGCGATTAGTCTTTTTCGTTTTTTTAAATAAAAATTGGGACGAGAAGCAAGATAGAGATTCAAATGAAGTAATGTTCTTAAAGTACGAGCATGATTCATTCAACTGATTAGGAATAATTCAGAACTCCATTCAAAACGGCCAACAAAAAGAAGATATCCGAACGGAAAAAGATCATCAATTCTAGGGACGTCCATCGAACCAATCGAAACCCTACAGCAGATTGCGCAGTAGTTATTGTTTTTACGAGTAATCAATAAGATTTATTTACTGTTTTTTGTTTTTGTTTTTCAGCTTTCCGTTCAATCAGTGTGTGTAGTGGTGGTTTCCGATCTCTTCTGCGTGCGCGCGTTTTCTATATCCTTCTCCTCTGCTCTGCTTTCTCTCTCACACATTAACCTGCTGCTGCTGCTGCTGTTGTTGTCGCCGCTTTCCAGCTGATCACCGACGAGTGTTGCTTGCTGTTGTAGTTGCTGCGCTGCTGATGTTGTTTGCTCTGCGTGTGACATTGTTCTCTTGTGTGTATTTGTGGTATGCGCATTTTGAATAAATAAAACTAAACGTATTATTTTTGTTTGCATATATTGTTGATGGTTTCTGCTGCTGCTGCTTCCGCTCTCCCTCTTTCTTTCTCGCTCTCCCTTGGCCGTTCCGGCGCTCCAGCTGCGCTCTCTCTCTCTCTCTCTCTCTCTCTCTCTAATCCAAATGTTGCTGACGGCGGCGGCGATCGAGAAGAAGCTGCTGGCGGACAATGTCGGTAAAAGAAGTAGAAGAAGCTAGGGGAGCCACACTGTTGTCAGCGCCGCCTGCAGCAGCATCGCCGGTGGCAACATCCGGCGGCGACGACGGCAAAGGGAGTTGTTGCGGCGGCGGCAGCAGCTGGAGCAGAACAAGGGAAAGGACGACGAGAAGCAAGTCGGACACGAGTGGTAGCAGCTGTTGCTTTTGTTGTTGTTGTTGGTTGCTGTTGAATTTTGGGTTACGGTTTTTGTTGTTGTTGTTGGTTCTCTTGCTGTTGCTGTTGTTGATTTCTAGGTTACTGTCTGGAACGCATCACATAGCATACTTTCTTGTCCACTCCCGCGCAAGCTCATTGTATTTTTCTCGATCGGTTTTGTATATTCTAGCGATCTCTGGTACGAGCGGATCGTCTGGATTGGGATCACATAGCAGAGAGCAAATTGATAACAACACTGTGGAAGAGAGAGAGAGAGGAAAGTGAAACATTTTGTTAAAATCAGCAAACTAACTCGCTAACTCAGCAAATATTCTAGCTACTCTTACCTTTCGATATAGTTAATGCGGGTGACCATTGAGATCGTAAGATGTCGAGGCAAATCGAACCATTACTATTTATGTTAGGGTGATATATGCGCGTTGTAAAAGCCACTTTGGGTGGTTTGAATGGGTAATCTGTAGGGAAATGTATGGTTAAGAAGAATACACCTCCTTGGTACGGACTGTCGGGCTGCAGGGAAGAAAGAGAAAAAAATGTATTAGAAAACATACAAACTAGACGAATTCAAAGCTAGGAAAAGGGTAAACGCGGAGGCCAACAACCGATTCGTTCCAAATTCACATCCCACGTGCTAACACGCTTCAGCCGAAAAAAAACTATCACCTGCCGACCGGCTTAGAGATTCGTGATGGAAACACCTCTCGGTGTTGTCGTGGCGAGTGCGAAGGGAGTGTGTTTATTTTTGGCGCAAACCAATGCAGCAGCGTGCGCGCGGTGCGGCCAAGAATGAGGAAGTTTGTTACGTTTGCAAACTACCTACTCTGCACGCATACGCATTAATGGGACTGGCAAAAGGTAGTGGAGCTGCTGAACTGTTGCCCTGTGGAGTTTTCCTTGGGCGTTCTCCATGTCGTGGATGGTAACGTGACCAATAGAAGACACCTTTGCGAGCAATCTGGTGCAGCTGAAGTCTAAATTTCTGTTTGATATGAAGCTTTAAATAAACAATAGTAAAAAAATAATGACCCCGTAGTTGTTATACTACAAACTTACAAAATGTTGCTTAGAAAATATCAATAACAACCACTAAGCCTTGATATTTCATGATACGCAGAAACATGTAACAGTGCTGCCAGATCTTAATGTTGCTTACATTTAAAGACTTTATTATAACCTTAGCTTAGCCAGTTCATCGAGGGCATTGTGGAGAATACCCTAGGGCCTAGGTTGAACAACACGCCTAGCATTATTCTTGTTATTAAATACTGAAAAATATAAACGCTAAAGCGAACAGTCCTACCGCATCAAGTTAACCGTAAAGACGATTCGTTAAAATGGATTAAGTTTGAGCATGGGTGTTCGAACAACAATAGAAGAGGAAGAGGGGATCTCCCGTTTACGTTTTAGTTTGTTTTTGGAGATCACACTCTTAAAAAGTCCCAAGACACTATCTGTCATGGTTGTAGCGCAACACCTTGATCCCATCAAATTTGCAGATTGTCACTATCAGAGAGTATAGAGAACGTTACTGTAGCTTGCGATCAACCGGACCCGAAGATGACAGTTTTCTTGAGTTGCGCGTATTCACCGACAGATGGCAAGTGGGCCTCGTCGGAGTCCGCCCATCAAATACGCAACTCAAAATTTGCATGGGAAACTTTTTTTTCGCGACGGCTTTCGCGTCATGATTTTTCAGAAATGATAACTATAGTTGACGAGAACTGAGAGTTTAATATCTTTCAACCCTGCTCACTACGGAGCGGATTCGTTGATTCGAATTTCGCATATTCGAACGAATCGATTTTAAAACTACTCAAACGTCACACCAGCTGTCAAACTGATGTTGACATTTCAATCCCATTGTTCAACGATTGCCAAGCACGTGGTTTCCGGCATTAGACAACTGTCAGGCAATTGCAAACCTCTTCTTACACCTAAGCTTTCATCCACCCCGGGATTCGAACTGACGACCTTTAGAATTCTGAAAACTAACTGCCTATCAGCGACTCCACCGAGACAGGACCCAGGGAGACGACTCCTACACCTGGATTGAGCTAACGGCCTAACCTCTAGATTAGACTGGGTCCAACATTTACTTTTCCGTCCGACGGAAGACGTGATCATCAGACAAATCGCGTCTCTTTTCAAAGGTCCCTATCATGCTGATCAATACAGACGCCGGCAACGACCAGTGGTAAGACACGGGGAAGTGGATGGAAATGTTAGCCGATACTGAGTTCAGGATTCACTGCGGTAGGTGATGCAACCATAAGCAATTTGTTTATCGGTTGAAATTTTAAAAATCTTTGGCAGCTGGCTGCGGAAAGATACAAAATTAATTATTTTAAAAGTTTTTTAATCGAACGCGTGCCAACCGAGCAGTAGTGCTATGGGATGGACTTATCAGTACATTCTTTCTGTTTGTACAGTTTAGATAACGCGAGCAAATTTCAAAAATTGTAAATAAAAGACGCTTTACTCTTCATAAAATGGATAGTTTGATGAGTTAATACTAAAACTACCAGTTGGAATAAATTATTACGATCAACGAATTTAAACGAAAAGAAAACATAACACCGCGATTGTGATGAAATTAAAACAATAACTTAAACCAGCGATTCACAACCTTCTTCTAGGCTGGTACCCCCTGCCATGTAAATCAAGTAGGCCCGTTGAGAATCGCTGACTTAAACGAACTAACCCGGCGGCGTGCCTTCCGATCAACGATGTTAATCAGAAGGACTTATGAAAAATAAAGTATCAAATAAAAGGCTCCGAAAAACACGATGCAGAATAACCGCGAGGTCCCGCTACTCACAAACGAATCTCAACAGGGATACAACGAAAATTGAAGAAATTGAAAAAAACGAGCTTGGGCGTCCCCGTGGCAAGCGCACTAATGGTCTATCCTAAATGTCAGCGTATCATTCAAGAATCGATTCTATAGAAATGACTTTTTCACCGTGAAAATTTAAACATTATTTGAAAAATTAATGCACAATTTACCCAACGCAGTGCCTTCTGATCAACAATGATATAGAAAGGGCTTTTAAAATCACAAAACAATTAATGTAATGGCGATTGTCCACGCTCCATACAATTTTTTTTTTGTGTGGAAATTGTCCACGATGGGGGGGGAGGAGGAGGGGGTTGAGATTTCCAAAAAAGTGTCCACGTGGTTTCTGGATGGTCCCGTACATTGCTTTTGGCACGTTTTCTCCGATCTTTTTTTGTGAAAAAATGTATTAAAAAATCAGCATCGTTTTTTAATAAAAATATCAATTTGCCTATAGTGGACCCAGGTCCCCAATCGGATTATGGACCAGGGTCCACTATAGTAAAAGTTCAAAAGTCTTCAGAATTCATGGTTCTTTACAATAAGTTATGAAATAGTGCTTATTAAATGATAACTTGTGAATTATCGGCTCTGCTAGGGTGTCCACTATTGGTTAAAATACCGTACACAGAATCCAGGGCGGTATCGTTAAACTTCCAATTTTGGTGGATTTCTTTGAAATGTTTCATCGGTAACTTTTCTCATGTCATGTCGGAGAAAAGTTTGGCGGGGATCAATATATCTAACAAACGCCAGCCTGACATGTGCCATTAAATTTTTGCGATGAAATGTCTCCACAAAATCCATCAAAATTGTATGTTTAACAATACGGCGCAGGACTGTCTCAGTGTTTCCCTCCACGCAGAAAAATATTTTGTAGAATCAGCCTGTACGAGGTTTGATTCAACAAATTTTTTGTTGAATATAATCAACGCCGATTTTGCGTTGAAAGAAAGCTTGATTTTCTCATTTCCACAAAAATCTTTTATTGTTTTGAAAAAGTTACTTTGACTTTTAGCGTTGATTCAACAAAAATCTTGCTTTTCAAATCAACAAAACGTTTTGTTGATTCAAATATGCCTTATTTTTCTGCGTATCGCTTTTCAGTTCATGAGTTCATGGGTAACAATGAGACGCTTTGATTTTTCCGTGTTACGCACCATACAAAAAAAAAAAAAATTGTATGGAAATTTTGTTACGAGGGCGGGAGGGGGTCTAAAAATCCAAATTTTTGCGTTACGTAATAAAAGAACGCTCCCTAACCAAAGATATAAAGTTATCTGGTATGCATATAAGGATTGAAAAAAAAGTTCTCTTTAAGCAGGTATTAGGCTATGACAAACAAACAAACAAACAAACAAACTCGCACTTTTTGACAGCTTTCGGCATTTGAAAAGTGAAGAACGTCTTTGACAAACAAAGAAATAAACTCGCAACTAAACAAACTTTTTTAAAGTTTGTCTGTTTTGTTTGTTTGCCTGCATTGGTTTGCATAAACGCCAGCTGCTTACATTTGGCTTTGTTCGTGAGTTTGCCGCAAACAAGTTGTCAAACTGTCAAACACAAAAAAGTGCGAGTTTATTTGTTTGTCATAGTCTAATACCTCCTTTAGTAAGACTTTTTTTAATCAAAGTTTCAAGCAAAATTACTTTTAAATGATCCAAACAAGTCACCTACATTGAGCAATACAAAAGCATGACGTGTTGCTAGAAAAGTATTGTTTTCGTTGAGTGACTCATTGTTACCTCATATTTTGGTTAATGTTAGAACACTTTCAAACATTTTTGCAGTGTTTCAGTAGTTTGAGATAGTATATAAGGACATTGTTACATAGAGAAGTTACAACGTCAAAACATAAAATTCAAGAATTACGAGACACTCTTTCGATTACAGCATTGCCGTGACCTTACGTTACGTGAAATCTCTGTTGATCAACTGATAACAAAAATGTATTCAACTATGTCGATAACAAATTCCGCAGCATGTTCTCTTCCCATTATCCCTCAACCGGCAAGGACATTCAGTCTCATATATCTTGCCTTAGCACACGCCAACGTCGCTAAACCATCATCGTAGAAAGATTTAAAATAGCGCTGTCGAGGAGAGGAGAGTACTAGAAAAAAAAAAATCCACCGAAATAGTAACATAAACCAAACCCACCATCATCACACACATCTCGCGCGTTCACCACCACCATTTAAATTGTTATCACCGGCGGCGTGGCCGTGTCGTCGCTGCGCGCTGCTTTCTCGCGTGCGCTCACGCTGACCTTGGCTCGTTGACGACTGCGACCCATCCAATGCAGGTCGATCGACTCAGCACTGTGTCCACAGAGGCTTAGTTCAGTCGGGGGGCGAAAGTGAGAAAATCAATACTTTCTTCTACTCTATTGTGTCGACATGTCGACGCAACAACAACAAAAGAGTCCGGAAGGTTGGCCAAGACCACCACGATAAGTCGCTTCACGTACTTGAACCTAACCAGCCAGTACCGCCCAGTCAAATCAATCCGAATTCTGAAACGGAATCTAATTAGAATCGTACACAAATTCCGTTTCAAACGCAACAACCGGTTCGAACACGGAACCGGTTGTTGCGTTTTAAACGGAATTTGTATACGATTCTAATTAGATTCCTTTTCAGAATTCGGATTGAGTTAACTGGGCGAGGGCGAGTGACTGTGGGTACGACTACATAAACGGCGTGCACTTAATTATTCACGTTTTACTGTTGTTTGCTCGCTGATGATGGTGTGTTGGTGTGTGAATGGGAATTAAATGTAACGCGATTGCAGGATAGTGTGATTTCATGGATGAAAATATCTTTAGACAATCGTTACGAACAATGGTTCGACAGCTGAGGCTATACTTAGGTGTGGTGTAGAAAGTTGATAAGCTTCGCTGGAAAAATGATTGCAAGTCTCTCAACTAACACGAGTGACCTTATCAAGTTTAAGTGTGTGTGCTACAAGTCACTGAAGCTAGAATTCTCTCAACCAACATGTGACATTTTTCACCAACAAGCGATCGAATGCAGCCACAAACCGGCTTGAGACAATGACCGCGCGCCGCAAAAAGACGACTTCAGTTTGATCCGGGTAGGGCCGATGGCCCTATTTTGGACCTACTTTGTCAACTGTTTTTTTGTTTGGCTTGCCCGGTGTGAATGGTTTCATGCCTTTACACATCAGATTGTATGGGTGTCAAACTCTAGAATTACAATCACAATCTTTGTTTGGGTGGATTTGGACCGAATGAAACTTAAGTCAAAATAATGAGCATAGGTCCAATTTAGGGGCACTCGCTCTACACTACACACTTAAGCGCAAGTTTTGTAGGTCGTTGCCACGTTCAGCCTCTCGCGTCGCTAAATGCATTTGGCCGCTGACCAAATCGGAAATCGAATTTAACCAATGTGGTGCAGCGGAAATTCACACACAGAGAGGATGAGGATGTAAATTTGGCCGCCAAGTTCCGGCAACAAATTTGAGCGCGATCTTCGCGGCGAGTCTTCAAGTTCGCTATGCATTTCGGCATCGGATGCTAAAATTATACCTCCGAATTGATTGAAGGAAGCAATTCGATTGACTTGATGGTTTTGTACTTGCTGGCGATTCTTGAAAACGTATTCTAAACTGGTATTATTCAAACATTGAGTTATCCTTCTTGGATCCCACGTCACTTCCGATGCGGTCACGGTTCCCAAACACCGACGTACGAAGTTAGTTCTTCGAGATGACTTAATTTTTCAGGTGTGTGGGATAGCGAACAAGAATCGATGCTACTAGCTTCACGTCACTTCCAACGAAGTCACTTTGTTTGCTAAGAATTGAGTCGAGGCTTTGTGACGTTTCCCAATCACAGACGTGTGATCTGAATACCTGGGGATAACTTATTTTGACTATGACAGCTCAGTTGTTTTGAAGCCAATGAAGTCAACTGTTAAGATTAAAGAAAACTAATTTCTTATCGTTCCATTGTTTAGTCTTTCCATACCGGTTGATTTTTCAATGAATATGAACAATGATTTAACAAATTAAGTCATTTTAAGTTCTTAAAATGATGTCAACCCTTATAACTTCAGCTGCAACAATTCTGTCTGTTCAGTTTGGTGACTGCAATCCGGTCTTGTATCCTGGTATCTTCCTAATATTCTCCGTGAAAAAAACTTCTTGATTTGTTTCCGTCGCTTGGATACAGGTGCGCAGTAATCAGACGACTGATTTGGCTTTGGTTCTGAAGTCGACCACGATAACGTTCCAAAACTCACAGCTTGCTTCATCTCCATCAATTCTGAAAATTTTAGCGTTTGCTACACGAAACAGTTGTTGGCCAAGATCGCGTCCCTTTTTTTTTCGTTCGCTCCAACCCAAAACCCCACAATGTCAACTTACCGGTCCCATAATTGTTGCCTGCCAGTGAAAGACTGTAAAGATACGCAAAAAAGAGCAAGAAATTAATGACTGTTGACACTATTTTTTGTACGGTTATTTTTTTATCGTTCTTTTTCAAGGTGTGAGTGAGTTTGCGTGCGCCAATTTTCACTGTCTACGGAGAAAGTGAAAGATGCAAATTAGCAGTGCGCGGCGGCCGCGGCAGCAGTGACGACTTTCGACGAGTCATGTGACGCGATGGAAGCACACGCGCAAAATAGGTCAGCTTGACGCAACACGCAGAAAAGGTGAGCGCGGCACATTTCGGGACAATTTATACATTTTTAACTAGTGAATCTCATAACTTTCAAGAGGGTACGATTTACGTCACACTCTTAATCGCAGCTCTGAAAAGCGATTCGAGATAAGCTCCATTTTCAGCACATCACGCGTCGCGTAGCCTTAAAATCAATAATACATTAGACGGTGACGACGAGAACCACCACAATGTGTAGTGTGAGAGGGGTACGTCGCAACGTGCCACTATACGGGTTGGCGGTGGTTGTCGCGTTGCACGGATTACACTTGCTGCTGCCGCACTCCACAGAAGAAAGCACTGGCAGAAATCGCGCGTGGCAGCGATTCAAACAACTGATAATGATTGGTGGAATTTCGCGACTTCCCGGTAGGATTCTTCTCACATGCGAGCAAATAGCTTGAAAGTTATGTACTTCAGAGTGACTTGCTGAAATGGAAAACTCACAACTCTCAAGGACACTCGTAATCTCCAACCCAAAAAAACAACCAAATAATTAGTAACTGACCAGTGCTAATTCAATCCACCCGATGTTGTTCTAATTAACAAGGTAAGGACGCACATATCGCAGGCTCAAACTAATTTTAGGCAGCGACATCCAGTGTGGAAACCGACGTCACGACCACCAAAAACAGAGGCAAGGTTGCACCACACAATGAGGGCGCCGCTGCGGTGAACTGCATTGGAAAAGCGCAAATCGCTGAACAGATGGTGCTGCCTCCGTTGGTTTGTCCGTTTTTTTTTTCGAGTCTTTCTCTCCAAGTATAGAGAAAGAGAGTTCGATGCTGCTGTGTCTGGACGATGACTCATGGTGTAGTAGTGCGGTAAAATGAAATTAATATGCAATCGCAATGGGAGACCGGCGGCGATGAATCTTGCGGAGTCGGTGTTATTGGAGATATTCCTAGGAAGCTTATTGCTGTGTGTGTGTCAGCAGAATGCCGGCCGATAAGGACGCGCTGCTTATCGCGGCTTATCTATGTGCTGAAGTTATTGTATGTATTTTTGCTAGCTGCTATCTTACATGAGGCCTACATTTGTCAAGTCTAAAGTAATCGTTTTTAGTAATCAAATTCTGCGAAAGTCGGCTTAGTGTGTTTCCAGTGAACACAAGACTTTGAATCTATTTTACTTCTGAACTTGAAATTTCATTGAATCTTACATCCACAGGTCCGTTGAAAAAAGAAACTGATTTGAGGCAGCTTCAATACAAAATACAAGGTAGGGGAAATTCTCGTATGTTTGGCAGGTTAAGTACTCGCTCCTAACTCCATCCAATTTGCTAATTTTCACTATTTAAACAACATATTTGGTAAAACTGTTGATATAAACTTGCTTGCTCACTTCCTATTGAGATATTTATCACTAGATTTCAGTTGAAAACGTTTTTTATGAGCTGTAATTGATCTTCAAAGTGCTGATATGCCAACATAAGAGGCACGATGGATTTGCATGCTGTTCCCCTAATTCACTCGACATCAAACTGCTTTATCTTTTTTCTTTGATAAACAAGAAACTCTAGATCAACAGTACAACCAACTATCTTATTTTTACTTCAATTCCTAAGTTTGCTCCCTTATCAATTACTTCCCTAACACAGATTTAAGATTTAAATACATTCCCGGGTTCTGGATGTCCTCCGCTAACAGATTTTCAATCATTGACTTCTGAGTCGTAATAAAACTCTTCCAATCCTCTTCGCCTAGAATAGAGTCAATCCAACATCTGACAACACATTGGTTCATTGTGGTTTGGTTGAGCGTTTTAGCAGAATGCATTACTATGAATACAAAGAGACGAGTTGTTCCTTTTAATTCCGCTATATATTTTTAATATCTTGACAGATACGTATTTCGTCTACTACTTGCAGACTTCATCAGTGTTCTGTTCTCGACTAGTCGACTCTCGAGTCGAGAACAGAACACTGATGAAGTCTGCAAGTAGTAGACGAAATACGTATCTGTCAAGATATTAAAAATATATAGCGGAATTAAAAGGAACAACTCGTCTCTTTGTATTCATAACATTGGTTCATATTATTACTGAAAGTCCTAAGTTTGCTCACTTATCAATTTAACGTCCCTAACACAGACGAAAGATTTAAATACATTCCCAGGTTCTGGATGTCTTCCGCTAACAGATTTTTATCATTGACTTCTGAGTCGTAGAAACTCTTTCAATCCTAAGTAAGCTACCTCAGCAAATGAACTTCCCTAACACAGACGTAAGATTTAAATATATTCCCAAGTTCTGGACATACAGTTTTGCATCATTCGCGAACCAGGTTTCAGAAGTAACTACAGTTTCTGGGTCGTAACAGAACTCTCGTATCCCGCTCGAAATGGATTTGATCAGAAACTCGAACTGGTTCGAACACGGCTGGGTTGTTCCAGTTGCTGCTGGCATGGTTTCAGACCCTCACAACGTTTCTAAAATCCGCCAATTGTTTTAGTAGCATTTCCTGGGTTTCCAAGATCTTGAGGAGGAGCGTTTCAAACCACGGTGACATTCTTGTGTAGGTTTTTCAAACTTTCTCGTCGCCAATTAGTGAGTCTCCGACAACTGCTTAGCATTACCGGAGTCATTGTATTATTCAGCACTTATCGATCGTCTTGCAGCACATTTTTGTAAGCATTTCTCTAACACAGCCTTATTTTTAATAGTTGCTCTCAAATCCGATGTTTTTACTTATTGATCGTCTTGCAGCACACTAGAGTCATCGTGCCTTTAGGTTCTGGGCTACGCTCTGGACCAGGTGTCACTTTTCGCAAACTCGACGACAACGCAAACTCACAACACTTGAGGAAAGTAATTTCCACTACTATGGGTCAACACTTACGGTCATCTCCAACTGGGCCGGCACTGCACTGTGCGGGTGGATCTCTCCCCAGGTCTTGTAGTTCCTAGAAGGAGGCAAGGAAAGAAAAACGAAACACATTAGCACATTTGCATCGGTAGGGTATCAAGCGCTATAAACTATCCAACAATTCCCGTTACGTGATTACGTTCGCTCCCAAGAAAGTAACAACAATCGTAAAATACACACACACTTTTGCTGAGCAAATCGAGAGAGGAGGAATCTCCCACGGCCCCGATGGATTCCGTACAACGACAGTGAAAATGAGAAGGTGCGTAAGGAAGATTTCAGGCGAGTTGCGATCGCAAAAAAGCGGAAACTCGCTAAAAATAATTTTGTTTCTAGTCCACTGGTGACCAAACCACAGTTCCGTGTCGTTATGATGAACTGGGCGTTTTTCGAAACAAAAAGAAAAGAAGTAAATCAACCCTCACCAGCAATCATACCCAGTAATGGACGAGAGGAGGAAACCCTACGAAGCGTACTGTTGTTATTGTTAGAGGATTTTCCGGCGGCTGGTTGCAATTTCTCCGTGACGACGACGACGACGAAGACTCATCGCGACCTCGGTCACTTACACCACCAACCCAGCAGTCAGTTGTTTTTGTTGCCGTATACGGAGAGAACGTGGTGGCGTGTGAGAGTGTGTTGGTTGGATGGTTTGTGGAGTCATCGCACCGCACAACTCTCGTGTACGGACACGGGGGTTTTGCTGCGGCGTGTTTGTGTGTGTGTGCGTGAGGGTCAAAGTAGTGAGAGTGAACGGTTCGCAACAACATATAACTTAGTGCTGGCTGGTTGGATGGCTGGCAGCAGCAACCTTCCCGATAAAAGGTTAAGATTGCTGGATTATTGATCAATTTAATAACTTTGAGGGAAATAATTACTGAACTAGTTATGGCATTACAGAAAGTTTCGAATGCTGAAACTGTAAAATATTTAATAATCAAATCGGTAATATGGTGAAAACTTTCTAGATAATGTTATGACTGTGACTTTTGTTTTGATTAGAAACTGTCAGTATGTTCACCGTACCTTCGAAAGCTCCGCGATTTAACCCTCTCATGAAAACACTCTGTTTGTACATGGTATTTATTATGATCATAGAATTTTACTTAGAATACCAAAATTAGCAGCATTTTGACTATGCAAATCAAAAATTAAATCAAATTATTCGCTCTACAGCATTGCCTTGACGTTCCCTAATGCGAAATTCCTACTCGAACCTAGGTGTCCGAAGGCTTGATTGTTGAGGCAATTGCAAACCTCTTTTTACACCTAAGCTTCCTTCCATCCCGGGATTCGAACTGACGACCTTTGGATTGTGAGTCCAACTGCCTACCAGCGACTCCACCGAGACAGGAGACCCAGAGAGACGACTCCTACACCTGGACTGAATTACGGACCTAACCTCTATGTTAGACCAAGGACCAACATTTACTTCCCCGTCCGACGGAAGGCGTGATCAAACAATTCTGGTCTCGAAAAATACCAACGGGGCCGACTGAAATCGAATCCAGGCCAACTGGGGTAAGAGGCAACCACGCTCGGGATATTCCGACCAATTATTGTTCACATTCATGGAAACAAACGAATGTGGACAATATGAGTATCAAACTTCATGGTTTTTGGTACTGGACAAGGACATAGACATCTCGACCGAAGTGACCGACCTACAGTGGCCGGTGCCTTCAGGGGTGTTCCGATGGAGAACATTTACCGAACCATACTAGTTTGGGCAGTAAACGAAGAACTTAATCCAATTAAATCCAAATGATATCTCAAGCATATTGAACAAAAAATATTAATTTTAATAGCTTTTTAGATAGACAAACAAAGAACTCCACAGGAGATTTCTGGGAATCGAACCTGGAAACACAAGAGGGATCGGCAGCCGAAGTCGCTAACCACGGGGTACTCTTTTTAGCAAAGTTCTTAGTCATATTGGTCATGTGTGCACTTTTATCAAACGTTCAATAACGGCCCATTTGTTCGACTAAGTTTTTTTTTCGAAAAGGTCCTATAAGCTATTGTGTTTAATATGTTTATAGGACCATTTCAAATAAAACTCTCGAATTGTTGTCAAACGAACGGGGTCACCCTCTTTACACAGAGCTCACACTTAATACTAAACGTTTGGTTTGATAGTAAATGTGCGTTTCGTGCAAAAATTGACAGTTCGTCACCTTTTAGTTTGACTTTGTCAAACCAACGGGGTACAAACACTGACGAACTGGTCAGAAAATCACTAACACATTCAAAGTATGTTTACATGGCAGCTGGACGCTTGTGTGCATCAGATTTCCTATCTCTTTCTAGCAATTGTTTTGTCAGGCGACTTCTAGCTGTTTTTTTACTGACCGCCCGATATATCAGCCAACATACTTAGCAGGGCTGTGACAGCTCGAGCTCGATCATTGTTTGCATCAGGACACTGTGACGAGAAGTTCGTCATTTTTGGGTTAAATTATATTTTCTTCACTGGCCCTAGAAGAAAGCCTGATACATAAAATTCTGTCCGCAAATTCTCCAGCGAACACCAACTCTACCTAACTCCAGGCTCGCTAAACTAATCCTCCTTCGCACACGTGTTTTCGATATTGCAAATACGCTTCAATTTGTATTCTGCGTCGATAAAAAAAAAAGGGCGCAGAGCACGATTTTGGAGTGCGCTACTCGTTTCGGCGAAAGCGTGTGTCAGTTTATGCTAACTTCAACAATACAAAAAAGCAAAGCAATCCACTTTAAAGACCATCGGGTCGTTACGAACCATGGCTCAGAAAAAAAGAGCCGCGGTTCTTTTTGAAATTCCGATCTTTTGAAAGAACCGATCCAAGGAAAAATTATCCAAAATTCTAGATTTAGGTTTGGGTGCTTTCCGATCTAATCATTCGAACGATTAGACCTATGGTCAAGTGAATCTTCTCGTTTTTAGTTTAGTATAAAAGTCTTATAAAAACATAAAAAAACACACAATTCTTTTAAAATAGTCTTTTCAACAAAAAAATAAATAAAAAAGAGCGAATGAGCCGTTCAAAAGAGCGGCTCATTTTAAAGAGCGAGCGAAATTGAGCGGCTCCTAAAAAAGAGTGGTTTTGCCCACCTCTACTTTGTTGCAAGTCAAGGGGTCGTGCATAAACCACGTGGCCTCCTTAGGGGGGGGGGGGGGGGGGGGTTGAAAATCTGACCAAAAAAAAACCACGAAAAGCCATGGGGGGGAGGGGGGGGGTCGACGGCTGACCACGTGGCCTATCAAAAAAATATTTTCTATAAAAAACATGAAAAACTTTGCTAATTTAATTTTATGACATGCATACACTTCAATCTCACGATACTTTGTATTGTCTTGTGAATCAAAAAAAAACAATTTCAGGATTATCGCTCAACATTTCGGTATCACTACTACATTTGCAGGTAAATCGCCTTACATTAGAAAATAACCCGTCACGACTTTTCTTTTCAAACGATACTTATCTACTTTGAAATTCTCCGAAAAATTGTATTCTTATTGAAATTGAAAGAAAAGGATTGAAAGAAAAGGATTAAATTGAATATGAGCTTGGCATTTTGATAGTCCATACTCATGAGTTACATAATTTGGGGTGTTATAACAATTCATTCGAACGAATTTTAAAACAGCTTCTAAATTAAGAAAATTTATATTTTTTTCTGAAACTGTATGTTTTTTTACAAGCAGTCAAGGTACTCATCGATATTTACAAATATTTTAACCAATTAAGTTGCTATTCCGTACAATGTTGTTGAATAATATAAATCAGAAACAGGGTCGGATAAATTTTTGATAAATTTCAAATTTCTCAAGATTTTCCGGGATTTCCCGGGAAATCCGTTGCAAATTTCCCGTTTCCCGGGCAATTTGAAACCCCGGGAAATTGAACGCTCTAAAAAGCCTACAACATCCAGTACTTTGTTTTAGAAATCAAGAGGAAATCCTTTTCTTTTCGCGAAAATTTAACACGTAGCCTTATGTGTCGGACAAACTTCAAAAGCGTTTTTCTCAGCATGCTGTTTTTGCATATGGGACATTTTTGCGAACATGGGCAGTATTCGTGAATAAAATTTCAATATAACGCCATTAAAGATCAATATAAATGAATATATTTATTAATGTTTAAAAAAAAACTCATCTTTCTTTTTTTTTCAACATAAATAGCCGAGCTTCCGTGGCCGTGAGGTTACGGGTTTCGCCTTGTAAGCGGAAGGTGATGGGTTCGATTCCTGTCTGGCTCGGCAAAGTCAGATCCCTTCAAAGAGTAAATATGCTCACTGGAAATACTGACCGGTAGGGGATGGGTTTCGACTAGCGGCGTGCTGGGTTTCCAATCCAGAGGTCGTGAGTTTGATTCTCGTACCGGGATGATGAAGTTAAAAAAAAAAAAATATCTCAGCAACCAAAAGTGTGATCAAAATTGTAAAATTATAAAGAATTTCCTGATCTTTCAGCTAATTATGATTTCAATTTAACAAAAAAAGGATAAATCATTTGCCAAATTTAACTTTTGGAAAAATTAAA
This sequence comes from Culex pipiens pallens, assembly GCF_016801865.2. NCBI lineage: Eukaryota > Metazoa > Arthropoda > Insecta > Diptera > Culicidae > Culex > Culex pipiens. Next base: position 40,064,331 of record NC_068937.1, on the reverse strand, counting down.
TTAATGCGATCGATTTTTTTTTTGTATATGCAGGTATATTTTTGAAGTCAGATTTTTCTAAGGATCTTATGTGATCATGAAAGATAGATTGAAAATGAATAAAAAACTTACAACAATATTTAAGACACAAAACTTTCTCATTTTTCTTAACTGTTTATATTCGGAAGATTGGATTAGTCACTAAAATATTCCAACCATTTTTTTTTATAAATAAATCAAAAACTTACAAAATATTTTAAACGTAGTATTTTCAAAAAGAACTGCTCATATTTGAAAGAATGACAAAATTCACAAAAACATTACAACAGTCAAGAATAGGTTTTAAAAATAAAATAAAAAATATTTTAGAAGTCAAACTTTTTTATGGAAGAACTGCTCATATTTGAAGGAACAGAAAAAATCACAAAAATATTACGACAATCAAGAATAGTTTTTTATAGTAAAATAAAAACTTAATGATATTTTCAGAAGCCGAACCTTTTTTAAAGAACCTTAAAGAATGGAAAAAATCACAAAAACATTACGACAGTCAAGAATAAGCTGTATAATAAAAATATAAAACTATTTTAGAAGTCAACTTTTTTTAAGAACTACTCATGTTTAAAAGAATGGAAAAATTCACAAAAATATCATGACAATTAAGAAAAGGTTGTTGTTAGAAATAAAAATAAATTTCCATCATATTTCAGAAGCGAACTTTTTTTTTTTTCAAAGAATCGCTCATGTTTGAAAGAATGGAAAAAATCACAAAAATATTATGACAATCAAGAATAGGTTGTTTTTAGAATAAAAAAAATAGAGAAGTCGCCTTTATTTCAAAGAACTGCACATGTTTGAAAGATTTATCCCATTCTCATACTCACAATATCTCACTCACAGAAAAAATCTGATTTGTTAGTAAGAAAATATGTTTTTCAAGAATATTTAAGAAGTTTATAATTATTATTATTTGTTTCATTTTTTCACATTCGACCTTTTATCCTTACGACGTTTTGTCCAGTCGACCATTTCTCCATTTTCGACCTTTTGTCCATTCGACCTTATGTCTTCCGACCTTATGTCTTTCGACCTTTTGGCATTCGACCTTTGGTCCATTTGAACTTTTGTCGCACATCCGAGAAATAATGGTACAAAATTACTTTTTTGGACACATGGAATCAATGCTCACTTGTTTATGTAATATTTTTTATCCGTTTATTTGGTTTGATTTTTTGAGCACAATTCATAGTCTAAAAGCATTTATATTTTAGATGCATTCCATTGCTTGCAACTAAATAATTTTGGTTTTCAGTTTGTAATCGAACCACTGGTAGGAGACAAACTTTTTTTCAAATTTCTTGTTTGATAGGGTTATCAGAAAAAAAACTGAGTTTTGATAATCTTTTTTTCTGTAACATTACAATTAAATTGTATACTGTAAAATAAATGTATTTATTTATTTTTGATGCAGACAAATGCATTGTAAATTTAATTTTTGATTTCAACAAGTTTTTTTTCTGATTTTTCAAAGAAATAAGCCACGTGGTCATAAGGGGGGGGGGGGGGGGGGTTGACGAGAAACCACGAAAAACCATGGAGGGGTAGGGGGGGGGTCAAAAATTCCCAAAAAAAAGGCCACGTGGTTTATGCACGACCCCCAACCTCTTTTACGCAAATGGACCGACGTTTTACTTCCCCATCCGATTGGAGGCCAGGAGGATATGGCGGGAATCGAACCCGAGCAAAATAGCAACTTAGGGATCGGCGGCCGAAGCCGCTAACCACCGCGCCACGAGGTCCTCAACTTCAACAATACACTGCATGTAAATATTGGCGCGAAGCGAGAGAAGAGAGCTAGTGAAGAGAGGAAAGAGAGAAAACCCGGTTGACAAATTGTTCGCTAGAAGAAACCAGAAACAAATTTCCATGCTTTTTAGTTCAAAGATCAGAAATCACTCACTCATCACCGAAAGAATCTTTGCCGACTGGAGCGCGCAACCACTCACGAGCGAACACGACACGCTGGCTGCCAGCGGCTAGCTCAATCGCAACACTCAGCAAACAAATATTGTCGCCGCGGCACTAAACCGAATTGAGCGAGTTTAACTCTCGCGACGATTTTCTGTCGCGAAATATCTGTCAAGCTATTTTGAATCAGTGTGTTAGCTTGTTTGTTTTGATTGCTTGGTTTTGCTTGAGTCGTTGAAATAAATCGTGGAGTTCTACGTGGATTAATCTTATGTTCCGGTACATTAGGGGTTCAAACTAGCATCTGAATTGTTAAGGTTAAGTCATGTGATGATTTTGAGTTTGTTCCCAGCTTTAGGAGGAGACACATAATATCAAGATTTTTGGTCACAATCTTGGACTGGGTTGATATCCGGCCTCTACAAAATTACCGAGTGACCGTCAATCTGGCCCGTTAGTACCGTCGTCACGAGTTGATCCGGTTGCTGATTTGGTGGGCTCATGAAAATATAAAATTTGGATTGACCTTTTGAAACCCGAACTCGCCGTAATCAGCCTTTTTAGGCAGTACTTCATAGAATTATCCATCAAATTCACGCCCATAAAGCGATTCCTGGCAGAACTTTGAGGTCGATTCCTTGATCCTTTTTGGTTGCGGCGCTAGTCTCTTCGCAACTCCACTCGCGACAATTCAGTTTGGTGCCGCGTTTTGGTTTTGAATGTGACATTTGAGATACACTCAGAAAAGAAACAACCTAAAATTGCTTCGCGAGATGAAACACACCCGCGCTGTTATTTCGATTTATTTCCGAAATCACAATACTTCGTTAATTTCTTTTCCTACTCCGTCCACCAACCCGAGTTACATACGAATATGCTCCGAGAGGAGAGAGCCTAAAAAATACAAGCGCGGCGCTCACTTGGCCTGCACTGGGTGCAGAATAGTGGTTCGCAAAACGGCCTCAATTTTGAACTGTCAAAGTGGAACCAATTTACTGTTCGCCAAAAGTGGAGAGTATTGTTATCGATCAAAAATTGTTTTTTTTTCAAGATTGATTTTTTTTGGCTTTTGAGGACCTGAAGTTGAAGTCAAGTAATCTTAAGAACATTGAAGGCGAGATCGTCATTTTTTTATAATTATGAATGGAAGTTGTTTATAGAGTCGATGCGGTTGTACCATCCAGAAGCTGTCTTAATTGTTTGATTCCGTTTTCAAACCTACTGATTTAGTGAAAATCTTTTCTGTTTGTTGGATCAGCTTTGCTACAATAAGCGATGATTTTTCGCTGGACCAGGAAGAGCTGCAGGATTCCAAAATAAGCCAAGGTATTTATTTTCGACATCGCAGAATGACACTCTCGTCGCAGTTCCTCGTCACCCGTAAAAAAAAATACCTCTTCTAACCGAACGAAACTTGAAAACACACACAACTTTCCAGCAAAATAATGTAGAAAACTAGACAAAATAAAACGCATACTACTGATTATAAAACAGCTCATCTACCAGTAAGAAAAAAGTCATGCTTGTGCTTGAACAGCCTCCTAGTTTGTAGATGTAAACAAAGTGGGATCATTCGAAAATCACGTTACGCATTCTCTCTATTCATCACCCAGGGCCTGCACTACAATATTTTGCCGTCAATTAGAATTTGGCATGGTGGAAATTGTTGCCTAATGTGTTTTTGATGTTGTGTAAACAACAAAATTGCAAAATATTATTGATATCATTGATTTTAAGCAATTCAGTAACAACATTTAAAAAGGGCTAAACCTACAATCCTGCAGTTTCGGGAAAACCAACATTCAAAACTTAGCAATTTCGATCAATTCCTATTTCCACAAAAAGGCATGAAAACTATCAATTTTGTCAAAACGTTAAAGAAACTAGCAATAATTTCATCAAAGAGCAATTTGAAATGAATTAAAAATTGATAAAAAGAAGTTACGCTCTTTTAAAGAGCGTGCCTACATTTTCGCTCCACCGTATTCGCCACCCACCCAACCAAAACAACGGAATCGCCCGTCAGGTTACGCCACAAAGCAGAAGCAAACAACCGATTCGCCTTTTTGTGTTTTGTTCATTTTTCGGGGTTTTAATGAAAAAAGTGGTTAAACAACTATTTTATCATTGTGAAACGTTACAGCCAGTGATAATACAGTGATAATTGCGACCACTGTGATAAAAAAATAATTGCGACCTCGTGATTGGGTGAAAACACAAGGGCGGATAATAAGTTTGGTTTATTTTGATTGATGTTATTTTTTAGCCCTTTTGTTTTTTGCTAGTAAAACTACGTAATTTCGGAATTTTGAGATGTTGGAGGGTGTTTTATAAACAGTTTTGTTCGCTTTACATGATTCTGATAAAAACTCAGTTTGTTTACATCTGAGGGTTTCGCCCTTTTGACATGTGCAAAATTTTCCACTTCACCCGTGCAGAAAATCGATAATAGGGTAATTCATGCGTTCCAGACTGTCAAAATTCCAAAACGTCACTGCTATTCTCCGGTTTGCAGCTTTTGTTTTGCTAGAGTTTGAACTAAACTGACATGAACTACGTTACTCAACAACATTCCGGCATAATTACCTTAACTTTACTGAAATAAATACTAGATTGCCGGGATGAATAATTCGAATCTAATACTTGCTAACCGGTAAAGAAGTTACGGTAAAGTATAATGGGATATACTTTACATAAGCCACGTGGATACTTTTTTTTTATCTCAGATCTCAATTATCAAATTCTGTTTCCCAAATTCAGAACCATTATTCGTTCAAAGCATTATCCTAAAAAGCTTCTGATAGATCGAAGAGAAGATACATCGTATTTCTACAAATTTGCCCAGGATGTACAACTCACTAGGAAACTTTTTGGAGAAACTTGCATTTTAGATATAAACAGCTGATCAGCTGATTAATTTCTTCACTCCACTTGCCACTAAATATTTACCACGATTCGTTGACGTGGACGCCAACGTCTCAATCGCGAATCTTCCGTCCGTTCGTACCGTTCACTGCATTGTGCATAATTTTCAGAAGAGTCGTGTCCGAAAGCCATGATTCACACACAAAAACAATGCCAAACTCGGTGCAGACCAGCCGCTCTGGGGTCCCAACATGGCCCGCGCTGGGACACTCTCACAAACACAGCAACAGCAACAGAGAGCTTTCCGGGGGCTTCTGCTGTTGGTTTTTGCAGTGTTGTCGTCGTCGTCGTGGAGCGAGAGCCCCCCTTCGTTTTGTGAAGGTTTCTGCAACCAACACACACCCCTGCTGAACCAGCAAGAGTGACGAATGGGGCACTGGTGACTCAATTGCACAACCGACTAGGCGGAGGTTCGTTCCTGTGCGCGGAAAGGAGTGTCCCCGACCTCGACCCAAATTCCCGATTCCTTAACCTAGTAATAAGAAGCAGTAAAAGAAGACCTTGTCTTACCTTGTTAATTCTTTTTAACGCCATTCTGAACGGCCTGGTTTGCTCTGCGCTCCGCTTCGGGGGTGGCCTCCGACAAAAGAGTCCGCTTCCGCGCTAGACCTTGGGCGGCTAGCAAAAGTCGGGGGTCGGTCGGTGAAAATCCGCTGCTTTGTGGACACTGCGCTCCGGTGCTGCTGGCTCCCGAAGCTGCTCCTCTTTCTCTCTGCTACTGCTGGTGTCAGCTCTGTTTTCGAAGGGGGTGGGGAAGGAAGAGGAAAAGGTTTTGCTACTGGGGGGTTGCTTCCGAGACTTTGGAGGTTTCTGCTCTTGGCAGAGTGTGTTTTCTTCTTCCGAGTTCGCGCACCGATTTTCTTCTTCTTCCCGCTATTGGCTCTACAGACAAACGCACAGACACACACACGTACAACGCACACGCACACACACACAGACTCGAAACTCTCTCGAACACTCTTTCAAGCTCGACGGCTCGGGGGAGGGAAGGTCCCGAAGCGGAGAGGGGGCGAGACGACACAAGACGAGTCAAAAAAGAAGTTCGGAAACCCCCTGGACAACAAGGAAAGTGTCCCGCGGAGCGATCCGGAACGCACCGCGAGGCAGATTCCCGGTCCCCGACCCCCGTACAACCGCAAGTCTACGACGCGACCTCGACCGCACACACCACACTCGAAAATTAACCGGAAATGGCAAAATCCGAAAATAACGGCGCTCGCACAACTCGTTCCCCGTAACGGGAACGTTCCGTCTGAACCTGAAACCCGGAGCTTCCTCAAAAACCACGCGCGCGCGCCCGTAGAATCGCGGAACGTCCTCGTCACCTTCGAAAGGGGCCACGATCGAACGACGAACGAAAAAAAAAACGTACTCCTCTTTTACACAAGATGGCTACTACGATTTTTCCTCCCTGGCCACAGCGGTAGTGCTGCTGCTGCGTTTTTTGATCGTTCTGCTCGCGCGGTTCGATGACGATAGTCGGTCGACACGACGGAGACGGCGGCAAGGGTTGCCAGACCGAAGAGGACGGAGCGAGCGATGCCAACACTGGCGGGCGCGAGGCGATGACGGGAAAACGATAAAAACATTCGGTGAGTGACCCCTGCCAGATGACACTTGAAAGTGCGGTCGACAACTGTCAAAGTTTTGAGTGCGGGTGATGGTGAGAAACGAGAGAAGGAGAAAAGAGAAGGAGAGCCGGAGAGAGAACTCCGCGGCCACGGAAGTCATGTTGGCGACCGTGTGTTGTGCACAGTGGGCAAAATACTGAAAAATGTTAAAATTTAGTTCAAAATTTAAAACTAAAAAAAAATACTTCAAAAATAAATATTCTAAAAAAGTATGGCAAAAGAGATGGAAAAAACGATGCCTAAGATATTTAATTTTTGTTTAATTTGTGCGGTTATTTATAACGATAACCGGTTAGTTCAAGCAAAACAATTAAAATGGGCCAATGTTGAAGTGTAAACAAAGAGTCTATCCTGCTCACCCCGGTTGATGTTTACATTAGGAACGAGCAGGATAGACTCTTTGTTTACGCTTCGACATTATCCCAATTAAATTGTTTTGCTTGAGTTTCATTTTTTTATCATGTCAAGGAAATAACTGTAGGAAAAATAAAATTGATAGAAATAATTCATTCATACTGAGTAATGGCAAACTTTTGAGGTAATTTGTCAATAGGAAGGAAAAAAATATATGATGAGAATTGTTAGGGACCATGCACAAACCACGTGGACTCTTTTTTGGAAATCCTAACCCCCCCCCCCCCTCCTCCTCCTCCTCCTCCTCCTCATCGTGGACAATTTCCATACAAATAAAATCTTTTTTGTATGGAGCGTGGAGAATCGCTACCTCCCCACCCCCCCAAGGTGTCCACGTGGTTTATGGATGGTCCCTTACTGTATCGTCTAAATTACAGAACACCGGCATTTAACAGCTATCTACGAAATCACATTTTAGAGTTAATCAAATTTGTAAACGCACATCATTAAACTGTGAGGCTCAATAGGACCACGCACTGGAATCCCGTGGCTTCAAAAGTTTCACATGTGCAGCCTGTTCCGAATTTGTGCAGGTGACTGTACTCAGTACTTCTGTTAAAATTCAAAGTATCTATTTCAACATTCATTTCAACACGCAAAAATTCTAAGTGTTATTATAGGTATTCGGTGCCCTCTCCCCGTGCCATACCTTCACACTTAGGAGACCCGGGAGGCGGAGTCTTGTCGCAAAAAGAACGATACACGCCTGTGGATCCGTTGACGAAACCGCAAGGTTTAAGAGGGCCACATTATAAGGTGTTACGTCGATTCCGTTTTTCATTTCAACATTCTCCCACTGTGCAGTACGGCCCTAAATTAACTCTCGCGTACTCGGCTGTTCGTTCACAACCACATATGCGAGTTCGTTCCACTTATAACAGTGTGATGACACTCACAAAAAAAAATCAACAATGGTGCCAGTATTGCCAGATTATGTGCAAGGAATTCGATAAAAATCTATTCAGACATAAGCTCTTTGGTCCAGACACATTTTTAAGTTTCATACGACCTTTTCAAATGTTAGGCTACATTTTTGAAACTTCTAACTATTTTTTTTTTTTTGAGAGGTCCACTAATCACCTTCATTTGTTTAAAACAGCTAAACTGCCATTCTACGCATAATTGTCCCATGTCATTTTTGGAAGATTTTTACTTTTTGATATTTTTAAGTTTAGTTTGTCGTATACTTTAAGAAAAACACATAAAATCTAGTACTTTGTTCGGAAACTCATCAAAAACAACACCAAGTCAGTTTCTCCCATCGTTACACTTCTACGCATAATTGTAACACCAAGTATTTTCTCTCAAAGGATCATTAGATTAACGAAGTATTATATCTTGTTTACCTATTGTATAGCAAGAGGATCAAAAATTAGAGTGATAAACTACTAACTGGGGCGATTAGGGACACATAGGGCGGAAAGGAACCCACGGGACAATTATGCGTAGAATGCGTAGAACGGCAGTAAAATCGGTTGAAATGGCGGGTTATGATTTTTTGAAAAATGTGTTTTATATTTTAGAAAGGTATTTAAAAGTCCGTTGCAGGCCAGAATTCTAAGATCTGATAACCATATATCAAAGTTATGAGCACTTAAGTGTTAATTATACACTTTTTTTTAAATATAATTTCTTAAGAAAATGACGTCCCAATCGAGTATGCGACCCATCCCTGGAAGACTTTTTTGACGAATCCAAAAAAATTAAACTCTCACAAATCTATCAAAAGATATAAACACTAAGTATTGATTATACACTTTTTAAAATGAATCTCGGATTTTTTTTATAAAATAATGTCCGGATTCATCATGCAGTCTATGGTTGGATTGGTAATGCTGCTCGTTAACTGGGCTCATCGAAAACCAACAAGGGGGGCCAGGACCACCCATACAACATTATTTTCAAAACAACCAACGCGCTATGGGTTTCCTATGTACCGTACCGTCATTTGGGGCGAATCGGGACACATGGGGTGAATTAGGACAGCTTTTATAGCAATGTTGCAGCCTAACATTTTGATATTTTTGAGTGGTTACGGTTAGACCAGATTCATAGCAAGAAAAAATGTACAATAATTTCCTCATTTGAAGCATTTATCTGCCCCTGTTCCAAAGGGCAAATTACTTCTGATATTGAGTTCATACGGTACGCAGCCTAGGCGTACTACGTGAATGTTATGCGCGTATGATATACTCTGATATTTGGTACGATATTATGCGCGTATGATACGCCGTATGCGATATACTCGAAGTGATAAACCCCCAGCCCTGTTCTTATAAATGTTCCATATGCATTTTCATCACATTTGAGTTATTGGTGCAGCTGAGTTCAAAACGTTTGCTCTTTCAGAAAACCAAAATTATTCAGTACTGTTTACTAGAAATCTGGAGAAAAAACAGTTTGCAGTGGCTATAAAATCACTTGAAAAACGAAATTGTTAATTTGACCTCCTAGACCCACCTTCATATCGACTCAGAATCAAATTCTGAGCAAGTGTCTGTTTGTGTGGTAGGAAGTTGCACTGGATTATCTCGGCACTGACTGAACCGATTTAGAACGTTTTGGTCTCATTCGATCCGTCTTGGGGTCCCATAAGTCCCTATTGAAAATTATAAGGTTTAGTTATGTACTTCAAAAGTTATGTTAAAAAACGATTTTAACAAAAGTCCGGAAAATTGTTAAAAGGGTGGTTTTTGTTATACATTTTTTGAAAGGTATTCAAAAGACGTTTCCAACGAGTTCAAAAGATTGAAGATCTGACAGCCCTATCAAAAGTTAAAAGCACTTAAGTGTTATTTATGCAGTTTTTAGAGGCCGGATCTCAGATATTTTGATAAAAACGTTGCCTGATCTATCATGCAACCTGTCGTTGGATAGATAATCAAAAGTCCTTTCCAACGAGTTTAATACATTGAAGATCTGACAACCTTATCAAAAGTTATAAAAGCACTTAAGTGTTATTTATGCATCTGATGGTATGAATAATGAGTCAAATTGATGAAAGGTCCGCCCTTTTGTATCTGTTTTGGATAGCATTACTCTCTAAATGTGAGGAAGGTACCAACCACCTAAGGGTGGATTAAGTAACGTTTTTCACGAAAATTTTACACGTAACCTTAGGTATACTGAAAGCCCAACCATAATAATTGCTAGTATATCGTAGGGTAAATTAAGAACATGCACCGACGTATTTTTACTAAAATACAATATGGAGAGGATGACCATGACTTCGTAATTGCTACCATGCAATATTGAGGAAGCATGGTAAATTGTACCATATTTGCCGAAAAGCCACGGTTATTTTAGTAAACTGCATTTTCAGCAAATGAATGCTCCTTTTAAAAAACCCAAGTTTTTTTCAGCGTTTCGGCTGTAGTGGCAAAATTAAAGAAGAAACCCCGCAATGTTTCTACATATTTGGAAAGATAATTGATTTTCCTGCAAAAAAAATTAATTTAGAATGAACAATGAAAATGTAGCGTGACGCGACAACATCGTAAAACTGGACTTTTAAAGGCACACCAAGACAATCGCTACAGTTTAGCAAGCATATTTTTTTAATAAACTTTTGCTTTTCTACACATTATCAAAAATTAGCAACGAATCTTATGCTCCTCGGACTGAACGAATTGATTGAAATTTGAGTTTTTGCCAGCCATTTTTTTTTGCGTGACAGGCAACAAAAGGAGCAGATTTATGAAAAAAACTCCTCTCCCATTCATGGCTTGCAGATCTTATTTGTTCAATGTTTTTGGCTTTTGAGGTAAGAAAACGCATTTAAAGAAAATTGCAATTTATAAATCATAATAAAAATGAAATTTTTCATTAAAAAAATCGTCTATGAGTGCATGTGACAACCATGCCTTGCGTTTTTCTCATCTTGCGGTTTTTGGATATGTGACAATTAGTTTTTTTTACCGAATTTGGTTAAATTTACCAAATGTACTGAACAGTTCGGTAAACCAAAAACTACCGAGTACGGTAAAATTTTAACGAACTTCGGTAATAAAATTAGTTGTTGTTAATCTTTCAACCGATTTTCTGTACAATTCCTTTTATTTTGACAGAAAATTTACCGAATTAAACTTTACCGAATTCTGTATAGACATCCAAGTGTGTAGGACCTTTTGAAAAAGTATGCGAGTTTTTTAAAGTAGCCTAACTGTTTAAAGTATTTTGTAAAATTACACAAGTTTAAAAGATTGGGTTTGAAATTTGGTATTTCTTTTTTTTTGTCTTTGTTATTTCTTGTTTTTTTTTGTATCAAATTTAAATTAACCAAAACAATGTAGTTGGGTTAACGTCAATGTGTAAACAAAGAGTCTATCCTGCTCACGTCGATTGATGTTTCCATTAGGAACGAGTAGGATAGACTCTTTGTTTACACTTCGACACTGGCTCAATTAAATTGTTTTGCTACAAATAATGAAAAGCCTGTTAAAATTTAAAACAAAATTCTGGCACCACTGACACCTCCCAACCGAACCGCACTCACCTCGATACGGATTTGGCTCTCCTTCTCTGTTCTCTCTCTTCTTTCACTCACAACATTCCTTACGGCCGTGTCAGCCGCACAGAAACAGCCCGTCAACCATTTTGCTCAGCGTGAGAACTCTGCGATTAATTTTCTTCTCTTTTGCGGTCACTCTCACGGTTCCCCTTTTTCATCCCGTTCCCTCCACCCATACCAACTCATTCGCTCTCTCTCTCGCTTTCTCACACACACACGCACACCTCCTTGAGCCCAAAGTAGGCGATCGACGGCGAGAAAAAAGAAAATCGGCCTGACCTCGGGAAAACACTTTTCCGGGGTCGATTCCACGTGAACCCGGTGGCCACCTGTTCGGGGCACACTTTGGACGCGCTATTCACCTGCAAAACCGTCCGTTTCGCACCGAAACAACCGATCGCAAATGTCCGCACAAAAACTTCCACTCCGACACCTTCTGACCACGAACTGAAGAATGAGTGAGTGTGTTCCGCTGCTGGCTGGCCTTTCTTGCGCAAAGTGTGGAACGAGTGCCGACCACTCACGCGACCGAAGTAAAAAGAGCCGAGAGCTGGTTGCGTTGCGTGCCCAGTGGGTTCGAACCACACTTCACTCGTCAACTTATCGTTTTTGAATGCACTGGAAGTAATAGGGGAATAGCATCTAACTCCATCGTGCCTCTAATGTTGCCATATCAGCACTTTGACGTTCAATTACAGCTCATGAAAAGCGTTTTCAACTGAAATCGAGTGATAAATAGCTCAATAGGAAGTGAGCAAGCAAGTTTCTATCAACAGTTTTACAAAATAAATAGTTTGAAAAGTGAAAATCAGCAAATTGAATGGAGTTAGGAGCGAGTGCTTAACCTGCCAAACAAACGAGAATTTCTATTATTCGTTTTAAAAGGACAAAATGACCTTTTGCAAAATTCCATAAGGCCAGTACGCAACTCCAATGGAAATATTAAGGGGTTATATACATGTAGAAAATTAAAAAATTCCATATTTCAGAAAATTTAATAAATCCACCATAAACATGATTTTCAATCACTCCACAAAGTTTCATGAAGATATTTCATGATTAAAGTAAGTTACAGACGATTTAAGCTAAATATTTTGCCATGCGCAAAGCTAACTGTCAAACTTTCTGAGCGTTTTTCTCTAAACACCGAGTTGATTTACGGGTGCCACGATATCTCGAGATGGGATGGACCAAATTGGCTGAAATTTTAGGTCAGGACTCTTAAGATATATCTCGTGTGCATGACGAAGCCCGATTTTTAAATTAAGCATTTTAAAAAAATACAGAAATCAAAAACTGAGGATTTTTTGCATGAAAATCAAAAAAATATTTTTATCCTTTTTTTTACATAAACTTTTTGAAAATCAGCCTTTGTCATGCACACGGAACCGGTTTAACGAGTCTTCACCAAAATTTTGAGCCGATTTGGTCAAGGCAGGGTTGAGATATCGTGGCACCCGTTTTTGAACATGCTAACTTCAAATAGCTATATCTCGGCAATAATACAAGCAAATGTCTTCAAATTTGTTGTGTTAATAGATGAAACGTATATTATAATGCCCTAAATACAGATTAAAAAAAAAGGTTAGGTGTGTGCTGATACCAACCTCTGACATTATTGCCGATTTACATGTATGTAACCCCTTAAAACAAAAATAATTTTTTGGCAACTCTTAAACATAACAAAGTATTTTTTTTTTTCGAATTTTTCAATTATTTTTTATGCCACATGATTGTTGGGTTAATAATTGACTTCGGCTGATTTTTTTTTGCACAGTGCAAAAACCATAATTTCATTCAAAATCAAATCAAACTATTCAAAGTGATAAGGAAAACAATTGAAATTGGGTCCTAAAATGAAGCTTAGATTGCTGATATTATTGTTTACAGCGATAAAGCTTATTTTTCTGAGTACAATAACCCTTTGTACGACCACAAAGAGTTTAAAATGGATTTTTAAATCAATTTTGAAAAATTAACCTCGCGGTCCTTTTTGACAGAAAAGCTCCTACTTGACAGCTCGTTCCAAGGGGACCATAGTTGATCCATCAAAAAAATGTTGTCTTGTCAAATTTTTTTTTTTTTGCTTTAAAATGAAAAAAAGTGATCAGAAATGGTTTTTAATCGTATTTTTTTACCGTTGTGCATAAAAATTTACATAGGGCTTTAGTCACGGGGTTGGGCACTTCTTTCATACGTATCGCATATGGAGCGCATTTCGTATATATCGTAAATATTGGTAAATATCTCGGTAAATATGGATGCACGCGTGGATGTACGGATCAGCAAAAGTCAATGTGAGATTTATTTCAGTGTTGTTAATGTGACGTTTCTCCACAAACATTTCGGGCGCGTTTTGTCACCTTTGCAAAAATAACTTCAAAGCTGATAATCGCCATCGTGTGTTTCAACGATTTTCAACGAAACAACTAGAAACGACATTTTTTCTCGAAAAAAAACCCGTCAACTAGCGTGTGAGTTTCGGACTGATAGCAGGCGTATAAAGTGACCAGCGCTCCCCAGTCAAATCAATTCGAATCCTGAAACGGAATCTAATTAGAATCGTATACAAATTCCGTTTCAAACGCAACAACCGGTTCGAACACGGAAACGGCTGTTGCGTTTGAAACGGAATTTGTATACGATTCTAATTAGATTCCGTTTCAGAATTCGGATTGATTTGACTGGGTCAGAGCAGGGCAGCTTCCAACCACCCAAATAAACCTGCGGACAAGTATCTGAACAACTTCCGGATCGTCGAGGCAGCGGGCTGATTTGGACCAGTCGACGAGTTGCGGAACTAGTGGGCTAATTCCAGGCACCTTCCGGATTATTGCACGAAATCAGCAGCCAGAACTTTGGATAACATCCAGATCTTTTGGCCGACGAGTTGAACCAGAAACTCGGGAAAACTTCCGGATCGCTGTGCCAGCGGTCTGAGCTGGACGCCTAATGGACAGGTGCTGGAGCTCGACCAGAAGACGAGTTGCGGAAACAGCGCTGCGGCCAAATATCTGGGCAACTTCCGGATCGTTGATACAGCGACCTGAGCCGGACCAGCCGATGAGTTCTGGATCATCCAACGAAACCAGCAGCCAGGGCTCTGGATGACATCCGGATCGTTTTGGTGAGGCTGACGAGTTGCAAAACCAGCGAGGGTATCAAGGAATCAGCGGTCACGGCTGAAAAATGGCTGAAACAGATTCAGCTAGAGTCCGGGTGAGTTGTACTTCGTAAATTAATACGTTAAATTATTTTTTAATATTTATTTACTAGTACTTCAACAGGAGCTGTTCTAGGTGCGACTTAAAACAGTGATCGGGCTGGTTCCTCCCGATATCAGACTGAACAGACGGATGCTATCTGCAACGAACTGGCTGGGGGATTTCACCAATGAGGACATCGAAGAGCCACCAAAATCATTTCGCGAAATGGGACTGAAAGCCGAACCAGACGAGCGAGCTAGGTTTATGGGAGATTACTGGACTGATCCGCACCGTACCGTATTCGGAATATCGTTTGAGAAGCTCAATGCATGTTACAACGTTTCGTACGGAACGGAGTCAGGTGAATCGGGTTCTGATAGTAACAGCTTAATCCCGTACGAATGGACATGGCCAAAAACTTTGTGAACTCAATGAGACTCTTTTCTAATGAATAAACGCAGAGTTTGTCCAACAACGTCACATGTTTATTGCCCACAAATGTACATAACTTCTTCGCTTAATCTTTTTATTCTTATTCTCAACCTCTCCCTTTTTTGATCCATGTTGGCCTTCGGCCTCTTCTTCAATCACACTTTTCTTCTTCTCCATATCTGCACCTGCAATGCAACCTCCTCAGCTGCACACGCACCGCGGCTTCCGGATCTATTCCGACCATTACGCGCCGTCGTTCAGCGGCCTCCAGCCGCCCGCGTTCCACCGATCTTGGTGTTGTTGTTACACCTCGGCCCAGGAAGAAACAATCTCCCAAATCCCAAGCATCTTGATCCGGAACAGCTACAACATCTCGACACCGGAAAGCGCAATCACAACCTTCCGGCCGTTTCAGCACAGATAACGATGGTCTTCATCCCAAGGATATTTCATTTGTTGACACGCTTGTCCGCCCAGTCGTTCCGAGGTACTCACTGTCCGTCTTCGATTGTATCACCGATGCTAAGAAGTGTGATTATTCTGCAAGACAAGAAGATGTACTCAACTGCAATCAAAAGTTCAAAAGGCTCATCATCGTCGTCGCCGGGGCACGCAATCTGTTTGAGATAGAGTTGGCCCAAGTCGCCCACCACGAGCAGGAAACCGGTTACCCACACCCACATTTAACCGTCGCCGACGAAACCGTGTATTTATGGTGGATTTCCGATACAACGTCGTGGTCTCTTTATAGCAAGACTTCCTGCTCCTGCTCGGGTTGGACGATGACAACCATTAACATTTGCTGCGTTTCGGTGACGATCGAATCAAGACCTCTTCGTAATCGATTTCCAAATAGACCAATGTCAGGCGCTCGACTTGGCACGACACTTTGAATCGACGCACAAAAAACTGACCTTTTTCTCCGTTCGTTGTTTTTTTATGTTGGTTCCCGTGCCGCGGGATTAAATTAAATTTAGTTATTTAATTTGTAACCAGCCAACACGCAAAACGGACATTAGGTATAAATTCCTAATTTTAAGTATTTTTTGAACTTATGTTCTAGCTTGTCAAATTATACCTAAAAATTAGTATTTTTTTCTTCCTAAAATTTAGTATTTTTTTAGAACACTGAAGTACTTCTTTAAAATTCCTAAATTTTAGTAATTTTTTAGTTCAAGAATTGTGTTTCGCGTTTGGAAATGTCAATGTCAAAATAATTTCGCGGTTGTGAGTTCGTGTTCCGTGGTGCTGCTGTTAATTTCGGAATTGTGGCAAGTGGCAAGGTAAGTTTTGTACCGGGAACCGGCCGGGAGTTGATTTTGCGTGCCAAGCTAAACGGAACCCGGAGATTCTATATTTTAGTAAGTGTGGCTCGTGTGCTTGAGGAAGAGGAGGAGGAGGACGGAACTTTCAACTCCCGGCAAACTCCCGGCGCGATTAAAAAGGCCGCCTCTTCCCTCTCGTGCTCTGGAGGACGGATGTTTGCAGAAGTGCTCGAAAGGGGATGTAAGTATAAACGGACCCAACCGGAGGGGTTGTGCGACCCTGCGGGAAAGATGCTGGAGGCGAATGAAAAATTGTATCCAGTTGGTGTTTTTGTGATTTGGTTGGGCGTTGCGGGTGTTCGCCTGTGCGTGTGTGTGTGTGCGTGCTCGTGTGTGTATGAGAGACTGAGAGTGGGAGATAGAGGGTAGAGGGAGAGAAAGAGAGAGTGAAGAGAGAAAGTGGTATAGAGAGGGGGAGAGAGGGAGAAAGAAAGTGGGAAAGGGAGAGACAGGGGGAGAGGGAGAGAGAAAGTGGGAAAGGTAGAGAGAAGGTGTAAGAGAGAGAGAGAGAGAAAGAGAGAGAGAAAGTGGGAGAGGGAGAGAGAGAAAGTGGGAGATGAAGAGGAAGAAAGCAGGAGAGAGAGAGGGAGAGAGAAAAGAGAGAGGGGGGAGAAGAGAGAGAGAGAGCGATAGGGGGAGAGAAGAGAGAGAGAGAGATAGGGGGAGAGAAGAGAGAGATAGGGAGAGAGAGTTCAAATATTAAAATATTAAAAAATTAAAATATTAAAATATTAAAATATTAAAATATTAAAATATTAAAATATTAAAATATTAGAATATTAAAATATTAAAATATTAAAATATTAAAATATTAAAATTTTTAAATATTTTACTATTGAAATATTAAAATACTGAAATATTTAACTATTAAAAAATTAAAGCATAAAAAAACCACAATATTTATAAAAAAGATAAATTTAATATTAAAAATATAGATGCATTGAAAAAATAAAATATAATTTAAATTTAAATTTTCATTTTTAGGTGAGAACATTTATGAAATAGTTGTGTTTGATATAAATAAAAATATTAATATCATATAAACCATTGTTTTCTTCTGCCTGCATATCTCTTGGATAATACCTAATTTGATCTTTGATTATTCTTAAGTATAAGTAATTTTCGATCCCTCACGTTTATAGAAAATACCTCAAATTTAGGTATTTATGCACGAGGTGGTCACTTAAAATATATTCTATATATGACATATGTTGATCCGTATGCGCATCCATATTTACGTCCATGTCGTCCATGTAAGATTTCATCATACGTTTTATTTCAGTGTTGTAGCTTATAACTGTCATCGCAGACGCGCGCACTTTTCGAGCTGTTTTGTTTACCAACAAGTTGCATAACCAAATTAAACAGCATTCACGCAAAACGGACATTAGGTATAAATTCCTAATTTTTAGGTATAATCGAACCTGACTGCAATAAGTTATTTTATTACTAATCGGCTATTAGTAATAAAATTACTAATAGCGTTTTAGTACGAGAATTCCTATATTTTAGGTATAATTGTAGAACCAAAATACCTTAATTTTAGGTATTTTCTGGAAAAGTGAGGGGACCAAAATTACTTATATTTAGGTATAATCCAAGATGGCGGACCATGGTTATTCCTTATTTCTAGGTATAAATACCTAAATTTGAGGTATTTTCTGGAAAAGTGAGGGATCCAAAATTACTGATATTCAGGTATAATCCAAGATGGCGGACCATTATTATTCCTAATTTTTAGGAATAAATACCTAAATTTGAGGTATTTTCAGAAAAAGTGAGGAATCCAAAATTACTAATATTTAGGTATAATCCAAGATGGCGGACCATTATTATTCCTAATTTCTAGGTATAAATACCTAAATTTGAGGTATTTTCTGGAAAAGTGAGGTATCCAAAATTACTGATATTTAGGTATAATCCAAGATGGCGGAGCATGATTATTCCTTATTTCTAGGTATATATACCTAAATTTGAGTTATTTTCTGGAAAAGTGAGGGATCCAAAAATACTGATATTTAGGTATAATCCAAGATAGCGGACCATTATTATTCCTAATTTCTAGGTATAAATACCTAAATTTGAGGTATTTTCTGGAAAAGTGAGGTATCCAAAATTACTGATATTTAGGTATAATCCAAGATGGCGGACCATGATTATTCCTTATTTCTAGGTATATATACCTAAATTTGAGTTATTTTCTGGAAAAGTGAGGGATCCAAAAATACTGATATTTAGGTATAATCCAAGATAGCGGACCATTATTATTCCTAATTTCTAGGTATAAATACCTAAATTTGAGGTATTTTCTGGAAAAGTGAGGTATCCAAAATTACTGATATTTAGGTATAATCCAAGATGGCGGACCATGATTATTCCTTATTTCTAGGTATATATACCTAAATTTGAGTTATTTTCTGGAAAAGTGAGGGATCCAAAAATACTGATATTTAGGTATAATCCAAGATAGCGGACCATTATTATTCCTAATTTCTAGGTATAAATACCTAAATTTGAGGTATTTTCTGGAAAAGTGAGGTATCCAAAATTACTGATATTTAGGTATAATCCAAGATGGCGGACCATGATTATTCCTTATTTCTAGGTATATATACCTAAATTTGAGTTATTTTCTGGAAAAGTGAGGGATCCAAAAATACTGATATTTAGGTATAATCCAAGATAGCGGACCATTATTATTCCTAATTTCTAGGTATAAATACCTAAATTTGAGGTATTTTCTGGAAAAGTGAGGTATCCAAAATTACTGATATTTAGGTATAATCCAAGATGGCGGACCATGATTATTCCTTATTTCTAGGTATATATACCTAAATTTGAGTTATTTTCTGGAAAAGTGAGGGATCCAAAAATACTGATATTTAGGTATAATCCAAGATGGCGGACCATGATTATTCCTTATTTCTAGGTATAAATACCTAAATTTGAGGTATTTTCTGGAAAAGTGAGGGATCCAAAATTACTGATATTCAGGTATAATCCAAGATGGCGGACCATTATTATTCCTAATTTTTAGGAATAAATACCTAAATTTGAGGTATTTTCAGAAAAAGTGAGGGATCCAAAATTACTAATATTTAGGAATAATCCAAGATGGCGGACCATGATTATTTCTTATTTCTAGGTATAAATACATAAATATCTCAATATTTTCTGGAAAAGTGAGGGATCCAAAATTACTGACATTCAGGTGTAATCCAAGATGGCGGACCATGATTATTTCTTATTTCTAGGTATAAATACATAAATATCTCAATATTTTCTGGAAAAGTGAGGGATCCAAAATTACTGATATTCAGGTATAATCAAAGATGGCGGACCATGATTATTCAAAATTTTTAGGTATAAAAATCTAAATTTGAGGTATTTTCTGGAAAAGTGAGGGATCCAAAATTACTGATAATCAGGTATAATCAAAGATGGCGGACCATTTATTCCTTATTTATAGGCATAAATACACGGGGTTGGGCACTTCTTTCATACGTATCGCATATGGAGCGCATTTCGTATATATCGTAAATATTGGTAAATATCTCGGTAAATATGGATGCACGCGTGGATGTACGGATCAGCAAAAGTCAATGTGAGATTTATTTCAGTGTTGTTAATGTGACGTTTCTCCACAAACATTTCGGGCGCGTTTTGTCACCTTTGCAAAAATAACTTCAAAGCTGATAATCGCCATCGTGTGTTTCAACGATTTTCAACGAAACAACTAGAAACGACATTTTTTCTCGAAAAAAAACCCGTCAACTAGCGTGTGAGTTTCGGACTGATAGCAGGCGTATAAAGTGACCAGCGCTCCCCAGTCAAATCAATTCGAATCCTGAAACGGAATCTAATTAGAATCGTATACAAATTCCGTTTCAAACGCAACAACCGGTTCGAACACGGAAACGGCTGTTGCGTTTGAAACGGAATTTGTATACGATTCTAATTAGATTCCGTTTCAGAATTCGGATTGATTTGACTGGGTCAGAGCAGGGCAGCTTCCAACCACCCAAATAAACCTGCGGACAAGTATCTGAACAACTTCCGGATCGTCGAGGCAGCGGGCTGATTTGGACCAGTCGACGAGTTGCGGAACTAGTGGGCTAATTCCAGGCACCTTCCGGATTATTGCACGAAATCAGCAGCCAGAACTTTGGATAACATCCAGATCTTTTGGCCGACGAGTTGAACCAGAAACTCGGGAAAACTTCCGGATCGCTGTGCCAGCGGTCTGAGCTGGACGCCTAATGGACAGGTGCTGGAGCTCGACCAGAAGACGAGTTGCGGAAACAGCGCTGCGGCCAAATATCTGGGCAACTTCCGGATCGTTGATACAGCGACCTGAGCCGGACCAGCCGATGAGTTCTGGATCATCCAACGAAACCAGCAGCCAGGGCTCTGGATGACATCCGGATCGTTTTGGTGAGGCTGACGAGTTGCAAAACCAGCGAGGGTATCAAGGAATCAGCGGTCACGGCTGAAAAATGGCTGAAACAGATTCAGCTAGAGTCCGGGTGAGTTGTACTTCGTAAATTAATACGTTAAATTATTTTTTAATATTTATTTACTAGTACTTCAACAGGAGCTGTTCTAGGTGCGACTTAAAACAGTGATCGGGCTGGTTCCTCCCGATATCAGACTGAACAGACGGATGCTATCTGCAACGAACTGGCTGGGGGATTTCACCAATGAGGACATCGAAGAGCCACCAAAATCATTTCGCGAAATGGGACTGAAAGCCGAACCAGACGAGCGAGCTAGGTTTATGGGAGATTACTGGACTGATCCGCACCGTACCGTATTCGGAATATCGTTTGAGAAGCTCAATGCATGTTACAACGTTTCGTACGGAACGGAGTCAGGTGAATCGGGTTCTGATAGTAACAGCTTAATCCCGTACGAATGGACATGGCCAAAAACTTTGTGAACTCAATGAGACTCTTTTCTAATGAATAAACGCAGAGTTTGTCCAACAACGTCACATGTTTATTGCCCACAAATGTACATAACTTCTTCGCTTAATCTTTTTATTCTTATTCTCAACCTCTCCCTTTTTTGATCCATGTTGGCCTTCGGCCTCTTCTTCAATCACACTTTTCTTCTTCTCCATATCTGCACCTGCAATGCAACCTCCTCAGCTGCACACGCACCGCGGCTTCCGGATCTATTCCGACCATTACGCGCCGTCGTTCAGCGGCCTCCAGCCGCCCGCGTTCCACCGATCTTGGTGTTGTTGTTACACCTCGGCCCAGGAAGAAACAATCTCCCAAATCCCAAGCATCTTGATCCGGAACAGCTACAACATCTCGACACCGGAAAGCGCAATCACAACCTTCCGGCCGTTTCAGCACAGATAACGATGGTCTTCATCCCAAGGATATTTCATTTGTTGACACGCTTGTCCGCCCAGTCGTTCCGAGGTACTCACTGTCCGTCTTCGATTGTATCACCGATGCTAAGAAGTGTGATTATTCTGCAAGACAAGAAGATGTACTCAACTGCAATCAAAAGTTCAAAAGGCTCATCATCGTCGTCGCCGGGGCACGCAATCTGTTTGAGATAGAGTTGGCCCAAGTCGCCCACCACGAGCAGGAAACCGGTTACCCACACCCACATTTAACCGTCGCCGACGAAACCGTGTATTTATGGTGGATTTCCGATACAACGTCGTGGTCTCTTTATAGCAAGACTTCCTGCTCCTGCTCGGGTTGGACGATGACAACCATTAACATTTGCTGCGTTTCGGTGACGATCGAATCAAGACCTCTTCGTAATCGATTTCCAAATAGACCAATGTCAGGCGCTCGACTTGGCACGACACTTTGAATCGACGCACAAAAAACTGACCTTTTTCTCCGTTCGTTGTTTTTTTATGTTGGTTCCCGTGCCGCGGGATTAAATTAAATTTAGTTATTTAATTTGTAACCAGCCAACACGCAAAACGGACATTAGGTATAAATTCCTAATTTTAAGTATTTTTTGAACTTATGTTCTAGCTTGTCAAATTATACCTAAAAATTAGTATTTTTTTCTTCCTAAAATTTAGTATTTTTTTAGAACACTGAAGTACTTCTTTAAAATTCCTAAATTTTAGTAATTTTTTAGTTCAAGAATTGTGTTTCGCGTTTGGAAATGTCAATGTCAAAATAATTTCGCGGTTGTGAGTTCGTGTTCCGTGGTGCTGCTGTTAATTTCGGAATTGTGGCAAGTGGCAAGGTAAGTTTTGTACCGGGAACCGGCCGGGAGTTGATTTTGCGTGCCAAGCTAAACGGAACCCGGAGATTCTATATTTTAGTAAGTGTGGCTCGTGTGCTTGAGGAAGAGGAGGAGGAGGACGGAACTTTCAACTCCCGGCAAACTCCCGGCGCGATTAAAAAGGCCGCCTCTTCCCTCTCGTGCTCTGGAGGACGGATGTTTGCAGAAGTGCTCGAAAGGGGATGTAAGTATAAACGGACCCAACCGGAGGGGTTGTGCGACCCTGCGGGAAAGATGCTGGAGGCGAATGAAAAATTGTATCCAGTTGGTGTTTTTGTGATTTGGTTGGGCGTTGCGGGTGTTCGCCTGTGCGTGTGTGTGTGTGCGTGCTCGTGTGTGTATGAGAGACTGAGAGTGGGAGATAGAGGGTAGAGGGAGAGAAAGAGAGAGTGAAGAGAGAAAGTGGTATAGAGAGGGGGAGAGAGGGAGAAAGAAAGTGGGAAAGGGAGAGACAGGGGGAGAGGGAGAGAGAAAGTGGGAAAGGTAGAGAGAAGGTGTAAGAGAGAGAGAGAGAGAAAGAGAGAGAGAAAGTGGGAGAGGGAGAGAGAGAAAGTGGGAGATGAAGAGGAAGAAAGCAGGAGAGAGAGAGGGAGAGAGAAAAGAGAGAGGGGGGAGAAGAGAGAGAGAGAGCGATAGGGGGAGAGAAGAGAGAGAGAGAGATAGGGGGAGAGAAGAGAGAGATAGGGAGAGAGAGTTCAAATATTAAAATATTAAAAAATTAAAATATTAAAATATTAAAATATTAAAATATTAAAATATTAAAATATTAAAATATTAGAATATTAAAATATTAAAATATTAAAATATTAAAATATTAAAATTTTTAAATATTTTACTATTGAAATATTAAAATACTGAAATATTTAACTATTAAAAAATTAAAGCATAAAAAAACCACAATATTTATAAAAAAGATAAATTTAATATTAAAAATATAGATGCATTGAAAAAATAAAATATAATTTAAATTTAAATTTTCATTTTTAGGTGAGAACATTTATGAAATAGTTGTGTTTGATATAAATAAAAATATTAATATCATATAAACCATTGTTTTCTTCTGCCTGCATATCTCTTGGATAATACCTAATTTGATCTTTGATTATTCTTAAGTATAAGTAATTTTCGATCCCTCACGTTTATAGAAAATACCTCAAATTTAGGTATTTATGCCTATAAATAAGGAATAAATGGTCCGCCATCTTTGATTATACCTGATTATCAGTAATTTTGGATCCCTCACTTTTCCAGAAAATACCTCAAATTTAGATTTTTATACCTAAAAATTTTGAATAATCATGGTCCGCCATCTTTGATTATACCTGAATATCAGTAATTTTGGATCCCTCACTTTTCCAGAAAATATTGAGATATTTATGTATTTATACCTAGAAATAAGAAATAATCATGGTCCGCCATCTTGGATTACACCTGAATGTCAGTAATTTTGGATCCCTCACTTTTCCAGAAAATATTGAGATATTTATGTATTTATACCTAGAAATAAGAAATAATCATGGTCCGCCATCTTGGATTATTCCTAAATATTAGTAATTTTGGATCCCTCACTTTTTCTGAAAATACCTCAAATTTAGGTATTTATTCCTAAAAATTAGGAATAATAATGGTCCGCCATCTTGGATTATACCTGAATATCAGTAATTTTGGATCCCTCACTTTTCCAGAAAATACCTCAAATTTAGGTATTTATACCTAGAAATAAGGAATAATCATGGTCCGCCATCTTGGATTATACCTAAATATCAGTATTTTTGGATCCCTCACTTTTCCAGAAAATAACTCAAATTTAGGTATATATACCTAGAAATAAGGAATAATCATGGTCCGCCATCTTGGATTATACCTAAATATCAGTAATTTTGGATACCTCACTTTTCCAGAAAATACCTCAAATTTAGGTATTTATACCTAGAAATTAGGAATAATAATGGTCCGCTATCTTGGATTATACCTAAATATCAGTATTTTTGGATCCCTCACTTTTCCAGAAAATAACTCAAATTTAGGTATATATACCTAGAAATAAGGAATAATCATGGTCCGCCATCTTGGATTATACCTAAATATCAGTAATTTTGGATACCTCACTTTTCCAGAAAATACCTCAAATTTAGGTATTTATACCTAGAAATTAGGAATAATAATGGTCCGCTATCTTGGATTATACCTAAATATCAGTATTTTTGGATCCCTCACTTTTCCAGAAAATAACTCAAATTTAGGTATATATACCTAGAAATAAGGAATAATCATGGTCCGCCATCTTGGATTATACCTAAATATCAGTAATTTTGGATACCTCACTTTTCCAGAAAATACCTCAAATTTAGGTATTTATACCTAGAAATTAGGAATAATAATGGTCCGCTATCTTGGATTATACCTAAATATCAGTATTTTTGGATCCCTCACTTTTCCAGAAAATAACTCAAATTTAGGTATATATACCTAGAAATAAGGAATAATCATGGTCCGCCATCTTGGATTATACCTAAATATCAGTAATTTTGGATACCTCACTTTTCCAGAAAATACCTCAAATTTAGGTATTTATACCTAGAAATTAGGAATAATAATGGTCCGCTATCTTGGATTATACCTAAATATCAGTATTTTTGGATCCCTCACTTTTCCAGAAAATAACTCAAATTTAGGTATATATACCTAGAAATAAGGAATAATCATGCTCCGCCATCTTGGATTATACCTAAATATCAGTAATTTTGGATACCTCACTTTTCCAGAAAATACCTCAAATTTAGGTATTTATACCTAGAAATTAGGAATAATAATGGTCCGCCATCTTGGATTATACCTAAATATTAGTAATTTTGGATTCCTCACTTTTTCTGAAAATACCTCAAATTTAGGTATTTATTCCTAAAAATTAGGAATAATAATGGTCCGCCATCTTGGATTATACCTGAATATCAGTAATTTTGGATCCCTCACTTTTCCAGAAAATACCTCAAATTTAGGTATTTATACCTAGAAATAAGGAATAACCATGGTCCGCCATCTTGGATTATACCTAAATATAAGTAATTTTGGTCCCCTCACTTTTCCAGAAAATACCTAAAATTAAGGTATTTTGGTTCTACAATTATACCTAAAATATAGGAATTCTCGTACTAAAACGCTATTAGTAATTTTATTACTAATAGCCGATTAGTAATAAAATAACTTATTGCAGTCAGGTTCGATTATACCTAAAAATTAGGAATTTATACCTAATGTCCGTTTTGCGTGAATGCTGTTTAATTTGGTTATGCAACTTGTTGGTAAACAAAACAGCTCGAAAAGTGCGCGCGTCTGCGATGACAGTTATAAGCTACAACACTGAAATAAAACGTATGATGAAATCTTACATGGACGACATGGACGTAAATATGGATGCGCATACGGATCAACATATGTCATATATAGAATATATTTTAAGTGACCACCTCGTGTAAAAAACACGACTAAAAACTATTTCTGATGCGATGCTAGTATGCAGATCGGAAGGAAAGGGGTCAAGAAACAGCTTTACGAACAGCAGAACAAAGGAGAGAGAGCGATTTCTTGGGGCTTTTCTTCACCCTCTCTGACTTGCTTGCGCTGCCGCTGCTGCCCATTTGATTTTTTCTTGACCGGTTCCTGCCGATGTGCGTATACCACTTTATGCAAACAAATAAATTGACAAGACAACATTTTTTCGATGGATCAACTATGGTCCTTTTGAACTAGCTGTCAAGTAGGACCTTTTCTGTCAAGAAGGGCCGCGAAGTTAATTTTTCAAAATTAATTTACAAACCCATTGTAAACCGTTGTAAACCCATTGTGGTCGAACAAATGTTCATTTTTGTCAGAAAAATAATCTTTATCGTTGTGAACAATAATATCAGAATTCTAAGCTTAATCACTGACGAACTGACGTGCCACCCCATGCATATTTTTGAGAAAATTCTGACCGCAAATTCTCCAGCGAACACCAACTCCATCTACCTTCAGGTTCGCTGAACTAATTCTTTCTCCCACACGTGTTTTTGATATTGTGACTATGCTTCAATTTGTAATCTGCTCAGAACGATTTTGGAGCGCGCTGTTCATTTCGGCAAAAGCGTGTGTCAGTTTATGCTGACTTCAACAATACATTGCATGTAAACATTGGCGCGAAGCGAGAAGAGAGAGCTAGTGAAGAGAGGGAATAGAGAAAAATCGGTTGACAGGTTGTTCGCCAGAAGCAAAAATGTCAAACAAGAAGAAGACAATTGCGGTCAAAAGTGGTTCGCTCGTGGCACGTCAGTTCGTCAGTGGCTTAATTTTTATTAGTGGAGTGGACAAGGGGTAGGACAGTGAGTAATTTTGAGACATTTTGAAAAATTTTGAGTCAGATTGAGCCACTCTCGTTACTCAAAATTGTTCAGTTTTTCACGAACGACGTAACCCGCTTTGACACTGACGTTTGGATCGACATTTGTCACCGAGCATGATTGTCAAAAACATAAAGAGCAGAAAACGTGTTTCGGCGGCCCAAAGTTTTCAATTTTGTGTAAAATTGGTCCATGAAAAATCTTCATCCTTTTTCCCTTTCTATTTCCCCTTGGGGGTCAGTGCGTAGGATCAAATATTTGACCGCCCGTGAGCAAGCACCTTGGAGTGTTGCACCGAGCCATGTTCCGACGAAAACGACCAGGATTGGAAATAGGCTGGCGGCGGATACAAGGGTTCAGGAAGTTGAAGTCGGGCCCAAGTGGTGGCCAGTACGTGATGCTAAAGTCGGCTTGAGTTTGTGAGTTTTGAATGACCGCGACTTTAAAAGCTTCCCGCCCAGTCAGATCACCACACAACAAAAAGGTTCCGAAGGAAGAGGTGCTCTAAGAACAAAAGATCAAATGGTTCCAAAAATTGAACTCAACATGCAGTTTGAGATTATTAGCAAGACGGAAACACTCAACATAGCCCCATGATTGCGGCCCTGAAAGATGTTGGGGGACAGGGAAGTTTCTCTTTAGGGACAAAGATTTTCGGCGGAAATTGACATCTTAGGACGCCGAGGACGAAGGTGCGATTTCGTCGATCATCAGCAAGTCCATCCGGAACTGGGTTTCCAATCCTTGAAAATGCATCACGCCAAAGGCCAAACAATCAAATTTCGAGCAAGAGCTGTATGTTTTAGGGCATGCCTTTTGTTGTATTGGTCTGAGAAAATTTAGTCAAAATATAATTGGTCTAGTTTTGTTTATCATTTATTGCATTACTCTATTCTCCGTACCCCGTTGAGTCCCTCCTTCAATCTCGCTGGAGTCTTGTCCCACCCGCTGTTCTAATTCAGAATACCTCGCGAATCTAGAAAAAACCAGTTCATTTCATCCACGCAGGTTCCAGTCACTGAAATCTGGCTTGATTTTTTTTCGTTTGCTGTAGAAAATAAACACAAGCGGCCTGAAAACCTCCCGGAATTTGGGGAGAATATTTTTTGGGATATTGAGCTGGAGCAGATTAAAGGCCATCTCATCCACACAAGAACCGTACGAGGTGTTCTTTAGCAGGAAAATTCTGTTGTTGAAGGGGGACGGGAACGGTGCATGTCTTCTGATAAGCCGCCACCCGCACATCGCAAGTTCCAGGTTTTCCTTCTGTGCATCTAACAGTTCTACCATATCATGGAACCTGGCAGTTTTTTTATAGATCAGCAATTTTGTCGTCTTTGGACGCATGTCGCAATCCCAGCCTAGTGCAATTATTATATTTAGCACAAAAAAACTGCAACCAAAATCAACCAATTTCCTTATCTTTTCTGAGCCTTACTGTTTGTAAACATTTCAACGATTTCAACTGTCAAAATGAGCATTCGAAAATTCCGTAACCTGTCTTCAAATTACTCAGGAGTAAAATTGAGTAACTTTGAGTAAGATTGAGTAACATTGAGAAATTGAGTCACTCAGTTACTCACTGTCCTACCCCTTGGGAGTGGACATTTTTCTCTGAATCGGCTATATTTACTTTCAAACTCTTTTAGCAATGCTCACCTCGCGATGACGGCGGATTGCACTTTAAATTTCTTGATATTTAAAGGCTGCATACCGGCCTCATGATGGCCGGGCACACACCTTTACATCGTCAATTCGTCACTATTTCAAACCGCTGGGCAGTTTATCGACAATCCGTCATCGGAATGTCAACAGCAGTTTTGAATCTTCTGTTTTCGCGCCAAGTTTTTGAATCGTTTGTAAAGTTTGGAAATTGTACAGATTCGATTTATCCCGCAAAAGTTGAAAATTAAAGTTAAGGCATTGTTAATTGTAAATATCCAGCGCAATGGAGTTCTCGCGTCGCAGCCGATTGCGCTTGGAGGACGAATTCAACGAAGATGCCGCCCTGGAAGGGCTGATTTGCCACAACGTTGCCCTGTACCTGCTGCCTCCGATGGTGGATCTGGCCATCGAGGACTTTGAAACGCTCGCGCTGGAGCGACTCAAGGTGCTGCGCATCTTGGAACAAGCCACAGCCAAGAACGTTAAAATTGGTTCGGACGAGGGCCGCGAGTCGATCCTGAACGAGATGAACCACGCCGAGCTGAAGGCGTACGCGCGGCTCTGCACGGGAAACCGAAACACCGACCTGGACATGGAGGCCCGCCGGAGGGATTATGTGTCGCACTTTATACTGCGGTTCGCGTACTGTCGGTCGGAGGAGCTTCGCAGGTGGTTTGTCACGCGCGAGATGGAGCTGTTTCGGCTCAAGTTCTCCGGTTTGTCCTCGCAGGACGTGGCCGACTTTATCGAGGAGTTTGACATGGATTACACGCCGCTGACGGCGGATGAGCGTGCCGAGGTGAAGGAGGGGTTATACGATAGTACCGGGTATCAGACGGTATCCCAGATCGATACGATGGACTTTTACAAGGTGCCGTTTACGGACGTGCTGGATTTGGTGCGCGGCCAGCGGTGCTATTTGAAGGAAGGGTACGCGTACGTTAGCGCGGGAGATTTCGTGTCGGTTATTGGGAACAAGCACCAGGAGTTGCTGGAGGAAGGTCTGCAGGCACATTTAAGGCTGTTACCAGAGTTGGAGAATGACGAGCGGTTCGCGTCGCTGTTGAAGGGTCTGCACACGTCGTACACGGGCAAGGACTATACGATCGCGAAGAATGGCGAAGTTCCGATCGAGAGTTTGGACCAGCTGTCGAAGAAGTCGTTCCCGTTGTGTATGCGAATGTGCCACGACACGCTGAGGTCGACCCATCACCACAGACATGGTGGCCGTATGCAGTACGGACTGTTCCTGAAGGGAATCGGCGTTACGCTGGAGGACTCGCTTCGCTTCTGGCGCGAGGAGTTCACTCGTGGTACGGTTGCGTTGGACAAGTTCGAGAAGGATTACGCGTACAACATTCGGCACAACTACGGCAAGGAAGGTTCCCGCGTCAACTACACTCCGTACTCATGTATGAAGATCATCATGTCCAGCGTGGGACCGACGGACACGCACGGCTGTCCGTTCAAAATTTGGGACCCGTCCGTGCTTCAAACCAAACTGGGCTCGTACGGCCTGGGGGCAGCACACGCGGAAGAAATCGCCGGCTTCGTCAGCAAGGGCCACTACCAGGTCGCCTGCAGCAAGTACTTTGAAGTCTCACACGGCCTCCCCCTCGAGGAAGGCATCAATCATCCGAACCAGTACTTCGAGCTCAGCCAGATCAAAATGGGAGCCCGCGCGGCGCCCACCAAACCGAAACCAACGCCGAGTCGACGACCGGTGAACCACAACGGCACAGCCAGTCAGCAGGACGAAACGATGCTGGACACGCAGGACACGGAAGCGCTGAACGAGGACGACGACGACGAGCTGTGGCAGCTGATGGAGAACAAGGAGTCGGGGGTGGAGACGAAGCCGGTCAAGCAGCAGAATGGACACGTCCCAGAGAAGTTGGAGCTGGAGGGAATAAAGCCGTTGAACGGCGCGGTGGCGGCAGCGCTGCACTGGGAGGACGATGAGGACTTCGATGTGAGCCAGATGGAGACCGAGTAGGGATGGGGTGAGTTGTTTTTGGCTGGAATTAACATTCGTCGGATCCTCATTAAAAATGTTTTGTACATTACGCGTTTGGGGTTGTTGAAAATTGGAAAGAAAGCCTTTACGTGGCGTGGTAGATGCCGATCAATACCGGCGCCGTCTACGACCGGTGGTAGAGTCAGTGGGGTGGGAATGTTAGTCCGATACTCGAGTGATAGAGAACGCTCAATCGACTGCAGTGTTAGTAGATGAGTGCTTTATTACGTTTCACGTACGCACACTAGCGCAACATGTGATTTTTCTGGACGGACAAATTTTAACCTCACTTTATTTCGTTTACGTACGCGCAATACATGCGAGGTCTCTATGAGGTCAGGAGTAACGTGTGGCAGTGATGTGACCATGAGCAAAAATGTTTTTTATATTATCCAGAAATTCTTCATCGGCGTGCCTTCCGATCAGCGATGATGAACGAAGGACTTCATTTAGTACAACGATTTGTGCAACAACAAAAACCCTAAAACATATTCGTCGGCGTGCCTTCCTAGCATGATGAAGAGAGGGCAGAATCAAGTAATACGACTTGTTTGTCTCAACAAAATTCGGGTCGATTAATTCGACCATATCATGTTAAATTTTCAATGCTTTTACTAACAATATACCTGTATTTTTTTTTATATCTAGCAAGTTTCAAAGTAAAATACACACTCAAAATTGTTCACATAATACCGTATTTTTTCCAAAAACACTCAAATTTTCATAATTTGCAACATGGGTATCAAACGAAGCGAAATTTTGTATGCTGTTTGACTTTATAAGAGTTTTTTTTTTTGTTAAAAACTAAAATTTTCACAAACTACCGTATTTTTTCGAAAATACTAAAATTTTCACAATTTGCAATATTGGTATCAAACAAAGCAAAATTGTGTAAGCTTTTTCACTTTATTAGAGTTTTGTTTTGGAAAATACTTAAATTTTCACAAATTACCGTATTTTTCGAAAATACTCAAATTTTTGAAATATTGGTATTAAACGAAGCGAAATTTGGTTTGCTTTTTCACATTATTAGTTTTTTTTTTGGAAACATGAAAATTTTCACAAATTTTCGAAATATACACTCAACCCCCGGTGGTTGGTCACTTTTTCGTTTGACACTTTTTTAGTTTGTACCCCGTTGGTTGGTCAAAGTCAAACTTAAAAGTGACAAACTATCACTTTTAACACGGCGCTCACGCACACTATCAAAACGAACGTTTGATAGTGTGTGTGAACTCCGTGTAAAAGGGGTGTCAAACTAAAAAGTGACCCCGTTCGTTTGACAACAGTTGGTGTCAAACCATCGGGGTTTGAGTGTATGCAATATTGGTATCAAAAATTTAGTTAGCTTTTTCAACTTATTAGAGTTTTTTTTTGTAAAATTGTAAAATTTTCACAAAAAATGTATTTTTTCGAAAATTCTATTTTTTTTTTAATTTGCAATATGGGTATCAAAAGACGCAAAATGTTGTATGATACACCATTTGAATGTATGTATGAGGCATGCAAAAATGCAACTCTCATAAATTAAAAAAGCATACAAAATTTTCATTCGTTTGATACCCTTATTGCAAATTATACAAAAAATGGAGTACTTTAGAAAAAATACGGTATTTTGTGAAAAAACTTTAATAAAATGAAAAAAAAAACATACAAAATTTCCCTTCGTTTCATACCCATATTGCAAATTATGAAAATTTGAGCATCTTCTAAAAAAATACGGTATTTTGTGAACAATTTTGAGTACATATTTATACTTTAAAATTTACCAGAAAAAAATATATATTTCTTGTAAAAGCATTGACAATTTAACATGATATGGTTGAATTAATCGATTTTAGAAAGATTTTTAAAATGAGTTATTGTCCATCAGAATATATAGATAGAATTATCGAAATAACGATAACTAAAACGATAGATTATCGTTATCGTCCCGACGATAACGATAACCATTATAGTTATCGTCAGACGATAATATTATCGACGATAATTTTATCGATCAACAACCTTGTTTATAACACAATAATTTCTACGAACGCAACCGATGCCTTCCGATCAACGATGATAAAGGAAGGCTAACGAGAAAAAAGGACGTCAAAAACAGGAACAATCCTGCAGAACAACCGCGTGGCTCCGCTACACGCAATCGACTGAAATGAATTAAACAGGGTGGCCACTCAAGTCGGGAAATCGGGAAAGTCGGGAAAAAGTCGGGAATTCGCCAAAATCCGCAAAAAATCGGGAAAAAGTCGGGAATTTGTGATTTTTTGTCAAAAAGTCGGGAATTTTGAGCATACTTGTTTGAAAATTATTTTTTGAATAATTTTGTAATATTTTGTACAATTTTCAAATTGAATTGAAGTCACTCATTTCTGCTTTAGTAACTTTCTTTAAATTTAAGGTTATTTTCACTATTTCAATATATTTAAGTATGGAAAAGCTGTTTAAGACATTCAAAATCTTGTGGCAAATGGGCAGTATTCATGATTGCTGAGAGTCGCAGGACTCTCGCCCTTTGCTATTAGTAAGTATCCAGCAAAGCAAAGGGTATAGCATGCATTTGATTCTGTCAACTCCCATTCGGCTGTGTTCTCGTCGCTGTCATGTTGTAAATTGGAGCCGAGGGAGGTCCTGTTGTGAATTCTAGTTGGAGGTGGTCCGAAGATCATTGAAGAAGGTAGAATTCGCCATCACCCAAGACACGAAGGCACGAATGATAGACCATGTCTTGGGGGGTGAAAGGATGATAGGATTTAGTGATAATACCACAATTTTAATATTTGTCTTTCTCTCTTATTTCAGAGGATGCCTGTTCTGAGTTCTAAGTGTTGCAGAAGCCTTCCGCTCTACATAATGGAGCCTTCCTTCTATCATTTCCTGTATTTTGAAAAAGGTGATGCGCCGAATGTCGACATATAGTTTATCACACTTACTCCATACGGTGTGAGCGTGAAATGCTGTATGTTTGCAATTGGTGCATTGGCTATTTTCAAATCAGGCTAGATTTTTCCTATTATTTTAAGATAAAATTTAGTAAAATCTATCCATCTATTTATTTTGCTATTGCTATAACTTGTCCCTTACCTCACAAACTTTAACTACTCTATTCTTCAAACTTGGAATCGCAATACATTATTGTAGAAATGTAACAGTTGAAAAAAAAATGGTAAGAAATTTGGGCATAACTGTTATTAATATGATTAAAGGTACGTTCAATCTGTTTTATTATATATATTAACTATTCTAGTTTGTTTGTCCTGTCCCATATTTCACAACTTCAGTTGTTATCTTGTAAACTTCTCGTTACAAGTTGGTAGTTCTGTCTAGTTGCAAAATAAGGTTTCTTTATTCTTTCTTTATGTGTTAGTCTGTTATTCAATGTTCGATTTTATTTTACATTGTACTTATCCCATTTTTTCTCTTTTTCTCTTTCATGTACCTTGCGAGCATACGATGACCAAAAAAGTCATTGTATAAGCCAACACACGTGTATTTTTCACAAAGCCGCGAAACAGAACAAGTATTTTTATAAGTGCGTGAATAACAATCGGTCGTTGAAGCTCAAAAAATGTGAGAACAATATCGCGCCGTGGTTCAGTGATAATAAGGCGAAGAAAGTAGACGACGATTCCGCATGAAGAATATAGCGGAAATTATGTGTTAATTGCACAATGGATGAAGGTTTGAAGTTGACACTATCAAAAGGGAATGGTAAGATGCAATAGTAATATTGCTAGGTTTGATAGTGTCAAAAGGTAAGATCAAGGAATAGGGATTATATGAAACTATATTGTCATAATTATTGTATTCACTGAAATATCTATCCGCTTTCTACCCCCAATGTGTCCTGCACTGGGGGTGCCTGGGGTAACTTCGAGTTGACCTGGGCCGCCCGAGGAATTATGTCGTAGGTGGTTCGTGTACTTCTCACTCACCTCTCCTCGCGGCAAGGTTTTCCGTAGGTCTACACTCGAACATGCAACATGGGACAGCATGAATCTTCAGCTGAAGCCGGACGAATGTATTCCGAAATTACAGAATTACAGAATTACAGAAAAGCTGTTTAAGACATTCAAAATCTTAATTAATATTGGGGTCTTTGACACAGATTTTCATAATATTTTTTATGAATCAAATGATCGCTATTAATTTTTGTTCATTAAACAAGAGGTAGAGTTAATGAAAAACTAATATAAAAATAAAGCATAACAGATTCTTTTTCATTTTGTCACACAATTGAATATTTGAAAACAGATTCCAACTTGAATGTGGCAATGGCTTTTTTGGTAAATATTATTAATTGTTTAACTAATTTCATTAAGTAATTTAAAATATGTTTTTTCCAAATGTTGCCCTTGAAGTTTTTGTGAGTATGGGTAAATTACCTACCATAGATAAAGCTTGATTTTCAGTTTTCGGAAAACTTAATTATCGAATAAAATCCAAAATTGAAAAAAAAAATACGTTTTTAAAACATAAAGAAAATATTGAAATTGCAAAAAAAATATCCAAGAAATTTTGAGTTATTGCAAAATTGTTTAAAAAAATAGTCTCATCAAACATTTTGCTTAAAATAAGTGGGAAAACAAACAATCATATCAGTTTTTTCATTGTTTTCATTGAAAAAACAAACAGTTAAATACTGACCACGAGATAAATTAACATTGATTAGAAAATTCAATATCAAAATTTACAAAATTAAAAAGGGAAGTTGGCAAAAACATTTTTTTGACATTTTTCTAAATCCTTTGAATGAATAATAACAGCAATTATGTTTTAATCATTCTTTGATTTAAAATGATGATGAAGTTTTACAAAAATAGGATCGATATTTTAAGTTTAGTTATCTTTAACTTTTTGTCATTTCCAGTTGAAACGAAGTATCAAAAACTATAGTTTGCCAATTTAAAAAATAACATGGAAGTTATAAGTTTTGTTGAACTTTCGATTATTTTTTCAAAGACTTATTGTTTGTGTTTCTACTCTGAACCATAATAATGAAATTCAATTTTTGAAGTTTTTTTTTTGATTTGTTGTTTAATTTCTGTATTTACAAAAAATGCCTATATTTGGATTTTTTTAAAATTCATTGATTTTTTTTTTGGTTTCTTATATAAAGTTTTTTATTTGAAATCATTTTTTAGATAACAAATGCCTATTATTTGAGCATTTTGGAAAAGTCTGGAGAAAGTCGGGAATTCGAAAATGGGATTTGAGTGGTCACCCTGATTAAACTCAATATGCTCCAATGAAGTCTGAAGAAAACAAGCCCCAGGTTTTACTATACACTTTTGATTATTATTTATCATGCACAACGTCATTCTATACACAACACGGCCACCATCCTATCATCCCGACTTGTGGTTCCACTCGAGGCTGGCCACCAGCGCCACGTGGTCCGACGGGAAGACCGGCGACGGAATGGCATCGTACGCGGCCAGTTCGTCCTCACTGGGCAGCGGCACCACGTCGTTCACCCGCAGTGCGTCACACTGGTAGTAGATGTAATCGATGCACGCCTTGAAGCCCACCGTAAAGTTGGTGTACTTGGGCGTTCCACACGCCGACTGGAAGGGAAACGGTTGCGCCAGACTGACCCCGCGGACCGCTTCCTCCTCGTTGCTCTGCCAATCGGCCATTTCCGTGCCGACGAAGCGCTGCGTCATCAGGCGGAACATTCCACACTCGGGGGTGCTGTTGAAGTCACCGCAGAACACGATCGCAAAGTGGTTCCGGTCCAGGCCGTACTGGGACTCGAATCGCTCGTACAGATCCCGCACGTACAGCATCGAGAGCCCTCCCTGGAGCAGGCGGATGTGGTCGGCGTCAGGGTGGAAGTAAAAGTGTGTGTTGGCTACGAGCAGATGTTTGGCGGGGTTTTGGCGCGAACGCAGCAAGGTCGCCTGGATGGCGGTGGAACGGTCTTTGATTCGACTCGCGAGCTTTTCGTTCGATTTGATCTGGTTCCACAGGCCTTGGAAGGGTTCCAGCGTTTCAAGGTTCTCGCCGAACGTGATGCCCTGCCGATCGAGGACTCTGCAAAGAATCAACTGTTATTTTGATTGGATTAGCTAGAACATCATGCTAAACTTACTCAAATCGATTGCAGTCGAAGAATGTGGCCAGTCCTTCGGCCGTTTTGCCCTTGGCTTTGTAGTGGCCGTCGAAATTCTTCACCCGGAACACCGGCAGCAGGTCCAGGTCGTACACCTTCCCGTCAACTTCCTGCAGGCAGACGATGTCCGCGTTGTAGCCGAGAATTTCCTTGATGAATAGCTGCTTCCGGTAGTCGATGTGCAACGCGTAGTTTGGACAATACCCAAACAGTTCCGTTCGGCTGTAGTCGCTGTCGGCGTACAGGTCGGCCAGAATGTTGTACGTCACCACTCGGAACTGGTACTGGTTGGTCAGTTTGTTCTGCGTGAACAGGTGACGAACCTCAAATGGACACTGACCCGGACCTGCCTGCACTTGCGTGCCAGAAATGACCTCCGTCAAAGGACCAACCTTCAGCTCGTTCTTAGGCACACAACTGAACTTCAAGTGGTGTCCCACGTCATCCGGTTTAGCCATGTACGAATATCCGGTCCCCGCCAGAACCCACTCAATCTGCTGGGCATTGTTCGACTTTGGCATCTTTCCTCGATACCACAGGAACTCCGACCGCTCCTTATCCGTAAACACCATCTCCAACTTGGACGGATACACGAAGAACCCCGCCAGAATCGACTGAGGTAAACTGACCGCCAGCACAGTCGGCGAGTTCAAATCGATCCGGAAGTCGTCATCCAGCACCTTCAGCAAAATCTCCCGCTCGTCCCGCACCTTACTCAGCAACTCCGCAAACGCCACATCCCTCACATCCTCATTCTTCTCAACGTCAAAGAATCTCACCCGGACATCCGGCAACGCTTCCCCGAGTCCCTCCCCAGCACCTTCCACCGGCGCTGCCTTCCCCTTTTTCTTCGCACCCTTCCCAGCAGACCCCCTTTTCCGCACCTCCTTCTCGATGTTGGCCCGCATCCGCTCCAAACTCGCGTCCACATTCTCCGTTACGTTCCGGCTAAAGTTGAACACCTTGTCGATTCGGTACCGCTCGTTCGCTACCCGGAAGCTGATCGCGCACTGCTCCTCGTCGGGCAGCTGGCGGAAGTAAGCGGTGTGCATCCTGTACCGGTGGCGGACGGCAAAGTTCGAGCTGTGGCGACTGATCAGCTGATCTGAGCGGAGTCGGGTGTTCCGAAGAGGGAGGTTCCCGTTGCTGATGATGCTGCGAATGCCTAAACTAGGCACTAAAAGAAGCATTACGAGTTGGCCTCGCACAGCGCAGGTGACAGTTCGCGAACGTTCATAATCAAAACAAAGCGAGGGTGAAGGGTAACAGAACTGTCAAAATATTAGGTCTATTCCCGTACCTGCAGAATTGCAGAATTTCTGCAACTTCTGCAAAATTCTGCAGCCAGCATAAGTCACTTTTTTGCAGTACGTTCCCGTACTTTTCAGTTCGCTCTCTTCATCTCTCTCTTTTGCAGAAGTTCTGCAAGGAGAGAAGCCGCAAAACTTTTGCCTGGGTAGCGCGTTCCAGTACTTTTTCTGCAATATTGTACACAGTTGAGTGGATTTACTCAAATTGGGTATTAAAGTTTTTTTTTATTATTTTAAAAAAAGGGATTGACAAAAATTATAATTGAAAGAAGTTTACCTCTAGAACGGAGACTTAGGTAGAAATTATTCATTAGAAACATTTCAAAACTTTTACATAAGAGGGCTTTTGTTAATTTGATTCGGTTAACCGCGGTGGATTTTCTTGAAATAATTCGAACTGTCAAAAATCCACCAAAGAATCTACCGGTGGATACTTTTCTACCACAGTTTTTTGTGTGATCAATGTGGTAGATGTTTTGGTGGATTTTTGACAGTTCGAATTATTTCAAGAAAATCCACCGCGGTTAACCAAATCAAATTAACAAAAGCCCTAAGGTAAAAAATAGAAATGAGAATTGCAGGTACGTACCTGCGTTTAACAAATAAAATTCAAAAAAATGACAAACAAAGGTTTAATATAGAAGGGATCATAAATACATGTTTTGAGAGCAGACTATTTGAAGGATTTTTTATTCAGGATAACATAAAAAAAATATAGATGTCACATGGAAGAACAACGGTGACGCAGCAAAGTTGAAAAATATTAGAAAGTAAATGAATCACACACTCAAAAATATAGAACACATAAATTTAGAAA
Source organism: Culex pipiens pallens (assembly GCF_016801865.2). Lineage (NCBI taxonomy): Eukaryota > Metazoa > Arthropoda > Insecta > Diptera > Culicidae > Culex > Culex pipiens. Next base: position 40,025,374 of record NC_068937.1, on the reverse strand, counting down.
CCCGGAAATTAAGAAAATCATAAATAAAAATATAAAAAAAAAACATTTTTTTTAATTGAGAAGCTAAAAAAATTAAATCAGCTATTTGAGAAATTTAAAATGCAAATATTTATCTTAGAAAAAAAAATCACACATTCAAAGCTTAAAAAAATTAAGTAATTCAAAATGTAAATAATTAAAAAAAGCTTAATTTCAAAAAATCAAAATAAAGAAAAATAAGGTTGAAATATAAAAGTTCAGACTTGAGGTATTTTGAATTCGAAATAAAAAAATCTAAATTTTGAATATTTAATAGAACATCAAAAAATCTAATTCTACAGTTAAAAATTTAAAAAAAATATAATTTAAAAAAAAGTAAAATTTAAAAAATTTGTAAATAAAAAAATCAAAAACTGAATTATAACAAATAGATAGTTTGTACCGTAAACTGGGGTCAATCGGGACACATGGGGCAAATCGGGACAGCAGTTTTAACCATGTTGGAGCGCAATATTTTGATTTTTCTGGTTGGTTTCGGTTAGAACAGACTCAGGCCAACAAAATGTGCACATCCATTTCCAAATTTAAAAGCTTTAAGTGCTCTAAAAACTGCTGTCCCTATTCAGACTGTAGTCCCGATTCACCCCAGATTACGGTACTCTATTACCCGAAGACCGGGAAGACCTCTGCGAAATTTCTAATCTCTAAATCCTCTAAATATGCATTTCAAACCTAAAATATGACTCCAAAATAAGTGTATTTCTATTTAGGAATTTAGGGATGTAGGGATTTAGGAATTTAAGAATTTAAGTATACCGTATAATTTTTAATAAAATTTATAGATATAAATTTTTAATAGTATAAAATATGATGTGTTAACAACGTAACTTATGTTTCAGCAAAAAAAATTATGGTCATCAATCATATAATCAATTATATTTATTATTTGTTTGGTACAGTCTAATACCTTTTTTTATGATTCCTTCATTAAAAGTTCAACAAAATACATTTAATATTTTGGTTCATATAAGAATACAAATTGGTAGCACCGCCACAAGTACAATTTATAATTTGTCAATTACATTTACCTATTATTTTAACACACATATTTAGTCTGTTCAAAAGCAATTTAAGATCAAAAATCAATTCTTAAACAAATATTTTTTTGAAATTTATTCAACTCAAAAGAAATGTGTCTTATAAAAGTTTTTAAAAACAATTTAAAAACAATTGTTCTTATGATACAAATTGTTTGTTGGGTTATTAGCCGTGCTGTAATACTAGATTTACTTATAAACTTTATTAACTCTAAAAATAATAAATTCGCTATATCACAAGCTATATCATTACATTACTGAACTAAGCCTGAAATCGTTAACATAAAATATAGTTCTCAATAAAACCAGATATTAAAAAAATACCCCAAAATCCATCAATTCCAAATATACAAACGTCCTTTCAAAAATACTGCTTGAATTCAGTAATAATAAAACATCAAATTTATTACACCTACATAATAATAAAATGCTTGATTTAACCCAACTTGCAAATTTTATGTAAGCGTGTACTCACACCAACTTGAAGTTACTTTTCAACACGAAAGAGAAGAGAGAGCTTGCAGAAAAGTACGGGAACGGTTTTGCTGCAACTTTTGTCTCTCTCATTGCAGAAGTTCTGCCTGAAAGAAAAGTTACTTTTGTTGCAGAAAAGTACGGGAACGCTCTGCTGCCGATTTCGTGCAGAATTGCAGAATTCTGCAGTACGGGAATAGACCTATTTACAGTGTTCAGTTCTCTGCGAAAACGATTTTTTTAATTTTTTTTTGTTTTAGTTTTAGCAAATCTGATTTTTTTATAAGGTCCATGCAAATCTATAGAATTTTATTTCAACAGGTCCTCTACTTACTTTACTTTATCAGCAATAGGTCTATCGATCCAACGCTGAAATAATTTAAGGCTCTGAAAAGCATCATTCAGCCTCATTCTCGATCGGCCATTTGGCGGCCATGTTTGCTGTTACGCAGATCGGAAGGAACGCGGATTTAAAAAAACGGAAGGAACGCGGATATAAAAAAACGCCCAAGAAACGGTCAAGGAAAGGGTCACGAAAAGATTTTTCTTAAGCGGTACGCAGCTAAAAAGTTACAGAAACGGAAATGGCGTTTGACTTTTCTGCGCTCGGTGCTTGTTTGCAATATATTTTGATGAAAAATCAAAGAATTGTAATTTACCTTTTTGAATGCGAGTGTTTATTATAAACGTTTTAATAATTTTGTATTCGATATAATAATATTGTAAATCCTCGCCGAATCTCGCAGAATTTAGAAATCAAAAGGACAGATTTAGTTTTTTGGTCGAAATGGAGTAAAAAAAAAGTTGTCTTTATAGCTGTCGGGCATCGTACCGCCAACTATTTATTGCTAGTACCAACCAACAACCTCTGGATTATGAGTCCCCTGCGCTGTCCGATTGATCCACTATGGCGAGACCGAAATGAAGTAAAGCAGAGTGAAGATAAACAAGACAATAAAAATTCAAATATTTATTTTCTTACCTAAAATTCAAAATTAACCTAAAATTTTGAAATTCAACAATACAAATAAATCAAAAACAAAAATTAGAAAATATAGAAAAACAGACAGCTCAAAAATTTCAAATGACCAAAAAAAATTAAGGAAAATTCAACAATTTTTATTATCTGAAATTTGGAAATTCAAAATTAAAAAAAGAAATAAATATTGCGCATTTTGCACTTTACTAGAGTCTTGCGCAATTATTTTCGGGATTGCCTCAAAAGGTCAAAACTCAAAAGGCAGAGTCTCGGAAGGCCGAAATTCAAAAGACCGAATTTTGTCTTTTGCTCAGAGGGAAAAACGTCTCAAAAGGCCGAATATCTCGAAAGGCAGAATGATTATGGAATTCAGAATTTTGTCCATATTTTCACGATTTTCATTGATTATGATGTTCAAAGATACAGTAAACTAACAAACTGTGTTCTTTTTTGTAATTTTAAGCGAAATAAGTACATAATAAGTACATTCTGTTTATCTTTACCGATCATATTGTTACCATGCATACGAATGAGTTTTTTTTTTCGTACAAATGAGTAGAGTAGTATGAATTAAAGCATTTTAATCTTGTTGTTTATTGAATTATGGTGACGATAACCGAAATTTGATCATTCGTCAACAAGTACTTAAATGAATTATTCAAGTTATTGCGCAATTCTCACTAACTTGGACTTCGCACTAAATTATTACTGTCGATCGCACTATTGCGACTTGTCAAACTGGCTTGGGAAATTTTTATTTTCTCAAAAAATGATCAAAGCGAGCCGATGTTGCTCACCTGTCAATTGCAATTTTAAAATGCGTCTATTTATAGATCAGAGATCTATTGTTCTTCGTCTTGATAGATGTGGTGATGATCTCCTGGGGGTCTTGTTGGAAGAGTCTTCCTTCCTCCCTTCACGCGTTGCGGTGTGGTTGGTTGGCCATCTTCCCGTCCATTCCCCACTCACCCACCGCTAGTTGTTGTAGTGGGGGAGCGGCATGTGTGTGTGTGGTGTGTGTACCTGTTGCTCCCAGAGGGAGCAGGGGGTTCAAGTTGCCATCGAAAAATCGGTGGCGAGGTGACCGGGCGGGATTCGATCCCTGATCGTCTGCTTGAAAGGCAGATCGATTGACCATTCGGCTAAGTACCCGGACAGAGAAAGTGTTTCGGACCGGCTAAGTGATTAAAGGGACAACGACTTGTTCCGACTGTAGAATCGTGGTCTTCGGTGCCGGGATGCAGCGGTGATTTCTCACGAAAAGAACACGCAACATTTCTTGACCGCGTTCCTTCCGATCTGCATACCGTACTATACCAGGAAATGATCAGAATCGATTCTGGACACCCTAATGCGCATACAACTGTTCTATGAGGTAAAATGTCTGCAATCGAACAAAACTCGAAAACAAAATTTAATTTATCTGCGCAAGAGCTGTCATCCATGGTGACGTTTCTCTCGAGTCGAGATCTGTCAAAAAATCGTTTTATTTACCGTTGTGTTGGTAAATCCGTTCCGTCGTCGTCCGATTACTGGTCCGATTAGTTCGCGGAGGAGCCTCTTCAACGCCCGAAATCTTCCGCCGCGCCCCGTTTCGCTGTATTTGTGCGCGCGCGTGCTTTGGTGTGTGTCCCGCAAGTAGCTGTCACTAAACTCTTGAACCTTCGCCGTCAGTTTTGTGAGTGTGTCGAGTGCGCGCGGCGGTGTTTCTGTTCCTTCTCCTTCTCGCGGGCGTCGTCGTCGTCTTTTTGGGTGGGTGCGTCCGTTCCGTGGCGTCCATAGCAGGTTCCGGCCGAGAGACGGTTGTGGGATCAAACTGTGGCATTGCGGAGGTGGGAGAATTGACCGGAGCAGCTTCACCAGTTATCACCGCTCGGAGTTCCGGAAGGCGGAAGCAGCAGGCCGTAGCGCCAGGTAGCAGTAGCAGGAGGAGGAAAATTTTATCGATCCGTTTTCCACAACGAAAGCGGGATGACAGCAGCAGCGGATCGTTGATTTTTGCGGTGCTGTCAACGCCAGGTCAATCGACCCAGAATCGAGGGAGCGGTCTTCCGGGAATCGTCCCAGTAGGTCGTGGTTCTAGAAGCAAATTGGGTGAAAAGTATTTTTAAACTTGGAAACGGCAAGCTTCAAGTGCAGTTTCCAAAGATCAAATTTCCGAGGGAAACAAGTGCATCATCTGTTCCGAGGGAGTGGAGGGAAAAAGTGGTTCCCCGATTAGTGTGCAGAAGTAGTGATTTAGAGCAGGTTCCGCAAGCGAAGCAAAAAAAAAAAAAAATACGGCGGCCAATCGAAAAGGTCAACGTTGCAAAAGATAAAAATAAAGCATCTTTCTCGCTGCTGCTGCTGGTGGTGATCTGTGAAGTGTGTAGAGAAGAAGAAGTGGCGCTGAGTTTTGCGAATATAGTGACGAGAGTTGCACGAAATAATTCGCACGCCGTGGCCAGAATTTTTGATTGGTCTATCGAGAGAATTGAACCGGAGTAATTGATGGTGAGTGTTGGATTTTATGTGAATATTTTAAGTCTGGATCTTAAATTTGTTTTCTCATTATTCAATTGTTATATTTCGATACTAGATTCTGTTATATTTGAGTTTTGAGTTTGTTTTGTTACAATCTAAAGTCAAACAAAAGAGATTTTTATTTTAATGCATTCGAGAACATCCAAAAATGCAATATAACCATAAACGTGGCCAGTCCTATTGCGTTGGATATAGTTTCCGAAGTGCAATGACCTTGAATGGATCCACATTTCATAAATCAAACATTCGGAATTATTCCACTATTCCATTCAAAAAGAGACTTGCTGGCCACGATGCAATTTTTTCAAAATTTATTTAAAAATCCATTTCAACTCAATGTGGTCGTACAAAGGGTCATTGTACTCAGAAAAATAAACTTTGTCGTTGTGAACAATAATATCAGCAATTTAAGCTTAATTTTAGGACCCAATTGCACCAATTTTACTGATTTGGGATACGAAAATGTTTGCATCATAAATCTCGGTGCCCCATAATCTTTTTTTACTTTTTCGAAACTTGATTTTACATCTAAAAATGAAATAAACTTGGCTATTTCAACTTTGACAATTCTAGAGTTCTTTTTTTCAAAAGGTCCTGTAAGCTATTGTGTTTGATATGTTTATAGGGCCTTGAAAAAACTCTAGAACTCTGTAAAATGGTTTGAGGTATCAAAACAATCAGTTTTTACAGGAATGTTTGTGGGCCTTTTTTGCGCGTAAAAAATAAAAATAAAGAAATAGGGGCTGTTCTCGTATGTTGACAGTAAAGGATTCGGTTCTTTTCCAATCAATGTACTAATTCCAACTATATTAATCATTTATTTTCATTAACATTTTGATAGAAACATACTTTCTCAGTTCCTACTAAGCTTTGTACTATTTATTTTAGTTTGAAAACATTTTTAAGAAGTTGTAACAGAACGTTAAAGTGTTGATGAAGGAGGTATTAGACTATGACAAAAACTAGACAATACACAGACCAAAAATGCTTGGCTTGATAGTAAGTGTGAGTACCGTGTACAAAATGACAGACTTTGTCAAACCATCGTGGTACAAACTAAAAAATTGTCAACCAAAAAATTTACCAAGTGTGTGCATTATTATAATTCCTTAATTTGTATATCATAATCAATGTTTTTTCCAAAAATAAAATTCAAAGAATATCCTCAAAATACTATTTTACACAAATATTTGTGATGAGAGACATATTGAAGCCGCTCTAAACAACATTTTTATAAGTATGTAGTCAAATAATGTATTTTAAGTAGAATAATAAATAACATTACAAAAAACCTAACTGTCAAACGCCAAAAAGGTGCGTGTCTTGTCTAGTTTCTTTGTTTGTCATACACAGAAAATGTACTCGACACGGAAAAGATGAATCACATGAAAACTCAGTTGATGTAAACTTGAGATTCGACGTAAACGGTGAATCACATGTAAAATCATGTTTTTACGTATAATTTGATGCAAATTTACATTAAATTGCATTTAAACTTGAACGTTTAATGATGTGCAAAAGTGTTACATCATAAATGATGTAACATTCGGAAATATTTTTGTGTGTGTGGTCTAATACCTTCTTAAGATGATTGATGGATTGGATACTCAGTTTTTTATTGTTCTATAGTGTTACTATTTTATCCTTAATTCTTCTTATCAAAACCTACAACTTTGTCGAAGACACCAAATCGATCAAAAAATCATGTTCAAGACTCCGAGGTTTCAATGTGTCGATGCCTAGCATTTTTATTTTTTTGTAAAGGTTGTCAAAATTGTAGGAAGATTTGTATGGATGAAAGATGAATCCCTTCTTTGGTCATAGTGAAAGCCAGGGATTTTTTTGTGAATTTCCTTGTCAGCATCAATTCATTTCTCTTTGTTTACACACATTGCCCATCCACAAAAACTGACAAGTCATTTTTCGACGTGTGACGTTACACTTGCAAGTCGACGTCGTCGTGCTATCTTGTCGCACCCGCCATTTCGACGTTCCGAGAAAAACGCGTTTTAATGTTCGACCTTGAATAAACAAAAACTAGAGCACGCAATGTAAACAATAACAAACACGTTTCGTTTGGCTGACCATTCTGTGCACTGTCCCGAAGTTTGGTTGAAGTTGGTTGCTGGAGTCCCGAGTTATAATTACAAATGGTTACGGTAGTCTAACTTGTACGTGCGTCAAACGCTTTCTGACCTGAAATCCCTTTGGCCAATTGTCGCACTTACATCAATTTTCAAGGAGTGACAAGATAGCACGACAAGATTAAAATTACTTTCATATGAAAATTTCGAAGCTTTTTTGGTTTTCATTGAATATCTCAGAATTGAAATCGAATTTTCCCTGGGCCTTGTAAAGTTACCGAGCCACGTAGCCCAGTGGTAACGCTTCCGCCTCGTAAGCGGTAGATCGGGGTTCAAATCCCGGCTCGGACCAACACAACTGGTGATCTTTTCCCTTCTGGAATTGATTGCTTAGTAAAGGGAAGGTAGTGTATCGTCACAAACTGGACCTTATCACGACACCTTAGGGAGGCGACCTATGGAATGTTAACATTAACCTTAACATGTTAAAATTAAGTTGAGAATGTAACTGCCACTGAATCCGCTTTGTAAATGCCGGCCCCGATACTCTTCAAGGGTGTTCCCCTCAGGAACTGGGAAAGATTTACTTTTTTTTTTACTTGTAAAGTCAAGGGGCATGATTTGATCCTAGTGCATTAGTTAAAATTTGGGTATACATTCTTTTTTATAAGCACTATGGACACCACTTCATGCTACGAGAACTCGCTTTGTCGCAGCCCCAGGGCTTAAGCGTTGACCGATAAGCTGTCTTCGTGAACTAGGTAGTTCTCCGATAGTGAAAATATCACAATTGCACAAGACACCGCTGCTTCTGTGACTTTTTCACTATCACAATGTGGGATTTAGGTGGGACTTTAGGATAGTACAATTGATTTGTTGCTTAGCATTAGCATTTAATATAAATCTGTATGCTTTCCAAATCTATTTGATGATAAATTTAGTTGCAATTGTTAAGTTAGAGTAATGATGTCATTAAACTTTGATTGATGTAGAATACTAGGCATTCGTTTATGTCAAATTGTTCATAGAGTCTCGATCAATCAATAATGTAATGATATCGGACAAAATTCGTTGATCTGTTGAACTAACAGTTTTCGGATTATGGTTGTATCGACCATTGTTGCGAATCGAGGAACTACGGATCTTTTGACGTAAATGGTCATTTCTTTTTCAAATCGCGATTTCTATCCTATTTGTATATCAGTTCACAATTTTTATTGTTTTTTGATAGAAGTAGTATTACAACAGTTAAAGGAACGTTTAGTTTTGAACATTAAGTTTAGAGGATTTTAGATTAAAATTTATATTTTCAATCCAAAGTAGTTAGCAAATGAATATTTGGACTTATATGAATAATTGAACATTTTGGACTTATGAATAACACACAACTGTGCATTTATTCTAGAGTCAGATCCATACAGCGCCAGTGTTTATTTGGTCGAAGTGTACTAATTCATTGGCAGATCTGATTCTAGTTGTAATGTACGACAAGACTACTGACGGACGTGACAGGACGAGGGCCCAGTTTAGAGGTTTCAACATCAACGATGTGCGGCTGGACCACCCTATCAAAAAAAAAAAAAAAAAAAATATCTCAGAATTGAAATCGAATTTTGGGGATCTGTAAAAGTCAAAAGATGAGGCATTGTGAGCTGCACAAAATGGCGTTCTTAACTCAATTTGGCCCAAAATGCACGTACGACAAGTTAGCACGACGGCGACGAAGTGTAGTAGGTAGTGTAAAAGATGTTCCGCCGAATAATCAAGATGATGCTTTTTTTAGCTTTCTTTTACCGATCTTTCGTGCGTGAGAGAAGAGAGCCATGTTCCCTTCGAATTTTTTCTCTTGATGAACGTTCAGAGATTTTCTTTTGATGGTGATTCTTCCATCGTTCCACCAGCGTTGGAAGAATCATCATCAAATCATCAAAGTTCTGAAGGAAAACGTTGACAGTTTTACTCAGTCATCCAAAAATACGTACCTTCACTCTATTTCTACCAGTTTCTACCGTCAAAAGCGAGAAACGCTGCTCAAAACATCCTCAAACACCACCTGTTTCCGAGCGGTTGTTATTTCAACACAAAGCTCCGTCACTTTGCTTGGTGCGCCAAAAGTCGAGCAATTTGTCATTTTGACCAGAGGAGCACACTTTTCTTATGCCCACCAAAAGGCCACTATTATTCTACGCTCTGTTCTTTGCTGGGGTGACATATTCAACCAAGAGTACGTACCAGTAGTGAGATCATGGCTGTCAACGAGAGTTTAATTGGGGAAAACCTTTAAAAAAAAAGAATGTATTCGAGAGAGTCACATATGCTGAACATAGGACACTGCTGGGCGCCAACTGGCCGCTGCCTTGCCTTGCCTTTATGCTATACTGTATACAGAAATGTGCAAAAAATAATAAAATTCTCGTAGCATCATCATCATCATCGTTAAAGTCCCGGTTAGAGCAGGAATTGACCAAACAACGCAACGTACCAACGTATGAGTGTTTATATTTTTATCATTTTAATAGGCCCTCCCCCCTTCCTAGAACAAGTACGATTCTCGTTCTCTTTTGGGGGAATTTTATGAGATCGGTTGATGTCTTGTACACGAGGAACGATAAACGTTTTATTGGCCCGCTTGAAGATCACCGAGTTCAATGTGATCAATTTAACACTAGCTTTTAAGTGTAATTGAAATTTATCTTGGATGTGATTTGAGTCTATTTAGTTAGGAATTCAAAATTTCTGCTAGAATTTCACTTTCTAGGAAATGGTTCCTCAAGTCACGAAATCATCTCAGATCGCTTTCACACGCTCAAATCCGAACAAGAAACCTTACTGCTTTGATCTCTGTTTATCCCAAGCCAAAATCCCATTCTTTGCAGTTAGTGCTTGCATACACAGTTTACCCGTATACAATTTGTGGTGTAGCAAAAACCGGCATCGGCCGTCTTCTACAAATTGTAAAAATAAACCTTGCGCATTTTTCGGGTTTCCCCCCTTTTGAGTCGGATCAGATCACCACCACGATACACCCAAAACAAAATCTTCTGACTGCAAATGTGATGGACAAATTTTAACACTTTATTGTTGGTTTGGTGTAAAATAATGCTCTTAGAAATATTGCCAAAAATTAGAATTTTCATTGGGTGAAATTTGTAAAATTTATTTTAATGCGTTAAGAATTCATTGCATAACGTTATTAATGCATTTTTAATCAAATAAAAGCTTTTTAATTTTCTAACAACTTTTTGAATTTTGGGACCACAGATAGGGACGACTTAAATTCTCATAAAAAAATGCGTAAATTAATTGAAATTTGAACTTGAAATTAACAAAATACAGTCCAGACTCGATTAACCGAAGTTTAGATTATCCGAAGGTTTGTATGGGACTTCGGATAAACGAATCACGAACAAAAAAAAAATGTTTTCGTATTTTTTTTTATTTTCTTACATTTACCATCAAATTGAAGTTCTCGACCCCATTTTAGTCTAATTTTAATAATCGATTGCCTATTGAATCAAAAAATCATTTTTTCAATGTTTCATCACCGCCATCTTGGATTCAAAAATTCTAAAGGTCAACAATCAAAAATAATACAACGAAACAAAATTTGATTCGATTATCCAAAGTTTTGATTTTCCGATTTACAATTTTACCAATGATCGGATAATCGAACCTGGACTGTAAAAAGTTTAACATTTCTTGCAAGTTTGGCATCTTTTAACATTCACATCCGAATTGAAAAAAATATTTTTTTATAGTTACTTCTTGAAATGTTTGCAATTAAAAAAAACATCAGCAATGGTGTATAATTGATGTGAAATTTGGCCTTTTTCGACATGGCATATAATGAAATTTTGCGTACATAAAAATAGCCTTTTTTGTACAAACTTTGAATTTGTACAATACAACATCAATGTTACGAACATCCATGCATCGTTTCGTTCGTTTTGCAGCCATACAGCAAATTATGATTTTTTTGTTTTTGTTTAAAACACAGCAAATTGTCACAATATAGTATGCAGGGAAACTTATAAAAATATGTTAAAATAAAAACAAAATTACGTTTTTCGAAAATGTCATTCAAAAAATGCTAAAATTGAAAACAGTGGATTTTGCAGTGAAATTAAAAAAAATCATATACTAGATACTAGATTTGCACCATTCTAAACTCAAGTGCAAAAGATGCCTTTACTAAAAAAAAAATCAAGAAAATACGGTATTTTGAGAAAATTTTAGTACTTCATTCAAAAAACTCTAAAACAGTGAAAATGCATGCAAAATTTCGTATTGTTTGATACCCATATCGCGAATTTAAAAAAAAGTATTTTCGAGAAAATACGGTATTTTATGAAAATTTTAGTATTTCATTAAATAAGTCTAAAACAGTTAAAAATACATGCAAAATTTCAAATCGTTTGATACCCATATTGCGAATTATAAAAATTTTAGTATTTTCGAGAAAATACAGTATATTGTGAAAATGTTAGTACATCATTCAAAAAACTCTAAAACAGCTTGCAAAATTTCAAATCGTTTGATACCCATATTGCGAATCATAAAAATTTGAGTATTTTAAAAAAATACGCAATTTTTTGAAAATTTGAGTATTTCATTCCAAAAATTTTAAACCAGTTAAAATACATGTAAAATTTCGAATCGTTTGATATTCATATTGCAAATTATAACAATTTGAATACTTAAAAAAATACAGTATTTTGTGATTTTTTTAAAGTATTTATACTTTGTTACTGTTTTAGATACATGCGAATGTTGTATGACCAACCCGCAAAATTGTATGAAGCATTGTATGGCAAAACTAATGATGCCAAATGGCTGCTTTGATGTAGCGAATGCAGTGACAAAATTTCATTAAATTAAAAAAGGCGGCACAAAAATATTTTTTTTGAAAATTTCCATATTTAAAAAAATAGGTTTTTCGTACTAAGTAAAAATGTATGATTTTGGAAGGTAAAAAATTTTGTAATTTTACCATTGTTTTTGTATCGACACTAACGACATGTCTCCGATTTTTTTTCCTTCAGAGACGACATTCGAAAGAAACGACGACTGTTGGTATCCAACTGATCCACGAAGCGAAATTAATTTTACCTCTACTTCATGTAATTTTACTTCAATTTATGTGGGAAAAGAGCATCATGATTTCCAAAAAGTGGCCACGTGGTTTATGGATGGTCCCGAAACCGTTTTAAGAGTGCGTTTTATTGTAGCAAAAAAAATTGGGCTTTGGTCACAATTTCATTAAAGTAAATTCACACAGTTTTCGATGTGATAATCTGCTAAACTTCCCTGAATTTTACCATGATCATACTCAGTTAAAAATCATGGTAAAATTCAGGGAATTTTAGCAGATTACTACATCGAAAACTGTGTAAATTTACTTTAATGAAATTGTGACCAAAGCCCTATTTTTTTGCAACGATAAACGTTTCCAAAATTATGCTAAAGTTATAAATGTTTTTACAGCCAGAGTTCAGCGTTTAGAAAGTTCAATTACACATAAATTCACATACTGTCAGAGGCAATATTCCACCTTCCCAGTTGTATTATTACCATGATTGCCGAGCGTCACCTTCAAAGGAATGTAGTGCTGTAAATCTTGTCAATGAACTTGGCATCCCTTGTTTGGGTGTACCTCACACGGAGTCCGAGGTCTCCGGTGATCTCCCGAATGACTTAAGCTTGTATGCATGCAACTTTTTCTAAAGTTACAAAGACTTAATTAGACAATGTCACTCTCCTTCTCCGTTGAGCGAAGTCCGACATCGTTCCCACAGGGGCAAAGCAAAACGGTGTAACGTCTCCTTCTTCTTCCTCCCCAGCATTGCGGCTCAAATATCCGGCTGTCAGATCGGTGCAATTCCCATCTATCAGCAGCGGCCGCCGGCGAAACCGCGGTTGGCATTGAACTATATTTAAACCCCGCCCAAGGTTCTATTTACAGACGCCGACGCCGCCAACGCCACGCCGGTTGATCGCTCTCTATACTTGTTCTTCTTGATATCGCCGCTGGCGAGAGGATCTTTAAACGGCTGAATGCCAGAGAAAGTGATAATCGAGTATAGCAGCAAGACTTGTTGAACTCCCAGGTGAAGCAGGAAATCGAAACTGTTGTTCCATTTGAAGTGGACTGCTGAAGTGGCAAGTGGTTGATCGCCACAGACAAGTGGACGTCTTTTATTCTATTTTTTAATTTATTTTCTATACATGAATATTGAAACATTTCGAGTTAATTTGAACAAAATAGAAATTTGGAGTTTCAGTTTAGGGTCACCAGGTGTCGCCGCTTCACGGCAGTATTCACAACAACTTTGTCAAAGATCGCAAATCGATTGGACATCGCCTTGCAAAGTTACAGACGATCTAAATTTTCGTTGCGATCTTCGACAAAGTTATGTTCTTAAGAGCACAACGCTTTCTCGGAATTTCGTTTAAAGTTTTTCAAGACATCTGTTTATCACGTGGCGTTGTAAATCCCAGCGTTCCTCACCACGTGGCGTGCTGCAGCGTGACGCGGCTCGGCCAACAATGTGTAATTTTATGCAGACGTGCATCGGCACGCTCTGCACTGGCACTTTGAATTTAGCACTGACACCAAGTGCAACGCTTGCTGTTGCTGCCCAGTGCTAGTGCTATTATTTAGCACTCCCATTTAGCACTCATAGGATTTTTTGCAATCGAATAAAAGTTCCGAAATTCCGAAAAATTAGTTCAATAGCCACCGCGAACTATTGTAACTGCAAAATACCTTTTCCAGATCCTTCCATACACAAAGACTGTGAGGGCCCGCAAAATCTGCAAAGTTTTTAAAATTAAAATTCTGCTACCTTCCTTTTGCAAACCAGGCCACATCCCATTAAGTTGAGAACATCAGGAACCGATTTTTGGATACGTTCACAGTGACCACTTTCAGTATTTTTACAGTTCATCGTTTTGATTCCAGGACAATAATCTGCGTTGATAAAAAAATGTCACGTATTAAACTTAAGGAAAAAAAAGTTTACCTTGGAGGGTTCAGAACCATGGATCTTTTGCTTACTTACCATGAACACTAGCACTACACCAAATTTACTGATGAAAGTGATTGTTGTAAGTTTAACACATTCTAGATAACGGTGACAGTAGATTTCAAATCAACAAATGAAAAACCAACCTGGTTACCATTTTTGCTAGAGTGCCAGGGCGAGTGCTATGATCGAAAGCGCAGTGCTATCTGTTAAAATAGCACGCGTGCTAGCCGCGTGCAGCGCCAATGCATGTCTGATTTTATGTTTTATTTACTTTGAATCCACTTTCAAGAGTTGCGATCTGTTGTGGGACTGTATATTTTTGCAACCACAACAACTCGATCGGGCTTCGCAAAAAACTTTCCTTCGACTTTGGAGGCTTCTCTCGAGACGGATAGCCCCGAAAAAAAACGCGATCGCACAAACTGTTCATTGACCTCTCTGCCTGCCTGTATGTATCGCTTCTTGCTTCTGCTCTGACTCTGGTATAGTTGCTCAACGCAATCATTTCTTATACTTTTTATTCGCTTGTAGCCATTTTCGGTATCATATTGGTACAGGCCGGCAGGTACTACGTTACTGGGTTGGCATTGGCAGGCCCCCCGAAAAAAAAGAGGTGAGGAAATAAAGAACTCGAAATGAAATTCGCTAACGAGGTGCACTGTGAGATAGTGCGTCCATCCCGGGAATTCCCGGGACAAAAATCCCGGGATTTTTCTAAAACCGGGAATTCCCGAATCCCGGGATTTTTCATATTTTGTCCCGGGAATTCCCGAAATTGAAAACATCAAATTTTGGTCTAGAAATTCAGATTTCGTTGTGGAAATAAGTAATCGACAAGCATTTTAAAGCATTAAAATTTGTATTCGGCATATAACAGCATTAATTTGGCATTTGTTCAAATTTTTGTTTACAGATCCGCAAAATGCTTTGCGCCTTAGATATTTTCTACTAAATTTTATTTATTAAAAAAAAGACTTATTGTTATATTCGCTTATATTTATGACTTTAAACTTGAAAAAAGCATAATATTTTAAAAATTATTTAACTTTTCATCATAAACCGGCATCTGGAGCAAATAAAGACAAAAGTAACGAATTAAGACAGCTGTTTAAGCTAATTTGTTTTTGAATAATGTTCTGATTGTTTTGATTGATTTCGATCACACCAGGGACAGATCAAAACAATCAGTACACCGATTTCAAAATTTATTGCTCTCAAATCTCCTGTACCTATTCAGACTGCAGTCCCGATTATCCCCAGTGGGTAGTTGGTTGGTAGTGACTTAAAGATAATTTTTAAATTATGTTTTTAAATATAAAACTTAAAATTCTAAACTTATCCAGTGTGTTACATTGGTATAATTTTATTTCTTGTTGTTGTAGACACTTTCAATAAAATTGTATAAGCTTTTGTAGTTATATTATATAAATAAAAAAATAATAGAAATATATTCAAAATTCTGGTTCAATTAAATTCCAAAGCACATCAAAGAACACATTTTTTAATGTGTTTTAAATTATCTAAAGACTGCTGACCTTGTTCAGATTGAAGTGTAGCTTATCACCATTAACAGTTTTGAGCTAATTCTATGATTTAAGCTAGAAAAACGTAACAAATATAATGAAAACATAGATTTTATGACAGCTGCAAAAATTTCCCGGGATCCCGGGAATTCCCGGGATTCAAAAAATATTTTTCCCGTTTCCCGGGAAAATTGTACGCCGATGTCCCTGTTTTGGGCCTATTACACAAAGCTTCCTATACGGAGAGACTTTTTAAGGCAAATCTAACAATTGATGAGGTAATTTTCGTCCTGACTAAAATTTTAATTGAATTTGCTCGAAACTTGGCTAAAATGTTGACAGAGCTTACTGATATTTTAGTTGAATCATGTTTGATCCCTTGTCTTTTGGATTAGCAAGCAAAAATGCTATCCGCTTGACCGTGGAGCTTAGAAAAAAGCTTAGTGACCTTGAGAAAGACTTGGACTGATACAGTTGTTGAATCCAAGATTCGGAAGAGAATACAAGTTTGAAAACAAGTTTAATTCCAGAACTGTACAAGTTGCATAACCTGGAGGCGCATTTGAAATTGAATCTACATTACAACGCTAAAAGATTTTTGAATTCTTCTAATAAGAGATGAGAAAAAATTAAAGCTTTCAAACAAAGCAAAAAAATGGCAATATTACATCTGGGAATGGTTACATCTTTTATGTCAGAAAAAAAATTGTAGTTTTTTTCCTCTCAAAATGTGTAATTTTGCTGTTTTTTTTGGTGGAATGTTACTTTTTCAGTCTAAATTGAGGTAAAATTACATCATTAAAGAGGTAAGATTCAACCTTCCAAAATTACATCTTTTAAAGCGAGAATTTACATTTTTTACTGTCTGTTAGAAGTTAGAACACGGAGAATTCGAACAAAAACTCAAACGGCCCGGCCCATAACTCGGCGATACAATTTGTGTCCATACTTTAGTATCGTCCAAAAGTTGCGGTTTTTTTTTATCTCTAAAACATTTAAAAAAATAAAAAATATATGAAAAGTTATTAAAAAAATCGGCAAAACCTTTTACCGCCTACATTTTTTTTATGAATAGTCCTCATTAGTACCTATAACTTTACCTAACCCAAGTAACATTTCTAAACCAACTAGCCACCACCAAGTTTTATTAAGGTTTTATTGTAGCATCTTGACTGCTTAACAGTTTTATTTGGGCATTCACCGCAACCAACAAGCAAGAGCTTATCAATAGGTTCTATCAAGGTTTTAAGCCTCGGACATAAAACCGGGTGACAATAAAAGCCGACTGGATTTCAATAAGGTTTTATAAAAGTTTTAATAGATGCTTGAAAACCAGATGGCAATGCCATGCCAAACGGTTTTATCGCATGCTTTGTTAAAACCAAGGGTGTTGTAGCTGTCAAGTGCCATTAGGCATGTAAAAAGCACACTTAAAACCATATGCTCCTAAAAGAGCATTTATCGCGGCCAAATACCAGTGCATAATTATGGCGTAAAACGCGTGCTCTGACCGCCATCTTGGCAGAAAAAAATGAATCATAAATTTGATGAAAACACACAATTATGATGAATTTCTGCAATAATTGGCATAGCCACAGAAGTTCAAAAATAATTTGAACATTTTTTTCAAAAAAAATTGCGAAGAAAAAAAAATCATTGAAAACTGTGATTGCAGAAGAAATATTTTTGATGAAGCGAGTTGTTTTTTTTTTGCTCTATCTCCCCCACATTTATCGATAAAATTTTAACCGCAGCTGAATTTGAGCCACCAATTGCGAGGAATAAGCTTTGAAATTATTTTAATTACCTTCAATATCTATCATATCATCATCGCTATTTTTGACAACCATCTTCATTATTTCATTTGGTAAGACGAAGACTTATTTTTTGCCAGAAAAAAATCTGTTTATCATAAGACGTATGAAATGTCATTTTTTCCTAACTCCTAACAAGGTTTAACAAGGTTTTAAGGAGTTTGTTAGGATTCAGTTGTAAAGCATTGAACTCCTATGTGGGTTTTATAAATAGGCCGTAACAACCTTTTGCGGAGGTCCTTTTGGGTTTTAAGTGGGGTTTATCGAGGTTCTGGGGAGTTTGTTACGACTAAGTGGTTTTAACCCTCTACTGCCCAAGTTTTTTTTTCGAAAATATTTATTTTTTCCGTGTTCAGGAGGTCATTTTGAGCAACTTTTGTTCTACGAAAAACTTTACTTCTCTTGTTTATGTTTTTCTTGTTTCATTTTTAGTATTTTAATTTGCATTTATCTTGTTTAGTTTATGTTTGTTTTTGGTAGTATTTGGCCTATTCTACCACCTAATATAATTACATTTTGCCTATCTAATTTTTTCACGTTTTTACAGTCACTTTTTCAATTTTTTGCATGTTTTTCACATTTTCTGCTATAGAATGGCACCATCATCATTTAAATTGCAAACAAATGCGTAGAGGCATAGCCTGGGACACTACAAAAATTACTGCATACTTCTTTTTACAACAAAGGAAAGGTTAGTAAAAAACACAGCCAAAGTTGACCCCTAAAAAAATGGCAAAGTCACATAAAACAAGTTAAACTTCCAACCCTGAAATTTTCTAAAATTTTAAGAGTTCTTCTTTCCAATGCTTTTTAAAGATCAAAAATCGGTTGGAAAATAGATTTTTGGCGATTTTTTAGATCGAAGCCCGTCTAAAGGCGGGGTTAGGTTGTAGAGGGTTAATGTTGGTTTTGGCTGATAGGTTTTATAGCGGTTGTGACAGCTTTGATAAAGCCTAAAATTTTATTTGGAAACACTCCAAACCGATCACAAAATTCCTTCCAAAAATATAGATTTTTGAATATATAAGTACAATTTTTCAATAGATAGCTGCAAAAAATGTATGGAGCCTTGTACCAATGACACAAAATGGCTTTTTTACACACAGGAAAGGCTCCTAAAAAGTTGGAGCCTTTTAAAAAAATATAAATAAACTCCGTTTTCGGTTTTGGAATAGTAAAAAAAAATCATGGTAATATTACATCTGGGAAGGTGTAAATTTTTTATGTCAGAAAAAATGTGTAATTTTACCTCTGAGAATGTGTAATTTTACCACTTTTCTGGTGTAATGTCTAAATTGAAGTAAAACTACATCGTAAAAGAGGTAATATTCAACCTTCCAAAAATAAACCTTCCAAAAGTTATAGTTTTTTTACTGTGTGAAGAATTCCTCTTATAATAGATGAAATTGATCAATAAAAGTACACAGTAAACAGTCATGCAGCCATTCCACGTCAAACAGGAAGTCTCCAAATCAAAAGTGCTCCGATTTGGCTCAAATTTGGAGTGGAGGTTCTTTGGCCCAAATAATTAGACCCGTATTTTTTTGTTTGGCGATTAGGGTGGTCCTATCCAAAATAGGGTGGACCATAAAATTGCGTTTTTCGTCGATTTTCGCAAAAACCAAATTTTTCAAAAAATCATATCTCCGGAACGGCTGAATTATTTTGGAGCGCCACAATTTAAAATAAAGGTTATTAATTGGGATTTTTAGGAAAAATATGTTGAGGTCCAAAAAAACTAGGTGAATATTTGAAAAGGTCAAATGAAAATTTCATTTGCCGATTTCAAGGTCTCGGGACCAAAGAGCCCATGTCTGAAAATATGTTTCCCTGATTCCTTGTAATATTTTACATAACATATCAAAAAATTGCGAATATCCATTAACACGTTTCGGAGATATGATTTTTTAGATATAAAAACTGGGTTTTTCGACGCGCCGCGCGCAAAAACGGGAAAATGACGAAAACGGGTAAAAATTAACTTTTTTCACTAAAACTGCGATAATTTGAAAATTTTAGCGATGACCTATACATGTCTGGGTACCAAAAGTTGCGTCTTTCAATTACGAAAATGTTGACTTATTTGATGAAACCCCATCAAAGTTGCATACCAAAATTCATAAAATTGAAAGATATGACAATCTACGGCCACGCCGTTGTCCTCTGATCCATTTTGGACACTGTAATGGGTAAATTTTTTTTGATAAGCTCAAATAAATCTATACTCTAATAAATGTGTCAAAGTTGGGAAATTACAAAGTAAACCTCCTTGACCTGGATTGGTACCTCTTTAAAGATGCACTTTGTAGCTCATCCGTCATCGGTTCGCAAGCAATGCATAAAACGTTACATTTCTGCACTCGACTATATGATGAAATCATCACCAATCCCAAGGGGGGGCATTCAAGCATGACGTTACCGATGATCTTGCATGATCGATTTTCATGCAGAGAAAATCCATTCTCAACGCGACCGCCAGTCTGGCCGGGAGCTATTTTGACGGCCGCGCTCCGGCCACTGACCGCCGAGATCTCCAACCGAGGAGTCATCATCATGTGTGTGCATCACGCGCAAATTACACCTAAATCTGGGGAGGGTTTTGTAGCTTCTCTTTCACGGCTGAGTGCGGTTTTGGGGCGGCCAATTTCGTTTCGCGTGTGAGAAGCTTGATCTCTGGGCACCACCACGACTCGAGACGACTGTGTAAGGAGGCGATCGAGATGGAAGAGAGTTGTTCAGTGTGTTACACTTATTTGAGGATTGTGGCCGATTTCGAAACGGTTTGGACATGGTTCTAAAAAAAATGGGTGTATGTGATAATAAAACGATTTGTTACGATTGGAAGAAAGTAGGGTTTGGTGGTCTAATTCGATGATTTGGGAGGTTCAGTAACTACGAAGGAAGAGTTAGTTGATGTATTCAGTCTGACATGACCTCAAAGGAATCGACACCGCGCATACCGCGCGTAAAGTGTGCGAACTGCTATGGTAAATTTGCGCGCATACTAAGACGCAGCTTAAAGTGCTCCTAAGCACGACTCTCAAGTTCCGTGAGCATCTTCATCACGCGATGCGGGGTTCACGTGAGAAGCCTTCAGCCTCTTACCTTAATTACCCCGATTGCGTAACCCACCGTGAAGCGCACTAGTCGCTGCGGCTAGTTAGGTTCGGTTTTGTTTCCGGCCGTCAAAGTGTTTTTTTTTCCAAATTTTAATTACCCTCATCAGCGGATCAATTCTCGCGCAAATTAATTGGACTTTTCCACAGCACGTCGCGCTGAGATTTGCTTATTAATCTGGGCAAACCTTGGGTCGTTTCGAGGGGTGTCGATAAATTTGAGATATACAAATAAACCATAGCTCGTGTGGACAAACAGAGGCCGCAAGTAATGCAATTTCCTCTGGCAGAAGCGGCCAAGCGGGAAATTCAATTTCTCACTTTTAGTGCACGGCTTGTATGTACAAGCGGGCAAGCATCCGGTATTAAATATAAATCTGTCATGTGAGTTAGATTGATTTACGGGGTTCGATGGTGAACTGCGGAGAACAAAGGTCATAAACGCGACCTCAAAGTCATAAACATCCCTTTCGTA
Source organism: Culex pipiens pallens (assembly GCF_016801865.2). Lineage (NCBI taxonomy): Eukaryota > Metazoa > Arthropoda > Insecta > Diptera > Culicidae > Culex > Culex pipiens. The sequence continues at coordinate 40,004,282 of NC_068937.1, read as the reverse complement.
CAACCACCCAAACGGAAATTGTTGAATTGTATGACAAGTTTGTTGTTAATCGAATCACAAATGATTCACCGCAAAAAAAGCTTTCTCTTAACCGAGAATCGAACCCATGCGCTTTGCTTACTAGCATTTGTCGTTACCTCTGCGCCGCGGTGGCTTGTTTGAAACAAAACGCAAAAATGCCTACACCTCTGCAAAACCTGCCAGAGCTCTTTCATCCGGGTGTATCCAACTGTTTTACCTTCTTTGTCTCCGTCGTGTGTACTAATCAATGGAAAAATAATTATCCTGATAAATTATTAACCGCGGTGTAATCTACTACCTCGTTCTTTGTCTACGTTAACGACCGTCTAATGGGGACCTGTGTGTCCTGTGTGTGTGGGGAACCTCGGCAAAGGACTATGTCAAGGTGACATGTGTTTTTCTCCATTCTTTTTTTTTTTTGGTCGGAGTTTTGTGTTCCAAGGACAGGTCGAAGTGTGGTTAGTGTTCCTTCTGGAAGGTCGTTATTAGTCGGCTTTTTGTTGTGGTTTTGTGGGGACGACACTGGCCTGACGGTTTGGGTATTACGGAACGTGTCCTAGCCACGTCAACAGAGAGAGAATATTAATTTTGGTCACGTACTCTGTCGTGGTGGCAGTTTTTCTTGGTTTAGGACATATTTTGTTGTATGAACGCAATATGGGAAGCTCTTTGTTATAATCTGGACCGCGACGCGGTGTAACGGCTACGGGTTTGGGTCTGAAGCCTTGCGAAATAATACAGTTGAGTGTCGCAGTTCAGCACGGTGTTGGCGAGACGTCTTAATTATGATTAAGATTAGGCTATTACATGTGAATTTTGGTCTGTCTAACTGTGTGACAATCGAAATTCGAAGACATAAGGTCGAAAGGGCAAAAGGTCGAATAACATAAGTACGAAAGTGTACAGACAAAACATAAAGCCATTGTTCCAGGCATTTTCTCAGGTTGAAGAAGCAGTTTTGCCTTCCTCACTGAGGTATCTGGATGTTACGGATGGGTGACATAAACCTTTTTAGGCAACCTTTTTTTTTAAAAAAAAAATAGTGGCAGTTATTCATTTTTAAAATTAGTGCCCATGTTTGAGAAAATTCTCCATATTTTGCATTTTCGAACTTTGTTGAAACGGCCCTTAGTTGCTGAGATATTGTCATGCAAAGGTTTATTCAATTCAATTTAGTTTTTATTCAGTAAATAATCAGTTCACAATTTGTTACAATTAAACCTAATAGAGATTTGGATGTCCTTTCAGCTATGTTTTGATAATGTTTGTCCATGGACACAATTGGTTATTCTAAAGGGCTAATCAAAAGTAGGAAAAATTTCGAACAAAAAAACCTACAGAATCATGCAAAGGTTTAAAAACAGGAAAATTGATGTTTTCTAAGCCTCACCCAAACAACCCACCATTTTCTAATGTTGATATCTCGGCAATGAATGGTCCGATTTTCAATGTTAAAATATGAAACATTTGTGAAATTTCTCGATATTTTCGAAAAAAATATTTGCTATTGGGTGAGACTTAGAAAACATCAATTTTCCTCTTTTTAAATATTTGCATGGCAATATCTCAACAACTAAGGGTCGTATCAACCTGGGTGATGAATAGAGAAAATGCGTAACGTGATTTTCGACTGATCCCACTTGGTTTACATCTACAAAGTGAGAGGCTGTTAAAGCACAAGCATGACTTTTTTCTTACTGGTAAATGAGCTGTTTTATAATCAGTACTTCAGTAACATGTGTTTTATTTTGTCTAGTTGATATTTTTTGCTGGAAAATTGTGCTTTTAAGTTTCGATCGGTTGTTAGAAGATGTTTTTCTTTTTACGGGTGACAAAGAACTGCGGTGAGAGTGTCATTCTGCGATGTCGCAGATAATTCTAGCGCAGCTGATCCAACAAACAGAGAAGATTTTCACTAAACCAGTAGGTTTTCAAACGGAATCAAACAATAAAGACAGCTTCTGGATGGATACAACCGCATCGACTCCATAAACAACTTCCATTCATAATTATAAAAAATGTCGATCTCGCCGAAAACTTTCTAAAGATTTCTTGACTTCAGCTCCTGGTTCCAAAAGCCACACATTTTTTATTCTTGCAAAAAAAAAAACAATTTTTAATGAACGATAACAATACTCTCTACTTTTGGCGAACAGTAAATTGGTTCCATTTTGACAGTTCAAAATTGAGGCCGTTTTGCGAACCACTATTCAGCACCCAGGTATCAACAAAGTTCAAAAATGCAAAATATAAAGAATTTTCTCAGCTTTAAAAAATATTTTTTCCAAGAGTGGGCAAACGTGAGCACTAATTTAAAAAAAATTAAAAACTGTGACTATTTTCAAAAAAGTTACTTAAAAATGGCTTTTACTTGAAAACGGTGCACTTTATCAAAATTTCACTAAAGTACTTTTGATTGTAAATTTAATTTTACATCGAAAAATGAAGTTGAAAAATGTTTTTTTTCGATTTTTTGAAAAATCAGTATTGATTCACAAATTTATAACTCGGTCAAAGATTTTTTGCCCATTCTGGAAATTTCTGAAAAGTTGGCATTAAATTTCTCCTAAAACATATCAGAAAAAAAATAAAAATAAAAGTAGTGTTTTTTTTGTTGCAAATCAAGTTTTAGTGACAAAAAGTGAATCACAATTTTTTTTAACGGTGAATCATATTTTTTCAGTAAAGTCCTTAGCTCCCTCAGCTCCCATATATCCGATTTCGATTCTCCTGAATGCAGATGAAAGCTAGTGTGCTGAACCTGGGCGAGTTGCCGCGCAAATTTCAAAATATCCATCTGTTTTCGGATGCGGCCAGACTTTTCAACAAAATACACAGTTTTCAAATGAAAATATGGTAAATTTTTTTCATTTTCATATCTTTTATTTATCTCAAAAATTGTTTTTTTAGAGCTCTACAACCTCCCAAATTTTCATCCAGATTCATAATATGGTTCTGGAGTTAGAGCCGTTTGATTAACCTACCATTAGAAAAAAAAATCCCTAAAAAAAAGTAAAAGCCCACCTGGTGACCTTCGCCAACATTTTTCATTTCTGATTTTGTTCGAAATTTCTTTCTACATTCATAGTACAGACCATGAGTGAGCATCTGGAACAAATTCGACATCTATCGGCAATCCCGATCAAATTTTAGAACGATTTACTTTTTGCCTTTCTTACTAAAGAAAGGTGTAGGTTTTACTTTAAGGCTGGACGTCATTTCCATCTTCGTAAATATGTCGATTCAGCATGAATTTTAATCGGAAAAATCGTCAAAAAATCACACTGCATCGATTTTCGACGCTTCGTCAAGTTGTCAAGTTGAGCTTCAAACACTGGCGCGAGAATGCTGGCGCATCTATTTTGTGGCTCGACTTATACTCGTTTTGTAGTAGCTTGTCTACCGATGTTTGCTACAAGATTTTCGGTTTCTTTTGCCCTGTCCGTTTTTGTATAACTGTCCAATGTTTATGCAAAAACTTTTGTGACATAGGACATTCATCCGGCTACAATCAATTTGTTTCTCGTGCGCTCCTTAAATCGCCTAAATGTAGACTTCATTTTCGTAAGTTTATTTAACAGGGTTCATTAGATTCCAATAGGAGCTTTCTAAGCTTTTCATTGTTTATATCGTTTTCAAAGTTTTCAATGCTGGCGACGCCAATGGCTTTCTACCTAAGGTTCTCGCGATCGAGTGTGTAGTGGTGCGGTTGTTAAAAATAGCTATCTCTGACTCTGTCACTTTCGTAGAAGCTGAATGGCTAGCTTCCCTGCACCGTGCGGCACACGCGGTTCACTTGTACCTCGGTTTTGCTTGGCTTGGTGCGCTGGAATGATGAACCAAAATACCAACACACAAAAGGGCTCGTACCGAAGCTAGAAAACCAAAACCGCGGTGTGCGTTGTCACTGTCGCATGGGAAGCTTGTTTGATTACAAACGTACAAACATATTGTACGATTGAAAATATTCTTTTGGTGAAAATTGTGTTTTTTATTTCTTTTGGAAATCATATCATTTATAATACATTGCTTTCATCATAAGGCTTTCTTTTGTGCTGACGTTATAAATAAACAAAGTCGATGTTATGAATTGAAAAAAATTCTACCATTGTTATATTCTTTAGTAAGAAAGGCTCTATCTCACCCCAGGGGGGATTAAATCGGGTTTTTTAATAAAAAATCAGGAATAATGGAATCAAAAAAAAAAAAAAAAAAATAACAGCTTTTGACTCTATTAGATGAACTAATATCGACGTGCCTTTCGAGAGGCCATGCTATGCAACGGTCTTGTATGATCCCGTTTTCTTTAGATCTGCAAACGGTTTTAAACTCATTCAAAAGGTGTCTGATTATAATACCTCTATTACAAATAAAAGACATACATTTATCCTGAACGACAATCTCATTGAAACTCGTAAATTTAGTACCCCGTAGAAACACAATTTACAGTGGAATCGTGCATACATTTAACCCGGCTTCGTGATAAGAATCACGCAGGTATAACTATTGTCGTCGCCTACGACGGTCATCACCACCGCCAGCTCGTCCGCATTGTGTTAGTTAGTTATTATTTGAACACACACAACAAGAATACACCAGCTGAACGCAGAACACTGTGTCACATGGTAGTGACGACTTGCATGTACGACGAGGAGAAGGTTGGGGGAGGATGTATATATTTTTTTTACATAAAACGCGAATTAATTACCACGGCTGACCGAGTCCGGGCCCGGCTTTGACCAGGTAAAATCTCGCTTTATAGCTGCTGCAGGCCAATTTAAACCGGCCAGCCAGCGAGTCAACGAGTTGAGTTCGTGTGTAAATATACGTGCTCTGTTCAGCGAGAGCTTGTGTGTACAGTGTTGATGATGTACACGTCCACCGGTCATGAGGAATGATACGGAACGGAGAGGTGGCTGCACGAACTGCAACTACTCCCTAATTAGCCATTTACTTAGAATGTTTCAAGTCCTAAGTCTTGGCCAGAGACAAGCAAAGAGGGGATTACTTTTAGAGATGTTCAGGTGATTTGCTGGGATTTTGAGCTATTCTGAAACAGTGCAGATCGTCACACCTCATCTGGTTTTAGCTAAACAGCGACTCAAATAGAGCAGAAATGACAGCTTTGGAAGAACAAGTATGTTATACAGAAACAGGTTCCCTCTGTCGTGTTAACACGTGAGCAATTCTCTACGAAATCGGTCTTTTTTCTTCAATTTTAATATTTGTATTTTTTAATCCGACTGAAACTTTTTTGGTGCCTTCGGTATGCCCAAAGAAGCCATTTTGCATCATTAGTTTGTCCATATAATTTTCCATACAAATTTGGCAGCTGTCCATACAAAAATGATGTATGAAAATTCAAAAATCTGTATCCTTTGAAGGAATTTTTTGATCGATTTGGTGTCTTCGGCAAAGTTGTAGGTATGGATACGGACTACACTGGAAAAAAATAATACACGGTAAAAAAAATTTGGTGATTTTTTTAATTAACTTTTTAACACTAAAACTTGATTTGCAAAAAAACACTATTTTTATTTTTTTTTATTTTTTGATATGTTTTAGAGGACATAAAATGCCAACTTTTCAGAAATTTCCAGGTTGTGCAAAAAATCATTGACCGAGTTATGAATTTTTTAATCAATACTGATTTTTTCAAAAAATCGAAATTTTGGTCGCAAAAATTGTTTAACTTCATTTTTCGATGTAAAATTGAATTTGCAATCAAAAAGTACTTTAGTGAAATTTTGATAAAGTGCACCGTTTTCAAGTTATAGCCATTTTTATGTAACTTTTTTCAAATAGTCGTAGTTTTTCATTTTTTAAAATTAGTGCACATGTTTGTACACTTTTGAAAAAAATATTTTTGAAAAGCTGAGAAAATTCTCTATATTTTGCTTCATCGGACTTTGTTGATACGGCCTTTAGTTGCTGAGATATTGCAATGCAAAGGTTTAAAAACAGGAAAATTGATGTTTTCTAAGTCTCACCCAAACAGCCCACCATTTTTTAATGTCGATATCTCAGCAGCTAATGGTCCGATTTTCAATGTTAAAATATGAAACATTTGTGAAATTTTCCGATCTTTTCAAAAAAAATATTTTCAAAATTTTTAAATCAAGACTAACATTTTAAAAGGGCGTAATATTCAATGTTTGGCCTTTTTGAAATGTTAGTCTTGATTTGAAAATTTTGAAAATATTGTTTTCGAAAAGATCGGAAAATTTCACAAATGTTTCATATTTTATCATTGAAAATCGGACCATTAGTTGCTGAGATATCGACATTGAAAAATGGTGGGCTGTTTGGGTGAGACTTAGAAAACATCAATTTTCCTGTTTTTAAACCTTTGCATGGCAATATCTCAGCAACTAAAGGTCGTATCAACAAAGTCCGAGGAAGCAAAATATAGAGAATTTTCTCAGCTTTTCAAACATATTTTTTTCAAAAGTGTGCAAACATGTGCACTAATTTTAAAAAATGAAAAACTGCGACTATTTTGAAAAAAGTTACATAAAAATGGCTATAACTTGAAAACGGTGCACTTTATCAAAATTTCACTAAAGTACTTTTTGATTGCAAATTCAATTTTACATCTAAAAATGAAGTTGAAAAATTTTTGCGACCAAAATTTCGATTTTTTGAAAAAATCAGTATTGATTAAAAAATTCATAACTCGGTCAATGATTTTTTGCACAACCTGGAAATTTCTGAAAAGTTGGCATTTTATGTCCTCTAAAACATATCAAAAAATAAAAAAAAATTAAAAATAGTGTTTTTTTGCAAATCAAGTTTTAGTGTTAAAAAGTTAAATAAAAAAATCACCAAATTTTTTTTACCGTGTATTATTTTTTTCCAGTGTAGTCCGTATCCATACCTACAACTTTGCCGAAGACACCAAATCGATCAAAAAATTCCTTCAAAAGATACAGATTTTTGAATTTTCATACATCATTTTTGTATGGTCAGCTGCCAAATTTGTATGGAAAATTATATGGACAAACTAATGATGCAAAATGGCTTCTTTGGGCATACCGAAGGCACCAAAAAAGTTTCAGTCGGATTAAAAAATACAAAAAAAATCGAATGACCGAAATCCGAAACCGAAACTGCTCACGTATGTTTCTCCAAACACAGATCTAGCGGAGCTTGTCGTAAGATTTCACTTCACACGAAATGAGTGGTGATTTGTTTTGACTCTAGAACAAGCGAAAAAAAAGTTTCTAACTGCATTTTTGATGTCATCGCAGTCGTCACGGGTTTAATTGCTTTGTTCCGAGGAGTAACGCAGAATGAATCATTAAAAATTAACGATTCTCCTTCCAGAGATAGCTGGAATTTGATAAATTGTTTACGTTGAGCGTGCTCGTAAAAGGCGTCTTTTAAGTGTTGACTTGTAAACAGTTGTTTACATGGAATGCCGTGTTGCGTAAATATAAATTTCACCAATGGATAGAGCGAGGTAAATTTAGAGCGCCACCTACCGGCTTTATATATACAGTTACATTTATTTCAGAAATTCTCATTGTAGAAGGTATTGTTTTGATTCGCTACATGTTGGACCAGCTGTTGTGGATGTACCTGGAATATCGCAGAACGAGGTTTCTTTTCTATTGTTTTTCGGTCTACACCCAAACATGCGACGCATGAATCTTCGGCTGCAGCGGTTATATTCTGAAATCACAGAATTAATGATTACAATATAACAGAAATGTGTAAAATTCTCAAACATTCAAAGTCTTCACGTTTCTAGTCAAAACTTGCTCCAAAGCCCGCGTGACCTGCTACCATCCAAAGGGCACCAACTCCACCAATGACCTCGGCCTCCATCGATCCGCGTCAATTTCCCATTTACACCGTGCAAGAGGGCTTATTTGTTGACATAATCGACCACCTTCAACAAAGACTCCAGCCGTCGTCGTCGTGTCTATTGCACCGGTTACGCCGCGTCCAAAATCCACAAAATCCTCCCGCGCGTGTACTTCTACAGGCAGCAGCAACAATGATGATGACGACGACTCTGGGCGCAAAAAAAGAAGCTGAAAAATTTGGCTTACATCACTCTTTCACTTGGGAGCTTCAGCAGTTTTCAGCTTTCACCGGGTTGGAAACGGCGAAGCGCGTTGAAGGTTGTGTTGTTTGTTTCGTCGTCGACTTTTTGGCAGTCGTCAATCAATCGATAAATGCTAATTCATGGTGGTGGCCGCTGGAACGATATGCTTGGTGGAGGACCATAAGTTGGGAGAAATGATGAATGAGAGTGAATGTTTTTCTTTGTGTTTTTGGTGGGAGAGATAAAAAATGTAGAGTGCCGAAAATTTATGGTTATGGATTTTTCATTTTTCAATCGCTTGAAGAATTTAAACTTCAATGGTTTATCTTGTTTTTCTTCTTGCTTAATTTTTAAGTATAGTCCAGACTCGATTATCCGAAGTCCTTGAAAAATTGTATTTCAAACCACGACAAAAAAACCATTGTCTTGTTATAGGTCCATGTGCTCAAAAATGATCCCAAAAAATGCTATAAAGTGATTTTGAAATTTTGAATCCAGGATGCTCAACGGATCGTTTTGCATCCTTCGACAAAGTTGTACGGAATTGAATTATATACAGGAATTTCACGCTTGGACGTTTTTTTTTCAAGACCTGCCCAACCTGGCGGAAAAATACTGAAACGATGTTTTTCTGCATACATTTTCGAGTCAGAGAGTAATCCTAATGTCGTTTTTTTAAATTGTCACCCTAGTGTGGACTGTAATGTCAATTTTCACAAACTTTATTTACTAGTTTATTTTCTATAAAATACTTCTTCTGAAACTCTTATAATTATCTAACATTTTGTTTTGTTTTGTTTACTTTCAGGTATGTTAACCTTCCATTTCAACTCTTAAGTAAGGCAGCAATCACTTCGTATGCGCAATCTGTGTAAGTTTTTATGAATTCATAGCATGTTGTTTGTAAAGTGGCTCAACACGAACAACTGCGCACGACCAAACGAACGATGTTGCGCTGTTCAAGGAGAGTAACAAGCAAGTTGTGTAGTTACTCACTTTTAACAGCATCTCATAAAAATGTCGCACTCTAGAAAAGAGGCAAAAGTCCTGAGCAGGGGTAAATAACAAGGGAGATGCAAAATAATACTTTTCTATGGTATCACTACCAAAATAGTCTCAAGGACTATTTAAGAACAAAGTTTTGACATCAAACCAAGTTTTGGTATTGTCTGATATTGAAGCATGTAAAAACACTGTCGAAGTTCGGATATCAAATTTTGGTAATTTTATTGGTAAATCAGGTTTTTATCAATTTCCTTTGAAACTTTTGACAAATTTTGACAAGGTTATTTTTTTGTATCAAAATGGTATATGGCAGTTGATTTTTTAAATTCCGTAGTAAATTTTCAATAGGGTGAAACATCGAATGTAAACAATCATCAACAAATCTTTCTCACACTCAACGTGAACCGTCACTAGAGCAAGTGGGAAGACTGTTTGTTTACATCCAAGGGGTCGCCCTTTTGAATAGTTACTACGGATTTATTGATGCACCCTTTAAGGCCGTTGCAAACATTTTTTGAAGTTTATGTCCCTCGACTCTGACCAAAGTCGAGGGGGGGGGGGGGGGGGCAAAAAAATAAAAAAAGTATAGAAATTGAAATTACGAGCCATGGTTTCAACATTTGAATGAAAAAAGTGTTCTAAAACGTATTATACACCTGTCCAGTTGTTTTGCATCATTAGTTTCCAAAATATCTAAGTATTGACGAAAATTTTATTTTTCGCGAAAAATTAACTTTTTGCGGTGCTGTGCATTGGAATTTCATAAAAATTCAAAACATTTTTAAACAAGCCTAAACATGCTAAATATGATTATCAATGCAGAAAAATGCATTTTAGATTGTTTTCAGATGATAAGACTTATATTTTCATGGAAATTTGGAAGTTTTTTGGAAAAAAAATTTTTTGCCCCCTGATTTTTCAGACTAATTTCGAAGGGGGGGCGACATAAACTTTGAAAAATATTTGCAACGGCCTAAGGATATTTTTAAAATCGCTGAAATATTTTTAAGTCAGGATACCATTTTTTTCACCAAGTTCTTTATTTCAGTTTTCACCAAATGCTTTTGAAATTATGGGAAAATGTTGGACAATTTTGACATAAAAATTATTTAAAAAAATGCTTTCACTCGAAATGCACTTTTTTATTGTTAATGTACCTTCTGAGGACATTTTTAATTTTAATTTTTATTAACAACTTTTGATGAACTTGTACCAAGTTTCAATTAATTTACACTTATTTTTCAATTTAAGTGTTTTGCAGTTGCTGTTATTTAGGATTCTTCGAGAAATTTGATTTTTAATGTTTGATGGTAAATATTTTCAAAATTGTGAATGATGGAGCCTAACTTTTTTGACATAGGACTATGTCTCTACTTACTATATTGGGGGGCCAGTTCAGAAATTCGATCCAAAGCGTCACATTTAAGCGTTAAAAAAGGGGACATTTTGAACGCTTATATCTTTTTTCCCTGTGAATCAATCCAGACGGTTGGACCACCAATCGAAAGAGGAAGACTTCAGCTATTGTTTAACTACATAGATAGTCTGACTAAACATAGTTAAAGCACTTAAAACATGCAATCAAAATGAGTAATTTTTCAGTACAAATCGGACAGATGACCAATCAGAGCGAGCGTATGCATTCGAGGCCGCGCCCCTTTTGTACCGTTCTCCGGCTGTGCCGCTATTTAAGCAGAAAATTTCGCAAAAGCAAGTCACTTTGGAACGAGCACTCGAACTGTGCACGTCGGGCCGGCGCGGAGCAGCAGCAGCAGCGGCCAATAGAAGAAGAGGACCAGCAACCAGAAGGAAGAACCACCGGCAGCAGAAGGAGGAAATTCGAGCGAAGCGAACGGCGTGGAAGTCGCTATGATGCGGCGGTTCTCATGAAAAATGGCCAATTCGACAGTGGTGGCCAAAACCAGGAGTGGCCGATGCCCTCCAAGAAGGTTCCCCCGGGGCCTGGGGGGACATTTACAGAAACATACGAGTTGTGGCAATATGGGTATCAAAATTCATGGTTTTTGATACTGAACATAATAATGGCCATTTCGACAGTAGTGGCCACAACCTGGAGTGGCCGGTGCCCTCAAAGAAGGTTCCCCGGGGCCTGGGGGGACATTTACAGAAACATACGAGTTGTGGCAATATGGGTATCAAAATTCATGGTTTTTGATACTGAACATAATAATGGCCATTTCGACAGTAGTGGCCACTACCTGGAGTGGCCGGTGCCCTCAAAGAAGGTTCCCTCGGGGCGTGGGGGGACATTTACAGAAACATACGAGTTGTGGCAATATGAGTATCAAAATTCGTGGTTTTTGATACTGAACATAATAATGGCCATTTCGACAGTAGTGGCCACAACCTGGAGTGGCCGGTGCCCTCAAAGAAGGTTCCCCCGGGGCCTGGGGGGACATTTACAGAAACATACGAGTTGTGGCAATATGGGTATCAAAATTCATGGTTTTTGATACTGAACATAATAATGGCCATTTCGACAATAGTGGCCACAACCTGAAGTGGCCGGTGCCCTCAAAGAAGGTTCCCTCGGGGCGTGGGGGGACATTTACAGAAACATACGAGTTGTGGCAATATGAGTATCAAAATTCATGGTTTTTGATACTGAACATAATAATGGCCATTTCGACAGTAGTGGCCACAACCTGAAGTGGCCGGTGCTCTCAAAGAAGGTTCCCCCGGGGCCTGGGGGGACATTTACAGAAACATACGAGTTGTGGCAATATGGGTATCAAAATTCATGGTTTTTGATACTGAACATAATAATGGCCATTTCGACAGTAGTGGCCACTACCTGGAGTGGCCGGTGCCCTCAAAGAAAGTTCCCTCGGGGAGTGGGGGGACATTTACAGAAACAAACGAGTTGTGGCAATATGAGTATCAAAATTCATGGTTTTTGATACTGAACATAATAATGGCCATTTCGACAGTAGTGGCCACAACCTGGAGTGGCCGGTGCCCTCAAAGAAGGTTCCCCCGGGGCCTGGGGGGACATTTACAGAAACATACGAGTTGTGGCAATATGAGTATCAAAATTCATGGTTTTTGATACTGAACATAATAATGGCCATTTCGACAGTAGTGGCCACGACCTGGAGTGGCCGGTGCCCTCAAAGAAGGTTCCCCCGGGGCCTGGGGGGACATTTACAGAAACATACGAGTTGTGGCAATATGGGTATCAAAATTCATGGTTTTTGATACTGAACATAATAATGGCCATTTCGACAGTAGTGGCCACAACCTGGAGTGGCCGGTGCCCTCAAAGAAGGTTCCCCGGGGCCTGGGGGGACATTTACAGAAACATACGAGTTGTGGCAATATGGGTATCAAAATTCATGGTTTTTGATACTGAACATAATAATGGCCATTTCGACAGTAGTGGCCACTACCTGGAGTGGCCGGTGCCCTCAAAGAAGGTTCCCTCGGGGCGTGGGGGGACATTTACAGAAACATACGAGTTGTGGCAATATGAGTATCAAAATTCGTGGTTTTTGATACTGAACATAATAATGGCCATTTCGACAGTAGTGGCCACAACCTGGAGTGGCCGGTGCCCTCAAAGAAGGTTCCCCCGGGGCCTGGGGGGACATTTACAGAAACATACGAGTTGTGGCAATATGGGTATCAAAATTCATGGTTTTTGATACTGAACATAATAATGGCCATTTCGACAATAGTGGCCACAACCTGAAGTGGCCGGTGCCCTCAAAGAAGGTTCCCTCGGGGCGTGGGGGGACATTTACAGAAACATACGAGTTGTGGCAATATGAGTATCAAAATTCATGGTTTTTGATACTGAACATAATAATGGCCATTTCGACAGTAGTGGCCACAACCTGAAGTGGCCGGTGCTCTCAAAGAAGGTTCCCCCGGGGCCTGGGGGGACATTTACAGAAACATACGAGTTGTGGCAATATGGGTATCAAAATTCATGGTTTTTGATACTGAACATAATAATGGCCATTTCGACAGTAGTGGCCACTACCTGGAGTGGCCGGTGCCCTCAAAGAAGGTTCCCTCGGGGAGTGGGGGGACATTTACAGAAACAAACGAGTTGTGGCAATATGAGTATCAAAATTCATGGTTTTTGATACTGAACATAATAATGGCCATTTCGACAGTAGTGGCCACAACCTGGAGTGGCCGGTGCCCTCAAAGAAGGTTCCCCCGGGGCCTGGGGGGACATTTACAGAAACATACGAGTTGTGGCAATATGAGTATCAAAATTCATGGTTTTTGATACTGAACATAATAATGGCCATTTCGACAGTAGTGGCCACGACCTGGAGTGGCCGGTGCCCTCAAAGAAGGTTCCCCCGGGGCCTGGGGGGACATTTACAGAAACATACGAGTTGTGGCAATATGGGTATCAAAATTCATGGTTTTTGATACTGAACATAATAATGGCCATTTCGACAGTAGTGGCCACAACCTGGAGTGGCCGGTGCCCTCAAAGAAGGTTCCCCCGGGGCCTGGGGGGACATTTACAGAAACATACGAGTTGTGGCAGTATGGGTATCAAAATTCATGGTTTTTGATACTGAACATAATAATGGCCATTTCGACAGTAGTCGCCACTACCTGGAGTGGCCGGTGCCCTCAAAGAAGGTTCCCTCGGGGCGTGGGGGGACATTTACAGAAACATACGAGTTGTGGCCATATGAGTATCAAAATTCATGGTTTTTGATACTGAACATAATAATGGCCATTTCGACAGTAGTGGCCACAACCTGGAGTGGCCGGTGCCCTCAAAGAAGGTTACCCCGGGGCCTGGGGGGACAATTACAGAAACATACGAGTTGTGGCAGTATGGGTATCAAAATTCATGGTTTTTGATACTGAACATAATAATGGCCATTTCGACAGTAGTGGCCACTACCTGGAGTGGCCGGTGCCCTCAAAGAAGGTTCCCTCGGGGCGTGGGGGGACATTTACAGAAACATACGAGTTGTGGCAATATGGGTATCAAAATTCATGGTTTTTGATACTGAACATAATAATGGCCATTTCGACAGTAGTGGCCACAACCTGGAGTGGCCGGTGCCCTCAAAGAAGGTTCCCCCGGGGCCTGGGGGGACATTTACAGAAACATACGAGTTGTGGCAATATGAGTATCAAAATTCATGGTTTTTGATACTGAACATAATAATGGCCATTTCGACAGTAGTGGCCACAACCTGGAGTGGCCGGTGCCCTCAAAGAAGGTTCCCCCGGGGCCTGGGGGGACATTTACAGAAACATACGAGTTGTGGCAATATGGGTATCAAAATTCATGGTTTTTGATACTGAACATAATAATGGCCATTTCGACAGTAGTGGCCACAACCTGGAGTGGCCGGTGCCCTCAAAGAAGGTTCCCTCGGGGCCCGGAGGTTTTTTTACAGAACCATACGAGTTGTGGCAATATTGGTATCAAAATTCATGGTTTTTGATACTGTACATGAAAATTGACATTCCGACAGTAGTGGCCACAACCTTGAGTGACCGGTGATCTCAAAGCAGGTTTCCCCGGGGCCCGGAGGGTCTTTAACAGAACCATACGAGTTGTGGCAATATGGGTATCAAAATTCATGGTTTTTGATACTGAACATGAAAATTGACATTTCGACCGTAGTGGCCACAACCTGGAGTTGCCGGTGCCCTCATGGAAGGTTCACCTTGGGAGAACATTTATTACAATTTTGCCGACAAATCTATGAAACAAAATAAAATAATCTTATTTCAGATTTCACTAGCAATCCAAAAACACATTCAAATTGTTTGGTCCTATGTCTTTCGGTTATGTCTCTGACATACCATCTTGAACTTTTTTTGGTAATTTTATGCCCTTGGATTAATAGAGTTTGGTATTGCTGTAGTCTTCCACATATAAGATTTTGGTACGATTTCATGGTACTTTATCATTTATTACTGGGCAACCAATTATTTTGGTAGTTGTTATTTGACCAAGGTATACCATAATTTGATTTTCTCATTACGCCCATTATGGCAAAGGTCTGCCACCCTAATAAGAGGCGTAAAATGTTAAAATGGCCTTTTTTCTTTATAAAAAAAAAACTAAAAAGTTTTCAACTGTCCATACAAGTCTCCATCAATATTGGTAGGGAACCAGGATTTGGACCACCCTGTCCATTTAAAATGCAAAAAATGAAAGTTGGTATCTTAAAAAAAAATTTAGAGTTGTTTTCAAATGAGCCATTAAAAAAATCTCTAGAGATGTTATTACACCCAGAACTGGGCATCGGCATACGAGAGGATAAATCCCGAAACTACCGAGAGTACTTTACTCATGGGTTCATCTTCAAAAAAAGTTCATCTATCAAAAAAAAAAAAGTACCCGTACCGAGACTCGAACCCAAGACCTTCGGCATATTGAACCGTGCCTTTGCCGTATGGGCCACCATGTTTCGGTGACTAAGTGGCGGACATTTGTCCATGTAAGCCACTCATATAATGAACTGTTCCAATGAACGAATGAACACGCGAGAGGACTACTCTCGCAAAATAGCACTTTCCTCACGTTTCTTTTCTTGAGGCCTATCCCCTCGTTCTTTAACTTTGGGTGTACCTATTTTGTACCTTGATTTTTGGCAAAGTTCTACAACCTACAAAAACAATCATTACCGTATTCTGACTTAACTTTTTACACAGTTCGGAAATTCGATTTTTTCAGCTCTCGTGGTATTTATGTAACTCGGCAACAAGGTGCCCAGAATATGTGATTTTTTCAAAAGCTGTGGAGCGAGGGGCTGAATATTATTGCTTGAGCTATTTTAGGACTCTGGGCCAATTGTAAGCAAAATCGGTAAAAAATTACCCATTGATATTCGAAGGTGAAGTTTGCACGAAAAAAATGTATGCAAAACCCTATTTTCTTACTGTTTTGGCTGAAGGGGTGCGCTACTTTCATCAAAATATTTCCAAAAGTGAGATTTTCATTGGAAATTTAATGCTCTACATACCAAAGCTGTAAAACTCAATTCTGAAGGACGTATTAGACTATTACAAACAAACAAACTTTTTGACAGTTTGTCTGGTTTGTTTGTTTGCCTGCATTTGTTTGCAGAAACTTCAGCCTGCATTGTCTGTGAGTTTGCCGCAAACAAGTTTGCGAGTTTGGCAAACTGTCAAATACGAAAAAGTGCGATTCTAATACTTCCTTGAAAAGTTATTTGTGATTTGTTTTTGTATGAAAATCATTGTTATGTTGTTTTTGTGTGTTTTTTTTTCAAAAGTTTCTGGCTCGGGTATCAATGGGTTTATTTTAACACTCGTTGAGTGAAGGGACCATCCATAAACCACGTGGACACCTTTTTAGTTATCTCAACCCCTCCCCCCTACTCGTGAGCCATTTTTTTTTGCATGGATCGTAGACAAATGTCAATCCCAAACAAAAAGTAGGTTTTTCCATACAAATTTCCATACAAAATTAAAATTAAAGACGCATTGAGTGGACGCAACCAATCAGTTCCAAATTTTGAAGTTATGTCGAGGTCTAAAAGGCACAAAAACACTTTGTTCTGGTTTGAGCAGATCATTTTTAAAATTTTCCATTTAACGATGAGTCAGTCTACTGTACATATTTATATTCTTAAAATTATAATTATTGCCACTAAGGAGAAGTCATTCAAACTAAAGCAGCACCCAATAATTGTTAATACATAACACAACAAATACCACCAGTAGCATCTAACACTACCTTTTTCCCCCAACATTCACTTGAAAGCGTCTTTCAACGACTCTTTTTATTTTACGACATATCTGCACAGTTGAAACCAGCATTAAATGACCGCGGCGGTCTCGTGCCCCCAAGAGATCAGAGTACCAGCTGCTGCAGCATTGAACTTGACCTAAGAGGAAATCTATGTTGCTACTATAAAACACCACGACGCCGCGGCGATCAACTCCAAGCTCAGTTTGAGGTAGTGCCATCTTGCCACAGTGGGTAAATTTGAGATTAAGTTTTTGTCAAATAAAAACTGCTTTCTACGTTTCGATCAACTTGAAGTCTTCTTCTGGACTTTAAATGACCTTATTTAAAATTTTCACAGAATTTTTCAATCATGATATAAAATTTGTACTACATGTGACAAGACAGCACAACAAACTATCATGGACTGTAACTTTCCTCTCTAGCTAGCTCTAGTGAGGGTCGAGGAGCATGCCGGGTTATGGTCGCTACTGCGACGACGTTTTTTTCTCTCCTCTCAAATTGCATTAGCCGCGGGATGTGTTGTATACCGTCGAAACCCATATACTCAAGTGATTTGGCCTGAACGACGTCGGCTTGTGCGAGGGAGGGGGCGTCGCATTTGATTCGATTGCTATCAACCGTGGCAAAACTGAGAAAAGTGATAATTTTTGAGCTCGAATCGCGTTCTGCTTGGGTGGTTTTAAGCGACCGTCGTGGAATTAGTGGCAGTTTGTGATTTTTTGCCGGGGCAATGTTTTGATCTAAATTGGGAGCTGTGATTTGAAATAATTTCGATTCTGCAAAAAAGTTTTAGTCAGATATGTGACACTTTGCCTCCTCACTCAGTCAAGGCGAGTAATTGTTATTAGATTGACTAATTCTACTGCAGTAGATCGTTATCATCATCATACGAGAGGGGAGTAGAAATATCATTTATTTCGCGTGATGAACGACGCCCACATTTAGTAGAGGAACAGCACTTGTGTGATAC
The DNA here is from genome assembly GCF_016801865.2 of Culex pipiens pallens. NCBI lineage: Eukaryota > Metazoa > Arthropoda > Insecta > Diptera > Culicidae > Culex > Culex pipiens. The sequence goes on along the minus strand of NC_068937.1, from coordinate 39,986,498 downwards.
GGGTTTGTCCCACTGTCAAATGTTCCCTTGACATCGCAGGACAAATTATAGAGGTTAGGTCGTCATCATCTGCTGGAATCAGATGTGGCACTTTGTTGTGATAAGCTAAGGGTCAGTCGAGTGAATAATGAAGGCGCTATTAAATAGACAAATATGTGGGATTGGTCCACCGTTCCGCGTTAGTGAGGCCTTTTAACGATGTCACACCCACGACTGGGTTTGATATAGTCGTTTGTGCATTAATTTACATTAAAAGAGTGACATATGTGAGTGACAAACTATTCTGACAGGAGCCTGTGGTTAGTGAGGCATTTGTTAGAATTTCCATTCAGGAACAGGTATAGAAGATCTGGCAACTCTGCCTGATGTTATGAGCACTTAAGCGCTATTTAAATATCTTTTCAAAGCTGGATGTCGTGAATTTGGATGGAATTCACTACCATTCTGATTTGGAGAGGTGGTTGGAAGACCTATATTGCGATAAATCTAATCCGATAAAAAATATTGAAGGTCTGGCAACCTTGTCTCGAAATATGATGATCTTTGTATTTTTATTATTATTTTAATGAAACTTTGTCGATGCAGTCTCTACGTCTAAAGAAGCCATTTTGTATCATTTATTTTTCCATAAAATTTTGCGGGCTGGGCTGGCAAGTTTGTGGATTTTGATTAGGTTTTGGAAATATTTTTCAAAGTTTCCCTTCAAAATCCTGGCCCGAAAAATTAGGCCACAAAAACATATTATTTAAAAATTTCAAAGAAAATTTAAGTGCAATCAACTGCAATCAATTTAAAATGTATTCACCTGCGTTAATTTAAAAATCTTTCGAATTATTTTATTTTGCTTAATATATTTTTTTTGGCAAATCTTATTTTTTTTAATATTAAAATTAAATCAAATTAAAAAAACAGGAAAAAAAGGAAAGACAATTGTTTTACTATTTGACATAACGGGACCATCCGTAAACACCATAACTAATAATTAAATTTCCAAAATTTTATTTTTTATTTTTTTTAATATTTTTATGGGATTTGGGGCTCGTGTTCAGAATGATGCAAAATCCAGTACATCTTTTAAGAATAAAGTGATTTTTGAAAAAAAAAAAAGAATCAAGATATTGTCAAGCAAAATGTTTAAAATCATTTTTGCATGAAAAATGAATGACACAATAATCGTCCAAAGTGTCATTCTAATGCAAAATTTGCTGAACTTTTCGAAAAAACTACCAAAGCACACGATTGAATTTTAGGGTTAAAAATTCGAAAAACTGGTCAACAATGGCCAAAATCATCACTCTTCTAAAAAACTTTTTGGTAAAATTCCTATATTTAACTCGTCAAAAAAACATACAACTCCCGATGTTCATAAATCATTTTTTTTTGTTTTTGTCTGCTCTACAACCTTGTAGAACATTGTTACACTTTAATAAAAAAAAAACCTGCAGAGTCGGAAAAACACGTTATTTTAAAATGAAAAATATTGTTCGAAATGAATTCTAAATGATACCCTTCTGGGTTATTTCAGATTTAAAAAGTACATTGAATTTCCCAAAAAATTACGATTATTGACAGTTGAGTAATGGGAAAGAGCAGCAATTTTAAAACAATTTTTTAACTTTTTTGATGAAAATTTTTACACAAAAGTCCCTTTGACACCAAATTTCTATCTCTTCACGGTTTCGAGTTACAAATCACTAAAAACGTGTCTGTATCAACGTTCTCGTGATCCTGCACTGAAGCGAATTCAAAAAGATTTGCAAAAGGTTATTGACCACAGATTCACTCTCCTGCGAAATGAAAAGTTCGCAAGAGATGTCGAACAAATTAAACCTTATTCCAAACCTTTTTGGAAACTTTCAAAGGTTCTTAAGAAACCTCAAAAACCAATCCCTTCTTTAAAAGATGGTGATAATATTCTATTAACTAATGGGGAGAAAGCTCAAAAACTTGCTCAGCAGTTTGAGAGTGCTCATAATTTCAACTTAAATGTTTTGAGTCCTATTGAAGATCAAATTTCAATAGAATATCAGAATATTGTTGAACAAGAATTTTCATCAGATGAAGTTTTTAATACGGATCTGAATGAAATAAAATCTATTATCAAAAAATTTAAAAATATGAAAGCCCCTGGTGAGGATGGCATTTTTTACATTTTAATTAAAAAATTACCTGAAGCAACTTTAAGTAGCTTGGTCAAAATTTGCAACAAATGTTTTGATTTGGCATATTTTCCCAGTAGTTGGAAAAATGCCAAAGTAATTCCGATTTTGAAACCGGACAAAAATCCTGCCGAAGCTTCAAGCTATCGGCCCATTAGTTTGCTTTCATCTATTAGTAAATTATTCGAAAGAATAATTCTTAATAGAATGATGACGCACATTAATGAAAATTCAATTTTCGCTGATGAGCAGTTTGGATTTCGCCTTGGGCATTCAACTACTCATCAGTTGTTGAGAGTTTCGAATTTGATTCGAAGCAACAAATCTGAGGGCTATTCTACTGGCGCTGCTCTTCTAGACATAGAAAAGGCATTTGACAGTGTTTGGCATAAAGGTTTGATTGCGAAATTAAAAAGATTTAATTTTCCGATTTATATCGTGAAAATTATTCAAAATTATTTGACGGATCGTACTCTGCAGGTATGTTATCAGAATAGCAAATCTGATCAACTACCTGTACGTGCCGGCGTCCCTCAAGGAAGCATTTTGGGTCCAATTTTATACAATATTTTTACTTCTGACTTGCCTGATTTGCCCCCAGGATGTCAGAAATCACTTTTTGCTGATGATACAAGCATCTCCGCCAAAGGTAGAAGCCTTCGTGTCATCACAAGAAGATTACAAAAAAGCTTGGATATTTTCATTTCTTATTTGAAAGAATGGAAAATTACTCCAAATGCTGCAAAAACTCAACTTATTATTTTCCCTCACAAACCAAGGGCTGATTTTCTTAAACCAAAAAGTCATCACATTATAAAGATGAATGAGGTAAATTTAAAGTGGGAGGATCAAGTGAAATATCTTGGACTTGCTTTTGACAAAAACCTTACTTACAAGGATCACATTGAAAGTATCCAGGTTAAATGTAACAAATATATTAAATGTTTGTATCCACTTATAAACAGGAATTCTAGACTTTGTCTCAAGAATAAACTGTTAATTTATAAACAAATTTTCAGACCTGCCATGCTTTATGCTGTGCCGATCTGGACAAGCTGTTGCTTAACCAGGAAGAAAAAACTTCAGAGGATTCAGAACAAAATTCTGAAAATGATTCTGAAACTTCCTCCCTGGTTCAGCACCAGTGAACTTCATCAATTAGCCGAAGTTGATACTTTGGATGTTATGTCCAATAAGATAATTGATGCATTTCGACAAAAATCATTGCAGTCTTCAGCTGCATTGATCCGCTCATTATATAGTTTATAAATTAGTTTTAAGGTATCCCTTTTTCCCTTTTGTACATGTAGGACCTCCTACATTTGAAATCACTGAATAGCGAAAGCTACAATATTTCATGAATAAATGAAAGTTGCTAGTATTTAAAATTGAGGTGAAAAGTCATCGATTGTGATTGGACACTCAATAATATTTTAACTGAATGAATGTATATGGAAAAGAAAATCTGAATAAATATAAATTTAAAAAAAAAAAAACTAAAAACGTGTCTTAGTAAAAATCCAGTTTTATTACGCCTTGACTACGATTCTAAAGTGTTGGTAAGCAGTCAGCTGTAAAAGCTGTAAAAAGCTTTTCGCATTCTCTAACTGTTCCAAATTTAAGATTTCAACTTTTTTATCAAAAATTTCAACACTTTAACAAAGTACGCTTCACCAACACTGTCGCAGAAAAGAAACAATAAAAAAAAGGAACACGATGTAAACAATTGCCAACAAAAAGGAAGAGAGCAGACAAACATCATCAGACATGCTCACTGGTCTTCTTTCCCGTTCCGCAAGGGTATGGGTAGAACAAACCCACTTCCGCCGGGCCGATCACGCGCGCTGAACAAGCAATTAAGAATGGAAAAAGAGGAACATAAAAATCATAAAAACCACCCTCACCCTCCCCGCTTCCTTATTGTGTCTTTGTCGTCAAACAATTGGAAAACCTGTGTGGAGGGGGGGAAAAGTCCATGGTTGTAGTAGTTGTTGTAGGTGCAATCCCGACGACAACGACTTTCCATTGTGTTTGCTCAACACTCGAGAAGACTCGCATTTTCCAACCCGTGTCCTTTCGGACGAGCCACAGACAAGTGGATATTGGCTAGCTCGAAAGTTAGAAACTGTTACATTTAATAACAACCATTGTGTAGCCTAAGACAATCAGCTATGAATCTCTACTTTATGTGGTTTACTTGTTCACCACTATAGTGGTGGATGACTTTAGTGAGGTTGAAGATTTACGTCTGTTTGTACTTCATTTTGTAAGAACGTACAAATTCGCTCGCAATAACAATTCAAAAGGGCTTTATTGAGTGGAATGATCATTCCGGTTTCATAAATCGAAAGTTACGCCCTTTTGAAAAATAAAGCTCAGTTCAGCAATGTCTGCTCCGGATTTGCGGTAAATCCCTGTGGTCCTTGGTCCTGCTCTGTTCCGGAGGGCTTTTCCGGTGCGCCTCAAGAATTGCATTGTCCGGGAAGAATAAACTTTCCCTTCTCAAGTGAGACAGAGCTTAAGTCTTTATCATCTGCACAATAGCCGCGTGGAAAGCAAACAGAACCGTTCGAAAAGATGATTTTAATTGGAATCCGCTTGGAAGCTTTTTCAGTGTTTTTATTTTATTTGTTTTGCTCCTTCTTTTTTTTAAGAAGAAAAAAAAAGACAATCCACATAAAATGTTTGCACTTGTTGGTTTCGCTGAAAAAATAGCAGCTTTCATTGTTTCCATGTAGGGTACATGTCCCTGATTTGGCCCTAGTGCAGCCGTTTGTTTACAATAAAAGTCATGGGATGTATTTTGGGGCTAACGATTCGCTTCGAAGCAATTCTCCAACAAAACGGAAATTTATTTTATTTATATTTTGTTATTTGGTTCAAACTTTGTGGGGTCCATAGAAAAGTATGAACCAAAATGGGGTTTTTTACTGTGTTTTACTCGAATAACCTTTATAATTTAGTTTATTATATAAAATTAAATTTACAATCAAAAGTACTTTACAGATCTTTTGAAAGTAATTTTAACTGAAAAATTCCAGATTATCATTTTTTAAAAAAGAGTCCATGCATTTTTTTTTTCGAAGAGTTGAGAAATTTCTGAAAGAATTGCCTAAGAGACATTAAAGATTGGACTTCTGGTTGCTAGAATACTGCGAATAACAGAAAGAGAAACAAGAAAATTTAAGTTTTTCAGTCTCATCCTCATATCAACAGCTTTTTATTTTCTAGTACCAATATCTCAGAAAGAAATGGTTCTATTTTCTATGTTAAAATTTGAAACATTAGTGAAATGTTCTACTGTTTTCGAAAAAATATGTTTATAATTTTGAAATTAACTCTAATATTGTAAAAGTGCGTTATATTGAATATTTGACCTTTTTGAAATCATACCAAAATTAAACAAAAAAAAATCGAGCGATGGTTTTGTTGGTGGATATTTACTTAAAGTTACGTCATATATCGACACCCTCTGACCAAATTTAGAACAAATTTCTTAAGAAGGGGTGGGGCAGTTGCCCCATGTTGCCCCACCCTGTGCACGCTAGTGAGAACACGGCATCAAATGATGTAGCCGGCAGCGAAATTATTGGAAAGTTCAAATTGTGATAGACTTGTTGTAATAGACTGATATAGCTCATCGAAGTCCAGGTCATTTAAGAATAGGCGTCAAACGGTTGATCTGACATTTAAATATAGGTCGTTTATTTTTTCTTTGGGACCAAAATGCACCCAACATTTGTTTATACTTTGTTCTTTTGAGATAATAATAAAATAAGCTGAAATGAGTAGAACGCATAGGCTCATAGTTGGCATCATAAGATGATTTATTTTCATAAAACTTTTCCCAATCGTATCCTTTTACGAACAATATTCTGGCCTTACAACGAAGATATCTATTCTCCATCATAATTTATGCCTGTCATGGTGGGTGGAAAGAACGAGCTGATATAAGTATGATATGTATTTTCAGGGCCTATAGATAATCTTCCCTGTCTGGAAAAACCATGCTAAGGGCGAGGCATAGAATAAGGCCATCGCGGGAATGAAAAAATGAGTGCCTGGCGAGTGCTAAATAATGTGATAAGGGTTGAGTTTGGTTGGTGTAATAGATATTTACCGATTTTCTAAATCAAATAAACGCCATCAAAATTACATTCAAAACTCCACAATCCATAAACATTCAAAATGATTCACCTCTTCCGATGGGAACTAGTCACAGCTGATGAGCAAAAAGTAAACAACTCTACCGCGCTCGTGTCGATCTTTGTTCAACAAAGTGTTAAACATCGTCGATTTATTTATTTTCTCGCTGAGATTACTCATTAGCCGGCACTGCAGCCCGGTGATAATCGAATGTTTTGTCTGTCGGATGTGCAAGATCGTGTGCAATTTGTGTTCGTATAATTACAGCTTCAATGTAGACAAAGTCGATTCTTTTTCACGTGGATACACCCAAATGAGGGAGTAGAGAGCAGTTTTCCGTGTATTGGTGACATTGAGTCGATCGCAAAAAAAGTCGATCCAACCGAGATTTGAACCCGAGCTCTTTGATTGAGAGTCTACCACTACCATGCACGCAATTTATCGTTTGGGTGTACTGTACCTTAAGTTTTTTTTTTTAAATTAAGGAGCGACCTGTTATCAACACCCTACACTGTTTGCGTTGTTGCACAAGTGTGCCACTTGGAGCAAACAGTTTATCGCTGTGCAACATTTGCTCACTTCGCAATTATACTACAGGTACTTTCCTGTTTCTGCCGTCCGCGGCTTACAAGCCAATAGATTAACAGCGGCTTATCGAGAGTTCCCGGTGCGAGTAGCAATTATATTCAAATGTGCTCGATCTAACCGCAGGTTGTGGTCACGTTAAGCGTTCAGGTGCCATACGTTAAGCGTTCAGGTGCCCATACGGGGACACTTCCGCTCCCGCGGAACGATGTCGATGGAAATTTATAGCTGTTTGCTGAAGTTTTAGATCCGCAGGGGTTCCATACTGTTATTCCATCAAAATTACTGTTTACACAGAAAAAAAAAATCATGATAATATTACATCTGGGAAGGGGTACATCTTTTATGTCAGTAAAAAGGTGTAAGTTTACCTCTGGAAATTTGTAATTTTACCACTTTTCTGGTGTAATGTCACTTTTTCAGTCTAAATTGAGGTAAAATTACATGATAAAATAGGTAATATTCAACCTTCCAAAATTACAGCTTCCAAATTTACATTATTTTTTACTGTGTATTTATAGCTTAGAAATACGATAAAGATTCAGTAAAATTGATCCGATGCGCACGTTCAGAAAGGGAATCCCTCGAAACGTAATCACTTGCGCAACTCTAATGAATATATCAACTCAATTCACACAAACACTGATTAGCACTCACCCGCGACCACGTGTTCACACACACGAGCAAATCCGCACAAATTGCTTCGGTAAACAAATCAAAACAAAAGAGAAGGTGGAAGGAAATGAGCAGCAGTACTAGACAGGGAAAGCTATAAAAGTCCAGTCGTAATTAGCATAATTATTTCCCACCATGCCCATATACCGAAAGCGAGTGAGTGTGTCGAGTTGCGGTGCGTCCATCAGACAGTCGTCAACCTGTCCGTTCGTCCGTCCGGCCGGTGGTAATAGGGTCGGTAACCAGCCAAGAGTTCTACGTATTCCGGCTCCAACCCTAACACACTTGACTGTACTCACTATCAACGGTGGTGGTTGCCGCAATGGGGGTCATTGTACCAATTGTGACACTCCGGACACGCACACATTCCGTCTTCAGAATCACATAACTGTCCCAGCTTTGTTATTTTTCGCCCTCATCCAAAAGTATTAGGATATTTTTTAATCCCAGATGACATAGAAATGAGTTATTATGATATTGTAAAATTTTGGCGTAATTGACACGCCTCTTGGCACTTATTTTTCTAAGATGTTTGGTTTTGAACAGCTTCCATAATTATTATGTTTACTGAGTCCACTGCAAAAAATATGGTGAAGGATATACTAACTCAAAATTGTTGTATCAGCATAACCTGATGTTAACTATACAATCGCGATATTTTGAAAGCTTTTCTTTAGATTTGACTTTTGTGAAATTTTCTGATCTTTACTATGAAAATAATTTCTTATTTTTAGAATCAAAAGTAACTTTTGAAACGGCTAAAAACACCTTTTTTACATTTCCAAATGTTGGGCTGATTCTAAATTTTGAAAGTATTTTTAAGAGAAAAGAACAGAAAATTTTCAAAAATAAATTATTTTTATAATATTGAAAACTGAACCAATAATTTCCGATACATCTTTAGTTGTAAAATTCAGGAATGGTCAAATTAACCCAAGGTGACACTGAGAAATACTTGGGTAATTCTCTACCAACTCACACGAAATCGGGAAAAGTTGCCCCGACCCCTCTTCGATTTGCGTGAAACTTTGTCCTAAGGGGTAACTTTTGTCCCTGATCACGAATCCGAGGTCCGTTTTTTGATATCTCGTGACGGAGGGGCGGTACGACCCCTTCCATTTTTGAACATGCGAAAAAGGAGGTGTTTTTCAATAATTTGCAGCCTGAAACGGTGATGAGATAGAAATTTGGTGTCAAAGGGACTTTTATGTAAAATTAGACGCCCGATTTGATGGCGTACTCAGAATTCCGAAAAAACGTATTTTTCATCGAAAAAAACACTAAAAAAGTTTTAAAAATTCTCCCATTTTCCGTTACTCGACTGTAAAAAATTTTGGAACATGTCATTTTATGGGAAATTTAATGTACTTTTCGAATCTACATTGTCCCAGAAGGGTCATTTTTTCATTTAGAACAAAATTTTTCATTTTAAAATTTCGTGTTTTTTCTAACTTTGCAGGGTTATTTTTTAGAGTGTAACAATGTTCTACAAAGTTGTAGAGCAGACAATTACAAAAATTTTGATATATAGACATAAGGGGTTTGCTTATAAACATCACGAGTTATCGCGATTTTACGAAAAAAAGTTCTGAAAAAGTTACTTTTTGCGTTTCTCTTTGTTTCGTCGTCCGTGTCTGTCGCGGGTGACCATGAACGGCCATGATCGATGACGACCAACTTTTTCAAAACTTTTTTTCGTAAAATCGCGATAACTCGTGATGTTTATAAGCAAACCCCTTATGTCTATATATCAAAATTTTTGAAATTGTCTGCTCTACAACTTTGTAGAACATTGTTACACTCTAAAAAATAACCCTGCAAAGTTAGAAAAAACACGAAATTTTAAAATGAAAAGTTTTGTTCTAAATGAAAAAATGACCCTTCTGGGACAATGTAGATTCGAAAAGAACATTAAATTTCCCATAAAATGACATGTTCCAAAATTTTTTACAGTCGAGTAACGGAAAATGGGAGAATTTTTAAAACTTTTTTAGTGTTTTTTTCGATGAAAAATACGTTTTTTCGGAATTCTGAGTATGCCATCAAATCGGGCGTCTAATTTTACATAAAAGTCCCTTTGACACCAAATTTCTATCTCATCACCGTTTCAGGCTGCAAATTATTGAAAAACACCTCCTTTTTCGCATGTTCAAAAATGGAAGGGGTCGTACCGCCCCTCCGTCACGAGATATCAAAAAACGGACCTCGGATTCGTGATCAGGGACAAAAGTTACCCCTTAGGACAAAGTTTCACGCAAATCGAAGAGGGGTCGGGGCAACTGCTGTGTGAGTTGGCGGAGAATTACCCACTTATTTTCACAAATTGTAAGCATCAAGAAACTGCATCCAAGCAACCAGCAGGATCTAAAATGTATTTAAGAGCGAGTCCACGAACAGGGCATACCCCTTTGTATGGGACGGCGTTTGGAACTTTAATTTTTTAAAGGGTTAAAATGGATGAAAATAAACATTTTTATACATGTTTCTATTGTGAAATTGTCTCAGGAACACGAATAGGATAAAATTATCACCAAGAAATGGGATCTAAGGGGTCCCCCGAGCAAAAATTTACAACCAAAAAATTCACTAAAAGTAAAAGTGTCTATTTAATATGTTAAACTGCCTTACCCAAAGCGTTCTCAGTCTCAGATGGTAGTCCCAGATGTCCCCTACAAGCTGCAGGTCGAACCGAGTTGATATCTGGATGGAACACTTTTTTATTTGAGTTTGAAAATTATGCTATTTTTTCACTAAAATGCCAATAACTCCCTTTAGAAATAACCAATTGAGATGCTCTACCCTGCGTTTTGTTGCATTTGTCGAGCCCTATTAAATGCATTTTGAATTTTGAAATTAAATTGAATTTTGCCTAAGTTATAGCCTTTTTAAGATTTTTGACGTTTTTGAACCTTCAAACTTTGTGTCCCGATTTGCCCCACTTCCCGTTGACCTAGAGTGCTCATATTTTGACCAGATGCTAGTTTTATATGTACAAACAACCCCTGAAAATTTCAGGCAGATTGGTGAGGTCGATGCGAGATGGGTGTGCTTTGCTCGTGGACTCGCTCTTAAAAGAAAATTGTAAAAAACACTTTCCGAATATATTCTTTGCAAGGGTGCTTTTCCTTCATAAAAGATTTTAAAATTGTAAAAAAAACTGGACATTTTCCCAAAATTTTCACCTTAAAATACTTATAACTTGAAAACTGTACACTTATTGAAAAATGTATAGTTATTTTCGAATGAAAATTGGATTTTGCATCTTTTAATGATTTTCAAAATCTTGTTGAACAATATTTTCGATTTTTTTTCCAAAGAAAAATATTTTTCGAAAATGTATGTCTGTGGTACCAGATTTTGCATCATCCTAAAATCTAGTGACCGAGCCACGTAGCCCAGTGGTAACGCTTCCGCCTCGTAAGCGGTAGATCGGGGTTCAAATCCCGGCTCGGACCAACACAACTGGTGATCTTTTCCCTTCTGGAATCGATTGCTTAGTAAAGGGAAGGTAGTGTATCGTCACAAACTGGACCTTATCACGACACCTTAGGGAGGCGACCTATGGAATGTTAACATTAACCTTAACATGTTAACATTAAGTTGAGAATGAAACTGCCACTGAATCCGCTTTGTAAATGCCGGCCCCGATACTCTTCAAGGGTGTTCCCCTCAGGAACTGGGAAAGATTTACTTTTAAAATCTAGCACCAAACATGTTTTTTGGTCTCCAAACATTTACAAAAATTTCGAAACTAGAAAATACATAAAAAATATAAAAAAATTAAAAAATCGGTGATTTTTTCCGTATACCTTTTTTAGAAAATTCTATAACCTACAAAATTGCCGAAAATGCCAAATCGATCAGAAAATTCTTCTTACGATACAGATTTTTTTATATTAGGATACCTTTTTATTTGTATTCGCAGCTGTCAAATTTATACTCTAAAACTTGAAAATTACAAAACTTTAAATTCTAAAATTCGAAATATTAAAAAATTGAAAAAAATATGATTTCCCAAAATGTATGATTAAAAATTTTAAAAATCAAAACATCGGAAAATAAAAAAAAAACATTCAAAAATTCCTTCCTCTTTCTTGAAGAACGGCCCAAAAATCAAAGGGGGAATTTGTTTATTCAAAAGTATTTAAAATTTCAATGGAATTTTAAGTGTCATCAGCATGCTTAAAGCATTCGCCTGCGTTTAAAATATTTTTTTTTGCAATTCCGACGTGAAACTACTTACTTTTCCTGTCCTTCTGGAGAAACAAAACGGCCTACTTTTCCCTACCAAAAATAACAGAATGGAAAATTAATACCTTTCAATAACAGTGCTGAAAAGTTCTACTTTTCAGCACTGAAATGGGTGCTGAAAAGTTGAACTTTTCAACACATGTATCGAAAAGTAACATTTTTCAATATTGTTTTGTTTTGAACGATGAATTTACTAAACACATGAATGTTTGACATAAAATTCCATTCAAAAAGCGTTTTTCGGAATTGCAAAAAATGTTGTAAGCAACTCGTTGCAAAACTTGATTTTTTCAGCATTCGTCGTATTTATCCAACTCGGTAAACCTAGCTGAAACTGCTGAAAAAATCTTCTTTTTGCAACTTGTTGCATAAACTACTATTACCATGTTGATAATCCGAAGGTTTGTATGAGACTTCGGATAATCAAATCACGAACAAAAAAAAAATGTTCTTTTTTTTTTATTTTCTTGCTTTTAAACATCAAATTCTTGTTCTGCGATCGCATTTTAGTCAAATTTGAATGTTAATAAGAATATTAATAAAAAATGCATGTTTTCAATATTTCATCACCGCCATCTTGGATTAAAAAATTCTAAATCTCTTTAGAGTAGTTCAGGCTACTTAGGCTCGACAATCAAAAATAAAACAACGAAAAAAACGATTATCCGAAGTGAAATTTTGCTAAGGCCTTTGGACTTATTTTTTTGACCAATCTTACATTTTTTGAAAATTAATGATTGCGAATCAACTAAACCAACTTCCATATGTTTTTTCCTACAAATGTTGAGGTTCTGGTTTAATAAAAAAATATATTCTGAAATTTAAGAATTCTGGAATTTAAGAATTATGAAATTTAAATTAAATTATTATAATTCTCAAAAATGAAAATTTTAAAATTCAATACATATTTTTCTAAAACAAGAGATTTAAAAAAATCAGGAATTAAGAAAAATGCAAAATTTTCAAATTTGATATTTTGAAGCTTGTGAAACACTTGAATTTACAAATCATAAATTAATTTTAAGATTCTAAATGCAAAAATTTAAAACATTTTTTTGATTTGGATTTAAGATTCTCAAATGCTAGTTATTTTCGAACAAAAGAGTCATATAAAAATGGTTTTGAAGTAAAATGTAACATTTCTATATAGTGGCCCAGTTATGCACTTATAAGCGGTAAACACACAACCCCGAGCATGGGTAAATAACAAGGGAAATGCGTAATAATACCTTTCTCTGGTATCAATACCAAATTTTGGTATTCCTGGACCCTTTAAAATTTGTCTTAAGGATTATGCAAGAGCAAAATGTGCTATCATACCAATTAAAGGTATTGTTTTGATATTGCAAAATTGCAGAATTTGTCAATGGTCGAACACCACATATTGGTATTCTTTTGGTATTACAGTGTTTTATCAAATTCCTCTGAAACTATAGGAAAATTTTGAACAATTTTGACAAAATAATTAATTTTGCGCTAAAATAATGTCTCAAAGCGAATGCTTTAATTGAAAACCGGAAATTTCAAACTTGATATTAAACATTTTTAATATACCCCCTAAAGAAATGACTTGAAATTGTTGAAAATTTTCTAAGTCAGGATGGCACATTTTGGTATTATTTTGGTATTAAAGTGTTTTATCAAATTCCTCTGAAACTATGGGAAAATTTTGACCAATTTTGACAAAATAATTAATTTTGCACTAAAATGATGTCTCAAAGCGAATACTTTCATTGAAAACCGGAAATTTCAAACTTGATTTTAAACATTTTTGATATACCCCCTACATAAATGACTTGAAATTGTGGAAAATTTTCTAAGTCAGGATGGCACATTTTGGAATTATTTTGGTATTAAAGTGTTTTATCAAATTCCTCTGAAACTATGGGAAAATTTTGACCAATTTTGACAAAATAATTAATTTTGCGCTAAAATAATGTCTCAAAGCGAATGCTTTAATTGAAAACCGGAAATTTCAAACTTGATTTTAAACATTTTTGATATACCCCCTACATAAATGACTTGAAATTGTGGAAAATTTTCTAAGTCAGGATGGCACATTTTGGTATTCTTTTGGTATTACAGTGTTTTATCAATTTTCTCTGAAACTATGGGTTTTTTTTACCAATTTGGACAAGATAATAAATTTTGCGCTAAAATGACTTGAAAAAAAAAAAACAAATGCTTTGAAAAACGAGCCAATCGAAAGATTATTGAATTTGGTTAATTTCAATCCAGTTTTATTTTAATAACACTTATTTTTCAATCTTGTTATTTTTCAGAATCTTCAAGAACTTCATGCACAGGCCGTTCATCAATGACAAATGCATTCGGTGTGGTGAAGAATATCACTAAGAACAACATGGAATCATCACCAGGTGAGTAGATTTGGCTGTTGCATATGGATCATTTCCGTTTTTTCACTAACTGCAACTGCTGCACTAAAAATTGTATGAAAATACCAAATTTTGGTATTACTTGTGCAAATATCAGCTACCAAAATGTGATCTTGGTTGCCCAGTAATAGATGGTAAAATACCATCAAATCATACCAAAATCATGTATGTGGAAGACCACAGGAATACCAAAATATGATTTTCCAAGGGCGCGGGAATACCTAAAAATTAAATCATGGCAATACCAAGTTTTGGTATTCAAGCAATGTTCAAAAATTCAGAAGACCTCAACTTGGTATTGAAATGGTTTTATTTTGAGGTATTATTTTACCCTTGTAATAACATGGTTTGGTATTGTTGTGCCCTTCCACATACAAGATTTTGGTATGATTTCATGGTATTTTACCATCTATTACTGGGCAACCAAGGGCACATTTTGGTCGCTGTTATTTGCTCAAGTAATATCAAAATTTGGTATTCCCGTGTTATTTACCCCTGCTCGGGACGTCAAATAATGTTCAGAATTGAGAGGGAGCGAGTACCGACTAGCAAGTGTCGCAACACTTTGGGGGTAATCACGGTGCAACCCATCATTACACATACCAGCTGGAAATTGCTGGCTAGACTAGACCCCTGGCTGGACACAGCCCGGATCGGATAGTTTCAAATGCATTGCATGTCACAGAGCAGAATAGGGTCGTTAGCCCGGTCTATAGGTTAGTGGGGGCTCGTACTACGTGCGTATGCGAGCTCTAATTAGGGTTGGACTGGTGATAAGAATCGAGCTTTAAAGGGGGGCTTCCTGGAATGTTTAGTGGGTTGAAGACGTAATTGATACAAAGTAAATGTCCTCAATTTTGTTCTGCTCAAACGTTGACAAATTTTCTACGAAAAAAAACTTGCAATAAAAAGAATGACCTATCAGTATTTGCGATAAGCTCAAATCCAACGAACTCCCTCATAAAAAATGCCTTCCGCTTTGATACAACAATCAGTCCCATTGATTTGGGAGGGTTTCCTTTCGCAGCGGACTTGATTATGTCACGCTGTATTACGACATCTCTCGTATGGTTGGTGATAAGCGCTTAGAATTGTTCTCGAGTGACCAGGCGAAAAATATGAGCCTTTCATGGTTCAGATCGTTCAAATAATGTGTACTGAAGAGTGCTCGACCATGATTCATTCGAATTTTGGTGCGACACCATGACTATAGTACAGTTTTCATGCCCTTCTCGTTAACAAACAAGGTTATAGAGCAGTAATTGCTCTAAAGTTTTTGTCAATCCTCACTAACCTTGCCACACTGCGAGAGATGACATTCGTGCCGTGGATGCTAAGTGAGCTATTAAAATCCGTTGCGTAACGATATGACTGACGCCGTGTTTGTGTTTCAAAACCACACTAATAAGGCAAATTGTACGAAGCCATATTCCCAGTTTGGTCATTACCGAAGCAAAATGAGTCCCACTTGGGTGTAGCTGCTCGATGTACAGCGTCAAATGATTAGGGGAATACCACCGCAATTTATTCGTGTTATGTATCATCTTATTGAAGTTTCTCCAACAAATCGCCACTCTCCCCTACGGAATGCAATGTATTCTAATGAAGGCAAAATATTAAAACAATGACAACGACCAGTTTGCGTCCCAGCTCTGTGTAACTAGAAATTACGAAAAGAGGCCTGCCCAGGATCACAGACACTTACTCCCAGGTGCCTCATCTAATGGCTAATGCAGAAGGAGGGAGGGACATTATTTCGAAGGCCATCGCCGAGTAGGACCTGCTCCACGCAAGGTGTGGCTCAGATGTCACAATTGGGTCATTATTGAGAGGGGGGTAATTTTCCGGACCAGAGTTGGTACACACGATAATGGTTCATTGTGATTGGCCGGTTGAATAATCAATGAAGTATTTATTTCGTTGCAACATTAGGTTTATTTTTTTTGTTTTAGGCTGGAGGCTTTGTGTGTGCTTCCAATCCAAGGCCCGCTGACCGGAAGTGAAACTTTGGGAAAGTATAGTTTGTGAACCTTAACCGAATCCCAACTGATTCAAGCCGTTTTTGTTCATATTCTGTAAACAATTTCTAAATTTAAATTTCATGAGGACCTACCGAAATTTGATCACTGAATCTTCTGCTTGTGAAACAGACATCGCAGATGCGAAAAAAGTGAGCCGAAAAAAAGGCCATGTTTACCTTTTTATCATTGAAATTCTCTATACGTTTTCACAATTCAAATTTCCATAGCATTTTATATTTATTGAAATGAAACATTGTCCATTCACCAATTCTCTACGAAATCTGCTGATTTCGACCATTTTTTGTTTTGTTTTTTGTTTGTTAATTGGGCTCAAACTTTGTGGGGGCCTTCCCTATGACCAAAGGAGCAAATTTCGACATTGGTTCAACCAAACAAGTCTCCATACAATTGTGGCAGCTGTCCATACAAAAAGGTACGTAAATCTTCGAAAATCTGTAACTTTTGAAAGAATTTTCTGACCAATTTGGTGTCTTCGGTAAAGTCGTAGATATTGATGAGGACTATTCAGAACACGGGAAAAAATTGCCCTTTTTTATTAACTTTTTGTTTCCAAAAAACTCATATTCCCGAAATCCATACTTTTTTTATTTTTGAGTTTTTTAATATCTTTTAGGGGACAAAAGCCCGCAACTTTTGAGACATTGAGAAGTATGGTCAACAATTTTGCCACCAGTTATATTTTTTTTTGAAAAAAATAGTGATTATTGAAAAAAAAATCGAAATTTCATACATAAATTTTTTTGACCTAATTTTTAATGTAAATTTGAATTTGCAATCGAAAAGTATTTTACGGATTTTTAATAAAGTGCCTCGTTTTCGTTCCACCGAAATATTGATTTCAAATTTTAGTGTATTTTTACCATATTCGATGTCTCTGTGCTCTCTTATGCTAACTAGATAGGAAACCCAGTAAGCTTAGAACAAGAGAGCACAGAGTCATCTATTTACAAATTTACACAATTTTTGTGTAAATTTACTAAAAAAAATCAACTTGAGAAAAACTAATTACTCACAAAAATTAAGCAAACATCACAACAAAGAAAAAAAGGCAAATTGAAGAAAATTTTCTCTGCCTCCAAAAATAATTTTGCATTTTCTTATGAAATAATGAACATTTTTCGAAAGTTTTCGACTCAAAATGCCTAGAACTTGAAAACGGTGCAGTTTAAGAATATGTGAAGTCATTTTCGATTCGATTGATTTCGTATCTGAAAATGATTTTAGAAATTTCTTTTGGCAATATTCCAGATTTTTTAAAAAAAGTTTTCTAGATTTTTTATTTTTATTCAAAATTTTTGTATCGAGCGAGTTGTGGCGCTATAACCACGGCAAATAGAGTCCAGGGCATTCGTGGAAATACAATGTCCCATCCCAGAGGGTCCCGGAGTACCAAACCTTCTTAGCATGGTGCTCCCAACGAATACAACCAAATCTCGGAGCGTATGGTGGTGTGTCCACACGCTTCTTCCTCCCCTGTCGATTCAGAATTGTGTTGTTGTTCGAACACTCCGTGCTCAAACTCAACCCAATTACGAGTCATCTCTGCGATACGGCTTTACGCAGTAGGCCTGGCCGCTTTAACGCTTGTGATGTTTCAATGCATTTCGATGCAATGGCGCACTACAAATGTTAATAAATGACAAGAAGAGTGCTAGGCGTCATCTAACCTAAGGCACTCTCCAGGATCCCTTCGAAAGATTGGCTGCGCTAGGGTCTGATTAGATTAGATTAGATTAGATTAGATTTTATTCAAAAATTTTGTATCGAATTTTGCACCATTTCAAACCCTAACGCAAAAGATACCTTTTTTAGTCTCCTAAAAAATATAAAAAAAATCGAGAATTCAGAAATAAACAACATCTAGTGACTGAAAAAAAATATCGCGGTTTGTTCGTGTAATCCGTATAATTTTAGTTATTGCCGAAGATACCACATCGATCAAAGAATCCTTTCTCAAAATTCAGATTTTCAAATATTTGCGTGCACATAAGGGTGCCCAGAAAAAAAAATTTCCCCTGCTCCAAAAGCGGAAAACTTTTTTTTGGGTTATTTTAAGCATATGTGTAAATTTTGAGCGAAATTGGAGATTAACCCATTGATACCCGAGCCTAAAGCTGGCGAAAAAAATGTTTTTCATACAAAAATGACTTTTTTAAATCGCTAATAACTTTTCAGGATCGAGTTTTACAGCTTTGGTTTGCTCTAAAAAGTTGTAGAGCATTAAATTTTCAATAAGAATCGAACTTTTGGGAATATTTGTAGCGCACCGTGCAGACCAAACCGTAAGAAACTTGGGTTTTCCATACATTTTTTCGATTTTTCCCATACAAACTTCACCTTCGTGTATCAATGGGTAAATGTTGACCGATTTTGCTCATATTTAGCCCAGAGTCCTAAAATAGCTCAAGGAACAATATTCAGCTTGTTGAGCGAGGTTTTGAGAAAAAGTCCCATATTCTGGACACCCTAATGCACATTCTGTACAACAAGCTTTTAAAATTATATGAAACCTTTTATGAAAACTAACCTAATCCACCTATGTGGTTGGTGCCTTCCTCACTCCTTTCTAAAAGATTCTAATAGATCTTTACAATTCAAGACAATTTGTCGGATTACGGCTCCGGACATTGTTTACATACAAATAAGTGAGTTCCGGCTTCAATAGAGTACATAAATATCACTTAAGTGATCATAACTTGAGACAAGCAATGCAATCCACTTTAACGACCCCCGGGTCTTTTGTGGGCTCTGTTGCAAGTTTCTGCTCATTTCTAGGCGTCCGAAGGTTATGTGTGGTGAGTCACCCATAGCCTCTTTTACGCAAATGGACCGACGTTTTACTTCCCCATCCGATAGAAGGCGTGGTCAGGCAAATATCGTCTCGAAAAATGCCACCGGGTCCGTCTGGGATTGAACCCAGGCCATACTGGGGTTTGGAGGCTACCACGCTAACCACTAAACCACCGGACCCGGCACTTGAGACAGGGTTGCCAGATCTTCAATATGTTGGGCTCATTGAAAAGGTCTTTAAATTATCTATCCAACGATGTATAAAATGGTGATATTTGGTACGATTTCAGGTCATAACTTTTGAACTACTTATCGAAACCTAAATTTTGTCTAAATCGGTTCAGCCAGTGCTGAGAAAACTGAGTGACAGCTTTGGTAATACAAATACACAGGCAGACACACATTTGTTCAGTTTTCGATTCTGAGTCGATGGGTATACATGAAGGTGGGTATACGAGCTTTATGTGAAAAGTTCATTTTTAGAGCAGGATTATAGCCTTACCTCAGCTGGATGCTAGCGGGTTGGAATAGGTGACGAATGGATAGGCGATGAGTGAGTGGTTTCTATTCATTGAGCCGAAAATCAGGACCCTTGCTTAGAAGTAGGTATTGTTTAGACGTTTTATGATTGGTTTCAATATCTTTTTTAAGGGTTAATAGGTTTATGATAGTAATAACTTGAGTAGATGTGACCTCCTTGATAGAACGGATACTTCTTATCAGCATTTGATCAGAATTTAAAGTTCCAACAAAAAAAGAAACAAACAAACAGTACGCAATGCCTTTATCAATTGATGACGTACTGGCAAGAGCTCTGCAATAAAATTTGGAAACTCGTAAACTGCCTTCGATATCGTTTCAATGGAAATTTTTCCGACGTCAAAACTCTGACCGTTGATATATTTATAGCGAACAACAGTCATGAATCACGAGGGTTGACTTAACTGACGCGAGTTCAAGAAAGCTACTCGAATATTGCTGCAGTTGTAAGGAGTGTCCATCTTTTTTTTTTTGCTGATATGTGCAACTTCAGACAGAAATAAAAAGCCTGACCGTTGGAAGTTGGCCATTGATAACCGATGAGTCATATGACGTCGTCGTCGTCGCGTGGATGACCGGCTGATGGGTGCCCTCGTGTGCTACGAGTGCTTACGCGCGTGTGTAATCAGTCAATTGATGGTCTTCTTCATTGCCAATTCTTATTTGAGCAATGCTGATTGATGCACTTGACAGTGTTAAGAAATTGTGTTTGAGCTAAAAATACTGCAAGACAAACTGAAATTCTGAATCATAACAACAAAACAGTTTTGAGGTTCACATTTGAGTCAGTAGATTGCGATCACTTGGATCCCGGTAAAGGATCTTTTTGATTTTTGCTTGTAGGACCGACAAAACCAAAAATCGGCTCGATACTTGTTTAGCTTTTCAATTCAATTCGCTTCGATTTAACCCGATTCTCGCCGTCAAAAAGTAAAGTCTAAAACACCAATCATCCTGCCTTCCGCAAGCTTCTATCAGCTTGTACAAAGTATTTCTGCTAAAAAAAAAACTGTACACTCGCTCTGCTACCAAGTACATGACTTCAAGTTTAAGGCGAACCCGCCAGCCAATACACTCTGTGCGGTTGTACCCGCCTGACCGGCAATCGCCAAATGAAGCCCGCGCCTCCTCCTCCTTGTTGCCGATTACGCCGCCGGTTCCTCTGACGAATCACCCCGGAGAGTTAAGATAAGAGACCTTACGGAGGAGAATCGAATACTGCAGCAGAGCAGAGCTGCTGCCGGGTTGATAAGGGGAGGCGACGAGTCGAATAGGGGAAAGTGGGTTAAAGTTGCATCTAATTTGAATTTTGAAAAAAAAAATTAAATAGAAACAAAAATAAACCCGCGCTATACAATGGAGATTTTCAACATAGACTTTTCGCAAAATTGTATGGGAATACTACACCCAAAACTGGCAGCGCTAGTCCGAGAGAATGATGGTCTCGAGTCGAGAGAATAGTGGTACCATTCACGGACGCAGAGAACACAGCTCGAGATGGGCGATAGAACTATTCTCTCGAGGTTCATTTGCAAAAAAAAGTTCATCCGTCAAACAAAAAACCAAAAGTGTCGACAACGGGAATCGAACCAGAGACCTTTGACAAACCAATCCAATGCACAGTGGGCGAAATGGAACCCAAAATCGGACTTAATTGAACGCGGCTGGTTCCCTGGTATGAAAAATAGTGTATCTTGTGTAAAAAAATCCGAGGAATCGATTGGTGATGGTTTCATCTACCGCACGAAACGGCAAAGGATCCATTTTGCCCCAATTCCCCATTTTTAACATTTTTTCTTGAAAATCGGTCTGTATTTAGCGCGGAGGCTTTATGCGGCCATCCAAAATGCACTTAACTTATGTGAAAATGTCCCAGAAATCCAGTAAAAATAACCACTTGCACCGCAAAAATCATCTAGGGTCCATTTAACCCCAATTCCGCTATAAAAGCATTTTTGGCCGTTTTCAAATGTTAGGTCAGATTTTAAAAATCTGAAAATATTTTTATCGTAAAGATCAGACAATTTTACATAAGAATGACTATTTGCACTTGATAGTTTGACACATTTAAGTTGATAAAAATAAAAAATATTTAGAAGGCAGTTTATTCTGCGTTTGGGAAAATTGGCCCAAAACTGATTCTTCAACCTTTTCATTAAGTTTAATTTCTATATCAACATAAATGTGTCAAACTATCAAGTGCAAATAGTCATTCTTATGTAAAATTGTCTGATCTTTACGATAAAAATATTTTCAGATTTTTTTAAATCTGACCTAACATTTGAAAACGGCCAAAAATGCTTTTATAGCGGAATTGGGGTTAAATGGACCCTAGATGATTTTTGCGGTGCAAGTGGATATTGTTACTGGATTCCTGGGACATTTTCGCATAAGCTAAGTGCATTTTGGATGGCCGCATAAAGCCTCCGCTCTAAATACAGACCGATTTTAAAGAAAAAATGTTGAAAATGGGGAATTGGGGCAAAATGGACCCTTTGCCGTTTCGTGCGGTGGATGAAACCATCACCAATCGATTCCTCGAATTTTTTTACATAAGAAACACTATTTTTCATACCAGGGAATCAGCCGCGTTCAATTAAGTCCGATTTTGGGTTCCATTTCGCCCACTGTGCAATGACTTAGCTGCCTCGGCCACCACAGCTTGGTGACCAAGGAGAAGTCAGAAGTCGATGTATGACACTTGTTGGAGATTTATTGATTCAACTAACGAATGAACTCATTTGTTATGATGGTGTGAGTTGGTACCATTATTCTATCGATTTTGGCACTGAGCCCTCAATAAATTTTGAGAGAACGATTATCTCGACTCTGAATTTTGGGTGTACGCTTTAATCCCAAGTAAAACGAAAAAAACGAAACTATTGGCACTACGCCCCCCGGGGCATGGCCTTCCTCTAACGTGGGATTTCTGCTCCAGCGCCTCTGACGAGACAGGAGAAACCGGGACCGACGTTTTACTTCACCATCCGATAGAAGCTCAGTGGATAAGGCGGTTCATCCCAAGTATGAACTCGAATTAACGAAAACTCGAACTCGAGCATCACATGTATCTATATTTTCCATTAGGGAGGTCCAAATCCGGGCTTCTTCGGGGCTACCCCCTGAAATCAAAGATTGACCCACAACTAGGCTAAATTACAAATTTGAGCTCATTCTGACCACGGCAACCCCTCCCTCTAAGCCCTTGAAGTTTGTATTGGAACTATCTCGATATCTTTATTGAATTTGGAAAAAAAATCCCGAAGACACTGTATTATTTGTTTTTTTTTGTTCCAAGAATTGGTAAGAATAAGCAAAACAATGCAAAAGGGTCGTTCTGAGTTTGTAAACAAAGAGTGTATCCCTTTCATGCCAGATGTAAACATCCTCTAGCGTGAGCAAGATATACTCTGTGTTTACAAACTCACAACGGCCCTTTTGCATTGTTTTGCATATTTTTTCCATACATTTTGACAATTTTGACGGTCAGAATGAGCTCAAATTTGTAATTTAGCCTGGTTATGAGGTTAATCTTTGATTTCAGGGGGTAGCCCCGATTAAACCCGGATTTGGCAACCCTATCTTAAATATATACAAAATTTCGACAGTTTTGTTCGAACGCGAATCAGTTCAATACGGAGCGTCGGATCGAGGTGCTTTTTGTTGCGTTGGGTTCGTATAAGCCCAAGGAAGGTTCTTACGCTAACTAATTGACACTTTGGCCACTCTGGAACCGATTCCGGAAAATCTGCAGATTGTATGGGAAAAGTTACGTAAAATCAAATTTTGATCACAGGAGGCTGAATAAGCAAACAAGTTAAAAACGTCAACAACCGAAAAAAAAGCCAGACCGAAGTTTGTCGGATAAGGCTTGTTTTCTATATACGATTTGGTATGAGAAAAGTCACTTTTAAAAATTATTACCATGTTTAGCATTTAAGTTATTTTTGCGATTTATGTCAACATCGTATTCGTGTTGGCTAACTTCTGGACCGCCCATATTTGCATAAAAGTCCCTTATGTTGTAAGACTAAGTGTTAACTTTTCGCAAAAAACAGGATTATCATCAGTTTTGTAAAACAAAACACTGTTTTTTTCAATGTTTTATTGAAATTATTTAGAATTAAATTTTATCATTAAATTAAACTGCCGCTCGAAGCTAATCCGTCTCATACCTAATTTCGTCACTTTTGAGGTAATAATGCAGTTTGGTTCAAAATCATGTAAACTATCAGAAAAACCTATAAAATGTAGTACTTTGTTCTAGAAATTCGGAGAAAATCCAATTTTTCGTGAAATTCTAACATGTAGCCTTATGGGCGGGACAACCTTGACACGCGTTTTTCTCGGCTTGCTGTTTTTACATATGGGACAAATAGGTCATTTATGCGAACATGGGCATTGAGCAGTGATGTTCTGTACATACCCTTAAAGATAACAAAATAAGACCTATGCTCGAGTTTTCTTCGAGTCGAGTCCATATTTGAGATGATATCAGCTATAACATAACGAAATAGACCTTTTTTATATTAAATTGACTTTTAAAATATAAAGTTGACTTAAAAATGTTAGAATTTAGGTTTTTCGAAAGAGTAGATAATTTTACAAAAGTTATTTTTTTTAGCGTTGAAATCGAATCAATAATTTGGTCAGTTGAAAAACCATGTTTTCCAAGACGCGTTTTTCAATTATTTCTAGCTCGAAACCGTGAAAAAATAGAATTTGTTTGTTTAATTGGTTCCCCAGAAAAAATCCGAAAAAAACTTATTTGCTCTAAAAAAAATATATGAATTAAAAATTTCGAAAATTTTCCGTTGTTTCACTGGCAAAAATCGAAATGCAAATTTAATGTTGTTTTCGAATCTGCAATAATCCAGAGAGGTATTTATCATTTAGAAGGTTTTATTTTTCATTTTAAAATAACGTGTTTTTGTAACTTTGCAAGGTAACTTTTTTGGAGTGTAACATCTTACGAGAAAAAAATGTGGCTGAGAAATCGAATCAGAGGCCTAATGTCGATTTTTTTATTGTCATCCTATTGGGCAGTCTCATCATCCCTATTTGGGCAGTCTCATTTGATGTCTTTTGTTTAAATGTAAAATTGTCATTCCGATATCGGCGTAAAAGGGGTAGTAAAGGAGGCATTAGACTACGGCAAGCAAACAAACTCGCCCTTTTTGACAGTTTGATTTTTGTCTTGTTTGTTTGTTTGCAGAAATTTCAGTCTGCATACATTTTGCCTTGTTTGCGAGTTTGGCAAACTGTCAACACAAAAATAAGCGAGTTTGTTTGTTTGTTTGTCATAGTACAATACCTCGTTAAAAGCTATCATCACCTTCATCCTAACAGTTTGGAAGTCGGTATAAATTTAATGATGAATTTTTTTGTTCTCAACGGATTGACCTCTCCCTCCTAACCCCACTGATTGCAGCAGCTACTATCAGAGTTGTCCCCTGCGGATCGCGACGCCGGGTCGAACTTTTTAGGTCCGCTGAATGTATACACCGAAGTTTCCTCGTATATCTCAGAACGGTGGTCGTCGTGCGGGCAGTCGGTGTTTGTCGTTTCGTCGGTCAGGGTCGTCGTCGTCGGGAGCGGTACACGGTGCGCCAGATTTCGCGGTCTTGGTGCGGGCACGTTCTCGCGCGGGGTACAAGTTTGTGGCGGCGAGACTAAGGTAAGGGAGGGTAGGATGGGGGTTCAGACGGCATCATCACAATGATGCCGGCTATCGTGGTCGTTGCATAACCGAACCCGGTGACGATTTTGAGGGGGAAGACGCGTGCGCGAGAATTGCAGACGCTGCTGCTGTTTACTTGGTACTCGTGGATTCTGATGGTTGCTGCTGCATTGGAAGCGTTTGGTGTAGTTGAGATCTGAACTCGAACTTGTTTCTAATTTGGAGAAGAATTTATTGAACTAGATTTCCAGTTTATATATTTTGGCGGTATCAGCTATTCATCAAAAGGTGGCACAGTTCTTGTAAACAATTTTGCATGCAAGTATTGCATCCGGGTTTATTACGTCTATTCACTACTAGATGTCGCTGTTCAGATTTTCAACGCACCAAACGAATAACCTATGGAGTAACGTCCACCAGTTATAAAGGAGAAAAGAGAGCCTGTTTCTGAGGCAGAACAAGTAACAAGTGCAAGTGGAGCAAGGCTGGAAAGTAAAACAACTACCATACACGTTTTATGAACATTAAGGACCGGGATTCAGTTCAGTGTGTTAACAGGTTGATTGCGGACCTCTCGAGTCAGCTGTTTCAAAGTTGTGGAGCATTTGTGGTGGATAGGGCGTCCAATTTTCCCGGGTTTTGAAATTCCCGGGAAACGGGAAAAATATTTTTGGAATCCCGGGAATTCCCGGGATCCCGGGAAATTTTTGAAGCAGTAATAAAATCTATGTTTTCATTATATTTGTTATGTTTTTCAAGCCTAAAATTACAGAATTAACTCAATACTGTTAATTGGTGATAATTTACACTTCAATCTTAACAAGGACAGCAGTTTTTAAGATAGCTTAAAACACATTAAAATCGCTTTTTGATGTGCTTTGGAATTTGAATTAACCGCAATTTTATATATATTTCTTTTTTATTTATTTATATAACATGACTACAAAAGCTTAAACAATTACATTGAAACTGTCTAAAACAACAACACTTTAGATAAGTTTAGAATTTTATGTTTTATATTAAAACGTATTTTAAAAATTATCCCTAAGTCACTACCGCCAACTGGAGATAATCGGTACTGCAGTCTGAATAGATACAGGAGATTTTAGAGCAATAAATTTGGAAATCGGTTGTCTAATTGTTTTGTAATATTCCTGTTGTAACTAAAATCAATCAAAACAATCAGAACATTAAATAAATAAAATTCAACAGAAAATGTTAAAAGCGCAAGGCGGATCTGTAAACTAAATTTTCATCAATTTTCCCTAACAAGCCAAATTAATGCTGATACATGCCGAATACAAATATGAATGCTTTAAAATTCTTATCGAGTCTAAGTATTGAACTATTCATCTAATTTCGGGAATTCCCGGGACAAAATTTAAAAAATCCCGGGATTCGGGAATTCCCGGTTTTGGAAACATCCCGGGATTTTTGTCCCGGGAATTCCCGGGATGGACGCACTAGTGGTGGAAGTTTAAGGTGCGTTCGTACTCTGCGTCAAGGCCATCCGTTAAGGTGATATTGTTGTTATCGCAATCGAGAACTCGTCATCATCGATAGCAGAATTATACGATTATGCGCTACCCCGCTTATCTTTGAGCTCTGTACACTAACCAACCATCGTAGTAGCAAAGTCAAACAGACGTCAAACTTGATTGTCTTGCATCGTCAAAACACAGAGAAACAGACGTGAATCTCCTTTTAAAATCCTTCATTAGACAATTAACGTTCAACTTGATTGATTGGAAACTCACCACGGCAATTTTGAATTCACCACAGCTGCGTTTGACAGTTCGTCGCCATCGTGCTAACTTGTCGTACGTGCATTTTGGGCCAAATTGAGTTAAGAACGCCATTTTGTGCAGCTCACAATGCCTCACCTTTTGACCTTCACAGATCCCCAAAATTCGTTTTCAATCCTGAGATATTCAACAAAAACCGAAAAAACTCCGTGCATTTTTGTCACTTTACATATGAAAGTAGTTTCAATCTTGTCGTGCTATCTTGTCACTCCATGAAAATTGATGTAAGTGCGACAAAAGGCCAAAGGGATTTCAGGCCAGGAAAGTCAGGATACGTTTGTCGCACGTACAAGCTAGACTACCGTAAACATTTGTAATTATAACTCGGGACTCCAGCAACCAAGTTCAACCAAACTTCGGGACAACGCACAGAATGGTCAGCCAAACAAAACGTGTTTGTTATTGTTTACATTGCGTGCTCTCGTTTTTGTATATTCAAGGTCAAACATTAAAACGCGTTTTTCTCGGAACGTCAAAATGGCGGGTGCGACAAGATAGCACGACGACGTCGAGTTGAGCAATTCGCTCAGATTTCGGTCATTCGATTTTTTTTTGTATTTTTTAAAAATGATGTATGAAAATACAAAAATCTGTATCTTTTGAAGGATTTTTTTATCGATTTGGTGTCTTCGGCAAAATTGTTGGTATGGATAAAGACTATGCTGAAAAAAATGTTACACGGTTAAAAAAAATTGCTGTTTTTTAATTTCACTTTTTGTCACTAAAACTTGATTTGCAAAAATACACTATTTTTAATTTTCGTTTATTTTTTTTTATATGTTCTAGGGGATCTAAAATGCCAACTTTTCAAAAATTTCCAGGTTGTGCGCAAAAATTTTTGACCGACTTATGAATGTTTGAATCAATACTGATTTAAAAAAAAATCGAAATATTGGTCGCAAAAATTTTTCAACTTCATTTTTCGATGTAAAATCAAATTTGCAATCAAAAAGTACTGTAGTGAAATTTTGATAAAGTGCACCGTTTTCAAGTTAAAGCCATTTTTAGGTAACTTTTTTGAAAATAGTAGCAGTTTTTTTTAAATAGTAGGCATGTTTTCCCACTTTTGAAAATTTTTTTTTGAAAAGCTGAGAAAATTCTCTCTCTGTTTTGCTTTTTTGAACTTTGTTGATACGAGCAACTAATGGGCTGAGATATTGCCATGCAAAGGTTTAAAAACAGGAAAATTGATTTTTTCTAAGTCTCACCCAAACAACCCACCATTTTCTAACGTCGGTATCTCAACAACTAATGGTCCGACAATGGTAAAATAAGAACGCTCCCCAAGTAGTTCTTGCCACTTTTGCTAACTTTATCCACAGACAAATAGTCACAAATCTCTTTAAAAATCCACCAATCAACAATATAACGGTTAATTTGAATGATCCGAAGCTCACCACGATGGAATTGAATTCACCACTGCTCATTTAAACGCGTTAATATGCTTTATCAAACCTCCTGCAATATTTTCAAATCATTCATAAAAAAATGTCAAAGCAGCGCCACTACAGAGCAGTGAGTATTTGCTGAACTAATTTGTGTTTAAGTTGACCGTTTTTATTCTAGTTACAAAAAAAAAATCTTAAAGAAAGAACAGAAATTCCAATAAAGAAAAGTCGGTTAACGTGATATCCATGAATGTAGATACCGGCTTCTTCTCGTTGGTACTGAATCTGCACGAGAAGACCGGTTTTTGCCGTTTTTGCTAGCTGATGCTGGCTCTTACTCTCAATCTCGTGATAACCTGCCACATTGCCCGATACCAAATGCTTGTCGAACTAAATGGAAAACAAATCGCATTTTTGCTACCCTATGGTGTCCGATGGAATGGGACCATCCATAAACCACGTGGCCCCTTTGGGGGGGGGGGGGGGTATGGTGATTGTCCACGATCCATACAAAAAAGTTTTTTTTGTATGGACAATTGTCCACGAAGGGGTAAGGGATTCCCAAAAAAGTGTCCACGTGGTTTATGGATGGTCCCAATGTGCAGTTGGGAATTTGCTCACCATGAAGAGCAGATGATTTGAAGTCATCGCGCCAAGTTTGCTCCCGACTTGACAGCATTTGAAAAAATTCCATCCATGACAGCGTTTCATCACAAGGTTGTGCAATAAAGCAATTTCTGTTTGTCGCGTGTTGACGTCGCGCAATATCTGATACATCGTCGAGACAATGGTTTCCGTTTATAGAGGGGGGGTCGTTTAAAGATTAATTGTATCCGCACAATGGGTGGAACTCATCACCTGATGGAGTTAAACACCTACGAGGGGCACCACAGACAAACTGACGTAAGTCTCTTTTAAAATCCAGCACTCATCAATTTAACGGTCAATTTGAATGGTTGGAAACTCACCACGATAGTTTTGAACTTCACCACAGTACTTCTATGCAGTTGCATTTGTCAAACGCTCGTAAACGAGCTGTGGTGAATTATAAATTACTGTGGTGTGTTTCTGATAATTCAAATTGACCTTTTAATTGTGGAATAATGAATTAAAAAAAAACGGTTTTAGGATATCTGACACACAATTTTCTTCACTTTCATTTGCTGTTATTTCTCCGATCCAATTGAACACTACAAATACCGATCACGTGTGAAATTTCGTTCTCGCGCACCAACTCCACGCTCGAGCCCGTTGAAAATCGATTGTCTTGTTTGCCAAACACAAATATTATTAAACACATAAAGGCGCTGATGAAAACTGGCGCGTAAAGTGGCGCTAGTGGGGGAAACAAGCAGCCACTCTCACACAATTCGTTCTGGTCACGTTCCCCGATAACTTTCAGTTTGTTCAAATTGTGACAGCGAAAAATTCCATTCCACATTCCTCCCGAAAAGCGAGCAAAAATTGCAACCTGCGAACGCCAAAAGCCTATAATTTCACCCCGCGGCTTTGTCGAAATTCGTCGAGAAAGGCATGACGTTGCCTTCCCCATCAGTAACGATCTCATCAAAAGTGGCAGAAACAATTTCATAATCCATCGCGTTTTTGAGGTGGCTTTCGTGTTGCTCCATAAATTGTGTTTTTTTTTTTGTTATTTAAGAGATAACCCTGGATTAGTTAGATTGTGCTACTCTTCGCAAGATGTCGCAGTTTGCTGGCAGGAATTTTGCATGCAAGATTTGCATACAAGTGCGTCACATCTATTCGATACTAGATGTCGCTTTTTTCACAATTTTCAACTTCAAAACAAAGAAAGGAACACGGTGCCAAGGGATAGAAAAAGGTACAAGTGTTTGGTTTGCTTTTGCTTGCTTGCGTGCGTATAGTTTGTTTGTTTGTTTCCCCCCATTTTCTCTGGTTCGAATCACGATACGACGACGCCGGGGCACACAGGTTTGGCCTACATCATAGGCCAACGGGCGCGCCGGCCCTGTCGCCACAAAGTCTAACAAGCCCTAGCGCTAGACTCCGTTCAGGTCCGGAGTGCACCAGGGCAGAAGGTGAAAGATATAAAAAAACGTCTTGGCAGGAAGCTTGATTGTTTGATGAACTTCCTGTTCTGAGATTTTTTTTTTCAATTAAAAGACATTTTCAAGATTTTTGATGACTTTTCAATTTACTTAAATTTTTTTCGACCTGTTTGATTTGAACATGTTTTTACGAATTCAAGTAAAATAACAGTTCTTGCAATGAGCTGCAAGTAAAATTTATTCAAAGAGGTTAGCCCAAAAATTTTAATTTCTTTTAATTTTTGAAAAGATTTTTGTCAGTAATTTTTATTTGATTTTTAGTTCATCTCATGTAGGTATAACCAAACAAACCGGATCCAAATCGGAGCACCTACAATGGCACAACGGCGAAAAACTCGCTCTTAAGTTAATTTATCTGTGTTTGTTTCTTTGAAACATTAGCAATTATTGATTAAAAATTGAATAAAAAAATGATTTTTGCATTCATATAACGTGGTTTATTCCATAAAAAATAAAGTTTCTGGATTCTTTTAAATTTAAGGGTACACAGCAAACAAGTAAGTTGTTGTATTTCTATTCCAAATTGGTCAAACTTGAAAATGAGCAAATCTCTACAAAATCGGTCTTTTTTTTTGAATTTTTATTTATGTATTTTCCGGCTGAAACTTTCATGGTGCCTTCGGTATGCCCAAAGAAGCCATTTTGCATTGTTAGTTTGACCATATAATTTTCCATACAAATTTGGAAGCTGTCCATACAAAAATGATGTATGAAAATTAAAAAATCTGTATCTTATGAAGGAATTTTTTGATCTATTTGGTGTCTTCGGCAAACTTGTAGGTATGGATACGGACTACATTGGGAAAAACATGATACACGGTAAAATAATTTTGGTTAATTTTTATTTAACTTTTTGTCACTAAAACTTGATTTGCAAAAAAACACTATTTTATTAATTTTTTTTTTCTCTGATATGTTTTAGGGGACATCAAATGCCAACTTTTCAGAAATTTCCAGGTTGTGCAAAAAATCTTTGACCCAGTTCTGATTTTTTGAATCAATGCTGAGATTTTTTGAAAAAATCGAAATATTGGTCGCAAAAATTGTTCAACTTAATTTTTTGATGTAAAATCAAATTTGCAATCAAAAAGTACTTTAGTGCATTGGTGTCTACCCGTAGTTGCTACTCTGTTATTGACCAGGACCTCCAAGAATTGCTCCGTGGACCACAGATGAAGAGTAGGAACCAATCATCACCACTTCGCAACTTTCAAATGCCCCTATCATGCTAGCCAATCACAGCGCCGGCCACGACCAGTGGTAAGACACGGGGGAAGTGGATAAGAATTTTAGTCCGATACTTGAGTGATGAAGACCGCTAAATCAGCTGCGTCTTCGACAAAGTATCACGTGAGGTTTGAGGGTGTTAGTAAGATGGGTGTGAAGCCAGGATTCACTGTGGTAAGTGATGCGGCCGGTCAAATCTATTTATGGTCCTTAATTCTTCGTATGTGCTTGGATTCATTTTTGGAAGCTTTCCAATTCGGTTCACCAAGCTTTTTGTGGTGAATTCTGGTCGTGTTGGAAGTTCAATATTCGCCTAACAATTATGCAACCAGTAAGTGTCCTTGAATTCAACTTGCATTAATATTGCATTTCCTGTTCTTAGGTTCACACAGATTCCAATCAAGTTTCTTGGATTCTTATAGCATTCTTCATCCTTCTAGTCAACTAAGCCTCGATGGTCTGGTGGTTAGCATTTTTGTCTGCTTACCCAAAGGACGGGGGATCGAACCCCGCCGCGAGCTAATGAATTTTTCGTTCATATTCAAGTGTTCAGAATTCCTTCTTTCCATAATTTCTCGATAGGAGCAGATGGGAATCGTACCCAGAACCTTCCGCTTACGAAGCGAACAGCGTAACCATTCAGCCACGCCTACCCCTTAATCAAAAAGTACTTTAGTGAAAGTTTGATAAAGTGCACCGTTTTGAAGTAAAATCCATTTTCAGGTAACTTTTGTGAAAATAGTCGCAGTTTTTCATTTTTTTTAAATTAGTTCACATGTTTCAATTTTCAAATTTTTTAAACCCAGACTAACATTTTGAAAGGGCGTAATATTGAATGTTTGGCTCTTTCGAAATGTTAGTCTTGATCAAAAAAAATTGAAAATATTGTTTTCGAAAAGATCGGAAAATTCCACGAATGTTTCATATTTTAACATTGTAAATCGAACCATTAGTTGCTGAGATATCGACATTTGAAAATGGTGGGCTGTTTGGGTGAGACTTGGAAAACAACTATTTTCCTGTTACCATTGCATGGAAATATCTCAGCAACTAAGCGTCGTATCAACAATGTTCAAAAAAGCAAAATATAGAGAATTTTCTCAGCTTTTCAAAAATATTTTTTTCAAAAGTTGGCAAACATGTGCACTAGTTAAAAAAAATGAAAACTCGACTATTTTAAAAAAAGTTACCTAAAAATGGCTTAAATTTGAAACCGGTGCACTTGATCAAAATTTAACTTTTTGATTGCAAATTTGATTTTACTTCGAAAAATTAAGTTGAAATTTTTTTGCTACGAATATTTCGATTTTTTGAAAAAATCACTATTGATCAAAAAATTCATAACTCGGTCAAAGATTTTTTTGCACAACCTGGAAATTTCTGAAAAGTTGGCATTTGATGTCCCCTAAAACATAACAGAAAATGAAAAATAAAAAATAAAAACAGTATTTATTGCAATTCAAGTTTTAGTTATAAAAAGTTAAATAAAAAATCGCCAAAAATTTTATCTTTAAGGGTGCACAGCAACCAAGAAGTTGTTGTCTTTTTATTCCGAAATTATCAAAATTCCGGACCCAATCCTGAAAAAATCTGATTGTGCAAATAGTCTAACTATGTTGTTAATAATTTGGTAGGCAGTAAATTTAGGGGATGAAAAAAAAATATTTCGAAAGTTCCCGTAGTTTTGAAGATACTTTCTGATACACAGTGTATCAGAAATCTTCATGCTAAAGCTATGGTTGATGTGTACCGTTAAAGCTGTTACAAATGTTATTTAAAGTTTTTGTCCCCCTCCTTCAAAGTTGGCCCGAAAAATCAGGGGGCAATTTTTTTCTTTAACACTTCAACATTTCAATGGAAATTTAAGTGAATCAGCTGAAATCAATTTAAAATGCATTCCCCTGCGTTTAGAATATTTTTTAGCATGTTTTTGAAAATTTTTGATGTTTTTTTTCGCATTTTTTTTGTTTTCGTCAAATCTAACATTTTTTGAAGACTAATGAATGCAAAACAATGTGTAAAATGCATTTTGAAACACTTTTTCCATGCAAATGTTGAAACAATGGCTAGTTATTTCAATATTTATATTTTTTTATCTTCGGATAATCGAGTAACGCAAAAAAAGTTTTTATTTGTCCTATTTTTAACTGTCGAGCCTAAGCATGATCCCTAAACTACTCTTAAGTGATTTACAATTTTTAAATTCAAGATTGCAACCAAAACGGCGATCATGAAATATTGAGAAAATGCATTTGGTGCGCACGGAGAAAAATGAGTTTCGAAAATCGTGAAAAAGACATCATGAAAATGGGAACCAAAAACAAAATTTTCAACATTTATGTTACGTTTTTCAAAAGCGTACTATAGAATTTGAACACTTTGTTAGTGGTTTACAGTTTCATGAACGCTTGTTCACGATTTTCGGAACTTATTTTTCTCCGTGTAATTAGTAATCAACCATTGATTTTTTTCTAAAATGGGGTCACAGAACTCGAACTTGAAGTGGAAAGTAAGAAAATAAAATAACAATCATTCGATGATCCGATGTCTCATTCAAACCCTCCAATTATTAAAACTTCGGATAATCAATTTGGACTGTATTCCAGTAACGATCTGTTCAATCCACTATGAAAAACGTTACTTAATCCAGCCTTAGGTGGTTGGTGCCTTCCTCACGATTAGAGGGTAATGCTATCCAAAATAGATCCAAAAGGGCGGACCTTTCAGTGTTCTATCAACTTGATTCATTATTCATACCATCAGGTTGTCAGATCTGCAATCTGTTGAACTTGTTGGAAAGGTCTTTTGATTACCTATCCAACGACAGGTCGCATGATAGATTTGGACAACGTTTTCATCAATTTATCTGAGATCTGGCCTCTAAAAAGTTCATAAATAACACTTAAGTGCTTATAACTTTTGATAGGGTTGTCAGATCTGCAATCTATTGAACTCGTTGGCAAGGTCTTTTGATTACCTTTCTAAAAATGTATAACATGACGGGTTTCTTACAAAAACCACCCTTTTTACAATCTTCCGGACTTTTGTTAAAATCGTTTTTTAGCATAACTTTTGAAGTACTTAACTAAACTTTATAATTTTCAATAGCGACTTATGGGATCCCAAGACGGATCGAATGAGACTAAAACGGCGCAAATCGGTTCAGCCAGTGTCGAGATAATCCAGTGCAATTTTTTTGATCAACATCCCACCACACACACAGACATTTGCTCAAAATTTGATTCTGAGTCGATAGGTATACGTGAAGGTGGGTCTAGGAGGTCAAATTAAGAATTTCGTTTTTCGAGTGATTTTATAGCCTTTCCTCAGTAAGATGAGGAAGGCAAAAACAGTTCTACAACCAAAGATAGATGTTCCCTTGTACTTCGAAATTAAGTTCCGAATAGTGAAATCAGTTCATTATTTCTACCGTACTTTTTGATTTCAACCTATCTGCACTTGAAACCCATAGCAAAATGTACTCTAGATTGCATTCGGTATTTATTTCGTACGAAATTTTCAAGTTCATACCAACTTTCCAAGTTTCTACAAAAGACCCTGTCATTTGAGGTGTGAACTTGAAATTCTATTAAATTTCCACGACTACCTACTCATTAACGCCTTTCGACTAAATGAGTAATACGTCTGGGCCAGGGACGATGGCTTGCTATGAGCTAATCGAGATGATTTCACACCATGTGATGCATCACTTTATTGATAACCCTCCCTGGGACTGCCATAAATGTACGATATCTTATCAAACGCGCGCAATCAAAAACAATTGCCGCGAGATTCCTTTATCATCACCAACAACCCTTCTCATTACTCATTGTATGGCTTTACTCAAGTGCTCTCTCTCTTTCTTTACCTTGCAGGTACCACCAACTAACCGACGATAGACGACGAGCCACCATGCCTCACCGGAATGCAGTCCATCATCAGCAACAACAGCCTCAGCCAAGAAGTTTAGTGTAGTGACCTGAGAAGACGACCCTTTCTCTTCAATTGAAGAAGAAGAAGAAGCTAGTGAAACGTTTACGGGTTAGATTTTAGTTTTATTTGTCTGCTAAGGTAGTGCCGTGTAGAAAAAAAAAAAAGGTGGGACCAACCAAGTTGACGCCGACGTGGTAAAATGCTGAACTCCATCTCGAAGCATCTGCTTCACTGCGCGCTGCTCTTCACGCTGTTGATCGTGTTCGAGGTGTTCTCCGGCGGCATCAAGGTCAACGAAAACAGCTTCGTCGCGATCGACCCCTGGGAGGAGTATGGCACCATTCCGACGCTGCTGCTGTACACGCTCCGGTTGCTTACGTTCCTCACGCTGCCCCAGGTGCTGTTCAACTTCTTCGGGCTGGTGTTCTACAACGCCTTCCCGGAGAAGGTAGTGCTGAAGGGTTCGCCGCTGCTGGCGCCCTTCATCTGCATCCGGGTGGTGACCCGCGGCGACTACCCGGACCTAGTCAAGTCGAACGTCCTGCGCAACATGAACACCTGCCTGGACACCGGCCTCGAGAACTTCCTGGTGGAGGTCGTCAGCGACAAGCCGGTAAATCTTCCGAAACATCGCCGCACGAGGGAGATTGTCGTCCCGAAGGACTACAAAACCAAAACCGGTGCCCTGTTCAAGTCGCGTGCCCTGCAGTACTGCCTGGAGGACAACGTGAACGTACTTAACAACAACGACTGGGTGGTCCACCTGGACGAGGAAACGCTCCTCACCGAGAACAGCGTCCGCGGCATCATCAACTTTGTCCTGGACGGGAAGCACCCCTTCGGGCAGGGCCTGATCACGTACGCCAACGAGAACGTCGTCAACTGGCTGACGACGCTGGCGGACAGCTTCCGCGTTTCGGACGACATGGGCAAGCTGCGGCTGCAGTTCAAGATGTTCCACAAGCCGTACTTTAGCTGGAAGGGCAGTTACGTGGTTACTCAGGTAAGTCCGAAAGAGTGTAGAAGCTTCTCAATTGAAACGAATGATTTGGCACAAAGAAGGCGGTGCATTCAAGTGCGCAATGAGGTATCACGTTGGCTGGGGATTCAAGTGGTTGGCCTAATTAGTGGACAGAAAACCACACCGCGGTGGTGGTGGAACCAATTAAATATCGTCAATGATGCGAGCACAAAGTTGCTTTGTTGGTTTAGAATTCGCGGGCAAATACTCAATGACACTATTTCAATCGAAATGTACATTTTCTCTTTTGAAATTTTGACATTGATAATATTTATGGTCACAACATTAAAAAATTTCAGAATTTTTTAAAACAGGAAATAAACAAAAAAAAGCTTGATGGAAAGTGAACAAGCAAGTTTTTGTTTTATCAAAATATTCGCAAAACAATTTGATAAAATAGTGAGAGTTTGCAAATTAGACGGAGTTTGAGTCCTTAACCTGCCAAACATGCGAGAATTTTCCCTGGAAACGATTGGCGTAGTCCAAAACTGAAAACTGGTTGCTTAAGGAGTTACATAGGGGAAGGTGGAACAAGACGACCATATAGGGCAAGAGGAACAATCGCTCGTACGGCCGTAATTTTTACAATTTCGATTATTTCCTGTATGAGGAATTGTTGCTAGCAATGCAATTGGCTGATTCTACTACTACATAACCGTCAAAACGACGTAAACGCCACGGGGCATAATATTTAAAGGAAGTTTTTTTTTCAAAACCTTTGTTTTCCTATAATCTTTGGAAAGTACAAAATAAGGCTTAGGGTTCGTTTTAAGGCTCATTTTATCAAAATACTATTCCTTAATCAGTAGTGTCCCTACCAATGACTTGCACCTTTCATAAATTATGATTTAACTTTTGGTTATTTTTGTTGAGAGCTTTTGAAAAATCTTGTTTATGTGGGGCAAGTGTACCATATGGATTTTTAGTATGGAAAAAATCCGAATTGCTGCAACTACATATTTTATTAGGGAAAAAATACATAAACGTACTTAAAAACTGATAAATGTTTAAAAAAATGTCCATGCAAAATATAGCTGTATTACGAAAATTTAGTTTATTTCGTTAAAACGATCAATTTTATTTTGTAAAATATCATTATTTAATCTAAAAATTAAAGAAACGTTTCAAGTACACTTTAATCTGATGTGTCTAATTGATAACAGTTCAATTGTTAGCAAATTAACATGTTGTTTCATGCATTGTTCCTCTTGCCCCAACGTGTTGTTCGTGTTGCCCCACTAGTTGAGTAGAACGCATGGAAAATCAAAAATGTTAATATAATTTTTTTACATTAAAAACAGGATTTTTTTTTAAATGTTATATCAAAGTCTTAGTTAAGACCTAGAATATGATGAACATACAAAATCCGACAGATTTTTTAACGTTTTTAATGGCTTTTAACGAGCATCTTCTTAGCTTGTTACACTTGCCCCACTTTCCTCTACATGTAAATCGGCCAAGATTTGTTTGAGCACACACAAGATTTTTAAATCTGTTTTCAGAGCATCATAATATACATATTCATTAATTAACAATACAAATTTGAATACACTTGGTAATAAAAAAGCCGAGATATAAGTATATGAAGTTAGTACTTTAAAAACGGGTGCCGGTGCCACGATATCTCAACACTGCTTTGACCAAATCGTCTCAATTTTTTTTGTGAAGATTCGTTAAAACGGTCCCGTGTGCATAACGAATTCCTATTTAAAAAAAGGTATACATATTTTTTTTTTGCTTTTCATATAAAAATCGCCAGTTTTTGATTTTGTTTAAAAATGATAAATTTCAAAATCGGGCTTCGTCATGCACACGGGATATATCTTGAGAGTCCTTACCCCATATTTCAGCCAATTTGGTCCATCCCATCTCGTGATATCGTGGCACCCGTAATTCAACTCGGTGTTTCATCTCTTACTCAGTTTAACATTGAAATATCTCATTGAAACAGTTGTTTTGAAAACTGAAATGTTTTAAGTGGATTTAATACATTTTCTTATTATGAAATTTTGTGAATTTCAACATGTATGTAACCCCTTAATTTTCTCCAATTTTGATAAATGATTTTTAGTTTTCGTGATATTGGATTTGCACGATTGAGGTGGAATGACCCATAACATACCTAGTCATTACTCGTTTTAGGATTTATTTGTTTGGTTACAGCATTTGTGAATGACCCCCACACAAATCTTGAAGCATTTCTTGGAGGGGCACGTGCCGCTCCAGCCCCCCTGGTACCGCCAATGGTTTTTAGAAAAAAATCTATATTTGAAGTAAAAAATAGTATGCAGTAATTTTTGTAGTATCCCAGTCTATGCTATCTATGCATTTTTACAACTTTAATGATAATTTTATCATTTTATAGTAGAACAATTAAATATAAAGGGCAAAAGGTAATGATAGGAAATGGTAGAATAGGCCAAATTCTATCAAAAACAAACATAAACTAAACACAAACAACAATGCAAATTAAAATACTAAAAATAAAACAAGAAAAACATAGAACAAGAGAAGTATTTTTTATTTTTCGTAGAACAAAAGTTGCTCAAAATGAACTCCTGAACACGGGAAAAATATACAAAATCGAAAAAAAATTGGGCAGTAGAGGGTAAACAAAGACTTGTGGTAATTGCACCCAAAAATGTTTTACAAAATAAAAGTCCAACTGCGTTGCGTTTACCAATAAAATTCTGAGAACGGATCACATTTCACAGAATCTACAGAAGAGAAAGTATGCGTGGACATACCGTACCAAACGCTCTAAAATAATTGATCATCCATATAATGCTTTCTAGTCAGAAATTTACCAACACATTCAAAGTATGTTTACATGGCTGCTGGGAGATTGTTTGCATCAGATCTGCTATCTCTTTCTACGTTTCTACCAAAAGTTTTTGGCAGGCGACTTCTAGCTGTGACTGACCGCCCGATATGTCAGCCAACATACTTTACAGGGCTGTGACAGCTCGAGCTCGATCATTGTTTGCATCAGGACACTTTGACGAGGAGATTGTCATTTTTGGGTTAAATTATATATTTTTGTCACTGGGCCTAGAAACGCTTATTCGAGGAAATTATCATATATTAGGCAGATTGGATTTGTTCGTCCAAATTGATTGTTTTAAAAATAACTTAACTCAAATAAAAACAATTTTTGCAAACATCTTGATGGAAACTTACTTGCTTACTTCTCACTGAGCTGTTTATTACTCAATTTCAATTGAAGACAAATTTCAGAAGTGGTGATTTAATGTCAAAGCGTCGGTCAAAATGCTGATATGCCAGCATTAGGTGCTTGATGGAATTATAAAAAAGGAAGAAGTAGTTGTTTATGTAGGGGAAATATACCCTTTCTAATCAAACACCTATCTTCGTCATATGAAGAGTTTGATGCTCGAGTAAAAAGCTCCAAAAATACTATTTAGGCTATAAACTTACCAGCAACAGCACCGCCTCGAGTAAGCACGCAAATTTATGCCATTTACTGACCAAAAAGATCTAATTTAATGCACTTTTGATCATAATTTCTATTTTGCGAGACCACTTCTCATCATTTTGGTGGCACACACATCCACACGCAAGATCAGATGTTAACTGCTTAACGAAAGTCGCCATCAATATCTTTTCACTTGCGCTAACGATTTCAAAGCGCTTAATATATAAAATTGCTTCCAACTACCGGCAACATGTTCTTTTCACCATTACTTAGTCACTCACTTGAAAAATAATCCCGAAAAATGTAAATAATTAGCAAGCGCCATCAAAAAAACAAACGCGCTAAGTCTTCTGACGTTTCAATTTTGACCACCCATTCCAATCGAATGCTGAAGAAAACCGAGCGAGAAGCGAAGGCAAATAAAGAACAAAGGGTGGCCACCAACACCACCATCAGCGCCTGTGGAGTGAGCAAGTGCTGCCAGGAACCTTTCGCTATAAATGCTACTTTTTGTGAGTGTTCGCTTAAAATTTCATCAATTTTGGCAGCACTAAGCAGACCCAAAAGAGTGCTGGAAGAAAAAAAGAACTAAACTGAAAATAGAAAAATGGGCGTGGCCCAATGCACTCGACTGATTAGAATGCATTTGGGAAATATTTGTTTTAAATGCTTGTAAAAGGAATAGCATAACTTTTAATAAAAGTGAAAATAAACAGAAATGTTCACAAAAAGTTGCTTTACTCGTTGGTGTACTTGGTTTTACTGAATTTCAAGGAACACTCCAGATTATCCAGCATCATTCAAACAAGACCGCTTATTAGGCTTAAAATGAGTTTATTTCCCCTATTAAAAAAAATAAAAGAGATCCAAAATCAAGCCACACTTTTGTGAAATTTTTCAAAAATTTCATTATTTTTGATAAAACTTAGAAAAAAACAAAGTAACTGAAAAGTTTAAAGCATTGCAAAAAAAAAACAGAATTTGAGGTTAAATTTTTGAAACTGCAAATATTTTTCAAAACTTTTTCCTCTTCAAAATTGGCTTGAAAAATAGTTTTAGAAAAATTTAAAAAAAAAATCTAAACTTTAAGGGCAAGCAACCAAGGAAGTTGTTGTCTTCTTTTACCAAAATTGTCAAACTTACGGACCCAATCATGCAAGAATCTGATTGTAAAAATAGTCAAACTTTGTTGTAAATAACTACGAAGACATTAATTTAGGGGATGAATAAAAAATTATATCGATAGTTCCCGTAGTATTGATAATACTAAAATGTCTGTAACAGAAATCTGGGTGCAAAAGCTATGGTTAATGTGTACCGTTAATAGAAATAAAAGTCTAATCAATTGAAAACATTTTTAAATGCATTTTCCTGCGTCATATTTAGATCTTCTCGATATCAATATTTCTCCAGCTGTCAATAAATTTGTCAGTCCCATCAAATAGATTGCTTTGATTTTACGATCTATAATTTGATATCTCCTCTTTAATATCGACAACGAGAGAGTCCACTGTAGTATATTAGAATTCTTTTAATAAATGTTCTCAATTTTTGTGATATTCCTATGCACAGTACTGCAAAAAATGTTGTTTATTCTAATCTAATCTAATCTAATCTAACACAAACGCAGCCAGTCCGATGAAAGCATGCTGGAAAGTCTTGTGATTAGATTACGCCCCAAGCACTTTTCTTGTCATTATTAATAATTGCAGTACATCCGAGAACACCCGAAAATGAATTGCAAAAATTAAAGCGGCCAGCCCTACTGCGTTGTGTTTGCCGCAGAGAGGATTCTAAGAACGGATCACATTTCAAAGAATCTACAGGGGAGGAAGGATGCGTGGACA
This sequence comes from Culex pipiens pallens, assembly GCF_016801865.2. NCBI lineage: Eukaryota > Metazoa > Arthropoda > Insecta > Diptera > Culicidae > Culex > Culex pipiens. The sequence goes on along the minus strand of NC_068937.1, from coordinate 39,944,487 downwards.
TACCGTACCAAACGCTCCGATTTATGATTTATGTTGTGTAGGGTGTGTTAAGTGTTATAATACATCATTATTCATTTATATTCAATTTATATTGAGTTTTATAATAAATTACCTGCATACCCTGCTGAAAACAATATTTGGTTATGAAAGGAGACGATTAAAGTACAGATGCAGGCTGATAAAGATAGTTAAAATTAAAAAAAATATTGACGATTAGACTTTAAAATAGGAAAAACTGCGAAGAAGAATTGACCCTGGGCTTTGTCATAATGAGTGTCATAGGTTTGATGCTTGTTTGGCAAAGAGTATGATTTGATTCGATGTGGAATTAAAATCGAAGTGTTCAGTATATTGCTGAAGCTTCCATTTTTACACATGGACACCACTTCATGCTGCGAGAACCCACTTTGGCGTAGTCTCAGGGCTTAATCGATGGCCGGTAAGCTGTCATCGAGACAAGGAGGTTCTCTGATAGTGGAAATATCACATTTGTACAATGAACCGCTACATATGTGATTTTTCCCTATCTTAATGTGGGTGTCAGGTTAGGATGCGGGTTTAAAAAAATAGTGTTTGTAGAATTTAGGATTTTAGCTATAAATATCAACTTTTTATACTTTGCCTTTAGTTATTTAGGGACAAAATTAGTAACAGTGAATTTAGTAATTCTATCAGAATCGGTGATTTTCATTCAAGTAGCATAAAAACCATTCTGATTTGTCAAAATTTCCATAGAGTCTCGATCAATCAATAGTGAAATGATATCGGACTAAATTCGTTGATCTGTTGAACTAACGGTTGTCGGATTATGATTGTATCGACCATTGTTGCGAATCGAGGATCTACTGGAATTCTGACGAACAAATGGTCGTCTCTTTTTCAATTCACGACTTGTAAAATATCAACTGTTTTTTTTTTGTTTTTTAAAAGAAGCCAGACAGGTTTTAAAAGAAACGTTTTTTTTGGTTAATAATTAAAATGTCGGGGATTTGAGATAAGAGTAGCTTTCGGATAGGTTGCTTTAAATCTTGTATTCAATTCAAGTTAGGTAGTTATCCGCAAATGAATATTTGGACTTATATGAATAATTGAACATTTTGGACTTATGAATAACACACAACTGTGCATTTATTCTAGAGTCAGATCCATACAGCGTCAGTGTTTATTTGGTCGAAGTGTACTAATTCATTGGCAGATCTGGTTCTAGTTGTAATGTACGACAAGACTACTGACGGACGTGACAGGACGAGGGCCCAGTTTAGAGGTTTCGACATCAACGATGTGCGGCTGGATCACCCTCCCAAAAAAAAAAAAAAAAAAAAAAAAAAAAAAAAAACTGCGAAGAAGAATTGAATAAGGATTTCACAAGAAATGAGTGAACAGAAATTAAGATTAGTAGGAGAAAAGTCAAATAGTTCGAAACAATGTTTTAAATTCATAAATTCTTTGAAAAGGATACACTGCTCAGGATGTCCCGGACGCGCAAAATCGTGAAACCGAGTCTCATTATATCTATTGTCGCGCAGGAAACTGGACAAAAACTAGAAGTGGAATTTTCAGGAATCCTTCGCCGACAAAATATCACAGCAACAGCATCCACTTTTGATAACTATTCACCTTACGCTCACTGTTTCTCACGATTTTCCATTTATCGCGTTGAACGGTTCGAATTTCACTACTACAAGATCGAAGCTTGAATATCTACCCCCTGTGACAAAACGAGATGGCGATCCCCTGCGATGAAAAGAGGTACGATTTTGACTTGCATCCAAGTTATCGCAGAAAGTTTTATGCAACCTATGCCCATTGCACGGCGTGTTTTCTGGGCAACCTTAAGGAGAAAAAATAGTCATCACTACTTTCAAATGTGTCTTATATGAAATTTTCTCAGCTTTCCAATGCTTCTAAGAGCGAAATGTTTCATCGGGAAATTTCTGAGATATCTCTATTTTAAGTTTTTTCTTTTAAAATCCTTGATTATTAATTAGACACTTTTAAATAACAGTCCAGGAAACTTGTCGAATGATGTGTTTCATGTGTCTTTTACTCATCAAAATGTGCAGAATAAGACAAGAAACAACTTTGTAGAAAGTTGCAAACCGCTAAACATTTTGAAAATTAAGTTTTTACCGAATTTTTGAATATGTGGGATTTATTCAAATATGAAAATAATAAAATCGTATTGAAATATTATGTTTACAAGAACAAATAGATTATTACATAATTGTTGTGTACAAATAACAATGCTCTGATTCAGTTTGGAATTAGCTGATACAACCGAAATTTCTACAGGTTTGAGATTGATAGGGTATTACAAGATTTTTAGGAATAAAAATAATATTTCCTTAATCAAGCACTAACCAGTTGCATGGATACAAAACATGTTTAATACTAGAAATTGATTTGCAAATTACTGTTGCGAGCTTTAGGAGAAATAGTTTTCATTAGTATGAAATTATTGTTTTAGTTTTTTTTTGTATTAAATGATTAGCAATATTTTAGAAGTTTATAAGACTCTCATCTTCAATCTAATCTATAAAAAAAAAATATATATATTTCTTGATTTTTTTTTTCGAATAGTTTGAAAAGAAAGTTACTGTTTGTTTTTTTTGTTAAAATATTATTTAATTTTTGTTCAAACAAAAAAAAAATTTGTGACGGTGTTTTCAGCATTCTGAATTGGAAGACCCGAGTTTTATTGCTACTTTTAAGTGCATTTTCAACAGAAAACATTTTATAAAATTTTATTTTTATTTTATACTCATGAAAATATGACTTTTGAAGCTTGCTACAGTAATATGTAGTATATTTTCGATTTCAAATCATATTTGTATTTATGTTCCAGTTTAATGTTTGCTTAAGAAAATATCAAATTTATTCATTAAAATTCTATAATACCATTAACAATCTCAAACCTGCCAAAGTTTCGGTTGAACTAGCTAAATCAGAGTAGACACGTGTTATTTGTACACAAAAAATATGTGATTATCAAATAATTCATGTACAAAATATATTTTTACACTGTTTTATGATTTTAATTTCTGAATAAATCCCATATATTCAAAAACTTAGACAAAACATAATTTTCAAAATGTTTAGCGGTTTGCAACCTTCTACAAAGTTGTTTCTTGTCTTATTCTGCACATTTTGATGAGTAAAAGACACATGATACACATCATTTGACAAGTTTCCTGGACTGTTATGTAAAAGTTTCCAATAAATAATAAAGGAATTTAAAACCAAAAAACATAAAATAGAGATATCTCAGAAATTTCCCGATGAAACATTTCGCTCTTAGAAGCATTGGAAAGCTGAGAAAATTTCCTATAAGACACATTTGAAAGTAGCGATGACTATTTTTTCCTGATAAGGTTGTTCTAGAAAACACGCCGTGATTGAAAAAAATGTCTCCGGAACGACGGAAAATGGAACAGCGCCGCAGCAAATGTCAAATGGCATGAAAACCCAAATGAAAACTTTTTTTTTTAATTTGATTTTTTGTGGATAATCGTCTAAATTAGGTAAAAACTTCACTTGATACCCAAAATATGATTTTTAAATAAAATGTTAACACCAAATTTACACCGCAGAGTCACGCCAACTTCGCAAAAATCGTATCGAAATGTAGAGCAATAAATGAACGAACCGACGCGTTTCGTATACACGGAAAAAACCCGTACTGCAAAAAATGTTGTTTATTCGCGAAAAAAGGTGCGTGTGGTTATGTTACACATGACCAATATTACAAAGAACCTTGCACAAAGCTCGTAACATTTACAGTGCAGACCAAGGATGTGACCATATCAGAGATGGGATTATAATTATAATCTTTTTTTTTAATTTTTAAAATAGTTTCCAGTTTTTTTCGAAGAGTTCAGTATTTCCTTCAATTTCGTCTAAGAAACCTAAAAGATTGAACCACTGGTTGCTGAGCTACAGCGAATAAAAGAAAAAGAAACAGGAATTTTGTTTTTTAGGGCTCACTTAAACAACCCTCTACTTTCTAATGTCGATACCTCAGCAACAAATGGTCTGATTTTCAGTGTTAAAATATGAAACATTCGTGAAATTTGCCGATCTTTTCAAAAACAATATTTTGATTTTTTTTAATCAAGATTAACATTTTAAAAGGGCGTAGTATTGAATGTTTGGCTTTTTTGTGACAGTGAAGGCCCCCAAAAAAAGTTTGAGCCAAATCAAAAAATACAAAAAAAAGGTCGAAATCAGCCGATTTCGTAGCTCTAATTTAAATTGTCATGTTTTTTTGCCGCAAATTCGCGATTGGCGTTGCAATTGCCAGTCAGCCCCACCACGTTGCGCGTTTACCGCAGCGATGATTCCTTGCGTTTTAAATTGAGTATAGCTAACGGGATCTTTTCCTTCTATCCTATCCCCAGGTCCACGCCGAGAAGGAGGTCTCGTTCGACAACGGCATCGACGGTTCGGTCGCGGAGGACTGCTTCTTCGCGATGCGGGCCTTTGCCGCCGGGTACACCTTCAACTTCATCGAGGGCGAAATGTACGAGAAGAGCCCGTTCACGCTGCTCGACTTTCTGCAGCAGCGCAAACGCTGGCTCCAGGGCATCCTGCTGGTGGTCCACTCGAAGACGATCCCGGTGCGCAACAAGCTGCTGCTCGGGATCAGCGTGTACTCCTGGGTCACGATGCCCCTGTCGACGTCCAATATGATCTTCGCGGGGCTGTACCCTATTCCGTGCCCGAACCTGGTGGACTTTTTGTGCGCGTTCATCGCCGGGTTCAACATCTACATGTACGTGTTCGGGGTGATCAAGAGCTTCTCGCTGTACCGGTTCGGCGTGGTCAAGTTCCTGGCGTGCGTGTTGGGCGCGCTGTGCACCATCCCGATCAACGTGGTCATCGAGAACGTGGCGGTGATTTGGGGGCTGGTCGGGAAGAAGCACAAGTTTTACGTGGTGCAGAAGGACGTCCGGGCGCTTGTTACCGTTTAAAAGGGAGGCAGTATCATTACTAGTAGGTTTAAAGTTCTTTCTAATTATGATTATTTTTTACCAAGAGCAAGTTAGCTGTTAGCACACACACAACACCCCCAAACCAACCAACAACCTTTGTACATTTGTTAGAGTTTGTGAGTTTTTTTTTCTGAATTTATCAGAAAAAAAAGAAAGAGTATTTTGCGCGCATAACCGTTTAAGGGAAAACGAAAGTCATTTGTGTATGTTGTTTTTATGTGGAACTTCCTCATGAAATGGAACAAAACAATATATAAGTTTATTCTAATACAGAAATTGTTTGGTTCTTCCCCGACTTGGCTTAGATTGAGTGCGAGAGTGTGTGCGGGTGCGCGAGCAAGAGAAAAATTCTATGAGATTTTTTCATTGTTATTTATTTTTTCCGTGTACATTTTTTCTGTTTTCCGTGTGTGTAGAGAAGAGTAAGGTTAAGCATTTTTACGTGTACAATTGTATTTTGAAAACCGTGTTCTCACCAACGTGTATAATTAGTGAATATCATTACGTTTACGTGGCATTGGCATTTTTTCCTCTTTCCCCATTTCCCCGCTCACCACTTTTAGCAGATTCCTTAAACTTTTCACTCTGGGTGCTCTTAAAAATCACACACACGCAAATCATTTCATTATTCGATTTCAAACTTAACACACAAGCAAAAAAGAAAACAAACGGGACGAATCTACTTATTTAGAAAAAAACGATTTAAAACGTGGCTTCGTAAGTCGAGTGGAGCAAAAGAACAAAAATGGTTAAACAAAACTAAGGCAAAAACTCCCACGTCCACACACGTTGTTCACAATCTGTATTTAATAAAATATTAAACAACAAAAAAAACAATTTAGCGATATGATTAGACACAACCATGTAACGATTAAACGCAGTGCGCTAGGAAAGATAAAAAAAAATCTGGAAGAGGACAAACTTGCAACAGCAAAAAGAAACTAAGCTGAAAATATAATTGAAACAAGAAAAAACTTAAAAATAAATTTAAAAAAAAAGTCGCAAGCTAGAAGTTATTCCAAAATCAATATTGTTTAAGGCTAAAAGGAAATGTTTCTATAAATTTTTCGATAGAAACAGCAAACATACACACACAAACACAAACCAACAGTCATTTGATATGAGCGCCGACATGTTGCGAGAGCGCTGCGCGCGCTTGGCTTCTCTGTCTCCTGCGTAAAAGGGAGAACACCAGCGAAGCAATATGGAATAAAATACCTTACTAAAAAAACAAAAGTGCAGCAAAGGCAGATGGCATTAGGCAAACAAAAAAAAAGAGAAAGAAAATTGCTGATAATTCATGATCTACCTGTAATGGAATTTCCGATAAATATTGAATAAAAAATCAAAGCGATTAAATCTTACGAAAAGCTCAGTTTTTATTTCGGTTTGGAAGAGAAAGAAATCACCTTTGTTGTCCTTTAGGACTCAGTTCGGAGCCAGCTTCAAATGCGAAAAGCCTTACGTTCCCTACGACTCATCAATTGGGAGGCCATCGCTCGGATCGTTTCGTCCACGAGGTGCGGACAAGCCCGCACCATTTCCTTCCAGCCGTCCGTCTCCGTCACCTTGGCCGCCACGCTGCCGCTGAGAAACTGCAGCACGTGCTTCTTCATCTCGAGGTCGCTGTACAGGTCCGCTAGCATCAACGTTTGGGCTGCCGTTTCCGAGCTGAGCTTCTCCAGGATGTGGCAACGGCAGTGGCTTTTCAGCGTCGGAATGTCGTACCTATCAGCCGCTTTGTACAGCGCGTGGGCCATCGTCTCTAGACTGTCCAGCTCGTCCGTGTAGATGAACCGGAGCAGCGCTTCGAAAACTGGCGGTTCGATGTCGTCGATGGAAACGCAATTCTCGATTGTTTCCTGCATCTGGTGCTCGAACATGGCGCTGAAGACGGAGCTCCTGGCCGACAGGATGCACTTGTGCGCCGGGAATCGCTGGCCAGCGACCAGTATGGTGACGTCGCCAAACTTGCTGTCGAAACCGACGAGGGTCTTTAAATCCTTACTCAAGCTGCTCGGCAGAGGTTCGAATTGATTGTTCAGCGTCTCGTTGACAAGTCTTCCGTTTGCGGTTATTTTGCATTTTATGATCAGTTCGTCAGTTGGTTTTGCATTCTTGAGCAAGTTATCCTTTTTCAACAATCTGTCCCAGCCCCAATTTTCATTCAGAGGAAAATTATATTTGTACGGACCCATTACAGAATTGAAACCATTCGTGGTCGTAACTGTTATTTCACACGTGGCTTCGAGATTTCCTTGCGCTAAATCGGACGATACCAACTCAAGGTGCAACGACAAAAACAATTCATCCTCCGTCGCAAGTGGACGAACGGTCAAAATCCATTTGACTTCCTCTTGTAGGCCGGAAGGAAACTGAGGAGAATCCTGTGGCCCTCCCTGCTTTTTATGCCAGGCTTCGAAATTCCTTATGATCCATGTGTACGAGTACTCAGTTGAGTGTACGGAAGTGACATAAGTCTCTCTTGGTGCGTTGCTAGTTCCGGATTGAGCCATGGCGGAAGTTCTGAACTAAAGAGAAAAAATATTCATTTTTGTATGAAATTGATGACATTTTCCTACTATTTTCGCTGTTTACCTTTGCTTATTTGCTAAAATTCAAGACAGTCGTGATTGCAGCCCTTCCGCGCGAGACGAAATCAATCAAAACAAAATGTTTTTGTTTTGACAGTTGGTTCAAACTTTGAAGCTGCATGCACGCTCGTTGAAAGTAACCCAAGTTGCGGGTAAAAGTTATTAAAGAATGCTTCCTCCGCGGGGGATCCCAAATTTGGAGTTGATCACGGCCCCGTATAAAAAAAATTACAGTTTTCGACGAGGGGGATGACACTTCGCGATTTAATCAAAATCGTGCCAAATCGCACCAAATTCCTTCATCCTTGCTCATCTTTCCTTCATCGCGGTCTTTTTTGCTCATCGCGCCCAAATCGCGCCAGATCGCGCTCATCGTGTACATCGTGCACAGAACGTGCTCGAATGAAATTTTTCATTCAAGCAGTCAGGGTTGCCATAAAATAATCGTTCCAGCAGTTTTCCATGAAACTGGTCGCACTGCTATGTTTGTTTTTAGTGTTTCGAGCAGTCCGAAAAGGTAAATAAACAAATCAAATATTAAAACTCAGTAACAACATTTCAAAAGGGCGAAACCTACGATCCTGCCATTTCGGGAAAATCAACATTCAAAATTTTGCAATTCCGATCAATTCCTATTTCCTCAAAAAAGCATGAAAACCATCAATTTTGTCAAAACGTAATAGAAAAAAGCAATAATTTCATCATAGAGCGCAATTTGAAATTAATTAAGGTGTTTTTGCTATTAAAAATTGAGAAAAACAAATTACGCCTTTTTAAAGAGCGTGCCTCCATTTTCGCCCCACCGTATTCGCCACCCACTCAACCAAAACAACGGTTTAGCCCGTCAGGTTACGCCGCAAAGCAAAAGTAAACAACAGATTCGCCCTTTTGTTTTTTGTTCATTTTTCGGGTTTTTAAAGAAAAAAGTGGTGAAACAACTATTTTATCATTGTGAAACGTTACAGTCAGTGATAATACAGTGATATTTGCAACCTCAGTGATAAAAAATTGGTCTAGAAAGCCTTCAGAAGGAGTCCGATTCAGGCCAAGAATCGTTGAGCCAGGATACACCGTAAGTAGCAAGTTGGTTTGACGATGTGGTCTATATTGAAGTGACATTCATTGGGGTGTCCCCGCCGGAAGTGGGAGACATGGCACCTGACGACTAGGCCACCCCGCGACACCATCCTGCCTTCTCTATCTTTGCATAGCTTCAATAGTTACGGAGGCGATGATTTTGTACGGCATTCCTCCTAAACCTCCCTACACTAACTTTTTGTCCTGCAACTGCTAGACCCAGAATCCCCGGATGTTCCAAGAACCGGTAAATTATAGACCTTCACAATCTAGATAAGATTGTGAATCCAGACCAGATCCGATACTACAATAATTGAAATTAAAAAGTTATGTATTTAGGATCATACAAATCTGTGTTTGTTGTGGAATTGTGGTCAGAGTCATCAAAAACATACATTTTGATCCATTTTGAGGATTGTCAGGTTAAAATTCACTAAATTATAACGAAAATTTAGTGTTTCTAAATATACGTCGGAACTTGCAGAAAACACTACATTCGCCCCTCGTGATTGGGTGAAAACACAAGGGCGGAAACTCAATTTGGTTTGTTTTGATTGATGTTGTTGATTAGCCCTTTTGTTTTTTGCTTGTAGAACAACGTATTTTCGGAATTTTGTGATGGTGGAGGGTGTTTTAGAATCAGTTTTGTTCGCTTTATATGATTCTGACAAAAACTCAGTTTGTTTACATCTGAGGGTTTCGCCCTATTGAAAAGTTGTTACTGAACTTTCTTCGTTTTTTTCGGGACGGATTGCGGCCACTTCCTGTGCAGAATCTTTTTTTCTTGCGACCCGGAATCGGAAAAAGTTTTAGGCCGTGGGGCTTGGACGCGTTGTTGGCACCACCATCTTGCGAGCGATCCCACGCGCTGGTCAGCGTGTTGGCAAGCAAAGGGCAAAAAGAAGAAAAAAAGTTACGACGGTTCTGGAGTACCGTGACCAAGGTCTGGTTCGCCCAAAGGTCCTGATCGTGGTCCCGTTTCGCAGCGCGGCTATGAAGATTGTCGACACGAACCAGCGCCTCTTCACCGGGGACGATCCCAAGCTTGTGACTAACTACAAACGCTTCCAGTCCGAGTACGGCGGCGAAACGCTGGCCTTCCCGAAGGTCAACCCCAAGCCGGAGGACTACTAGCGGACATTCGCGGGAAACACCGACGACAACTTCCGGATCGGCATCTCGTTCAGCAAAAGTTCGATGAAGCTGTACACAAAGTACTACAATTCGGACTTGATTCTTGCCTCTCCGCTGGGACTCCGGATGACCATCGGCGCCGAGGGCGAATCCGAGCGGGACTTTGACTTCCTCTCATCCATCGAACTCCTTATCCTAGACCAAGCGGAGATCCGTCTCGCCCAGAACTGGGACCACTTGCTGCACCTGATGGACCACCTTCACCTGCAACCCCAATCAACCGAACACACCGACTTCTCCCGCGTCCGCTACTGGTGCCTCAACGGATGGTCTCGCTTCTACCGACAAACCCTCCTCTTTTCCTCCCACGACCTGCCCGAATTCCGCTCCATCTTCAACAACAAATGCGCCAACTACCACGGCAAGGCCCGCGTCGCCAACCCCGTCAAAACCGGCTCAATCCGGCACGCCATCGTCCCCCTTCCCCAAACCTTCCACCGCATCAAGGTGCCCTCCCTCGAGGCTTCCTACGACGCCAAGTTCGCCCACTTCACCACCGTCCTCCTGCCCCAGCTCCGCTCCGTCACGATGGCCCGCACCCTCATCTTCATCCCGTCCTACTTCGACTACGTCCGGCTGCGCAACTACTTCAAAAAGGAAGAGCTCAACTTTGTCCAAATCTGCGAGTACTCCAAGGACGGCAAAATCGCCCGCGCCCGCGACATGTTCTTCCACGGCAGTGCCCACTTTATGCTCTACTCCGAACGCTCGCACTTCTTCCGGCGGACGCGAATCAAGGGCATCCGCCACCTCGTATTCTACCAACTGCCTTACACGCTCACCAAATAAAACCATATTTATGGTTATTATCATGAAAATTCGAGTTCAACCCATATAACCATTTTTATGGTTTTGTGGGTCGATCTTAAAATATCATGATTTTCATGAAGTTTTGAGTTCGAGCATGACGAAATATTTCACTGGTTTCAGGTGCTGTGGAGGTTGCCTATTCTCAGGCGCTCTTGGTTTTTCTTTTGGAATCCGGTTTGAATTAAATTTAAGTGAAAATAAATCAACAACGAAGTCTTTATTTATAAAAGTATGTTTTAGAAAATACAATATATTTATACATATTTCATCTGCAGATCCGGCCTGTTCTGTTACCGTGATCTGAAGGAGCAGGAGAAGGACTTAGCGGTGCTGCTGGAAGTTGTTCTAGCCGCCGAGGTAATGTTCACCTATGTACCGATTGCGTCCTTCGAGGACTGGGGCGAGGAAGCGGTTTTGTCACGTGGCCTTTGTTGTTCTCGGTCATTTCACCCTCTTCGTCCTCGTCCAACACGACTTCCTGGTTGGGGTATTACTTGCTGGCTGGTGTTGAGGGTACTTTCTGGGCAACTCGACGTAACGGTACTGGTCTTGAGATTCCCGTCTGACCGGCTCCGAAAACCTTCAGTCTACCTGGCCATGCATCTGCTGCTGTTGCTCTGGTTAAAACGCTGCAAATTCGTTGAGATCAGATGCGAGGATTGTAGCAGCAAACTCTGACCTCCATTCATTCCCGTACACTGGACCGCCGTGAGCTTCTCGGTGACATCGAATCGTAGGACGACGAATTGTAGTTGCTGCTTGGGCGCATAGTCGAGATCGAGCTCTGTACACACGTCGGCGGCGGAGTTCGCAAACCTATCAAATCTGTCGTCTGGCAGTTGTTCTTGGCGATGGGCAAAGGCGGAGTCGTGCCCGGTTCCATTTTGAGATCGGTTATTTGCCGGTCAAACCCGACGAGCCCAAAGTGGCGTTGGTTGTTGATCTCCGGGATGTTGGACGCATCAGAGAACCATTATTGTTGATGCGATTCTTGAAGCGATTCCGAGAACCTCCTGCGGCCGGACCGCCGAGGTCAACCATATTCCGCAGGACGTGTGGCAGATCGGCGACCTGAAATTGAAGAGACCATAAGTTAGACAAGCTAAATACGTCACTAGATCAACTTTCAAACTCACCTGCAAATTCTCGTCCACGTACGGCCAAGCCGGATCATCAATAGCTCCGAGACTGCCCAGCTGCATGCTGCGCCGTCGTAATCGTCCACCAGCCTAGCAGTAAGCGCCCGTCGAGTGTGCGTCCGACTCCGCCTTGATGCTTGGACTGCTCATGCTCGTTGTCTTGCCATTGTTTGCCATGCCATGCATGTCCTCCGACCGACGGCTTCCGTCTAACATGGGGTTTGAGCCTTCTTCGTCGTGCTGGTACCCGTAGCCCTTTTGCTTCTTGTTCGCGTAAAAGTTCGGCCCGTGCACCGCCTTGACGTGCTTGCCCAGCGAAGTCGGATCGGTGTAGCGCTTGATAGTGCTTCTGAAAGTAATGCAACGGTTAGCGTCTGTTCGGTGAGGCCACAGCATAGGCACGGCTAGTTGAAACAAGTCTTACCTCATTGCTGTAGGTGCGGGTCTGGTGTTTTGGCCGGTCGGACGCGGTGTACGGCTTTTCGAAGGTAGCGATCGCAGGACTTGTCTGCTGAGCATTGCTTGCGCTGTCCGCTTCTTGTCGTGTCACTGGTTGGACGAGGAGGTTGGCTGTTCCTACTTCTGGCTAGAGATATCGATGATTTGCTGGAAATAGGAAGTTTAACTTTAGTGCTGATCGGGAGTTACACTGAAGACGCTTCTTACCTGCTACTTGGTCAAAAATTATCCGGATGTTGCGGATGGTGCTAAGAGAACATGCTGGCTGTAGGCGGTTGATGTGCGGGTAGACCCGGCAAGAAGGCATGGTAACGTGAACTCCAAGCGCCGGTCCCAGCGCACTAGCCCACAGATGTCCGTACGAGTCGGTAGTACTCCTGTTACGGGTCGCGTTTACCAGCGAGGCCAACGAGTTCGTCGAGTACCGAATCATTGAACTAATGTCTGAAAAGTCCGAGTTGCGGCTCACGTTGGCTCGTATGCTTCCGCCACGTCACGGATCATACCAGCAATTCATAATCGATCCACTTGATCCTGGAGTTCTGCTCCGGTTGTCTGGTTTGTAAGAAGCAGGGGTGCCGTCGAAGACTGGGTTGTATAAATCGGGGCGGACGTCGAGTCGGAGAGCTCCTTGCGATTAAGCAACTGCTGCAGAAATAGATGTTGCGCCGTTGGATTATCAACCGGTGTTTGTTTTTGTCCTGTTCAGGCGCTGAGCAGTCGTTGCCGACGAATTTCGTGCAACTGCACAGCTTGTTGACCTTGGAGAACACTTCGTCGACCGGGTAAACACATGTTCCGGAAGTCCTTCTTCGCCTAGCATCTGCAGATCCAGCAATATCCGGTTGACTTCGTCCGCCAGCAGCAGCGGCAGATCTCTCGAGATGATGTAAAAATAGAAGAAAATTTATGTCAGATACGTGGTCAACTCCGCGTCCGAAGTGGACCAACTGCGAATCTTGTTTTCGGTGATATCCGTTGCAGATGGTGATAAATACAGTACGAAAAAAATGGGATGCTTCGTAGAATTTTGTCGCCCTTCCTGGGCGCGGAATTCCGATTCGAGGTAGGCCAACCCGTGCCCAAAAGACTTACGATCATTTTTCTGGTTTTGGTCTGGGCAATGTTTTCAGGAGGAATCCGTCCATAAGTGAACCAGTTCCTCTTGCCAAATTAAGCATGCAATCCGTCCACCGGTGGACGGATTCCTCCTGCAAAAGATTGCCCACGAACTCGTCCACCGGTGGACCAGTTCCTCTTGCCAAATTAAGCAGGCAATCCGTCCACCGGTGGACGGATTCCTCCTGCAATAGATTGCCCACGAATCCGTCCACCGGTGGACCAGTTCCTCTTGCCAAATTAAGCAGGCAATCCGTCCACCGGTGGACGGATTCCTCCTGCAAAAGATTGCCCACGAACTCGTCCACCGGTGGACCAGTTCCTCTTGCCAAATTGGGCAGGCAATCTATCCACCGGTGGACGGATTCCTCCTGCACAAGATTGCCCACGAATCCGTCCACCGGTGGACCAGTTCCTCTTGCCAAATTAAGCAGGCAATCCGTCCACCGGTGGACCAGTTCCTCCTGCAAAAGATTGCCCACGAACTCGTCCACCGGTGGACCAGTTCCTCTTGCCAAATTAAGCAGGCAATCCGTCCACCGGTGGACGGATTCCTCCTGCAAAAGATTGCCCACGAACCCGTCCACCGGTGGACCAGTTCCTCTTGCCAAATTGGGCAGGCAATCTATCCACCGGTGGACGGATTCCTCCTGCAAAAGATTGCCCACGAATCCATCCACCGGTGGACCAGTTCCTCTTGCCAAATTAAGCAGGCAATCCGTCCACCGGTGGACCAGTTCCTCCTGCAAAAGATTGCCCATGAATCCGTCCACCGGTGGACCAGTTCCTCTTGCCAAATTGGGCAGGCAATCTGTCCACCGGTGGACGGATTCCTCCTGCACAAGATTGCCCACGAATCCATCCACCGGTGGACCAGTTCCTCTTGCCAAATTAAGCAGGCAATCCGTCTACCGGTGGACCAGTTCCTCCTGCAAAAGATTGCCCACGAATCCGTTTACCGGTGGACCAGTTCCTCTTGCCAAAAGGTTGCCCAGGAATCTGTCCACCGGTGGATGGATTGCCTGCCTAATTTGGCAAGAGGAACTGGTCCACCGGTGTGACAGATTCCTCATGCAAAACACTGCCAAAAAATCCATCTTCCAGTGGATGGTTTCCAACTCCAATAAATCCGTTGCAAAGCCAGTCCTCCGGGGAACCGACTGCTCTTGGCCACCTCTGCCACTTTCGACGGAATTCACTTACCTGATCCAATCCGCGAACTACCTGTATCAGAAAACTTGAAAGAAATGACAAAATGAAAGATTTCAAAAAGTTTGCAAAAATTTCGCTGAGTCCAAAATCCCACTTTTGGCAGTTCGGCAACTCGATCTAATTTTTTGGTGATTTTCACCATTTTGCAAGTTCGCGAAATCACACTTTTTCGAGTTCGCTTAAGCGAACTGCCAAAAGTGCGATTTCTGAACTCCAAAAAGTGGGATTTTTTGTAACCGTGTAGTTTTCGTGTAAGAGGGGTCGAACTGGATTTCGTGTAAAATTGAAATTGAAACGTTTCACCGGGTAAAAATTGCCTGTTGCCTATATTTGGGCGTTTTTGCATTTGCTTTGGGATTCTTATTAACGGTACACATCAACCATCGCTTTTGCACCCAGATTTCTGTTACAGACATTTTAGTATCTTCAAAAATACGGGAACTATCGATATGATTTTTTATTCATCCCCTAAATTACAGTCTTCAAAGTTATTTACAATAAAGTTTGACCATTTTGACAATCAGATTCTTTCAGGATTGGGTCCGTAAGTTTGACAAATTTGGAATAAGAAGACAACAACTTCTTCGGTTGCTGTGCACCCTTAAGGGAAATTAGATTGAACAATAAATTGCAATGAAACTATGAGTTGAACAATGTTTCTTTAAGTTTATTAACAAAATGTTTACAATGACTTGATGATAAAAACATATTCGACAATTTTACACAATATAAATTACAAACAATGCCTGTGTCCGATCAATACCGGAAAGCCACAGTCAGAACACTTCGAGGCAGTGCCAAGTTCTCAAACTGGTTCCGGCTTGTTGGCCTCCTATGGCAACTTCTTCACTCCGGTCAACGTTGTCACATCGTTCGATCGATTATAACCATGACTTCACGGTACGTCCATCGGCGTAACGTAGGCCTCGGTATCCCGTTGTCAGCACAATCTTGTTAGTTCCACGGTTTGGCTAGCTTCCAACCTCTTCAACTTTAGCACAAATAGCCGGAACCAGGTTCCAAACTGGTTGAAACGACAATCACGACGACACCTTTTACGATGTGTTTCCGGCTGTCACGTAATTAGAAAAAATAAAAACCAATTAGTACCATTAACTCCAAAATAATTCAAGCTTATATCGCTCACCGGAAGGCCGTTCAACCTGCTGTTCCTTGCAAACGCTCGTCGGCAGCAGACACACGGCACCGCCTTGACACCTTCAGCCACCAACTTGCTGTTATGCTTTATGGCCTCGCTATCGAAGTTGGTGAAAACCAATGACCCAGTTATGCAGCTGGACCGACTCCTCCCGATCTGGCGTGTCTCATAATGGATTCGGCCGGCAACACCTTAAAGGGGGAAGGTGTAATAGTCTGAACACCACTGCATTCCCAACATACCCATTCACACTTAATTTCCATTTTTATTACCATGCCCGGACCTCGCACAACAAGACCAGGTTTTGTCTTTCAAAACACAAACCCTGCCTGGCTGTAGAGCCCACACACAGTTAGAACCACTTGGCGCAAGCATAATTGCTGATGCTTGCGTATAGCCTTTTTCGAACCATATTTCGGTTCAACGACAATTGGCCGGGACGCTGACTCCTGCTGAGCCAGCGCAAGGGTTCAACCCAGTACAAGCCAACTCCAGAAGTCTATACTGTAGCACGTAAGTGTCACCACTCAAATTACATGTGATGCAACAAATTTGACTAGTATAAATACCCGAGTTCAAATAAACAAAAAGGAGTCTTTTCGGCTGGAACATCAAGGCGACTTGTCTACTTTATTTCGAGCTCCGAGCTGGTTACTGCTCCTCGCAGTCTACCACACCTTGGATAGCTCTTAATGCAAAGAAAGTCCCTGCAGGTTTCCCCGCGGTTCTTATGCCTCGCACTGTCGAACGTTTGAGATATTACATGGCGACCGTGACAGCGGCTTCGCGTCAAAGTTTTGACAGCACGCCGTAGTGACCCGAAATGCCACCACACTGGAAAATCTTTCGTGCCGCGTTAGTGCACCGAACAGTGACCGTGAAAAACAGTGAAAAAACAGTGCGACAGTGAAAAAAATAACATTTTAAGTTAACGATGGGTACTGAACAAAGTACACCAAAACCGCCCTTATTGCATGAGGAGACAATACGCATCATAAACGCGAATGTGCTGCAAACAGCACACTTGGAAAAAAGTGCGAGCGCGACAACGGTGTTAGCATATGCAGCTGTAGCAGTAATTTTTATTACGCTCGCATATGTGCTATATCGTGCCATAATTAAGTTCGAACGGATGAGAACAGAGGACAGACTACGAAGAGTAGTATCGCTCTCAAGCATCGTAACGCAAAAGTGAAGTGGTGATTAAGAAAGAACAATAAGTTTCGATCAAAAAAAAAAAAAAAACTGCAAAAACAATGAAAAGTGTTATAGAAAGTGCGCGCAGAAAATGACGAAAAACAATCTAACAAACGATTTACGGAAACTTCAATCAACGCTAAAATCAAAGAAACCAATACAGTTGGACAACAACCAACTAAAAAGTTGTTTAATAGCGGAAAAACTAGCAAAAAATGCTGCCAACGGTGAAATAATAATAAATAGTGAAGTACAAAAAATAGTGATGGTGAAGCCAACGCCTATAAAAAAAATAAAAATTGTGGATTTCCTGAAAAGTAGCAGAATTCTCCCAACCATTACCGGGCATGTACTCATGTCAACAACGAGAGGACTGATGACCCACCATCAGGCCATCCAGGACCAAACCGGTGGAATCATCTTGGCGATCATCTACTAAGACGCGATCGCAACGAGCAACGAGTTGGAATCGAATGAGGTCACCAACAACAAACAACCGTAAAGGGGAGCGCGCTTTTAGCGGACGCATATCCTTACGCGGTGTTTCTACACGGACTCAACATCGGTAATCATCTGGACGGGGAGCGTCGGTTGTGAGAACGGACGATTCCAGCACAACCCGAACCGCAGACCCGCAGCAACATCAGTATCGAGACAACAAGTAACAAGAAGTAACAATTGATGAAAATTTTTGAAGCAAATAGTTAGTAATATTTTTTTTTAATGAAAAATGGCCGACGAATGCCATGGAAGAACTAGATTTAAACATAAAAACCTTGCATAAGATCTTAGAAACCCTTGAAAAAAACCCTTATAGGAATTTTCTAGCACACACACTACTACTCAAAAGGGAAGTAGCACAAAAAAGTTACTCGAACATAGAAAAATATCTTCTTATTAACGAAGAGAAGATCGAATCAAGTAAACTTAATTTTTATATAAAAGCTTCTAGAAATACTTTTCAAAAAATCGAAGACTTTATTACACTTCGATTAAATCAAAAACAAACAAAGCGATTGTCCTTTAAAACAGTCGCAAAAATCATAATTATTTTTTATCGGTCAATCATTGCAATAAGAAGCAAAGAAATGACTTCTGCATTGGATATGATAAAATTGGTCTCCTCCCTTGTCGCTCCTTACGACGGGGAGTCGAGCAAACTTGAGTGCACATTAGATGCACTCAAGACCATTAAACCTCTGGTAACGGAGGCAAATAAAGCAGCTACCCTGCAATCTATTGTGTCCAGATTTTCTGGTAGAGCGCGTCAGTTCGTTCCAGAAATTGACAATGCAACAACTATAGATACAATTATGGCAGCACTGGGTGGGTGCAAAATAAAAACCAGCCCAGAAGCTGCCCTAGTAACATTAAACGCCACTAAACAAACTGGCGATATAAAAACCTTCACTCGGGAAATCGAGAAACACACGTTTGCTCTCGAGCAAGCGTATCGTGATGACGATATGCCCGGTGATACGTACTTCAAATAAATATGCCAGTAAAGCTGGCATAAAGGCACTGGCGAATGGTTTAAAAAATAAAGAAGCGAAAACCATAATAAAAGCCAGTGCCGGAGCTGGAAAAATAATGAAGCTTTCCGATGCAATTTACATTGCATTGGAAGAATCAATTGATACTCCTGCCGAAATACTATTATTCCAACAATCTAAACCAAATAAAAATTACCGCAACAATAATGGTAACAATAATAACACAAACGGTAATAATTACCGTAATCGTAATGGTAACAACCGTTATCATGGCAATTATAACAATAATTATAATAATAATTATAACAATAATAATCGTAACCATAACAATAATAATCGCAACCGTAACAATAACAGAAACAACAATCGAAATAATAACAATAATTATAACAATAACAATAATTATAATAATAGAAATAACAATAATCAGTCAAATAGAGGTAATGGTCATGGGACTAACAGAAACCCTCACCAAATTTTTCAACTAAATACTGATCCCAACAATCAACAAAACGTTCAAACTCAGAACGTTAATAACAACCAAACCGGGTCAAACAGAGAAAACCAACATTTTTTAGACTAGACGCAAAGTCCATTTTTTCCGTAAACAATGCCTCAGCGAATTTTGTATTTATCACTGCAGGCATGGCCAACTCAAAATGCAGTTTTATAATTGACACAGGTGCTGATATTTCAATATTTAAAGCCGGTAAATTGAAACCCGAGCAAAAAGTAAATACCGCAAAGCAGTACAATTTAACAGGAGTTACAGATGGATCAATACGTACATTGGCCGAAACTGAAACTCAATTGAAATTTGATAATGGATTGATCGTCAGTCATATGTTCCAAGTCGTCCCTAGCGATTTTCCCATAATAACAGATGGACTCCTAGGACGCGATTTCTTTATTAAATACAAATGTTCAATTAACTATGAAAATTGGTTATTGACATTTAATTTTCAAGAGAACACCGTTGAGGTACCAATTGAGGATAATTTAAATAACTCAATAGTAGTACCGCCCAGGTGCGAAATAATTAGAAGAATTCCACAACTTAGTGTCGATGAGGATTCTGTTGTGTTTTCTGAGGAAATCCAACGAGGATTATTCTGCGGAAACACAATAATATCCCCTAACACAAGTTGTGTGAAATTAATAAATACAACGAATTCACCAATTTTACTGAAGAAATTTAAACCGAAAATTGAACCATTAAGGAATTTTGAATTATTGATCCTAAACAACCAAAACAGAGTTGAAGACATAATTGAAAAAATAAATTTTGATGAAATTCCAAACTACACACACGACCCTTTAAAACAATTAATCACAAAATTTTCGGATATTTTCTGCTTACCCGACGAAAAACTAACCACAAATAATTTCTATGAACAAAAAATTAACCTCACTGACCCTAGTCCAGTATATATCCCTAATTATAAAACTATACATTCACAAAAACCTGTAATTGAAGACCAGGTCAAAAAAAATGATAAATGACAAAATTATTGAACCATCTGTATCGAATTATAATTCACCAATTTTATTGGTGCCCAAAAAATCAAGTGATGGTTCTAAAAAATGGAGACTGGTCGTTGATTTCCGTCAGTTAAATAAAAAAATATTGGCAGATAAATTTCCATTGCCGAGAATAGATACGATTTTAGACCAGCTAGGAAGAGCTAAATATTTTAGCACCCTAGACTTGACATCTGGATTTCACCAGATTCCTTTAGAGGAGGAATGTAGAAAATTTACTGCATTCTCCACGGATACTGGGCACTTCCAATTTTTAAGATTACCGTTTGGTTTGAACATTAGCCCAAATAGTTTTCAAAGGATGATGACCATTGCAATGGCAGGTCTCACTCCTGAAGTAGCTTTTATTTATATTGACGATATTATTGTCATAGGATGCTCAATGAGACATCACATTAAAAATTTAACTACTGTTTTTGAAAGATTGCGACATTACAATTTGAAGCTTAATCCTTCAAAATGTAAATTTTTTAAATCTGAAGTAACTTATCTGGGGCACAAAGTCACAGATAAAGGAATACTCCCAGATGATTCTAAATATGAATCACTGGTTAAATATCCAGTGCCGCAGAATGCTGACGAAGTTCGAAGATTCGTCGCATTTTGTAACTACTATAGAAAATTCGTTGAAAATTTTTCAACAATTGCTCACCCTTTAAACCAGTTATGTAAAAAGAATTGCAAATTTGACTGGTCTGTTCAGTGTCAACTCGCCTTCGACACACTGAAACACAAACTTCTGTCACCAAAAATTTTACAATACCCTGATTTTGCCAAAACTTTTATTCTCACAACGGATGCTTCTAACGTCGGTTGTGGAGCAATTTTATCCCAAATCACTAGTGAAGGCGATCGACCGATAGCCTACGCTAGCAGAACTTTTACACCTGGTGAGAAAAATAAGTCTGTTATTCTCAAAGAACTAACAGCAATCCACTGGGCAATTAACTACTTCAAACCATATCTTTACGGAAATAGGTTTGTAATCAGAACTGATCACAGACCACTTGTACATTTATACGGAATGAAAGACCCAACATCCAAATTGACACAAATGCGTTTGGATTTAGGAGAATTCAATTTCGATGTAATATATATAGCTGGTAAGGAAAACGTGGGTGCGGACGCGCTCTCACGAATAGTTATAACAAGTGAACAACTACAAAATATGCAAATGCTCGTAGTAAACACGAGATCAATGCAGAAAACGAAAAGCATGCAAAGCACGCAGCGGCTTATACAGTTGAAAACATTAATGAAACGAGAAAATTATGCGCTTTACGTGTTGTTAATAACACTTTACAGATCTATAAAAACAAAAAAATAATGATGAAAATCCCATTTCAGCCAGAAAATGAAAGTCCAACTTTAGAGATGACTCTTTCAAGGCTTGAAAAAGAATTAAAGAAAATGAGAATCGATCGAATATCTCTTTCAACGGAAGATGAAATTTTCAAAAAAGTAACAATTTCTACATTTAAAATTGTAGCTAATAAAACTTTGCAAAGTCTACAAATTTTAATATACAAACCACCAATGTATGTAGACAACAAAAATGAAATTCAAGAAATCTTACGAAATTTCCACAATACACCGACAGGAGGACACGTAGGACAAACTAAAATGTACCTACAGATCCGAGACCTGTACCGGTGGAAAGCAATGAAACGTTCTATTACACTTTTCGTTCAGGCCTGCGAACTGTGTAAAAGAAATAAAATTGTACAACATACTAAAGAACCACAAATAATAACAACAACTCCGAGTAAACCTTTTGAAATCATTACAATAGATACAGTAGGACCCCTACCAAAAACCAACAACGGCAACAGATATGCAATAACAATTCAGTGCGAACTAACTAAATATATAGTTCTTGCACCAATACAAAACAAAGAAGCTAATACTATAGCAAGAGCCATAGTAGATAACTTCATCTTAATTTATGGAAAATTTTTGGAAATCAAAACCGACCAAGGTACCGAATATAATAACGAAGTTCTTAGTCAGATCTGCAAACAATTGAAAATAAAACAAACTTTTGCAACTGCCTATCACCCACAAACCATTGGTGCTCTTGAAAGAAATCATAGGTGTTTAAACGAATACCTACGATGTTTCGTTAACGAGCATCAATCGGATTGGGATGATTGGTTGAAATATTATCAATTTAATTACAACACAACTCCACATACTATTCATGGGTACACACCTTATGAATTAGTGTTCGGTGTTAAAGCAAACTTACCACATAGCAATAATCAAAGAAATCTAGATCCAGTCTACAATTTAGAAGCATACCACAACGAGTTGAAATTTCGATTACAAAAGAGCCAAAATTTAACAAAGTCAATATTAGAACAGCAAAAACAAGAAAAAACGCAAATTTGTAACAAAATAATTAATCCTATCCACATACAAATAGGCGATCTGGTTTATCTAAAAAAAGAAAATAGGAGAAAACTAGATTCATTTTTCCAAGGTCCATTTAGAATCACACAAATCAGAGATCCGAATTGCGAATTAGAAGAACCTATAACAAAAAAGAAAACAATAGTGCACAAAAATAGAATAATCAAATAAACCACCGAGCCTAGCATCAACAATGCAGGTAAATTTTTCCCAGCAATAGACTGCGGAAGTGAAAAATTCGGATACAAAACAACATACACTTACACATACACATACACAATGTAACAAAACACAATGTAACAAAACAAACACACAACAACAAAAATTCATAAATATATCAAATAAATTGTAAATGGCTACTGGAGAATGGCAAAGAATAATTTTACTTCATAAAACTATTCTTTTAAAGGGGGAAGGTGTAATAGTCTGAACACCACTGCATTCCCAACATACCCATTCACACTTAATTTCCATTTTTATTACCATGCCCGGACCTCGCACAACAAGACCAGGTTTTGTCTTTCAAAACACAAACCCTGCCTGGCTGTAGAGCCCACACACAGTTAGAACCACTTGGCGCAAGCATAATTGCTGATGCTTGCGTATAGCCTTTTTCGAACCATATTTCGGTTCAACGACAATTGGCCGGGACGCTGACTCCTGCTGAGCCAGCGCAAGGGTTCAACCCAGTACAAGCCAACTCCAGAAGTCTATACTGTAGCACGTAAGTGTCACCACTCAAATTACATGTGATGCAACAAATTTGACTAGTATAAAAGTTATGTACGGGGTTCCCGGGAAGCGGGCCATGTTGGCTGCTTCCCGGCCCGTGGGGAGGTTCGGACGATTAACTTCAGCACTGCACTGGTTGAAGGATGAAACTTGACTGGCTGATTTATTATTTCAGAAAGAATGCTTCGTATGACAAGTCTGCAAGTGTTGGTGCAATACGGCTAGGGGAGCCCGGCCGTAACTACCCCATCGTTAGACTCGAATCGTCTCGATTCGACTTTAAAAAACTGTTTTAGTTTTTTTTTTCTCTGAGTTCCACTGATGTGCTCGAGTTGCTGCGGAGTTCGTCCAAGGGCGGATGCCTGACGTATCGAGGACATCACATTCCCAATGACTGTTCCAGGCTAGACGGAGTCCTGACGTGTCGAGGGCCTCACAAATCTAGTTGTCTGGAGCCCCGGGATGGCAACAGGAAGGATTCCTGACGTATCAAGGATATCACATTCCTAGCATTTGGTTGATGCGGCTCAGGCTCATAAGAATTATGAGAATTTTCTGGTTTGATTTAAACGATTTCTTGCTAACTTGTCCTACCAAACTTAATTCTAACAGCGATATTCGGTGTACAGTTTCTTAGTAGCATCCATCAGAATTTTTGCAGGCTAAGGCTTTTGGAAGGGACAAAAGCACTTGGGTTGAGGTTGAGCTATGTCTGCTCTCTCCTCAATCACGGCATAAAACCCTTTTTTTTTTTTTTTGTTCTTTTCGTTAACGCCACAATGATTACGAATTTTACAATTACAACTCATTCTTCATATCCATTACTACCTCTCCAACGCTGGTTAGGTTCATTGGGGAGAAATTAGCCTGGTTGTTTTGCACGTCTGCTGCTTTCCCTAGACGTGGTTACCAAGCGGGTGTTGAGTGAATATGGTGGAAGTCTAAAAGTAAAAAGCGTTAGAAATATCAAATAAAAGAAGGAATGAAGATGCTATTGATTTTTTTTTTTTTTTCGATGCTGTTTGCCTGCCAGTCCTCGGTTTCGGCTCGTGATTATCATCCTGATTCTCTATGGATCAAAAAGTATTGGTTAATATTCGATGTTTATAGTGAAAGTAAAAGACAGATAACAGTAGAGATAGACAACTTACAACAAGTACACAAAATGTTACACAGAAAATGCCAATACAACGACTCCTCCATCGTCAAACAAAGGTGCATTTTCTCTTTCAGCGTTATGGTAGTCATGATGCTGTTTTTGTGTATTTGATACTTATTGTAAAAGTAAAAGGCGGATGAAAGTAAAGTAAATAGCTTACATTTAGTAAATAAAATGTTTAACAAAAATGCCAATGAAAATCTTCAAATTTGGGCTCCAATTGAGCAACACGACCATATGATAATATTGTGCGAATCGACCTCGGATAGTTTGATGAAAACAGAATTAATTTCAGGAAAAAAAAAAAATACATCATGCTTTGTAACAATTGCCCGTCCATTTTTTTTTCTTTTTTTTTTTTGGGTTAGGGAATTTTAAAAGTAATGTGAAAACACAATGGTGAAAAATTGTCAAGCTAGTTCGTAATTTCAAATTACAAATTTCCAAGTTTGTAATACTGAATTACAAACATGAAAAAAAAATATATTTATATTGAATGTAATCTAAGATTACGTAATCCTCGATTACAATTCACTTGTACCCTTTGTATTTCCATGTAATAATGGATTACAATAAAATTACACAACGTCTCAATTTTTAAAGTTTTTAAAAAAAATTAATTTTTAATTTTTAATTTTTAATTTTTAATTTTTAATTTTTAATTTTTAATTTTTAATTTTTAATTTTTAATTTTTAATTTTTAATTTTTAATTTTTAATTTTTAATTTTTAATTTTTAATTTTTAATTTTTAATTTTTAATTTTTAATTTTTAATTTTTAATTTTTAATTTTTAATTTTTAATTTTTAATTTTTAATTTTTATAGAACTCTTTTGGTTTTGGATATTTCGTTGCAATCGCGTCAGCGCGACGACCATGTCAAAGCATTTTCTGCTGACCATCGTATCGTTCAAATATCGTCTTCTTTCCTACGCGGTGACGACCGTTTCAAAGCATTTTCTGCTGACCATCGTATCATCCACATATCGTCTTCGTTCATACGCGGGGGGTTTTTTTTTCTTCACTTAAATTTACGGCAAAATCTAATTTTGCCCTATACTAAAACCTTATAGCCTGTGTCGACTACGATTTCGCAATATCGACACAGGAAATTGCTGGTTAACCAGACTTTTTGTCCTAAATTTATTGCAAAATCTAATTTTGCCCTATGCTAAACACTTATAGCCTGTGTCGACTACGATTTCGCAATATCGACACAGGAAATTGCTGGTGAACCAGACTTTTTGCCCTAAATTTATTGTACTAAAACTTAATAATTACTTACCTTAAGTCTCGGTAATCCACCGAGACGACCGACTGCGCCAGTTATGTACGGGGTTCCCGGGAAGCGGGCCATGTTGGCTGCTTCCCGGCCCGTGGGGAGGTTCGGACGATTAACTTCAGCACTGCACTGGTTGAAGGATGAAACTTGACTGGCTGATTTATTATTTCAGAAAGAATGCTTCGTATGACAAGTCTGCAAGTGTTGGTGCAATACGGCTAGGGGTGCCAGGCCGTAACTTAAATACCCGAGTTCAAATAAACAAAAAGGAGTCTTTTCGGCTGGAACATCAAGGCGACTTGTCTACTTTATTTCGAGCTCCGAGCTGGTTACTGCTCCTCGCAGTCTACCACACCTTGGATAGCTCTTAATGCAAAGAAAGTCCCTGCAGGTTTCCCCGCGGTTCTTATGCCTCGCACTGTCGAACGTTTGAGATATTACACTAGGCCTGCTCCTAATCCAGTTGACCGAATTATCTTTCCTCAGCTCGTCGCAATAGCTATCCGGCTCTACCGGTCTTGGCGGATGTCACGGTAATTCGGCGCTACCATCGTCACCGAGCTCTGTCTTGTCCTCACTTGGAGCCTAACCCTGCAAAGAATTGTAAAAAGGTTTACATTTTTAATAATCTAATTAGTTTGTGAATGGTTTACCTACTGGGAAACTGTAATCACCGGCTCAGAGGTTGCCAATCATCTAGCCAATGTCTTGGTCCAGCAACTCGGTCAACCAAGGTGCAATTTGGCGCTAAAATTCCTTTTGTCCTCGATGATCCTTATCATCCTTGGTGTTCTGCCCTGCAGCATTTGGACGCCGTGATGAGATCCAGCATTTCCCCACCAAATCTTGGGTAATCTTGTCCTACAGTATCCTACTTACGGACTGCATCTGAGTCACGGATTGGGGCGATGAAGGTTAAAGGCTGTATAAGTCTGCCTGGTTAAATCTCCTGGAGCTGGACAAAGAGCTGGAAATTAATCGCAAGTTTTCAGTAAACACAAATCTCAGCAACTCAACTTTGTTTTTTACCTTCTCGATGTACTTTTCGGTTTGAATATTTTCGTGCTTCCGGTCACGGACAGCCAGAGGAGTTCCGATGATACCTCGTGCTTCTTGCTTCCGGTTCCCGTTCAAGCTGTCACCGTCGCCCTGCAAAGAAAGAAACAAACAATAAAGTAAGCATTAAAAGAAAGCGATGAAATGGGGGGAAAGCGATGTTTGTACTTTGTACCTTTTGATCGACCTCCTAACGTAGATCGGTGACCGGAAGTCTTCAGGAACATCAGCCGAGGGTCTTGTCAACGAACTATAAGGGCTCAGGTTGGGACTTTGCTCGCGAAGTGGGCGCACTGTAGCCGGACCGTCTTTTCATCAGATCGGGAACAACCCGGAGATCAACGCCTCCGTTAGCTGTTGGTTTGAGAAGGGCGATCGACGTTTCCCGGCTGGGAAGTTAGCGCCACCGCCGCCTAGGCGTGCCCAAAACGGGAGTTCCCGATCCTGGAAGCGCATGGGATGGGATTCGATTTCGAGCACTTCGTCCCTCTTCGAGAAGGATACGAATTTGGCCGGCTCGCCGTCCGAGTTCATGCGGTCAAAACTGCGCCGTCACTAGGAGAGCGACTGGTCATCACCTGCCGTGACCGTCTTGGCAGGGATCTTCTTCAACAGAGTGACGTTCTGGGTTTTGGGAGGGAATTTGCGGGTGGGTTGTTGCTGAAAGAGTTTAAATGTTAGTGAGGCTGACTTTGACCAAATCCTCAACACTTACCGGCGTCTTCTTAAGTATCCCGGCGGGCGCTCCATCACTCTGCTCTCTCTGGTTGCTCTTCTCGCCCAGCCGCGAAAAGATTGAACCTCCGCCGCCGCCAGAACTGGCACTTCTCTTCCCAAGCGCCTCGATACCCTTGAGCATGACCTTCGAGGCCATCTTCTTCGGCGATTTCCGTCCGTTTCCGGCGTCGTCAATGTCGACGTCCAATTCTCCATCCTCCTCTTCGTCTTCATTGGAGTTGCACTCGAGCCGTTTGAAGACGGCACTCCGTTTGCCTAAGCTACCGACCAGCGATGCCTTCTTGTCCGAACCCTCGTTGATGGTGGGCACAATGTTCGTGGAAGATCCGCCGCCAGTCGGAAGTGTGATTTTGTTCTTGGAAGAGCCATTCCGCGATTTGCTCGGCAGAGATTTCGCCGAGCTGGGGCCTGAAAAGGTCAACAAGGGTCAAAAGCGAATTCTTAAGCGCTCCTGAGGAGAAAGGATCTTACGGGACACCGACGATTTGGGTGGGTTGCTCAGCGTGGCGGAAACCGCCGCCACCGGAACCAGATTGGTTAAGTGTTCCGGCAGTTCTGGCTTCTCGACGACTGCCGACTGTGAGGACAGCACCCGGTCGCGGGCACTCTGGTCGCACACCGTCTTCGAGTGGCGCTGGATGGCAATAATGTCTCCCATCGTCGTGATGCCCATCTCCGGCAGGTAATCCTTGTGCAAATCCATCAGCATGTCCTTCTGGATCCGGTTCCCAACAAACACTGGCGTACCCGGCGGCAGCCTGCGACGGAATGCTGGCATGGTGAATAACTTCATCCCTGTCGCAGGAAGAGATAAAAAAAACGGTTCCCCCGAAAAAGGGCAGTCAAAAATTTAGCTCCACGTTTTGAGTGGCATCACAACAAAACTCCCGCAACACTTACAGGCCGAGGACATCTTTTCGAGCCGGACCGTGTTCCGTGGCGCGCTTTACGCGTCGGTTTAGCTTCGAAAACAGATCCAAAAAAGTTTTCTAGTTGACCGACTGGAAACAAGCAAAAAAAAGTGGGGTTAGTTTTGAGTCTGAAAATCCTCCAGTCAAAAAACCAAGAATTCCAATTCCCTCCGACCTAAGAACCATGAATTCACGCGAACCAGGCCACAAAAATATTCATTGGTTCGAAATTCTTAGTTATCCGGTCTGGGGGAACCGGAATCTTACTTTTTCTGACCGCATCCAACAGCTTTGTGTCAACTCCTGCCGGAAGGTACAATTTCACTTCCTCCAGACCCAAGAACCAAGAATTCAACCGAATCCGGCCACAAAAACATTCACTGTTACGTAATTCTTGGTTATCCGGTCTGGGGAACCGGAATGGCGCCTTTTCCGGCCACTGTTCCCAAACTGAGGCAAAACGGCAAAACTCACCATTTCAACTCCTCTGACCACCGAAATCCAAATTGCACTAAGTCCCGATTTGACAGCGAGTGAAACAATTCCGCAGATTCTTCAAATTTTTTCTAAGTCCAAAAGTTAACTGGTCTGAAACTAGGGTGAAATTTCCCAGTCACAAAAAATGATTTTGCGCCACCTAGCGGCCAATCCGGGAACTAAAAATTGGGGCTAATGGTTTTTGTCCTCGCTTCGATTTGGTGGGGGTAATTTGGAAACTAGGTCCACTGTTGTGCACGCCATCTATATTCGTCTAGCAAAACTTTTTGGAGCAGTTTTCTGATATTTTTGTACTGGGCCAACCTTTAATCGCGCCGTGTCTTCATGGAACCTGCCAATTAATCAAAATTGGTCCGGAAAAGTCGGCCGATATTTCCGAAAAAGTACAACACCAGGGTAAAGGCGATTGAGGTGGCAAAAGGAAGCTGATCGAAGCCGTCGTACGATGACGCACAAACCCAAGAATCTGTAAATGGACCTCCCGGAAGCAGATGCTGGTGTTAATTGGTGATGGTGCCACAGCTACTTGTCCCAGCGATCGTCTTTAGCAAAGGTATCGGTAAGAGCTGGAATAGTGTTTCTGGAGTTTTTTTTTGAAAAGGACCAATAAACCAAATTTTCAGTTTTTGCTTTTTGGGTGTTTTTGAATACCCCTGACTCAAGGCGGTTCTAAAAACACCCAAAAAGCAAAAACTGGAAATTTGGTTTATTGGACCTTTTCAAAAAAAACTCCAGGTTTGTTAATACAAGTTTTGAACAACGTTGGATCATTTCAGGTATTAAAGTTTCGACTCGGAAAAGATCAGCGATTGCGTTGTGTGGCGAATCATGATGAGCTGCTCAACCAACATGATGTGTTCAGCTCGATCTTCGCCATCAAAGTCATCGTCAACATGAACCACGTGGAAATTCTCAGTCCGGCTTTGCACGGATTCGGCCGTCTGGATTGAAAGATCAAGTTTCCGCACCAGAACGAGGAGGCGAACGGACAAATCATGCAGATTCAATCGAGCTTTTAGGAAACTGCCTCGGTCATGGGACGACCTTAACGGAGTTTATTTATAGGCCGGGTATGATTGCATTTCGATGGTCGGCCGTAACCAATGCGGGGTTAATATATCTTAGTCTTGCCATATCCTTGAGTAATAAAAAAAAGTTTTAAAATAGTGTTGATTTAATTCAATACCTGCTAAAGAGAAAATATTTTTTTCAAAAATAACAAAGCGACACAAAAAAATCTCTCAAGTATGTGAAACAAACAAGTCTACCTTTTTGTGGAATTTAATTGAATTTTGCCACGTAAAGAAGATTCTAGACTTTGAAATGTTTTCGATTGCTGTTAATAATTGATTATTTGTAAAAATAGTTTTTCGAGACATTTTTTCCATAATTCGCAATTCGGTTTTGATTCTTCGCTTCCCGCGGAGCTAAACGTGTGTGTGTGTGGTCCAATCCAATATCCGCTAACCGTTAGTGAAATTATGGGAAAGTATAGTTTGTATCAGACTTTGTATATGCCGAATGCTGATATAACTTATCTCAGTCCCGGATATTATGTGGTGATAGCCCTCGCGCTGCTTCCTGCTACCCGTTTCAGAATGACAGAGCTCCTTGCGGTCCAATTCCGAGGTCGCTGGGCATTTGTCGGCCCAGCCTAAGCATAGAAGCAAACATCTGAAGGAAACTCGATCTATATTTAAACTTCTAATCCCGTCAGGCAAATCAGGGATCAGCGCGTATTTAATATGAGAAGATAGATAACATACTTCAACACTACGTATCATTTCGCAGCTAAATATATTCCTTCTAATAGCCGACTGCTTTGCGTCCCAAACAACCAAATCGAAGGTGTGAGTACGAATCCCCACCTGATTCAATTTTGTTTTTTGTTCATATTCATAGTTCAAATTCCAAACGATTTTTGTGACTGGCAATTCACCAAATAAGGTGAGTGATGTTTTCTGGATGGAATTTTATTTAATTTTGCCTCGCAAAGAGGATTTTTGACTTTGAAAATATTTTTGATTGTTTTTAATAATTAATTATTTTTTAAAATAGTTGTTCGACACATTTTTTCCATGAATCGCAATGCGGTTTTGGTTCTTCGCTTCCCGCGGAGCGATTTTTGGCTTCCTCTTCGAGGAATGCCATATAAAATCACTTGAAAATTGGCCAAAAAATGTCACTGCGATTTCTCGGAAATGGCTGAACGGATTTGGACACTTCCGGTCGCATTCGATCCCTCTAAGCTTCCGATAAGTCGCTATTGAAAATCTTCCCCGTAGCCCTTTCCTGTAAAAAGATATTTACGAAAAACGATTTGCAAACCTAAACCCAAAAAACATAAAAACGATGAAATTTTTTCAAAATTGCTTCATTTTTGCATAACTAGGTAGTCCGGAATGTCCTCCATCCCCGGCTGAAACGGGACAAAAATCCATTGAAATTTGCCAAAGTTACAGCCATTTTAGGAAAACTGTTTGCATTCAGCCGCCTCCAAATCGACTAAAACGAGGCCAAAATTAACCACAATTTCGGCATGTTGCACATTTTTGTAAAGCTCTTTCAAAACCCAATCCGCTGAGATACATATCTCGACGAATTATTAAGCTTAGTAGTTAATATCTGCACTAAACTGCTAGTTTCGACGATACCAATGCATTATCACATGCTGGTTCGCCCATCCGGCTAAAAAACCCAGAACTATTATACTTCATTCGAAAGCATTTTTCATCGTGCTTCGAATGTCATCTTCGGAAATAAAATTCCCTTTGTGAATCGCGTCCAGCATGCAAAGATTCCGCCGACCTCAAATCAGGTCCAGAAAAGCCTCAAAAGTCGAGCGGCCGGAAGATTGCTCGAAAACCCAAGTCGAGCACCTTCCGGCCGGAAGATTGCTCGAAAACGCGCAGAGAGAAAAAAAAAACAAATCAGCTCAGAGAGCGAGCGGGAGAGAACAAGATTCGAACCCACGGGGCACACACCGGCCAAAAACAAAACTTAGATGCACGTCCCAGCTCACTACACTGACTCAACTCGCTGAGAAGAGAGTAACAAGAACGCGAACAAGTGGTCGCCGTTGGTTTACGGTAGATTATTTTATTTTGGGGGAAAACGGCCTCTTACTTTTCCTACTCAGGTTTTGTGACTGGCAATTCACCAAATGAGGTGAGTGATGTTTTCTGAATGGAATTATATTTAATTTTGCCTCGCAAAAAGGATTTTAGACTTTGAAAATATTTTTGATTGTTGTTAATAATTAATTATTTGTTAAAATAGTTGTTCGACACATTTTTTCCATAAATCGCAATGCGGTTTTGATTCTCCGCTTCCCGCGGAGCGATTTTTGTGACTGGCAATTCACCAAATGAGGTGAGTGATGTTTTCTGGACGGAATTTTATTTAAATTTGCTTCGCAAAGAGGATTTAAGACTTAGAAAATATTTTTGATTGTTGTTAACAATTAATTATTTGTTAAAATAATTGTTCGACACATTTTTTCCATAAATCGCAATGCGGTTTTGATTCTCCGCTTCCCGTGGAGCGATTTTTGTGACTGGCAATTCACCAAATGAGGTGAGTGATGTTTTCTGGATGGAATTCTATTTAATTTTGCCTCGCAAAGAGGATTTTAGACTTAGAAAATATGTTTGATTGTTGTTAACAATTAATTATTTGTTAAAATAGTTGTTCGACACATTTTTTCCATAAATCGCAATGCGGTTTTGATTCTTCGCTTCCCGCGGAGCTGAACAAACGATTTTTGTGACTGCAGCCTGTACGAGGTTTGAATCATCCAAATTTTTGTTGAATATAATCAACGCTTCATTGAAACAAACCTTGATTTTCTCAATTCCACAAAAGTCTTTTGTTGTTTCAAAAAAGCTGCTTTGACGTTTAGCGTTGATTCAACAAAAATAATGATTTTCAAATCTACAAAACGTTTTGTTGATTCAAATATGCCTTATTTTTCTGCGTGTAGCAATGCACCAAATCCCTGACTGAAAAGTCCGTGCAATCGTACGACGTCGCACAGATGTCATACGTTTTTGCACCTAAATGTCGTGTTTGTCGTGCGATCGATAATCGAAATTGTACGACATTGTCGTACGATATTCGACCGACCTCGCACGGTTTTGTTATTTAGGATGTCGCGCCTTTGTCGTGTGCTGTCATTTCGGATTTTTAGGTTATGTTGCATTTGAAAAAAACTGTTGTTCTGTTTTCGTTATTTTTTTTATTTAAGCACACATAATTTTACTTTTAACTCCACTTTTTCACTAAATTTAGCTTTCGGATCGCCGATTCTTCTCAGACTTGGGTTCCTTCGGATGTTCTCGCTTGGTGTTTGCCTTGACCGAGGCTTCCGGCTTGGATGTTTGTCTTCGAAGTCCGACGGATTGATGGCCACTGGAGTATGAGACAATATGGGTTTGTGGAACGGATGTTTCCGCGGTCGTAACTGCTTCCGTGGGTTCACGGATGCCACGCGGGCCACACGTAAACGCATGGTTTCTGGCAGGATTATATTGGAATATGCATGTTGCCTGAAAAAAGAAAGCGTTAATCGGCTTTTTGAAAAATGCAGTGAAAGTTCAAAGCAAAAATTTAAACAATTAAGCCAATATTGAATATGCCTAAAAAAATAAAATTTAGTACATCTAAAAATGAAATTAAAAATTTTAAAACCGTAAATCAATCAAAAAATAACAATTACAAATTTAAAGAATATAAGAATTAAAAAATAACGAGAAAATTAAATAAAGGAATTCAAAAATCCCTAAATTTGAAAATTGTACACCCAAACGGCGGTCGCATGATTGTGATGCATGGTGGCATGAAAGTATATCAGAATCTGCATGAAAACTGTCCTCATGCATTTTTTGCGATATAGGGGTATGACATTTTTGCCCGTTACCGACAATTATCGACATTACCGACGGCTTTTTGGTTGTATTTCACAAAAAAAAACATTAACAGAAGGAGGATTGAACCACCAACTTCTTGGTTAGTGAACCGACACGCTTCCACCGCGCCATGGACGCTTGATGAAAAGTGAGTGAAAGAGCACCAACATATGCTTCTCTTTGGAGTGTTGTTCGGGGACGGGCCAGCGTTATATGTGTTGGTGAGAACTGCAGATCGCTGAAATGTTTACACGCGGGCAAAAATGATCTACGGGCTTGCTGCAAAAAATGTTATAAAACATGACACTTTCTGCAGCAAATCCACTGTTGCAGATTTTGAGATATATTTTTCCTTTGGGTGTAGAATGTAAAAAAATATATATAGAATTTTTGAATTTCAAGCTTTAACAATATTTAAAATTTCAAAAGCTTTTAAAAACTTTAAAACTTTTTCAAGCTAAAAGATTATCAGAACTTCAAAATTTAAAATTTAAGAATTTAAGAACTTCTTGGCTTAAACCGTAGGGAACTACGAATACTCGCAGGGCTTCTAACAGGACATTGTCCTGCCAGATATCACCTGCACAAAATCGGCAGGTGGCCTAACAACCTCTGTCGTTTTTGTTTAACTGTGCTGGAAAGCTCGGCACATTTACTCTGCTTCTGCGGAGCACTTGTGTCTCGAAGGCTGCGGTTCTTTGGATCGCACCTTCTTACGCCGTACGATGTATGGCACCACACCCATCCCAAGAAGGTCATACAGTTCATCGACTGTATTGCGCCGAATTGGGATAAACCATGTCTGCAAAATAACCCCTCGTCTTCCGATCCAATGGATACGAGTAATTTGTAGTATGGACAGTAACCAGGGTACATCACAAAAGATAGCCTTCTCAGGTGGTCGCAGTGAACTTAACCCAATGCCCATTGGGCAACAAAAAAAAAATTAAGAATTTAAGAATTTAAGAATTTAAGAATTTAAGAATTTAAGAATTTAAGAATTTAAGAATTTAAGAATTTAAGAATTTAAGAATTTAAGAATTTAAGAATTTAAGAATTTAAGAATTTAAGAATTTAAGAATTTAAGAATTTAAGAATTTAAGAATTTAAGAATTTAAGAATTTAAGAATTTAAGAATTTAAGAATTTAAGAATTTAAGAATTTAAGAATTTAAGAATTTAAGAATTTAAGAATTTAAGAATTTAAGAATTTAAGAATTTAAGAATTTAAGAATTTAAGAATTTAAGAATTTAAGAATTTAAGAATTTAAGAATTTAAGAATTTAAGAATTTAAGAATTTAAGAATTTAAGAATTTAAGAATTTAAGAATTTAAGAATTTAAGAATTTAAGAATTTAAGAATTTAAGAATTTAAGAATTTAAGAATTTAAGAATTTAAGAATTTAAGAATTTAAGAATCGGCAGCCGATTAAACTGGAAACACTATTTCTTCCCAAGGTCCGTGGGGGCAAAATCTACACTCTCCGGGTTTCAAGTCCATAGCATTGTTGACGAATAGGATCCTAGACAACATCGATGAACTACACTTTCTACGAGGAATGCTAGATACACCTGTTCTGCAAATTCCTGCAGCATACCCACAGGTGAAAGCTGCTGCACTTGAAATTGCAACGTTATCAGCAAGGACACTTGAGCACCACGCGTCATCTACAATCTACCAGGAGCTGATAGCTGATGAACCGGATCCAGATTTGCTCAGTGCATCGCGTCAGTGGAGACGAATCTTCGAGAACGTCAATGATCGTAGGCTGCCATCCGACCATCGTGCAACTTGGTACAGGATAATTCATGGAAAAGTGCAACATAAGGAGTAACTCTACGGAAAACATCGTTGCATTTCCGCGGAGTGTGACGAATGCCCTGGAGAAATTGAATCTATAGAACACAAACTCTTTGCTTGTTCTACGTCTAGGCCAGTGTGGCTGTTTTTAAAACAGCAACTGAGCATAGTCAACCCCATTTTGCTTCAAAAACCTAACAATTTCTTTTTGTTTCCTGAACTTTATGGACTAGATCAGAATGATTCACTTAGGATTAAAATTCTCTTGGGAAAATATTTCCACTTTATTATAAAAACTCCCAAGGAAGAAGTAACCGTTGAAAATTTAAATTGTGAATTATAAAATAATTTTAAGCAACTTCTGACAAATAAAACCAAGATCTGTAAAAAAAAAGAATTTAAGAATTTAAGAATTTAAGAATTTAAGAATTTAAGAAAAAAAAAAAAAACAACAACAACAAACAACTATTTTAACAAATAATTAATTGTTAACAACAATCAAACATATTTTCTAAGTCTAAAATCCTCTTTGCGAGGCAAAATTAAATAGAATTCCATCCAGACAACATCACTCACCTCATTTGGTGAATTGCCAGTCACAAAAATCGCTCCACGGGAAGCGGAGAATCAAAACCGCATTGCGATTTATGGTAAAAATGTGTCGAACAACTATTTTAACAAATAATTAATTATTAACAACAATCAAAAATATTTTCAAAGTCTAAAATCCTTTTTGCGAGGCAAAATTAAATTGAATTCCATCCAGAAAACATCACTCACCTCATTTGGTGAATTGCCAGTCACAAAAATCGCTCCGCGGGAAGCGGAGAATCAAAACCGCATTGCGATTTATGGAAAAAATGTGTCGAACAACTATTTTAACAGATAATTAATTATTAACAACAATCAAAAATATTTTCAAAGTCTAAAATCCTT
Organism: Culex pipiens pallens; assembly: GCF_016801865.2. Lineage (NCBI taxonomy): Eukaryota > Metazoa > Arthropoda > Insecta > Diptera > Culicidae > Culex > Culex pipiens. Next base: position 39,908,071 of record NC_068937.1, on the reverse strand, counting down.
TTTGCGAGGCAAAATTAAATTGAATTCCATCCAGAAAACATCACTCACCTCATTTGGTGAATTGCCAGTCACAAAAATCGCTCCGCGGGAATCGGAGAATCAAAACCGCATTGCGATTTATGGTAAAAATGTGTCGAACTACTATTTTAACAAATAATTAATTGTTAACAACAATCAAAAATATTTTCAAAGTCTAAAATCCTTTTTGCGAGGCAAAATTAAATTGAATTCCATCCAGAAAACATCACTCACCTCATTTGGTGAATTGCCAGTCACAAAAATCGCTCCGCGGGAAGCGGAGAATCAAAACCGCATTGCGATTTATGGAAAAAATGTGTCGAACAACTATTTTAACAAATAATTAATTATTAACAACAATCAAAAATATTTTCAAAGTCTAAAATCCTTTTTGCGAGGCAAATTTAAATAAAATTCCGTCCAGAAAACATCACTCACCTCATTTGGTGAATTGCCAGTCACAAAACCTGAGTAGGAAAAGTAAGAGGCCGTTTTCCCCCAAAATAAAATAATCTACCGTAAACCAACGGCGACCACTTGTTCGCGTTCTTGTTACTCTCTTCTCAGCGAGTTGAGTCAGTGTAGTGAGCTGGGACGTGCATCTAAGTTTTGTTTTTGGCCGGTGTGTGCCCCGTGGGTTCGAATCTTGTTCTCTCCCGCTCGCTCTCTGAGCTGATTTGTTTTTTTTTTCTCTCTGCGCGTTTTCGAGCAATCTTCCGGCCGGAAGGTGCTCGACTTGGGTTTTCGAGCAATCTTCCGGCCGCTCGACTTTTGAGGCTTTTCTGGACCTGATTTGAGGTCGGCGGAATCTTTGCATGCTGGACGCGATTCACAAAGGGAATTTTATTTCCGAAGATGACATTCGAAGCACGATGAAAAATGCTTTCGAATGAAGTATAATAGTTCTGGGTTTTTTAGCCGGATGGGCGAACCAGCATGTGATAATGCATTGATATCGTCGAAACTAGCAGTTTAGTGCAGATATTAACTACTAAGCTTAATAATTCGTCGAGATATGTATCTCAGTGGATTGGGTTTTGAAAGAGCTTGACAAAAATGTGCAACATGCCGAAATTGTGGTTAATTTTGGCCTCGTTTTAGTCGATTTGGAGGCGGCTGAATGCAAACAATTTTCCTAAAATGGCTGTAACTTTGGCAAATTTCAATGGATTTTTGTCCCGTTTCAGCCGGGGATGGAGGACATTCCGGACTACCTAGTTATGCAAAAATGAAGCAATTTTGAAAAAATTTCATCGTTTTTATGTTTTTTGGGTTTAGGTTTGCAAATCGTTTTTCGTAAATATCTTTTTACAGGAAAGGGCTACGGGGAAGATTTTCAATAGCGACTTATCTGAAGCTTAGAGGGATCGAATGCGACCGGAAGTGTCCAAATCCGTTCAGCCATTTCCGAGAAATCGCAGTGACATTTTTTGGCCAATTTTCAAGTGATTTTATATGGCATTCCTCGAAGAGGAAGCCAAAAATCGCTCCGCGGGAAGCGAAGAACCAAAACCGCATTGCGATTCATGGAAAAAATGTGTCGAACAACTATTTTAAAAAATAATTAATTATTAAAAACAATCAAAAATATTTTCAAAGTCAAAAATCCTCTTTGCGAGGCAAAATTAAATAAAATTCCATCCAGAAAACATCACTCACCTTATTTGGTGAATTGCCAGTCACAAAAATCGTTTGGAATTTGAACTATGAATATGAACAAAAAACAAAATTGAATCAGGTGGGGATTCGTACTCACACCTTCGATTTGGTTGTTTGGGACGCAAAGCAGTCGGCTATTAGAAGGAATATATTTAGCTGCGAAATGATACGTAGTGTTGAAGTATGTTATCTATCTTCTCATATTAAATACGCGCTGATCCCTGATTTGCCTGACGGGATTAGAAGTTTAAATATAGATCGAGTTTCCTTCAGATGTTTGCTTCTATGCTTAGGCTGGGCCGACAAATGCCCAGCGACCTCGGAATTGGACCGCAAGGAGCTCTGTCATTCTGAAACGGGTAGCAGGAAGCAGCGCGAGGGCTATCACCACATAATATCCGGGACTGAGATAAGTTATATCAGCATTCGGCATATACAAAGTCTGATACAAACTATACTTTCCCATAATTTCACTAACGGTTAGCGGATATTGGATTGGACCACACACACACACACGTTTAGCTCCGCGGGAAGCGAAGAATCAAAACCGAATTGCGAATTATGGAAAAAATGTCTCGAAAAACTATTTTTACAAATAATCAATTATTAACAGCAATCGAAAACATTTCAAAGTCTAGAATCTTCTTTACGTGGCAAAATTCAATTAAATTCCACAAAAAGGTAGACTTGTTTGTTTCACATACTTGAGAGATTTTTTTGTGTCGCTTTGTTATTTTTGAAAAAAATATTTTCTCTTTAGCAGGTATTGAATTAAATCAACACTATTTTAAAACTTTTTTTTATTACTCAAGGATATGGCAAGACTAAGATATATTAACCCCGCATTGGTTACGGCCGACCATCGAAATGCAATCATACCCGGCCTATAAATAAACTCCGTTAAGGTCGTCCCATGACCGAGGCAGTTTCCTAAAAGCTCGATTGAATCTGCATGATTTGTCCGTTCGCCTCCTCGTTCTGGTGCGGAAACTTGATCTTTCAATCCAGACGGCCGAATCCGTGCAAAGCCGGACTGAGAATTTCCACGTGGTTCATGTTGACGATGACTTTGATGGCGAAGATCGAGCTGAACACATCATGTTGGTTGAGCAGCTCATCATGATTCGCCACACAACGCAATCGCTGATCTTTTCCGAGTCGAAACTTTAATACCTACAGACCCTCAAGCATATCTGATTCATGAACTGTGCGACGACTTCCAGATGACCCTCCTAAACAGGGACAAGCAAGTTACGCGCATTGCAACACCACCAACGTCAACCACGTCCGGTACGAAGGCGAGTGCCATCGACTTGTCGCTCTGTTCCAACAGTCTGGCAGTTCTCTGTGACTGGAACGTGCTCCAAGATCCTCGTGGCAGTGATCACTTGCCGATCGCTATTCTGGTTAGCCATGGCCCACAGCAATCGACAACGGTGGAGATGCCTTACGATCTGACGCGAAATATCGACTGGAAACAGTACGCGGAGGCAGTCTCCATTGGAGTTGAGCTGCGAGATGGGTTGGCACCGCTTGAAGAATATGCGTTTCTGGCTAATTTGATCTATGACAGTGCGTTACAAGCTCAGACGAAACCCGTCCCGGGACCATACATCCGAACGCGCCCTCCACTTCCCTGGTGGGACAAGGAGTGTACGGATCTCTCGGCGGCCAGGTCTGTAGCTTATGTGGACTTCTGCAAGTGTGGATCCCCAGCGAACTTCCAAAGGTATAGAGCTCTCGATCGAAGGTACAGTAATACTCTGAAGCGGAAGAAGCGAATGTACTGGCGGGAGTTCGTTGAAGGATTACCAGCAGATACATCCATGAGCACTCTGTGGCGCGTTGCGAGGGCCATGCGTAGAGGTTCCGTTCCGAACGAGAGTGTGGAAAAATCGGACAAGTGGATATTGGATTTCGCCAAGAAGGTGTGCCCGGACTCGGTGCCGACACAACCATCATTCGACGTTTTTGATGGGAGCGATTCTAATCCTCCCTTCTCGATGGTAGAGCTCTCCATAGCACTATTGACGGGCAACAACACTGCTCCTGGTCCGGACAAGATCAAGTTCAGCTTGCTGAAGAATCTTCCGGACGTCGCCAAGCAGCGTCTGTTGAATCTGTTCAACACGTTGGTGGAGCAGAACATAATTCCACACGAATGGCGACAGGTCCGGGTGGTTGCCATTCAAAAGCCCGGTAAGCCGGCGTCCGACCACAACTCGTATCGTCCAATCAGCTTGCTGTCGTGTCTACGCAAGTTGCTGGAGAAGATGATCCTCGACCGCCTCGAACCATGGATGGAACGAGAGCACTTGCTGTCAGACACGCAGTATGGCTTCCGGAGAGGCAAGGGAACAAGCGACTGTCTAGCCTTGCTGGCCACAGGGATCGACATAGCCCGTGGTAAGAAACAGCAAATGGCTTCTGTCTTCCTAGACATCAAGGGTGCATTTGATTCAGTCTCCATCGATGTGTTGGGAGTAAAGCTTCGGCGGAGCGGTCTCAATCCGACGATGTGCAACTTCCTCATCAACCTGTTGTCAGAAAAACACATGCACTTTGTGCAAGGTGATCTGGCAATCACCCGGATAAGTTACATGGGTTTGGCACAAGGCTCACGCCTTAGTCCATCCATGTATAACTTCTACGTCAGCGACATCGATGATTGCTTGACCGGAGACTGCACCCTTATACAGTACGCAGATGACGCAGTGGTTTCAATCGCTGCCAAGAAAGAAGTCGATCTGCTAGAACCCTTGCAAGATACTCTGAACAACTTGGCCCATTGGGCAGTGGGAAAGGGTATTGAATTCTCTCCGGAGAAGACGGAACTGGTCGTTTTTACGGGGAAGCATGAACCGGCACAGCTCAATCTTTCTCTTTCGGGAAAGACTATCGAGCAGTCGGACCACTTCATGTACATGGGTACCATCTTCGATCAAAAGGGAACATGGGGGAAGCACATCAACTACCTGAAGCAAAAGTGCCTGCAAAGAACTAATTTTCTGCGCAGCGTCTCTGGCAACCGGTGGGGTGCTCATCCTTCTGACCTGCTTCGACTGTACAAGACAACGATACTCTCGGTGCTGGAATATGGCAGTTTCTGCTTCGAGTCAGCTGCGAAATCACGCTTGTTGGTTCTCCAGCGGATACAGTACCGAAGTCTTCGCATTGTCTTGGGATGTATGCACTCAACTCACAACATGACCCTCGAGGTCTTGGCGGGAGTGTTGCCTCTGCGAACTCGTTACTACGAACTGTCTTACCGGTTCCTGATCCGGTGTGATTACAGGAATAAACTGGTAATTGACAACTTTGAAACGTTGCTGAACCTTCACGTTGAGTCACGGCGCATGCTTCTATACTATGACTTTATGTCATCGTGGGAGTCGAGCCCGTGCACAACGGTACAGCGCACGCCTCCGTTAACCAGCAGCACCCTGATTGGCTTCGACACGTCCATGAAAGCCGATACTCGCGGTATCCCAAACCATCTTCTGCGGGGGGTTGTACCGTCGATCTTCGCATCAAAGTACAACCATGTTCCTCCAAACAACAGATTCTTCACCGATGGCTCCAAGCTCGACGGCTGTACGGGCTTCGGTGTTTATCATGAATCTTATCAGCTGTTCTTTAAGCTGAAGGACCCGAGTTCGGTTTATGTCGCAGAGTTAGCCGCGGTTTACTGCGCACTGCGAATCATCGAGACCATGCCACCTGACCACTACTTCATCTTCACCGATAGCTTTAGCTCTGTTGAGGCTATCCGGTCTCTGAAGCCGACCAGGGAGTCTACGTTTTTCCTCACGGAAATACGCAAGACTTTAAACAACCTGGCGGCTCAGTCCTTCAGCATCACGGTGGTATGGGTCCGCGCTCATTGCTCGATTCCGGGTAATGAGAAAGCGGACTTGCTCGCCAAGAAGGGTGCTGAGAGTGGAGACATTTTTGAAAGGCCAATTAGCCTACAAGAATGCTACGGTTTTCCGAGGCAGCGTGCGCTTCTGGATTGGCAAAATCAATGGGACGACGACACCAAGGGACGTTGGATGTATTCCATACGACCTAAGGTGCAAAGAAAAGCCTGGTTCAAGGGAATGGACTTGACGCGTGGATTCATCAGAACGATGTCCCGCCTTATGTCGAACCATTACTCGTCCAAGGCTCATCTGTACCGTATCAACATGAGTGATACGAACCTTTGCGACTGTGGGCAGGGTTATCAGGACATCGACCATCTCGTATGGGCGTGTCCAGATCACCAGGCTCACAGAATTAAGTTGAAAGATACCCTCAGGGCCCGAGGAAGACCACCAGAAATCCCGATGCGATACGCGCTATCTCAACTAGACCTTGATGTTCTCTATCCTATCTATCAGTTCCTCTCAGATTCCAAAATATCTATTTAGTTTTCTTCCAGTTAGTTTCCCTTCAGTTAGTTTTCCTCTAGTTAGTATAACTCGCCTTCACACAAAGCCGTCGTTTCTGGTTGCACCGGAAGCAAAGCAAGATCGCCCCAGCAGCTGGACGCCGAGTTGCGGCTGAGGACAAAACGCAAAGGCCAGCAGAGCCAACCAAGACCCCTACACAATCCCCCTTCCCTTCCCACGCCTTGTCTTTAACATCAATCCCTTCCCTACTAACCCCGAGTAGGCCGCGGGTAATCGGCTCCCCTCCCACTAACATTTACACACAAGATCCTCTGTAATTATTAAGTCAAATGTAATTACAAAAGCCGACTCGGTCCTAACCAGGTCCCAGTACCGAAAAGGACCTAATAAAAATAATTTTATGAAAAAAAAAAAAAAAAAAAAACTTTAATACCTGAAATGATCCAACGTTGTTCAAAACTTGTATTAACAAACCTGGAGTTTTTTTTGAAAAGGTCCAATAAACCAAATTTCCAGTTTTTGCTTTTTGGGTGTTTTTAGAACCGCCTTGAGTCAGGGGTATTCAAAAACACCCAAAAAGCAAAAACTGAAAATTTGGTTTATTGGTCCTTTTCAAAAAAAAACTCCAGAAACACTATTCCAGCTCTTACCGATACCTTTGCTAAAGACGATCGCTGGGACAAGTAGCTGTGGCACCATCACCAATTAACACCAGCATCTGCTTCCGGGAGGTCCATTTACAGATTCTTGGGTTTGTGCGTCATCGTACGACGGCTTCGATCAGCTTCCTTTTGCCACCTCAATCGCCTTTACCCTGGTGTTGTACTTTTTCGGAAATATCGGCCGACTTTTCCGGACCAATTTTGATTAATTGGCAGGTTCCATGAAGACACGGCGCGATTAAAGGTTGGCCCAGTACAAAAATATCAGAAAACTGCTCCAAAAAGTTTTGCTAGACGAATATAGATGGCGTGCACAACAGTGGACCTAGTTTCCAAATTACCCCCACCAAATCGAAGCGATGACAAAAACCATTAGCCCCAATTTTTAGTTCCCGGATTGGCCGCTAGGTGGCGCAAAATCATTTTTTGTGACTGGGAAATTTCACCCTAGTTTCAGACCAGTAAAAGTTACACCTTTTTCAGTTCGGACCCCTGAACTGGCAAAGATGTAACTTTTACACTTTTTGCAGTTCGCACTTTACACTTTTTTCAGTTCGAGGGTTGAAACTAGTCGGTGGTGTAAAATCGAACTGCAAAAAGTGTAATGCTGATTCTCCGTGTGTAATCGTACCTGAACTGAATTTCGTGTAATCGAACTCGATTTCGTGTAATGCCTATCCTCCGTGCAGTTCCACATAAGTTTGCATATGACGCCGTTATCGAAAGAAAGCTGCCGCCGCTCATCAGGCCGTTGTCAAAACAACAAAACAGGACCTCGTCTGTCACACGGCACGGACACGTCAGTCTGCTACGGGGTTTCTACTGAGCGCTCGCTCTGTCCGGAAAATATCTTCCTATCCGGTTTCAATTTGCCCACTGAACAACAAAAAGTGAGTTACAATCTTAACGAGAGCCTGTAACAACCAACCAACTTTGACAAACTTATTTATTTACAGAACTTCAACCATGGAACCAAACGGAACCAACGACGGAGAGACGTACGTCACTTCCGTGAGGAAAACCGAGTACCGCTACACTTGGGTCATCAACAACTTCAGCGTCTGGCTGGAAAACGTCGAAGGAAAACAGTGCTCGCCCCAATTTCCTTCCGGTGAGCAGGAACCGGTGAAATGGTGCTTGAATTTCTATCCAAACGCATCAATGGCCAACGGCGATGAAAAGTGCTGTTCTCTGTTTGTTGAATTAGTATCGTCGCCGAAAGGCAAAGCGTCTGCGACTTTGGAATTTACATTGGCTGACGCAAACGGAAATCCAATATTGCGGAGAACCTGCAAGCATGAGATTACGGTGAAAAGCGACTGGGGGTTTAATAATTATATTTCAAGGGATAATCTGCTCGAAAAGGTCAAGCCAGGTGATACACTCGTAATTAAGTGCAAGATAACAGTTCATTCTACGATCGTAAACGAAAAGCTGGTAAAAACCCCCAAACCTCTACCGAGCAGTTTGGCCAAAGATTTGAAGACCCTCGTCGGTGTCGACAGCAAGTTTGGCGACGTCACCATACTGGTCGCTGGCCAGCGATTCCCGGCGCACAAATGTATCCTGTCGGCCAGGAGCTCCGTCTTCAGCGCCATGTTCGAGCACCAGATGCAGGAAACGATCGAGAATTGCGTTTCCATCGACGACATCGAACCGCCAGTTTTCGAAGCGCTGCTCGGGTTCATCTACACGGACGAGCTGACCAGTCTGGAGACGATGGCCCACGCGCTGTACAAAGCGGCTGATAAGTACGACGTTCCGACGCTGAAAAGCCACTGCCGTTGCCACATCCTGGAGAAGCTCAGCTGGGAAACGGCAGCCGAAACGTTGATGCTTGCGGACCTGTACGGCGACCTCGAGATGAAGAAGCACGTGCTGCAGTTTCTCAGCGTCAGCGTGGTGGCCAAGGTGACGGAGACGGACGGCTGGAAGGAAATGGTGCGGGCGTGTCCGCACCTCGTGGACGAAACGATCAGGGCGATGGCTGCCAAAGGTGACTGCTAGGAATGTCATCTTGCAATTAAAAAAGCACCTGTTTGCTTACTACTGTTAAAACTTTTATTAACTTCTTAATTGTTAGCATGCTTCTGGAGAAAATTAAGGCCCTGGGGGAGGCCAAACGGACAATCTACGGAGCTGTGCAGATCTAACACTATGAAAGCGAAGAACCGTGTGTGCAACTTCCAATCGGATAAGTTTGGACTAAAAGAACATACAATTATATTATATTTGCGTACTGATGACCTACTCACGTTACACAATTACGATCTACTACTCTCTGTTGGGCTGGAAGATCTCGGCGACCTTCGCGCCCACAATGTTTCAATTTTAGCATAATACTAATTTAACCGTAGAGACAGCTTCTTAACTGATAAACACGCACACACACACACTCTCTCTCTCGTTACTGCACTTCAATCTTGTTGGCCGTCGTCGCCGCCGCCGGCTGCATGGTAGCCTGGAACAGCTTCATCACCGCATCGTGCAGCTCGGCATTGGCGCCGGCCGTCGCCGCAGCGCTCTCCGTGATCCGCTCGTTGCACTCCTGCGGCGGGAATCCGCACAGCTGGCGTCGAATCTCCAGATCGCGGCGCGCGCTCAGCGCCCTGCTGCAAGGGCCGGCGGCGCGCAAGATCAAATTGCGACGCGCACGGGCTCGCTCGCGCATAGCCACGTGCACCGACGCCACCGGGTGCAGGATTTTGTCCATTTCGGCGAGGTTCGCCTCCTGCTCGGTTTGCTCTTCGGCGGCGGCCGCCGATTCCGCCTCCTCCTTGATTGCGGCCTGCTGCTCCCGTTCGGCGACCTCCTTCTGTTCGTCCTCGTCCAGCACCTCCTTCTTGATCTTGACCCCGTGGAACAGCTGCTGCGCTTCCTCTTCGCGCTTGACCGCGGCCTGCTTCTGCGCCGCGGCCGCCGCCTTGAACTCGTGGATCTCATCGCGCAGCTTATCCTTGGACTCGGTCAGGACGCGCTGGGCGTACGCTTCGCCGGCCAGCCGCACCGAAATGCCAATGTCCAGCAGGATGTGGTGCGCCTTCCAGCGGTTGCGCGCCGACACCGGAATGGTCTGCTCGGGCCGCAGCTTGGCGCGCGTTTCCTGCGCCAAACTGGCCCAATCCACGCCCAGGGCGTCGCCAAGACCTATAACACAAACAAAAAAACACCAATTAAAACGTCAACCTCACCCCCAAAAGCAACAACCCCCCTCACCCTTGAACTTGTTCTCCTCCTCGAGCTCGCCGTCGGAAATCTCCTCAAAGTCCAGCGTCTCAAAGTCCTTCTTGAGTTCCTTGTTGGCGTGCAACTTGCCGGCCACCTTCGGGTCCTTGGGATCGGGATGCTGCTGGGCGGCCGTTTCCTCGGATGTCGCTGCTGCGCCAAGTTCGGAACCTTCCTGCGGCAAGCCATCGGCGGTCGACGATTCACCGTGCTCGGCGGACTGTTTGTCGGCGGTGGCGGCGGCGGCGGCAGCGGATTCGTTCAGTAGGGCAATTTCCTGCGATGAAGAGGGGGGAGTTGATTAAAAATGTAGCTGATAAACTGTTGAAAGCAAAATGAAGCAGCTATTAAACTCAAGGAGAACGAAAAAAAAGTGAGCTGTCTTGGTAATCATCACAGAAGCTGGACAGAGAGTTCAACTTCTTGTTGAATTGGGGTTTGCTGGAAACAATAATAAGATCTAAGGGCAACAACCAAAGGCATGCTTGAACTAGAACTAGTAAAAAAAGAGCATAATTTCCTTTTAGATCGGAACAAATCGATTTGCCATGAACCCACTTTATGATCTAATCTCGTGTGAAGGAGGTATCAAACTATGTTTTGTTTGTTTGCAAAAACTTCAGCTTGCATACATTTTACATTGTTTCCCAGTTTGCAAGTTTAGCAAACTATCAAACATGAAAAAAGCGAGTTTGTTTTTTTGTCATAGGCTAATACCTCCTTTAGTTTACAAAAGGCCGTGACCGCCATCCGAAAATTAAATTTTCGTTGTTTTTCAGTCGAGAGCATTTGAAGGACGTGCAGATGAACAATCTTAACTTATTTTTATTTTCCTTCCAGGTGCTACGACCAGGCAAGAACCGAGGATCGGTTTAAAATCTAATATAAAATAATAACAAAATTTACTCCTTGTACTCCGTACTTCGAGATCATGTAACAGACGAGGCCTACGCTCCTAAGTGCATCTCCAGCGCGGGTAGCAAACATCGAAGCAAATCAAATTTGCACCCGACGTCAACCCCTCCGCGGTACCTGTCGTGGTAGCAAATTTGCTCTCAGTTCTTCGGGATTTCACTTTGCTACCCGCTATTCTGCTGGTTTGCTACTGCGGCAAATGGAATGATGCACGGAAAACTATGCAAAGCGTCAACATATTTCGCATTGTTCTCAGGAATGGTCTAACTAATTTGGCTCGTTTCAGGACTGTTTTGTGCCTTAATTTATGCCTAACAAAGTGTACTATTGAAATTTGGAAATAATTTAACCATTTCATTGTTATAAGCATTTCAAGTAAAACATTTTTTGGATGCTTTTTGGACTTATTGAATGTATTTTGGAGACATCGCTGAACCTATTTTGGACCTACACTCTGATTGGTTGAAATTTTGACAACTCGAATTGCGGCGTGCGGCGGCAACACGCACACTTACAGAAACTCGGTTTGATAAACCAAAGGGCCTATCCACGATTATAATTTGGAAAATATGTATTTCAGAAATTAAATAATTAATGGATTTGAATTTGAAAACGTGTTTTAATTATATTGAATGGAAACTCGCGCATCTTTAGCAAGTCTCTGTCCTATTTACAATTTGCTTAATTAATTGTTCAAGCATTAGAACATAAAAGACAACCCGTTATTAGTCGCAATAAAAACACCTTAACTTAAAATTAAATGAGATACATTCACAATACATAACAAGTTACAATGAAAAAAGGTTCTAAATTTTACGCAGAGCTGAAGTTCAAATATTATTAAACAATCAAGAAATTTTAAAGGGAGATTATAGCTTGTAACTTGGTGTGAAACTTTCTCATCTGTTATGTTAAACTTTACAGTTGCTTGACAAAAAGTTTAACTACATGTTGCAGTTTTAAAAACAATGTAATATTTGAAAAAAATCGTTGGTTTGAATACCAGGGTGCCTTTAATAGTCATAGTTTGTTTTGTTAAAAGCAGATTTGAGGTGTTCAAACATTATATTTACTTCGAACTTACCATCACTTAGGTTGCTGATATAATTTTTAAGAAAATCGTTTATGTCAATATTTAGTTAACTAAGTTTATAAGCTTTTTAACCTTATACATATAAGTTTTAGGTGAAATTGTTGAAATTCAGAATTTTGCCTGAAATTCGTTGAAACTAGTTTTGTTTATTAAATTATATATTACATGTTTAACTGAATTCAAAGAACGAATCAAAAGTATTCACATTTTATATGAAATATGTTTTACTGAAAATGCCTTTAAATTAGGAGATTTTTTTAAATTATGTTTCAAAAACAAATAATATTTAATAAGACTTATTATTCACAAACTTATTTTACCTTTTCCTAGTACAAGATTGTCTCAAGAGTCTGAAAATGCATTCCGTTTTATGATTCAAAATTATGTTCATTGAAAAAATCATGACACTTTGAGAAGATTAAAATAATGCGATTTAGCAACATTTTATTAATTATAGTTAACTAACTTTTTAAACCTTTAAATATCTCATGAAAAGTTCTTCATGAGGTACTTTGAGCACTTCTCTACCACGGTCAGTATATGATTCCATACCATTCCGTACGTATTTAATTTGTACTCTTCATTTTGCGGAAAAATCTCAAACCTATCAAAGTCACTCAGATTTACGGTAATCAGATATGTCTCAAATCATAAAATTCATAAAGTTAACATCGCACCTCTTTTGCATTTTTTTTCGATGATTTTTATTTTTCTAGCTGGTTCAATTGTGTTTCTAACATGATTGACACGGTAATTTTTTTCCATATGAATATTTTTCTGATTAGTTTACAATACGTCGTAACAGCCATCACGATCTTCGACACTTGTTTGATTTTTTTCTCTGAATCAAACCAAATTTTGTTTGTTTTCCAGTAAAGAGCATTTAGAAGACGTGCAGATGACAATTCAAAGCATTTTTTATTTATAATTCGTAAATTGATCGAGAACTGATCGAAAAATTGATTTGTTTATAACTAGCGCTTAGGATCTTTTCAAAACTAACTCAAGATTTTTTAAATTTAATTCATACGACTTTTTCAAAAACCACTCGTAAGCAATGTTGACAGCTCCTGTCACGGTGACAGCTGACGATTAAATGAACTAGACCCTTTAGGGGTTTCAATCGTTTCCCCTTCAATTCCAACAGGGTAGCCAGTTTGCATTTTTTGAAGCAACAATTAAAAATATATGCAGCTAAATTGGTGATAATGATGTTACGACAAAAATAAATCAACATCAGTTTAAATTTTGGGATACTTTGCAATCGGTCCTAACAATCATCTAAATCTCTATCATCAATTTGCAATTTTATCGTTTAAAAAACATATTTTCGTTATTGCTGTTAATCATTTGCTTTTTAAAACTTAGATTTCTTTCAAATAATTAAAGTAAAGAAATTCAACTCAAAATATTAAATTAAAAATTATCAATTAATTTCAATGAAATACACTCAAACCCCGATGGTTTGACACCAACTGTTGTCAAACGAACGGGGTCACTATTTAGTTTGACACCCTTTTTACATGGAGTTCACATACACTACCAAACGCTTGTTTTGATAGTGTGCGTGAGCGCCGTGTAAAAAGTGACAGTTCGTCACTTTTTAGTTTGACTTTGACCAACCAACGGGGTACAAACTAAAAAAGTGTCAAACGAAAAAGTGACCAACCACCGGGGGTTGAGTGTATCGAAATAAATTGATAAACTAAACTGGCAACACCTTGTTATATATGTGTTGATGATAGCCTTGAACCGACGGCAAAGTAGGTCCAAAAACTGATCCAACGCGACTGATTTGAAAAAAATATTTTGAATTGAGTTTTTTTTCGATAATAGAATAGTTATTTCAATGGTTTAGTGATGAAAAACATAAAAGAATTGAATAAACAACAGTTACATGGCTCGGAAACCGGACGAAATTGCTTGGTGTCAGTGCAAAACAGAAAAAATCATCAAGGTGTCGCGAGCCAAGTCTGATAAGTAACGAGGCCAGAATTTTTGGACCTAATCTATGTGCTAGGAAAATGGTAGGAAGTTCGAATGGCATTGGAAAAAGTGGCTGAAAAAGCGGAAATAATCAAAAATGTTAACATTTTTGGAAGAGGTAAGCAACAAAACGATCCTGCTTACACTTTCTGTTGATTGGATTCAGTGAATTCGTACTTTAAAAGCCTGAACTACCTCGATTAATAAAAATAGGTCCAAAATAGGTACTAGGTCCAAAATAGGGTCATATACCCTACCAGTAGTTAAATTTTTCCATAAGTAAACAGAAACAGGCAAAAAAAAGTTACATTTCATTATTGGACGTTCTGGGTCCTCCAAAGTGTCCTGGAATACAGATCTTGGAGTCTACCGCCGTAACAACACGATTCTACCAAGTTTCCGATTATGGTTCATATTCAGTGATGTCCCTGGGACCCTTTGGCAACACTATGAGCTATGTGGATCACTTTTGGGATGTTCTGGGTCCTCCAAAGTGTCCTGGAAATCCTGGAAAACAGATCTTGGAGTCTAGTAATGCTAAACGGTGCCAGCTCCTGACGGGTTTCGCTTTGTAAGCGAAAGGATGGCTTGAATCCCATCTGGCGTGGCAAAAGGGGTAGGTGGCGGTCGAGAGAGGATTTTGGCTGCTGCGTGAGTTGAATTTGTTCAAGTCATAAACCTCCCAAAACCCAACACATTCAATCTCTCGAACGATCTGTGGGCGGCTGAGTCTGAGCATTGAAAAACTCTGTAACAATACACGGAGAAGTGCTTCAACTGCAATTTTTTACTCGCTAAGATACTCTCAAGCAAAATTCGAGTTGAATATTGGGCTATATGATCGGTATCGAACTCTATATGGGTCAAAAATATACGAGGTTTCCCCTCAATCTCACTTATCTTCACGTCCGCGGATTGGTTTCTCGTGTTCGTCAATACTGTATCACTCAAACAGAAGCATTCCAGAAGACGATCTATCGGCAGGCTGTAAACAGAAGCAAAACATAAAACCTAAGAACGGGCCATATTACAAAAGATACAAAAGTAACTACTCTGATAAAAAAAATACTAAAGGGTCCCAGGGACATCACTGAATATGAACCAAATATGATCCACATAGCTCAGAGTGTTGCCAAAAGGTTCCAGGGACATCACTGAATATTAACCATAATCGGAAACTTGGTAGAATCGTGTTGTTACGGCGGTAGACTCCAAGATCTGTATTTCAGGACACTTTGAAGGACCCAGAACATCCCAAAAGTGATCCACATAGCTCAGAGTGTTGCCAAAGGGTTCCAGGGACATCACTGAATATTAACCATAATCGGAAACTTGGTAGAATCGTGTTGTTACGGCGGTAGACTCCAAGATCTGTATTTCAGGACACTTTGGAGGACCCAGACCATCCCAAAAGAGATCCAAAGGGATCGAAGTGGTGCCAAATGGTCGTGGGGATATGACTGGTAATAACTAAGCTTCATTTGCCTGGAAAAATCGTTGTAAGCCTGAATTATCTTCAACATTTTCTGAAGTTTCCAAATTTCAGGTTTTCAGGATGTTCTAGGTCGTCAAAAAGGCCATTAACAACCACTCAAACATTTTTTCCTAGGTAGAGAAACTCATAAATTACAATTTTGCTGAACAATGTTATATGTTTTGAGCACTGTGTGATTTTATACAACCGAATTTCGGTATGGGTCATATATGACCCATCAGGCCTGAAAGGGTTAAAAAAATAAGAAAATAAAAAAAATATTGAAAAATTTAAAAACATTAAAAAAAATTAAGAAAATTTAATAAAAATTAAAAAAAAAATGAAAATTAAAAAAAAAATCAAAAAGTATTAAAAAAATGTAAAAATAAAAAAAAATTACAAAAAAAAGATTGAAAAAATTGAAAAAAGATGATAAAATAAAACAAAAAAATAGCTAAATAAATTTAAAAAAACAACAAACATTAAGCAATTTAAACGCATTTTTGAATTTTAAAATTTTACCGAAATAGGCCTTATAATTTTTTTTTAATTTTTGAATTTTTGAATTTTTAAATTTTTGTATTTTAACATTATTGAATTTTTAAATTTTAGAATTTTAAAATTTTTAAATTTTAGAATTTTAAATTTGTAGAATTTTAGAATTTTATATTTTTTGAATTTTGGAATTTTGGAATTTTTGAATGTTTGAATTTTTGAACTATTGAATTTTTGAATCATAGGTACACAAGAGCAGACATACAAAAATCTCCAAAACACGCATTCAAAACTTTGCTCCCGGCTTGCCGGTACTTGTCGGGTATCATATCAGAAAATGAGTACCCGACAGGTACCGACACATATTTTTCTTCTACAGAAGAACTTGAGATCAAATTTGATACCTGCTTTGCTACGCGCGGTCGGAGGCTCGGGGGCAAACTCGAGAGCAAATTTGGTGGGAATCAAATCGGGTAGCAAATGGTTTAACGTCGTCGGTTTAACTTTCGACATTTTCGAAAAATGAAATTCTTTGAACTTTTCAATAGCATTAAATAGTTTTATAAACTTTTAGCATTTCTATGCATGAATCAACACGTAATTATTGATTTTGAAGGTAAACGAGAGCAAAAATGATAAAAAAACCCATATTTGCCCCCCGCGGTGGGCTTGTTTCGGTGGCAAATTTGCTACCCTAGCGGTGGAGAAGACGGAGTTTTTTCAAGGTGGCAAATTTGCTCTCGGTATTCATGAGCCGGGTGCAAATTTGATTTGCACCCCAGCGCTGGAGATGCCCTAAGTCACAGCGAATCAACCAAAGGTAGCAAAAAACCAACAAAGAACCAAAAAATCTAGCGAAAACAACGAAAAAGCAACGCACAACACGCACAAACAAAAACAGAGGGGGAACTCTTACTCCCGTTCCGACGCGAAACGTCGTCCCGCCACCACCGTCGTCAACGTTGGCGTACAGATCGGGCAGCAGCAGCGCCGGTGGCGCTGGCCCACCGATACACCCGTCGTACGATTTGTACCGGGCCTTAGATAAAAAAGGACGCCGTGGGGGAAGCGACGGTTGATTCTGCGCGTCTTGAGATTGCTGATGGTTCTGGAGCACCTGCGACGGAATCATCATCGAGGACGACAAAGCGGTAGAGGGGGGCGGCGCAGCCGCCGCCACAACCGTCTCCAACGGTTCCGACTCACCAAAGTCATCCTCCTAGCGCAGCGTGTCACGAGGGGACAAATGATTGAGAACGGGGTGTTGAGGAATTGAAAGCGAGACTCACCTCTTCCCTGGTCAGGATGTCGTCCGGGTCGTCGCTGATCTCCGACAGGTTGTCCTCGTCCATGGGTTCGGCGGCGACAGCCGCCTCAGGCTCCGCGGGTTTGTCGCCTTCTTCAGCGGGAGTTTCGGAAGTCACTGGTTCGTCGGGCACCTTTTCGGCATCTTCGTTGGGTGGTGGCATCTCTTCAGTTGAAGCGGCCACGATTGGTTGTGGAGTTGGTTGATCGGCTGGGGGGACTGCGTCGGGGGCTGCAGCCGAAGGCTGCGGTTCCACAGCCGATGGAATTTCTTCCTTTACTTCCGGGACTTGCGGTGCCATCACGGGTTGTGCGTTGGGGTTGGAAGGTGGCATGCCACCGCCGCAAGGTTGCTGCTGATGTTGCATCGGAGGTCCGTGCGGATGATGATGTTCGTGTTGGTGTTGCATCTGCTGGTTGGCCAGATTTTGCTGAGTACGGTTGATGCTGTACCGGTTGGGTGGTCCGAAGCGTCCGCCGCGGCCTCCCCGGTCCATGTGGCCACCGCCACGGTCCATCTTGCGATCGTGGTGATACATTGGGGGCGGTCCCTGGTGCGTGTGCCGACGGAACATGCCCCCACGGTCGGGAACGTCGCCGAGTCGGCCGGCCAGCTTGTGTCGTGGCCCGCCAAAGTCCATGTCTTCCTTGGGTTTGCCGTGCCAGTTGCCGGGACCCTGGTTCTGGTCGGGACCTTGCCAGCGACCCGGCCGTCCTCCGCCGTGGTTGTGGGTGTGTCCACCGGGGTGATCGTCGTGTTCCCACTGCTTCGGCGGTGGGCGTTGATCGCCGTACTTCCAGTCGGGACGATCTTTGTCGTTGACCCAGCCGTCCGCTTCCTTCCAGCGTGGCTGGTCCTCCCAGTTCCGGGACGATCCCTGCTGGTACGGTTCCTGATCGTGCGGAGGTCCGTGGCTGTGCTGCGGTGGCCCGTGATGATCTCCGCGGTCCCACGTTCCTCGATCTTCCGGCGGTGGTCCCCGGCGATCGAAGTTCCGCGGTGGTTCACGATCACCGCCCCAGTCCCGCTCGACGTGGTCACGTCTCGGCGGAGGATCATCCGGGTATTCGTTACGGCCGTAATCGTGTCGACCTCCGCGGTCACGCTCGTAACCAGGGCGATCTTCACGGTAGTCGTCACGGCGAATCGGCCCAGCCGGGGCCGGCGGGGGCGGATGCCGCTCGTATGGACTGTCCCTGGCCCGAGCTCCACGCACGATCGTTTGCTGGGGTGGCGGATATTCTCGCTCATGAGATCTGCTGCGCCGGTCATGATGCTCGTAACGATCGTACGATCGTTCCCGTGGAAGTCGATCACGCGTTGCACGCGGGGAGTTCGGCGTACGACTCCGGTCATGATCGTGCTTTCCTGGGGATCTGGCCGCGGCTAGGGCACGTGCTCGCTCCGCCGGACGAGGCAGCAGCCGTTCCACCGGGCGATGACGATCAGGTTTGTCCAAACCTCCGTCCAGGTCGCGACTTCGACTCACAGATCCGGAACCGGAACTCGGTGCGGGCGGAGGAACTGCACGATCGCGCTCCTTCCCAGCACTCGCCAACCGGTCCCGCTCGCGCTGTCTCTCCTGACAACGGGCCAACGCCTCTTCCCGTTCACGCTCTTTAGCCCGAGACAACTCCCGCTCGCGAAGTCCGCGATCACGATCTTTAACAGATTCGTGCCGTCCACGACGATCGTCCAGCCGAGGATCCGGCGAACGCTCCGCTCTCCTTACAACGGTGGCCGGAGCTTCGCGATAGCGCGCAACCGGTTCCGGCGACTTCTTCTTCAGCATTTCACGCCCCCTTGAAGACCCACGCGGTGACAGCCGCGACCGCGGCGACCTCGACCTGATGTGCGACCTCGGCGAGCGACTCTTCCGCGACGGAACCTTCTCCTTGATCGCCAACTCGCGCTTCCTCTGCAGCACCATCTCCCGCTCCTTCTCCCGAACCCGCTCCCTAGCATCAACCACAACCGCCAGCTTGTCCTTCTTCACCGCGACCACCTTCTTGACCGTGTACTTGGTGCCAACCTTCCCTCCGGGCGACACATCCCGCACCTTCCTCAAGTGGCTCGTCCCCCCCGGACTGGTCACCTTCTTCACCCGAATCTTCGTTACGTGTCCCCCCGCCACCTTCTTCGTCACGATCCGCTTCGTTCCGTCCGCCGACACCTTCTTCACGTGCTTCTTGACCAGCTTCGTCTTCGCCCCGCCATCCGAGCTGGAACTGGAACCGCGCCGTTGCCGAACCGTGCCGCGCTTTTTCGTGGCCGGCCGCCGCGCCGACGAGTCCCGCGACGAACTGCTCGAGCTGGAGCTCGAGTCCGAGTCGGACGAGTCGGAACCGCTGCTGCTGGAGCTGTCCGAGCTGGACGACGAGCGGCGGCGCGAAACGGGCACTTTGCGCACCGGAACCGGACGCTGGAATTAGAGGGAGAGAACACAGGTTTTAATTTCATGTAATGTTTTAAGGTACAAAAAGCCTCACCTTCTTCACCACCGTCAGCGTTTCCTTGCTGGCCTTCTGCTTCAACGCCGCCGACGACGACGACGACGAATGATGGTGGTGATGGTGATGGCCACCTCCCCCTCCTCCCCCTCCACCGCTGGCGTCCATCTCTAGCTTGAGCTCGTGCTGAAGTTCCTTACGTTTCCGCTCTAGGATGTCCTGATCAGCATTCTCCAGACTGGATTGATCCCAGCCCTCGCCTCCACCTCCCCCTCCGGAAGTGCCCTTCCCCGAACCACCGCCCCGTTCTCCTCCCGTCGTCTTAGAGCCGGTGTGGCCGCCGCGATCTCGCTCACCCCGATCACCTCGAACCGGTTCCGACTCTTTCCTACCAGTCGAGGACGAAGAAACACCGTGACCGGAAGTGCTGACCGCAGCGGAGGACGACGCAACCGGTGGAACCGGAGCCGGCGGAGCGCCGATAGTTTCGCCCCGGCTGACGATGACCTTGCCAAGCTTCGCGGCAAGTTGCGCTTCGATGAGCCGGGCGTGCGCCGACACGCTCTCCGGGACGATCTTGGGCGGGGGAACCGGCTCGGGCGGTTCGTCGCAGCCGACGATGCGCTTGACGATCTCCTCCTTGTTGAGGGTCGCTTCCTGGCCCGATCCGACGGCCGCGGTCGACGAAACCGACGACGAGGGGCCACCTCCTACACCACCACCTCCTCCTCCGCCTGGCAGGGGAAACTTCTTGGTGCCGAGGCGCTGGAACACGCTGGGCCGATCCTTCGGCAGCACTTTCTTGTTTGGGTTGAGCTCGAGTGTAATTTTGCGCTTCACAGGTGTAGACATCTTATTTTCGACACCCGCAGCACCGAATCGCACATATTTCGCGGGCGCAAGCTCAAAAACTCAACACGATTTTTCCCCTTCAAAACCCACGAATTCGCACCCGAAAACAACCGTCGCGGAAGGGCGGACCCCCGAACTGCACTTTGCACTGCCGGAAGCGAACGGAACGACCCGAAATGGACACCGTTTTGGGCGAAACAATCCGGAATGATGCCACCGCGATACGAAAATTTTCTCGATTTGACAGCTCGGCGACGGCGGCCATCGTAGCACAGGGTGACGCAAAAGGAGCTCGAAGAACGGCGCGATGCAGAGGGTCGAGGGGTTCGTGGATTGGTCTGTGTACGGCGAGACAGTAATCGGAGATCAATCGAGTACTTAGTTTTGAGTACTAGCATTATGTTTAAATCCTAGAATAAATTTAATTTCATTTTTATAGAAACTATGCGGTTTCAAAACACTCTAAACGCAAAAACTGATAATTTGGTTTATTTGGCCTAAAAAACCCCTATTTTTTGTAAAAAAATAAAATAAATAAGCTAAATAGAAACTTTGTGCTCAATCGCCGCTCCCCAATTTTTCACCAAAAACTTCACTCGCTCGCAGCCCTCTGTCACGACGGCCATGTTTATGAAACCTAAATGTTCGACGCGAGCATGAAGACAACAAAGAAGATGAAGAACGCATTTGCTGTCAAAATTTTAAAATAAACAAACCGCGTGGTAAAAAAGGCATAATTTCATAATGCTGAAATGATTTCCATGAAAAAATAACGACACGGGACGGATTTCCAAACACAAGTTCCCGAAGGACCTTATCCGCCAGAGACTATGGATAAGTGCCCCACGAAATTGCGATAAAAACGGTTTTGCAAGTTAGAAGTTCAGATTTGTTCGAACCACTCCGCGATGAACTTCTTGTGATTCCACAAAAGGTCGGATTCTACACAAGCACGCGATTCCTTCGATTCCCTGTGCGAGTCGACAGCCTGAGTGGGCCAGTTCTCGGAGAATGTTATCGAAGGATGCTCGGAAAGACCAGCTCCGCCACAATCACCGGAATCACGGATGTTTCTGCACTTGGTCGGTTAATCCCAGCCAAAGATTGCAGCGAGTTGTTCGGAAGGATCTACAGAGGGACTTGGCCAGTCCCCGGTCCAGTACTACTCGGCAAATCTTCCCGGTCAATCGGAAGCAACAGCTCTCACCTTTTTTCGTAAAAGATTTGCACACACAAAAAGTGATGTTTCTTGAAGATTTGGTGTAAACAAACAAACAACACCAATACTGCTACACTCACAGGACCCACGCAGCAGTATTAGTGAAGAGCCCACGATAAACACCGTGGGCTCTTCACTAATACTACTACGTGGGCTCTTCGAGGTTTTAGTGACTGTCAAACGTTCTAGCTATTTACAGTGGTGCCAGAGGGTTGCTCGCTCGAGCCTCTTAAAAAAAGCGCTGCACTATGGGGTATTTTCATATAAGCGAGCGGCCTAAAATATTTTTTTGCTTTTTTGTGACTTTTTTGTGTTGTTTGTACTTAGTCTAGGGGGTGTACAGAGTCAAAGTTTTTACTTTTCGTTAATCTATTGACGCTGAAATCAATATACTGGTCAATACTTCAACGAAAATTGAAGTGAGCATTCCCACATTGTATTTTCAACCTTGAGATGACAGATGGTAAACAACAAAGCTAATTTTTGGCGGATCAAAACTAAATTTGAAAACAAAAGGAGTTGGCGAACGGTACACGCATTTGATTACGATTCCGGCATGTCCCGGCTTATTTTCGAACATTCCTGGTTTCAGGAAAAGCGAACTCTTCCTCCTGCAGCTCTGGAAAATAGTTCACCGGTGTGTCCGGTATTGCAAGCAGAAGGAAGAGTTGGGCGAGTACAGGTTTGTTCCTCCATCGTGGTAGATGACTGAGTGACCGCGAATCGTTTTGTCACGGAGAACCGAAGAAATTGCATTACTAATGTCCATCTAAAATTCTCAGGCGAATCTCATTCGTATGTCAAATGTCGTTTTTTTATGGTCGAGAAATTCCCATTGCCCGAGATGAACAGATTCTTCCAGCAAATCTAAAAAAAATTAACTACATTTTGCCATTTTAAGGCTAGTATGCAGATCGGAAGGAAAAGGGTCAAGAAACAGCTTTATGAACAGCAGAACAAAGGAGAGGGAGCGATTTCTTGGGGCTTTTCTTCACCCTTTCTGACTTGTTTGCGCTGCCGCTGCTGTCCATTTGATTTTTTTCTTGACCGGTTCCTTCCGAAGTGCGTACCTTACATTATGCCCAAAGAGACTATTGTCTGGGGAATGGGGGAGGGAGGGATTACCGTGTTCAGTTCCCGGACAAGGTTCTTTCATTACGAATAGACTATCATGTCTATTGCAGTGTAAAAATTAAGACAATGAATGAGATCTGATGTTTTTTTTTCATTTCTGCTTTGTTGGATGGAACCTGGCTAGATTCGATCACTGCAAATCGGCATTTGGCATTTGCAGAAGAAAGCAGCTTTTGTTCCACCACGGAATCAACCTTATTTTGCACTCAAATGTTAACAAATAATTAGGTTGTATTTTGGTGAACGGGAGAGACAAATTTCCATTCTAAAAAACGAAACTATTGGCACTACGCCCCCCGGGGCATGGCCTTCCTCTAACGTGGGATTTCTGCTCCAGCGCCTCTGACGAGACAGGAGAAACCGGGACCGACGTTTTACTTCACCATCCGATAGAAGCTCAGTGGATAAGGCGGGAATCGAACCCACGTCTCACAGCATCATCGGGATCGGCAGCCGAAGCCGCTACCCCTGCGCCACGAGACCCACAAATTTCCATTCTACAGCAGCTGAATGTAATCCTCCAACATTCCGGTGTCGAAAAAGGAAAAAGTGCTTGTTGTTTGTCTCCGCCCTTTAGACTACAAAGCCGAAAATGCCAACGCCGACCGGGTTCTTCCCGGGAGTACGACCGTCGAGTGCCCGTGCCACGAGACACAGATCGTCTGCTAGAAAAAGATCGGCTATGCGGTGCGGCGACCATTCCTCCTATCGACGTCGGTCGGCATCCGTGGGTTCTCCGAGTTGGTCCAATCGCTGGTCCATTATTTCAAACGTTGTTGTGCCTTCACGCATTTTTTAAAATTTCTAAAATGTGGTTATGTTTTCTTTGTAAAATTATGACAGTTCGGGCAATCAAGGTAAAGTAATAACGGTGGGATTTCGTCAATATATTGACGAAATATCAATACGTTAACCGTTTACGTTAATGTACTGATAGTGTATTGACGACTTTGTCCGCCCCATAGTACTAAGTATAATGAAAACAAATGAATTTTGATATATTTCCAAAAAAAGTTTAATTTTCGATTTTCCCTGAGTTGATCATGTGATGGTTCTGCAATGTTGTAATTCTTACAAATATACTCGAAAGCAGTTCTCACGTTTTCAGAATAGTGCTTCGTTATATCGTACAGGGACACTACGGTATTATTATCCTGACTTTCAAAAGAACACAACAACGAACTGATATGAATATTCGACGAATCGTTTCTGTAAAATACTTAGAATAGGAATTTCTAATTTTATTAAACGTACCTAAGTACCAACAAAGTCATGAATATCAAATCCATTTCTAAACATACATAGCAGATACGTCATTTCTGCCTCCGCAGGTAAATAATGTGATTTTAACCAAGCGTATACGCGAAATCATTGATTTTCTTGCATGAATCAAAATGTTCAAAATGGCATAACTCAAAAAGTGCACATAAGTGCACTTTGAAATTTGGAGACAAGTTAGGACATGGTTCAAATTTTAAGCTGCAAAATGCTGCAGATCGCACAAATGCATACAAAAAAGTACTCCATTAACAAAGTTGAAAAAAAAACTAAATTTTGAATAAAAATCCATCTTTTTTGATTTTTATTATTTTTTTTAGCCTGTAAAAAAGCAAATCACCCGCCCAAGTAACCATCCAGCACTAAATGAAGTCACTGTTTAGCACTAACAGCGCATTTATAGCTGCGGGAAAAACCTAAAATGTTTTGACATCTGCACCAAATGCGCTTTTACCAACCGTCCCCTAACATGACAGTTTTCGTGAGTTGTGCGTATCCACCGCCAGATGGCAAGTGGGCCTCGCCGGAGTACGCCCATCAAATATGCTACTCAAAATTTGCATAGGAAACTTTTTTTTCGTGACGGCTTTTGTGGCACGCTCACTTCAACAGTTCTAGACTAATATTTGAACGTGGCGTATCTCTAAACAAGTTTTGAAAAAAATGATCCCATAATGCTTATTTTGTCGTTTTAAACCAAAACAAGGCAAAAACTATATTTAATTAAACTATTCGCCATTTTCAAAAATTTGGCTAGATAATATCGAAGGCCGCCATCTTAGGCCCACTGGGCCCACAAAACGGGGTACGCTCAGTTTGTATGGGAGCTGTCAACATGCTCCCGGGCTGGCTTTTACAGCATATTTGCAGCTGGTTTTGGACTTTATATTTCTGTTTTACAGCTGTAACCAGTGTGTCTGTAGTGTTCGATATCGGTGTGACTCGTCGCGTATTTGTGTAAATGTAGTGCCAAGAGATGTTCGTGGTTGTCGACGGAAAGCTACCTGGACGTCTCCCAGAACGACCAGTCCCACGCAGTGCGTTGTTGCCGCTAGCCACCACCAGATGTCGTCGTGGAAAACATCGCACGAGAGATCAGCAGGGGGTGGCGAAAGAGGGCGAAAAGAGAGGAGAGTTGGCGGGTCTCGGATCAGGGGGGGTTCAGGACGAAGTGGCCAGGATTGCGCCATCATTAAGTCCGGTGTTGTACGACGAAGGAGGCTGTGGTCAATCGCAGCCGAAACCGAAGGCCAGTGTCCCGAAGTTGGACCAGCGGCCGCAGTGAACCTGACCGTGTCAGGAAGTGCCCGGAACCGTGCTACGTTCCGCGGACAGCGAAGAGCAGAAGCTGCTCGAGATTTGGACATCCCAGGTAGGATGATATTCCCCACAACAACCCCCGTAGTGAACCTTGATCCCGACCGCCATCGCTCTAACGCCATCTTTAAATCCCTCTTGCCCTAGGACCTCTCGGGTTTACCCCAAGTTTCCCCCGTGAAACCCCGTTGGTTTCTGCCCTGGCATTGCCATATCCGGCCCGGCAGACCAACCCCGAAACCATCAACCGTCAATCCGTTGGTCGGTGCGTCGCCAAGCCGCCACGTAACCTCCGTGTCCCAAACCCGGACAATCCCGTCGGAGGCGCTGCCTCGTCGAAGCCTGCAGCACCGTTACACGCTCAGGAAGGACACGGACGGCTGGCGATAGGTCCGAGAAGCAGAAGCAGAAGTCGGAGGGTCCATCCGACGACCGAGAAGCCACCCCCGTTGGCGTATTGCAGGAGGAGCTCAACGGTCATCCGGACGGAACAACGACCACCGCAGTGCAGATCGGGGCCCCGCAGCAGATCATCGGTGCACAAGGAAGTTGGAAGAAGGATCGTGTGAGGTAGGATCTAGGAAGTAAGGAAGTGGGAAGGGAGACGTGCTAGCGAGGAGTTAGGAAGTGTGCCCAATAAACCGTCGACGGAACCCCGAGAAATAAACGTAGTTTCCTTAGACGACTGCGGGTGTTTTCTTGGCCTAGCTTAACTTCGAGCGTCATGCCGATCCTGGGTTTTTAAGGAGAGTCCCATCGGTATCTGGCTCTACCCATACTGGAAGCACAGCTCAGCAACCTCAAGTTGTTATACAGCTGAGCCCCTACTGTTGTTGCTCCACCCCTGCAAAATGTCAAAAAATGGAGAGGCAAAAATGTTGTTGTCCCTTTCTTTCTCTTCTCTGCTTCATTCAATTCTATTTTTGAGTTGTTTACTACTTTGCCGACTCAGCTGATTGAGAGGGGAAGTTGAATTATTTGCTTGAACTCGCGGTGCTGTCGATATGATGCTGTTGTTGCTGATGATGTTCGATGAATCCGGAGCCCGTGTCCTCACGGCTATATGAGGTATGGATTCCCAGGATGGTTTTTAGAGCTACATAAACAGTGTTGTCGCTCAGTAAAATGCACGGACTCTACTTAATACGGACATAAACCAGTCGAATTTTCTCTGTGTATTTTGAAAGACACCCAAGTAACCATCCAGCACTAAAAGAAATCACAAATGAGCTGCTAAACAGCATTCACCAGCAAATCAGTCATAAAACAGCTAAGGTGATTGCAAATTAGCTTTAAAACAACTGCTCTGGTAATAGCCGGAATAGTGCTGATTTGATGCTGCTACTAGCAACACTGCAACACAATATTTCATCAAACTGGCAACACGATTTTGTTCCGTGTAAGAGCGAAAGAGAATGCACCAACAAAACCAAAAATATTGCTTACTCTCTCATACTTTAAACCAAAACAAATCGTGCGGGAGAAAAATGCAGTCCGCTGAGAATTTCGTTTCACGATTGAAAAAAAAAACGATTGCAATTGAAACCTTTTCATCATGTTGGTAAGTTAATTTTATTAATTTTAGATTCATAACGTTAAAAGAACTACTAGCATTCTCCTACTACCGTTGCAGTAGTCTCAGGCAGCTGACTTACGGATACGGAGGAATAGTGACAAATTACGTGAAACCAGGAACATCCGGCTTCGTGCACTCAATATGGACAGTTCCCGGTTGTCCAGGATAGTGATGATTGAAGGGAACATCCCGAGGAACGGCGAGATGCGGTGGTTCGGTACGGTGAAAAAGTGAAATTCAACGGTTTAGGCAATTATGACACAGTTATGTGGTTATGGTTATGGAGGCTGTGAAATGATTGTATTTAGATTATAATAAATTATACAATGGTTTGGATTGTTGGGACTAAATTTTCGCCATAATTCAGGTATATCGTTCCATGAATTGTTAAAGTATTATTTGAATTATTCGGACTTAAGATTTGTTTTTGCTGTAGTTCATTTGGCTCAATCATACAATACCTGTTTCAAATAATCCTAAGCGTTTGGCGAACAGTTATATCATTCCATGAATTGTTGTACAATTGTTTGGATTATTGAGACTTAAGAGTTTTTTGCTGAACTTCAAGTTGGAAATACCTGTGGAAATAATACGTCGGCTATGGTACCCTTATGTTTTAACAATAGCTGGTCCGAAAAATCCTTACCATATGGCGAAAAGTTATATTTCTCCATGAATTGGGTACTAAAGCCCTATGTCAATTTGTTTGTACAACGGTAAAAAACACGATTAAAAACCATTTCTGATCACTTTTTTTTTCATTTTAATGCAAAAAAATATTGACAAGACAACATTTTGTCGATGGATCAACTATGGTCCCCTTGGAACGAGCTGTCAAGTAGGAACTTTTCTGTCAAGAAGGACCGCGAGGCTAATTTTTCCAAATTGATTTAAAAATCCATTTTAAACTCTTTGTGATCGTACAAAGGGTCATTGTACTCATAAAAATAAGCTTTATCGCTGTAAACAATAATATCAGCAATCCAAGCTTCATTTTAGGACCCAACTGTTCAATTATTGTTTGAATCATTGGGACTTCAGAAAATTTTCGCTAAAATTCATTTTTGGCTCAATCATACAAAAACTGTTTGAAATAGTACCAAACATATGAGGAATAATTATATCGTACCATTAATTGTTGTGCAATTGTTTCAATTATTTGGACTTAGGAAATTTAGGAAATTTTCCGCTTAGGTTTCTTTGACTAAACCATACCGAGTATCATAACTTTTATCATACCGGCTACAGTACTATTATGTTCTAACAATAGCTGTTTCGAACCATCCTAATCGTATGACGAATAGATACCGTTCATTAAATTGTCGGAAAAAAATCAACCATTCGAATATGTCAATGATAAGTGTAACTATTCGGGAAACAGTACCATTTTAATTTTGTTATTAATAATTTCAAGAAAAATTAGAATCCTGCGCTTCAATTGATCGCCGCAGAAAGATACCGTCGCAATGGAAAAACCAATGGAGAAGTCAAGAGAGTAGGCTTAGACAAAAAAAAATAAAAACATTTTGATTGTCAATCTTAAAAAATCGTGAGACTTTGGTGCTGGCTGTCGATTGCTTATTTGGTTTTGGTGACGGAATATGCGGTTCTGCGATCTTCTAGGCCGGCTCTATGGCATCCGTACTGGTGCCGGAATCATCGACCTTCCCGATAGGCTGTACCGTACCGTCGAATGGAGGCACTTCGAGCGTTATTGGCTTAGTCGGGCAGGCTTCCCCCTCGTTGTCGAACCTGTTGCCCAGGCATACGCTTTTCGGGGCAGGTTAAGCCGCCTGATTATGTTAGCACTAAAAGGCGCAAGACGACGGGGAAAATGGACAAAAACAGTTTAGTTTTAGTTTCCAAAAGCTTGATTTTTCACTAAGAAACCGAATGTAATGAAAAATCATACCGCACGAACCAGAGTAAGGGCCACCGGAAGATCCAAATTTGTTGAAATTTCATCAAGTTTATTCATACGAAAACTGATTCCATTTCTTTTACCAAGAATGTTTATTT
Source organism: Culex pipiens pallens (assembly GCF_016801865.2). Classification (NCBI taxonomy): domain Eukaryota; kingdom Metazoa; phylum Arthropoda; class Insecta; order Diptera; family Culicidae; genus Culex; species Culex pipiens. The sequence continues at coordinate 39,878,999 of NC_068937.1, read as the reverse complement.
AAAAGAATCTTGGAATAAAAATCCGTAAGAATTGAACTTTAAAACGGGTTTCAAGATCTCCGGTGGCTACATCCAGAACCGTACAGTATAAACTGGTCATGCAAAGTACAGAACTTCTTGAATATAGAGTGTCTGTAGTGCTATTTCGTCTTCTGGACAAGTTTTTCATGTTCGCCGGTGGCCACATCCGGTTTCTCGAGTGTAATAAAGCCTTCGACCCCCGAATCACACCTCTTTACTGTGTTACATTATAAAAGAACGCCTGCGGTTGGCCGGTCGTTTGGGCTGGATGCAGCGGTTCTATGGCCTTCGCGGCGGGCTTGGTGGTTTTTTAGCTTCGCCCCTGGCTAGATGAACGCACTGCGTTCCTGGCTTCTTCGGGCAGATATCTTCGGAGTTGAATCGGCAGCCCTAGCATCGCGTGATCTGGTTGTAGGCTCGAATAATGGATGAAGGCATGAAGGTGCCACCGATTCACCAACGAGGAACAATTCGGCCCGACAAAGCCATCACCACCCCAGTGCTTCCATCCGACCCGATACGGAGACCGAGGATCGCCATGCCTTCCGCGAAGGCCACGGACTCGTTGCATCCGGCGGAATTCCTGATCATAATTTTCTTAACCTTTGTAAATTGACAGCAATGGAAAATTAAAATCAGCACGGTTGCTGCGATGAATTTGAAAAACGCTTGCGCTCGTATCTTTGGGACCCCTACAAGAAAATCACCAAAACAGATTTTTTCTCAATACGCGCAATATATGGTCGTGACATTATATCAACAATATCACAAATGGTAACCATACCAGAAATAATTTGCTTATGATTTCGACAGTTTCACCTTTGGTATTTGATTATGCGGGTAGCCTTTAAATGGGACGAAAGGCCGTATACCGCAATGTCGTACTGCCCCTTTCAAATGTTGCTCCAGAACTTTAAATTTCTGTAATTACCGATTACAGAGGGAACTTCCATCAATTCGAAAATCGTCAAACTCACTGGGCACAGTCGCGTGCCAACACACTTCAAAACAAACCGCGCAAAAACAAAAACATTCCAACGTTCTGCTCAACCCGCGCAACCCGGCGGAATCTTCGTCCTCGTCGTTCCCGTAGTTCAACCGCGTCCCATCATGAAGCTGCTCGACCTGCGCCCGGACCGCGCATTACTCAAAGTCGACTTCGCCGGGTACAAGCTATCGCTGGAGCCGGTGCCGGTGTTGCGCACGGATCTACCGGTTTCTTCCCGGCCGGACCGGGTCCGCCCCGGCGCGGATCAGTACTCGTGTTTGGACGCGCAGCTGTTCGGGCTGCAGAACCACCTGGTGCGGGATCCGTGGGTGGTCGGTAGTTGTTACTTCTTGGATGGGGGATGGACGGTGCGGCGGGTTGTGTACGATGAGGCGAGTGGCCGGTTGAAGCCGGTGAGTTCGGTGTTTAAGGTGGGGCGGAAGCGGGAGCGGCGGGAGGGGGATTATAATTGCTCGATGCGGTTTTTGTCGGAACGGTACGCGCTGATTGGGGACGGCCAGGGCGGGTTGCGGCTGGTGGAGACCGGGGATCGGCGGCGTGGGGACGAGTGGAAGGGCCGGTTTGTGTTTCCGGCGGTGGATGGGATGGAGGAGGGTTTTGTGGTGTTGGATGGGAGGTTCGAGGTGGCTGGTGGTGGGGAGCGGCACGTTCACGCTGTTTGCGGTTCTGTGAGGCGCACGGAAGAGGATGGGTTCGAGACGGTTCTGCACTGGGTGAAGGCGATTCAGGAGGAGGGAGGAAGTGGAGAGTGGAAGTATCATTCGGTGAAGGTGCTGCGGGGTCGGGGATTTCCGGTGTACTGCGCGCTGGAGCTGAAGAGTAGGGGGTTGGTGCTGGCCAGCGATAAGCCGTTCAAGTTTGTGCTGGACTCGGAGAACCCGATTGTGGAGAAGGAAGTCGTGCCGGAGTTGAAGAAGCCGGAGGCGGAGGGAGAACGAGAGCCGGTTGAGGTGAACTTTGAGTGGAGTCAGACGCTGGAGGACATAAGCGTGAAGGTACCGAAGGAGGAAGGGTTCAGCTACAAAGTGACCAACGAGAACATGAAGCTGAAAGTGCACCGCAATGAGGCGTTGATCATCGACGGGGAGAGTTTCTTTGCAGGTTCGAAGAATTATCGTATTTTGAATGTCAAGTAATAACTCAGAATTTTTTTCACAGCTATCGACGCCGAGTTGACCTCCTGGACCAACGAACAGTCCGAGCTACAGATAACGCTGTTCAAATCTCAACCCGGAGTGATGTGGCCCTTCCTGTTCCCAGGCTGTCCCGAAGAAACCAACGCAAATCGCGCCGAAGGAGAAGACCTGCCACCAGTTTCAAACCTAACCAGCCAGCTGGAAGAGTGCGACTTCGGCATCGTCGGTTCCGGCGAAGAAACGGAATACACACTCGAGCGGTTCGACGCCACAAGTCACGCAGTGACGCACAAGACGTTCCTCGGCGGAAACGGTCCGCTGTTCAGTCTACCGCTGCGCCCCGAATTCCCACCGGCAATCGCCCTCCGCCACGACGTCGACGCGTGCCTGTGGCTGCAGCAACCCGGCGACGAGTGGTCCCTGCGGCACGAGGGCACCTTGCACGCGTTCGGTTACGTACAAGCGTCCAAACAGCAGCGCAAGTTCCTGTCCTGCTCGCCGGACCTGAGCTACGCGTTGATCTGCGAAGCCGAGCGGCACATCTTCATCTACAAGGCGAGTTACGGCGCGGAAGGTTTGCGCCACCGGAACGGGCCCCAGGTGAGCATCGGTCAGCAGAAGCTTGTTTCGCTCGAGGGAAGTGGTGAAATTATCGGACTTTGCGCGGAAAACGACTGCGCGATCCTGCTGACCGAGAGTCACGTGCTCGTGCTGCAGCTGCGGATCGAAGAGTAACAACAACAATACACACGCAACTTCTTAACTTTACACTGAAACGCCCAACAGTTGAGTGTTGTTTTATTCTCGAGTTTGTAAATTGTGAAAGCATATTCTAAGTGGGGGACGGGGTGAGATGCGCGCGCGATGTGTGTGAGTGAGGAGGAGTGTGAATTACTACTTTGGAGGGAACAGGCGGGCCACGTCCTTGCATGCGGACTGGATGTCCGGGTATCGGTACTGGTAGCCGAGCTCCTGGACGCGCTTCGGCACAACCTTGGCGCCCTTGGTCAGCAGCACGGCACGCTCCTTGCCGAAGATCAGGTTCAGCACGAGCTCGGGCAGCGGGAAGAAGGCCGGCCGGAACAGGGCGGACGCGAAGGCCTGGAAGGAAAGAGTTGTGTTAGGTAAGTTTGTAATGTCTCTCTTTACTACTAAGAATTATCGTTAGGCCACGAAACAAGCCTCAATACGGTGACGAAAGGAAACCGGACCGCTCCAAGACTAAAGGTATTCTTAGCCCCAATCCGGCGGCTTATCGAAAACACAAGAATAACGAACAATCAAGAAGAATTTAAGATCCGGTACAAACACAGGGTAGCCACTCAAATCTATTTTTAAAATTCCCGACTTTTCCAGAACCTCAAAAAATAATAGGATTTTCTTACCTAAAAAAAATATTGCAAATGGAAAACTGTTTAAACATCAGAATTTGATTCCGAGTTGATATTTATCCATGAAGGTGGGTCTAGGAGGTCGAACTTGGAAGTTCATTTTTCGAGTGATTTTATAGCCTTCCTCAGTAAGGAGAGGAAGGCAAAAAGTAAACACCAACCATCGTACAAAATGTCCATATAAATTTAAAAATGAATGCTGACAATTCCAATAATATTTGATTCAGGGTGGCCACACAAGTCGGGAAAGTCAGGAATTCGCCAAAATCCACGAAAATTCCACGAAGACGAGAATTTGTGATTTTTTGTTAAAAAGACGGGAAATGTCGGGAATCCCAAGCATCCTTGTTTAAAAAATATTATCTAACTCTTGAATTATTTCGAAATATTTTGTACACCTTTGAAATTCATTTCACTCAATTGGGTCCTAAAATGAAGCTTAGATTGCTGATATTATTGTTTACAGCGATAAAGCTTATTTTTCTGAGTACAATGACCCTTTGTACGAACACAAAGAGTTTAAAATGGATTTTTAAATCAATTTTGAAAAATTAACCTCGCGGTCCTTCTTGACAGAAAAGTTCCTACTTGACAGCTCGTTCCAAGGGGACCATAGTTGATCCATCGACAAAATGTTGTCTTGTCAAAAAAAAAAATTTGCATTAAAATGAAAAAAAGTGATCAGAAATTGTTTTTAATCGTGTTTTTTATCGTTGTACATAAAAATTGACATAGGGCTTTAGTACCCAATTCGTCTTCGGCATCTAACTTTAAATTTCGGGTTCCTTTCACTATTTCAATCTTTATGACAATGAAAAGGCTATTTAAGACCTCAAACCAGCGATGGAATAATCATCATCAAAAAAAAAAAACCATTGGACGTTCATCAAGAGAAAAAATCCAAAGGGAGCATGGCTCTCCTCTCTCGCACACGAAAGATCGGTAAAAGGAATCTTAAAAAAATCATCATCTTGATTATTCGGCGGAACATCTTTTTCACTACTACACTTGCAAGTGTAACGTCACGCGTCGAAAAATTACCTGTCACATTTTGTTGATGGGCAATATGTATAAACAGAGTGAAATAAATATTTTTAAGTGATGCTGACCAGGAAATTCACAAAAAATCACCCACAGATTGATTTTTTTGGAGGATTCGGGAGCGTGATTTGCCTCCTCTCTCTTTCGCATGTGAAGAAAGTTTGCTAGCGAAATTGATTTTTTTTTTGCGATTATTCCATCCCTGCCTAAGACATTAAAAATTCTAATACATATTGAATGATTATGGTGGCATGCATTTGACCCAAATTTATATATATTTTTTTTATGAATCACAGATTGTTATTTATTTTTGACTATGTTTATCAAACAAAAGGTAACATCTAAATTTTTAAAACAACAAAGCCAATATGAAAAAGAGTTTGATTTCGACGATTACATTACTGCCGTTCTACGCATAATTGTCCCATGTCATTTTTAGACGATTTTGACTTTTTGACATTTTTTAGTTTAGTTTGTCGTATACTTTTAGAAAAACACATAAAATCTAGTACTTTGTTCGGAAACTCATCAAAAACAACACCAAGTCTGTTTGTCCCATCGTTACACTTCAACGCATAATTGTCCCACCAAGTATTTACTCTCATAGAATCATTAGTTTAACGAAGCATTATGCCTTGTTTACCTATTGTATAGCAAGAGGATCATAAATAGGAGTGATAAACTACTAACTGGGGCGATTAGGGACACATTGGATGGATAGGAACCCACGGCATAATTGCGTAGAAACACAGAGATCGGTCGAAAAATTTCAATAGCGTTTTTCTCAGTTGCACTTTTTTGAACATGGGACAATTATGCGTAGAACAGCAGAATTAGTGTATAGTTATGTTTTTGTTTCATTTTGCCACATTTTTTTGAATATAAAAAAAATCCAACTACAGATTGTCAATAGTTTTTATTTGCAGTAAATATTTTTGAATCTTAAACTGAAATTCATTTAGTCATTTCAAAAATTGTTTCCAAATGTTTGATTCCCTTAAACTTTTGTGTGATTATGGGTACCGTAACTATAGATAAAGCTTAAACTTAAATATCGAAAAATAATCTAAAAGTTTTTCGCTCAGAATGAAAAAATGGAAAAATCTTAATCCACCTAAAAGGTCCTAATAAAAATAAGTGATGAGTTTAAAAAAAAACAGGCTGCCTACAGACTTTTTGTCAAGATTGTACATACACCGCCGTGGGGAAGTAGATTAAGGTTATGTAAATTCAGACCATTTTTTAAACTGCTTGTAATTTTAGATAGGTAAGTCAGATCTTGAAAATTTTTAATCTGTTTTATGCAAATAGGGAAATTTATATGCAGTAGTTTTTTAAGCTTTACTAAATCTTACAAATTTCAATAGGGACTTATGGGACCCCAAGACGAATCGAATGAGGCTAATACGGTAAAAATCGGCTTAGCCAGTGACGAGATATTCCAGTGACAATGATTCGGTACACATGTATACATACAGCCAAACACACAGACATTTGTTCAGCTGGTGATTCTGAGGCGATATGTACAAGCGAAGGTAGGTCTAGGAGGTCTAACTAAAAAGTTCATTTCTCGAGTGTTTCTAAAGCCTTTCCTCAGTAATGTGAGGAAGGCAAAAATTACGCTTTGAAAATATTAAAAAATTGGAAATGGCAAATATGGTTGGTAAAAATTGTAATCATAGTTTTTTTCTAATTATAAGTTTTTTTTAAATATAGTTTTTCTAAAGTTTTACGTCTTTTTCCGATTTGTGCTCTCAAAATTCAAAATTTGTAAAAAGTTTAAAAAGCCTCAATTTGATAAGAAATTCATTAATAAACGTTTTACAATGTATTCTAAATAGGTAGCATGTTGAAGACTTTACATGTTTTTCTAATTACGTGACAATCTGAATTTAAATTTGTATTAGCTTGATTAAATTAATAAGAATTTGTTTGAGTTATTAAAAATAAGTTTAAAGAACTTTTGGCTAGAAACATTCGTATAAAATCAAACTGTTATCAAACTGGATTTTTCACTGACACGTCGACAAATCGAAATTGATTCAAAAAATTAAACATCAATATTTATAAAATTTTAAAGGATGCCTGGTAATCCATAGATTTCATAGAATTCATAGATATTTTTAGTTTCTTTTAAAGTATAATAACTGTAATCAAGTGTAAAGATGTGTAAAGCTTTGATAAAAAATAAAATCATAAAAATAAAATTTAAAATTTTGTTGTCTTTAACTTTAAGTTATCATATTTTCATTGCCAGCTGAAACGAAGTTTCAAAAAACTTATGTTTGGTAATAGGGTCCTAAAGCCCTAAGTAAATGTGTATATACAGTAGTTGTTCGGTAACTGGGCTGAGAACGTAGCCCAGTCATCGAATGCTGTTCGCTAACTGGGCTGGACGAAAAATAACGAGGGGACTACCGATGCATAATATTTATTTGATGAAATATAAAAATAAACAAAACTAAAATTTATTTACAATGATTACTTTTCATATTTCTTTAATTGTGACTTAAAATAACATAAAAGTTTGAAAAAAGTTTGTTAATTGTTGACCATGATTTTTGCATCCATTAACCCCTCGGTGATTTCGGTTTGTTTTTGTTTTTTGACGTTTGTCTGCTTTTTAACTGGGCTACGGCCCAGTTATCGAGCGCCCAGTTAAAAAGCAGCCCAGTTAAACAACGCCCAGTTACCGAACAACTACTGTACAACAATTAAAAACACGCTTTGAAAACCATTTCTGATCACTTTTTTTTTATTTGAATGCAAAAAAAAAAAAAGTTGACAAGAGAACATTTTTTTGATTGATCGACTATGTTCCCATTGGAAAGAGCTGTCAAGTAGAACTCTGTCAAGAAGGACCGCGAGGTTAATTTATCAAAATTGATTTAAAAATCAATGTTAAACTCTTTGTGGTCGTACAAAAGGTCATTGTACTCAGAAAAATAAGCGTTATCGCTGCAAACAATAATATCAGCAATCTAAGCTTCATTAAATGACCCAATTTTAAAAATAAACATTGAAATAATAGGTTTTGTTAAGCTCTCGGTTATTTTTCAGACTGATTTTTTTTTTATGTTTTTACCCTGAATCAAAATTATGGTTCCATTTTTGAAGTAAATTTTTTAGGAATTTATTATTGAAACTCAAGTTTTTTTTACTAAAACTGTCAATGTTTTTTTTAGAAACTTAGTTCGAGACTTTTTATAGAGAGTTTTTAATTTGAAACCATTCTTCAGAAAAGAGATACATATAATTGTAAAGGCTCTGGAAAAGTCGGAAATTTTAAGATGGGATTTGAGTGGTCTCCCTGCCACGAAAAGGACACCGATTGGAAACTCGGAACATAGAACTGCTGATCGCTACGTTTTGTTGGGTACGAGTACGCTTAAATCCCGCAACTTCGATGTTGTAGCACTGCAGGAGATGTGCTGGAAGGGAGTGAAGACGTGGGACGATGATGGTTTGGAGTACACCATGTAGAAAACAAGCACAAGGGAATCGGCTTTATAGTGTTGGGCAAGATGCGTAGTCGTGTGATTGATTAGGAGCCGATTAACGACCAGATGTGTAGATTGAGGATTAATGGTTGTTTCTTCAGTGTTCATTGACCACAAGAGATATCGGAGATATGAACGCCCGCATTAGGAGGGGAGGAGATGTGCAATCCGGTGATTGGGCCAAATAGCTTGCGTTGAAAGCTCCCGAGTAAATGGACCATGTTCTCATCGACGACCGATTGATTTTCGGACTATTGAAGTTTAAAAAAAAAGAAGTTTTAACTGAAGAACCTACCTTGGTAAAGTCCTTATTCGTAATCAGCTGCGGTGCCACTCCGTTAAGCACCCCCTTCACCTCCGGCTTCTCGATCGCAAACTTGATCATTCCGCACAAATCATCCACGTGAATCCAGGGCAGATCGTGGCTCCCGTCCCCAATCGGACCACCGGCCCCAAACCAAAACGGCAGTATCAACGACGCAATCATCCCGCCCTCGCGCCCAATCACCACTCCGCTGCGCACCTTCACCCCTCGGCAGGTCGAATTGTCCCCCAGGTTGGCGGCCCGTTCCCACTCCACGCACAGCCGCGACATGAAGTCGTGCTCGACCGGTGCCGAGTCCTCCGTGTTTGGCTTCGGACCTGCCGCGTAGTGACTGACGCCGGAAATACTGACGAAAACGCGCGGCTTCACGGTGGCCCGCTCGATGGCCCGGGCACACGCGGCCGTCGAGTTGATCCGGGAGTTCCACACGTTCTGCTTGAAGCCGGGCGTCCAGCGGCGCGTCGGATCGAGCACGTTCTGGCCGGCCAGGTTGACCACGGCCGACGTGCCCTCCGGCAGGCCGTCCTTTTCCAGGTCGTGCCAGGTCATGGCCTTGATGGCGGGCATCCGCGAGATGGTGGTCACTTCGTAGCCGTCCGCCAGCAGGCATTTGGCCAGACGCTTGCCCACGAAGCCGGTTCCACCGCCTGAAAAGTTATTTTCGTAACGTTACATAATTGCTAAATAAACGGAGGAAAAATCCATCTCAAAAGCCCAACAGCCAGCAGCCTTACCGATCACTACATGCTTCAGCGACATCCGGATGCCGTTCTGCGACCTGTTACGACCAGATATGCTCCGGAATTCCGCCTGCGGATGGAAAATTTACACAACAAAACTACAAACCAATCGCTTCGAGTACGCGATTCGATTTGTTTTTATTTACTTGTTGCGAAATCCTCTCTCGGTCGAATGTCCTCGAAGGTCGGTTGTTTATTTTCCTTTTTTTGCGGATTTGAAATCGACATAAACAGCTGATTTTGACAGTTTGTCCGCAGTGGCGGAACGAGATTTTCGAAAAAGGGGGTTGACAAAAGAGTGCCCAGTGAGTTTGATGCACACTTACCAAAAATCATGATTTTTTGAGTTCCAAATCCCACTTTTCATACGAATTTTTCAGTTCAACCCATATAACCATTTTTATGGTTGTAGTACCTGAACTCAAAAAATCGTATGAAAAGTGGGATTTTGAACTCAAAAAATCATGATTTTTGGTAAGGGTGTGGTTTTCGATTTGTTCTAGATTTATGGCGGTAATTTGTTATTACCAAATATTAGGCAAAACCAATCGCGATTTTCAAAATCAAATCACATTGTTCGCTCTACACTCAAACCCCGTTGGTTTGACACCAACTGTTGTCAAACGAACGGGGTCACTTTTTAGTTTGACACCCTTCTTACACGGAGTTCACACACACTACCAAACGTTTGTTTCGATAGTGTGCGTGAGCGCCGTGTAAAAAGTGACAGTTCGTCACTTTTTAGTTTGACTTTGACCAACCAACTGGGTACAAACTAAAAAAGTGTCAAACGAAAAAGTGACCAACCACCGGGGGTTGAGTGTATAGCATTGATTTGGCGTTTCTCTAATGCAATTCCTACTAGGTGTCCGAAGGTTTGAAACAATTACGCAATCCAAAACTCGTTTTACATCTACATCCTTATCAAAAATCATAATAATTCTGAGTTCAATATTCCACTTTTCATAAAATTTTTGAGTTCTGGTACTAAAACCATAAAAATGATTATATGGGTTGAACTAAAAAAATCGTATGAATATTAGGATATTGAACTCAGAAAATCATGATATTTCGTTAGGGTGTAGGCTCCATCGTGGGATTCGAACTGACGACCTTTGGATTGTATTGGCAAAAAAAAATAAATCAATCTGTTCAATCAGTTACACCGTGCACGACCGGTTTGTTTCATTTTCGCCAGAAATAATGACAGAAATCTTGGGCCCTTCCGACCAGGCCTTGAGCTTTGTATGGGGGAAATTGTCAAAATGAAGAGGGCGCAATAGTTGACCGATCCCAATCCATTATTTTTTTTATTTTTACCGCAAAGACTGATCGAAACATTGTTATTTTTCCAGAATTATTATAAAGTTCAATATACATAAATACAAAAATCACAAAAGGGTCCATCGTGGACACTTTTTTGGAAACCTCAAACCCCCTCAATTTCCATACAAAATAAATCTTTTTTGTATGGAGCGTGGACAATCGCCAAATTACAAAAAATACAACAAATACAAAAAAACAAAAGATAAAAAATACAAAAATTTCAAAAATTACAAAAATTACAAAAATTACAAAAATTACAAAAATTACAAAAATTACAAAAATTACAAAAATTACAAAAATTACAAAAATTACAAAAATTACAAAAATTACAAAAATTACAAAAATTACAAAAATTACAAAAATTACAAAAATTACAAAAATTACAAAAATTACAAAAATTACAAAAATTACAAAAATTACAAAAATTACAAAAATTACAAAAATTACAAAAATTACAAAAATTACAAAAATTACAAAAATTACAAAAATTACAAAAATTACAAAAATTACAAAAATTACAAAAATTACAAAAATTACAAAAATTACAAAAATTACAAAAATTACAAAAATTACAAAAATTACAAAAATTACAAAAATTACAAAAATTACAAAAATTACAAAAATTACAAAAATTACAAAAATTACAAAAATTACAAAAATTACAAAAATTACAAAAATTACAAAAATTACAAAAATTACAAAAATTACAAAAATTACAAAAATTACAAAAATTACAAAAATTACAAAAATTACAAAAATTACAAAAATTACAAAAATTACAAAAATTACAAAAATTACAAAAATTACAAAAATTACAAAAATTACAAAAATTACAAAAATTACAAAAGTTATAAAAACTTCAAAAAATACAAAAAATACAAAAATTACAAAAAACTACGAAAATTACAAAAAATACAAAAATTACAAAAATTACAAAAATTACAAAAATTACAAAAATTACAAAAATTACAAAAATTACAAAAAATACAAAAATTACAAAAATTACAAAAATTACAAAAATTACAAAAATTACAAAAATTACAAAAATTACAAAAATTACAAAAATTACAAAAATTACAAAAATTACAAAAATTACAAAAATTACAAAAATTACAAAAATTACAAAAATTACAAAAATTACAAAAATTACAAAAATTACAAAAATTACAAAAATTACAAAAATTACAAAAATTACAAAAATTACAAAAATTACAAAAATTACAAAAATTACAAAAATTACAAAAATTACAAAAATTACAAAAATTACAAAAATTACAAAAATTACAAAAATTACAAAAATTACAAAAATTACAAAAATTACAAAAATTACAAAAATTACAAAAATTACAAAAATTACAAAAATTACAAAAATTACAAAAATTACAAAAATTACAAAAATTACAAAAATTACAAAAATTACAAAAATTACAAAAATTACAAAAATTACAAAAATTACAAAAATTACAAAAATTACAAAAATTACAAAAGTTATAAAAACTTCAAAAAATACAAAAAATACAAAAATTACAAAAATTACAAAAAACTACGAAAATTACAAAAAATACAAAAATTACAAAAATTACAAAAATTACAAAAATTACAAAAATTACAAAAATTACAAAAATTACAAAAATTACAAAAATTACAAAAATTACAAAAATTACAAAAATTACAAAAATTACAAAAATTACAAAAATTACAAAAATTACAAAAATTACAAAAATTACAAAAATTACAAAAATTACAAAAATTACAAAAATTACAAAAATTACAAAAATTACAAAAATTACAAAAATTACAAAAATACAAAAATTACAAAAATTACAAAAATACAAAAATTACAAAATTACAAAAATTACAAAAATTACAAAAAGTACAAAAATTACAAAAATTACAAAAATTACAAAAATTACAAAAATTACAAAAATTACAAAAATTACAAAAATCACAAAAAATACAAAAATTACAAAAATTACAAAAATTACAAAAAATTACAAAAATTACAAAAATTACAAAAATTACAAAAATAACAAAAATTACAAAAATTACAAAAAATACAAAAATTACAAAAATTACAAAAATTACAAAAATTACAAAAATTACAAAAATTACAAAAATTACAAAAAATACAAAAATTACAAAAATTACAAAAATTACAAAAATTACAAAAATTACAAAAATTACAAAAATTACAAAAATTACAAAAATTACAAAAATTACAAAAATTACAAAAATTACAAAAATTACAAAAATTACAAAAAATACAAAAATTACAAAAATTACAAAAAACTACAAAAATTATAAAAACATCAAAAAATACACAAAATACAAAAATTACAAAAAACTACGAAAATTACAAAAAATACAAAAATTACAAAAATTACAAAAATTACAAAAATTACAAAAATAACAAAAATTACAAAAATTACAAAAAATACAAAAATTACAAAAATTCAAAAATTACAAAAATTACAAAAATTACAAAAATTACAAAAGTTACAAAAATTATAAAAACTTCAAAAAATACAAAAATTACAAAAAACTACAAAAATTATAAAAACTTCAAAAAATACAAAAAATACAAAAATTACAAAAAACTACGAAAATTACAAAAAATACAAAAATTACAAAAATTACAAAAATAACAAAAATTACAAAAATTACAAAAAATACAAAAATTACAAAAATTACAAAAATTTAAAAATTACAAAAATTACAAAAATTATAAAAACTTGAAAAAATACAAAAATTACAAAAAAAACTACGAAAATTACAAAAAATACAAAAAATACAAAAAAATAAAGTCAATCAATCAAAACACGCATTTAAGATTACCATATTTATTTCGCAACTCGTCTTACTGACTTTTTCCAAATATCTTAAGTTTTGCTTACCAATAGTGTAACATGTGTGAAACTGTGTTTTTTTTTCTCTCCATTTCTTGTTTTGCTGTTCTGTTGACTTTTTAGTCGTTTTTTTATTTTTAAATTTCTAGCCAAGCTTTCCAATCATTGTTCAAATTTCTATAGTCATTGTTCCGTTAATTTTTGTTTTCACTTTGTTTTTTGCTAGCCTTAATGGCCGTTTTCTTCGTTATAAACTTTGAATGCGTTTGTAACCTACCAAAATATAATTATAGCTGTCTATTTGTCTTCTTCTGTTTTTAAATATTTGCTCTCAACTGTTAAAGTTTCACTATTATTACTTAAAACCTTGCTCTGCACTTTAAATTTTTTACTCACGAGTTTAAACTTGGTTTCAAAATCTGCTTTTTTTTCGCTCACAATGCCAATAGGGTATAAAATGATTTGCTTCTTTTAACCTAAGTAATTTATTAGTGTTGGTTTTGTTTGCAGTTTTCTAGGTTCATAACGTTATAATTGAAAGTTACAAAGTTCAGACACGTTTAAATGGATATTTGTTTCGTTTTTGTTTTATTAAATGTATTTTTGGCATTTCAAGGGAAATATTGAGGGAGATTTTTCCTTTCGATTCAGAGTTTTATTTTTTGGTTTTTATTTTTTATTAAAGTATTGGTATCACTAATATCAACAATCAAACACATACGACTCTTTTTTTTGCTTAGGATTTGTTTTTTCTCCATTTTGATTATTCTTTCTGACTTAGGTACATATTCAACATGACTACAGTAGGAGTAAAAATATTTAATATCTTTTCTTTCTTTGTATGTTTTTGTTCGTAAAGCAAACGAAGTTTATAAACTATGATTTGGCTTTGTTAACAGACCAAGTTGAAGTATGAACAAGTTTATTTTAGAAAAAAATATCATTTAATTTTCAGAATTATAAGCTCCGTTTCGGAAGTCCAATTGCAGAAACTAACAAATGCATAAAATTTAATCTTTTAACCACAATTTCCAATCCAATCCAAATTTTCGTAGGTTCGTTCGTGGAGGTTAGGTTTTTCGAAGTCCAGAATTGTTTTCGCTTGCGACGCAGTGCTGTGTCGTATACTTGCTTGCTTGTGTGGAGGAAGATTGCTTGAAAGTTGTGACAATTAGTTATCCTTTCGGCGAAAAAAGGAATCGCGTGTATTACTTTCTATTTGTACGTGTTCTGCTATCTATTGCGTATAAGGTTATGTCGAAGTGTTGCTCAAATGTTAAAACCTGTATTACAACTGTTTTTCTTTCTTTCTTTATCAAAATAGTCTATTGTTCTAGTTGATAAAAAATGCTGCTGCCTTCCACTTGCTGTGTAAGCGAATGCGAGTTATAATTTGATAAAACTGGACTGAATTGCGTACTGTTTTTGTTCTATTTCTGAATATCTATAACAACATTGAAGAGAGGTGTCATGTGGGGCCCAAGCGCCGTAACGCTGTGTAACGCCATTTTGACGTTTTGCCGTTACACGACAGCGGAGCGTGGGGGAAAAGCCTGATAAATGCGTGGGTCTTTTTGGTTTGATCAGCAGAAGAGTCTGACAACGGAAACTGAAATGGCATCTGAAAGAAACGGAACGGCTGGTTGCTGCGGTATTGCTCGTTTGCGACTGCCGTTGGCAGTGCTTCACGCCTTGAAGATCTGCGGAAACTCGTTGGCGATCTCCCGCACAATCTGCTGATCGCCGGCGCTGCACTCCGTCTCCTCGCAGAAGATCCGGGTGAAGATCTTCATCAGGTCCTGCTTGCGGTGCTGGTGGTCCGCGTAGCTGGTGTTGCGCACAATCTTGCGGCACAGCTCCAGGTACCACTTGCGGATCTGGGGAGGGGTGGAACGGGTTAGCAAGCTGGGTTGAGAGTTGGGTTGGGCAAGTCTTACCGGTTCTCCTGCGGAAAGGTCCGACAGTTGGCGCACCAGGATGTCAATGAGGACGCTCTGGTCGTTGGAGTAGAAAATGGAGGCGGTTTCGGGGCGCGAAAACAGATCGACTAGCATCTTCAGAACCGGATTTATGTGCGCTGGAGTGTGCTTCAAGGTGTGTACTGGATCCTCTGCAAAATTGAGTAGAAAGTTTTTAAATATCGTTCCGAGGTAGAGCCCCAATTTTAATATCACAAAATTCATAAATCTAGCAAAACAATCTAAATTGCCAGTGTCCAAGTGTAAACAAAGAATTTATCTTGCTCATTCCTAACGTAAACATCAACTGACGTGATCAGGACAGACTCTTTGTTTACACTCCGACACTGGCCCATTCACATTGTTTTGCTTGAAATCTTCCTGGTTGACACATGCGTTACGTTTTTTGACATTGTCAAGAAAGGCGTAACGCTAAAGCATAAACAGTCAACACCTTTCTTGTAGCATCTTGGAGGGAGTGACAGCTAAGTTCAGAACACGTGCTTGTCAAAAAGTAATCAAATGAAAGACTGTGATTTGTGTACTAATAACAACGAATTTCTGTGGTTTTCCGAACAGTTAAAACAAAATCCAAGTTTTTTCAATCAGAAAATAACAAAAGTTTGCAGCAAAAGTTTCCAGCTGTGAAAAAACACCGAAGTTGTAAACAAAGCTCCCGCGTTGCAACGCAAAAGGTAAGCCCGCCCTACCTTCCCGGTTGATCAGCACCAGAATCTTCTCCGTAAAAGTTTTCGCCGTCTTGATCTGCTCCATCGCTTCCAGCACGACGTTCTCGGTAAAGTTGTCAAACTGCAGGTTGAAGGACAGGATCAGGTTGATCATGGTGTCCGGCAGCACGCCGTGCACGTCCGTGTCCGGCGGCGTCTCGATGATGTTCAGCAGGAAGATGATAAAGTCCGAGCGGAGGTGCTCTGCGAAGCAGATTAGGGTTGAGGTTGAGATTTTGAGTGGGGGTTTGTGGTGGGGTTTACCTTGCTGGTTGATGGGCATTCGTCTGCCGATGGAGAACACGATGATGAGCATGTTGGCGAGTTCTTGCAGCTTTTCGACGTTGCGCGCGTTGGAGATCATGTCCTGGACGATTTCCAGCGGAAGCACGGAGCCGAGCAGGATGTCAACGGTGGTGTAGTCCAGGTGGCACATGGCTTTGAACGCCTCGAGTAGCAGTTTCCGGATGGACCAGCGCGTTTCCATCTGGTAGTACAGGACCAGGTTGATGACGCTTTGGTAGTGGTCGACGGCCATTTCGTTGCGGCAGATTTTGGGGTCGGCGTGGGTGAGGATGCTGATCAGTTCGCTGAGGTACCGGCTGATGTCGGCTTCGTCTTCGTGCAGCATCCAGGTGCGCTGTTCCGAGTCGTTTTTACACTCGGACAGACCGTTGAAAATGACGCGCAGCCGCTGGGCGTCATGCGTTTGAGCTAGTAAGGCGTCCGGAACGTCGAGTGGTGCAGTCAGGTGCACGGCTATCGGTTCCAGGTGCTTGACGATCGGCTGGGGAAGCAGCGGTTCCAGCTCGCTGAGTACGACGCGCAGGGCAACGCAAGCCATTTCATGGCTGAGGCTGGTGTTGGTGCGGATCGCGTCCACGACCTGGTACACGTCTTGGGGTTCGATTTTCGACAGCGGAACATCGTTCAGGTTGTGACTCTCGGCGATCGTGTCCGGATCGCTGGTAGGTTCTTTGGCGGATGATTCCTTTGGTTGGGGTTCGTTTTCGCTGGCGGTCATGTCGTCGTTGTTGGTGATTTCCGCCTCCATCTCGTGATCAGTTTGTGCTTCCGGTTCTGCCGTTGGTTCGGTCTTGGCGATCTCTTCGTCTCCTCGCGAGATGGCCGTAATTTCGTCACTCGTCGTGGTTGTCGTCGTTGTGGTGGCCGTATTGGTCGTTTCCGTTTCGGACACTTCCGACACGACGCTGTTTTCTTGCGCAGTTGGCGTCAGCGGTTCGTCCTGGTTCAGCTTGGACGAGAGGACGCTCATGCTGGGACTTTCCTGAACAAACTGTGGAACACTGTTGGCCACTCCTACCGCTGGACTAGACTGTGACTTTTTGGTTAGCTTCTCGTGCTTTACCGCAACTGGTGATCGGGGAGGTTCACTCCCACTGCTGTGACTAGACACGGGCTCTGAAACGATTGAGGTTAGCTGGATGCTCGTAAATCCTCAAGACATCGCACTCACCTGTGCAGTTGTTACAAGGGTAATCCTCCAGATGCTTCACACTTCCGTTGCCCATTTTCACCGGTACAGGTTCTGAATCACTGTCGGAACTCTCGAACTGCAAAACAAAGCGCAAAATAAACACGTGATCGCATCCGGAACTAAACCAGGCCGAAACCTATTTAAAACTATTCCTCTCTTGTATCGTAGCCACACACTCTCACTCGCTCATCCGCATTTTCATCGACAGCGTCGTCGTTCTACTAGCATAATTACCTTCAGCATCTTCTCGATTTTCCGCTGTTTCTCGACCAGTCGATCGATGAGCTCCTCGCGATTGATGATACCGTTGATCTCCTTGTCCGTTGACATTCGCAGCGACTCGATGCTCGACTCGAGGAACCCGTTGAGGAAGTTTGGATCGACCTGAAAGAAGCATTACAGCGTAATTATGCACGTCAGAGGATAATCCTCTAGAAGAAGGGGGTTAATGCATATGCTTACACAGCATCCGCAAAATGCCATGTAGCGCTGTACAAGGCGTGGATATAAATATTTACAGCGTTATTACGCGACCGTGCAAAGGGAACGTGGAAGTGGAAGAGTTTTGAGGAGGCGTCTCTCGACGCCCGGGTGGCCTTGCCGACGGACGGAAGCGCCCTCAGCCGCTTATCATCCACTGATCTGAAGATGATACTTGGGGTTCATTTAAAATGCAGTAAAATATTGATTTTTCTTCCACTATCCACTTTCGGCCTTGTACGTGCTCTCTGCGATGTTTGTCCCTCCGCATGCTGCTGTTTTTCTACGCTATATTCGCGATATCTACCTTGAGCTTCATGACATAATTCGACGGCACGAAGCCGATGTTGCCCTTCATGCTGACCACCTGCCACCAGTTCCGCTGGCGGGCACTGGTCTGGTGCAGGATAAAGTACTCGCCCTCGTCGAAGCTGATCGTCTTGGGGTACACGGCCGTAAAGTCGTACAGCGCCTTCAGCATCTCGAAGCTCTCTGCAAAAATGGTTGTAACAAGACGCGAAAAATAATTGATTTTTCCTCTTTCCAGGGTAGAGCCTGACCCATATCCTACCAGCTTCGTTCAGCAGATTGTCGCCCATGGTTGGCTCGGCAGTTCCTGACGGTGTGACCAGCTATCTACCGGACTCTTCCTCACATTCGTCACGACCTTTTGTGCGAACTTTAATCTTCACCTCACGCGAAAATTGGGATAGCGAAAAAAAGTAACGAGGTCCTCACACACCTACCCCACCCTGCGCGACACACTTCAGTGGGGCTCCATATCACACGCAGCACAGTGACGACCCGACAAACCCGTCCGTGCTCTTTGGAAGTCCCGCACACATTGTAGCTGTGCTCTCGCGTGCTACTCTCGCTGTGTGTGTTGTTATTCACAGCTTCCTCTGCTGTCATCTTTGCGAAGAGAGAGAGAGCGCGCGCTCTGTTTATTTTTGCAACTCGAAAACAACCAAAATTCCTCGGTTCACCCAAGTAGGCGCGCGCGGTCGACCAAATGTCAATGTACCCGTACTGTGTTTTGGTCTCTCGTGCGCTTTGGACGGTCGTTCGAGAGAGCGGGGGTTTGCTTGAAATGTTTGTGCTAATGTTGAGTTTTCTCTTTTTTCAGCGCTGGGTGCTGCCATCTGGGAGCGAGCACGATGAGGAGGACGTTCAATGTGACAGTTTGGAGGCAATGTAAACATGGTTGAGTTGAACACGCAGCATAGTAAGGTGGAAATTCGAAAATTACGAAGATTTTCGTGAGTTCTGATGGTTGAATAATGCTGACTGAGTAATGAAGTGACGGAGATTTTCGTGAGTTCTGAATGATGCTGACAGAATGAAACGACGAAGATTTTCGTGAGTTCTGATGGTTGAATAATGCTGACTGAGTAATGAAATGACGGAGATTTTCGTGAGTTCTGATGGTTGAATAATGCTGACTAAGTAATGAAATGACGGAGATTTTCGTGAGTTCTGATGGTTGAAGAACGCTGAATTGCATTGCTCGACTATTACGTCCGTGTTAGAGAAAGATGTCCGTTTTCTATGCTTCAACTTTTTTGAGATCAATGCTTGTCCAATAGCATTAAGCGGATTTAAAACGCAAGGTGTCATTAAATCAGGAGCTTCTCTCTGTGCGAAAAAAAAGTTGCCATTAAACACATCCTAACCAGCAGCAGAAACTCGGCTTCAATTTAGCACCACCTGCAAACGGATGTTCCGCAACTCACCTGGACCGTGTTTGCCGGAGCGGCGAAGGATAAACAAAACTTTTTCCTCCAACGCTGCGCGTAACGTAATACATACTGTTGAGACTGTTGCGGAGCGCGGTAATTAGGTTTCAGGATATAACTTTTTCGGACTCCGGGAGGAAAGGGGGCAAAAAAACTTCAGCTTGTCGTCAAAATGGTTTATTTTTGTGTTTCTTTCACATACCGCTTATCAAGTATCTTACAGTTTAAAAGTGAGTGAGTTTTTTTTTGTTAAGTATTTAATGATCACACGAATTTTTCTTAACTGGTAAAAAATACTGCTTTGATATGGCGACACGTGTTTTTTTATTATTCTTTTTGCGCGTTCTACAATTAGTTAGGAAGTGTGTTGTAGGGAGCGAGTCTAGTGGCATCTACGAGAGCTAAGGAAACTTCAACGATCAACAAATCACATAAATATCCTTTCGTAATAAGAGGTACTAACTTACGTCTACTACTACTACTAGAGTGTGTGTGACTGGTAAAAGTAACGATTGGCAATGATATACAAGTAGATGTTTGTTGCTTGTTAGGTTATACATTTGAGAGATTTACAACGTCTTGAGATTTGCTGCTACCATGGCTACTTGGAAACGATCTAAGTAAGGGGAAGGGTAGGAATGTTAGTAGTGGAACATCACCGTCGTGTGTTTCGTCGTCACACGTGGGAAAACAGAATCGATGCATAAATCTTGGACAAGTCTTGCCATAAATCTGTTCCCTGGACCGACAGGGAAGGGGGTTATTTAGCATTTGGTGCGTACGAAGAAGATTCCGGCCTGTTCCGGAAGGTTTGGGAAGGATCGCAAAGCGCAGATCTTACATAATTTAGCGATAATTTATTACTTTAATCAATAAATATATATCTTAATCGACTATTGTTGCAAAATCTCGTCTGCTTCGTCGACGTCGTCGTTGTTGTGTGATCAGTGGTGGCATGTGTGGACTGCCTGTCGTTGAAATTTCCTTAGCCGTCGGTGCCATTCGTCACGCCACTCGATGACGATCGAACGCGGCCCGATGCCGAGCGCTCCCGGTGGTCCCTCGGTGTCCCGACCCAGGATCAGATAGGACCTGTAAAGAGAGGGGAAAATGATAGAATCTTCTTCTGCTTAATTTGACAGATGCTGTAGGGCACAGCTCTACGTTACCTGTCAGTTGATTGACCTTTGCGGCGCTCAATGTCAATCAACGGAAAGGTAACGTAACTGTCAAATGTCAAACGCAAAAACATCCTTACTTATTCACTCGAATTTTTGGGCAGCGGCACTCGAGATCTTGGACGTCCACGACGAGGGTTACGTGCTGGGACGACCTTCTCAGCGCTACCGACAGCGGGCTGCCGGGGCTGGGGCTCCGCTTGAACACCTTTTGGACGCTTAGCGTGAACTTTACCACCGCCGTTGCGTCGTTGCTGCTGTGGCTGTAACTGTTCTGGCTGTTTGTGTTTGTGGTGATGCTGCTGCTGCTTTTTAGGTTTCCGTTGTCGGGCTTCGTGTCCTTTGCTGTCACCTTGGCCATTATTACTAAAATAGAGAAGAAAAACAAGTTTTTTGTTTAGATTTATGGATTTTTGTAGGTCGAATACATTATTTAACTTATTTATCTTTCTGATAAAAATTACATCCAAATATTATTTATCCTCATAAGAAACTTATTCCAAACGTGATCCGCGGCACCATCTCCGCTCAATTAGGCTAGGTAGATTTATCGCCCGTGATGCTCTCCAGGGTTTAATCTTATTAAGAGGTTAAGTGCTCAACGCGATAAGTAAATCGGCTGGCAAATCTGTGCCGCATCAGACAACCAGGCCCAGCCAAGCCCTTCCGTTGATAGTTTAATGCTATTAAAGGGCTGCGGCGTCGCAAGGGAGAGAGAGAGGTTAATAAAATCATTTTATGGCTGTAGTGCGCGGAAGAGTTATGATCTTATTAGGCGTCCGAAGTTGTACCGAACTTCAAGTGCCGAGAAGTTTAAGTTTAAGTTATGAACCACTAGCACTAGTCTAGCACTAAGCCGTTGCTTACAATCGATTTACACCTCTTTGTAACGCGCCAAAGTGTTGCAGCTTGTAAGCGATCCATTAGGCGGTTTCCTCAACCCAAGAAGGGAGAGGTAAAACGGCCGGGCAATACAAATTAGTCACATGCCATTTTCCTAAGCGGCTTAGCCGAATAAATAAGCAACTTTTCATTTCTCAATCATATTGGCGCGTTTCCAAGCAGTTGTTGTTGTGGTGCTGCGAGGACCCATATGGAGTCTGCGGCGTGTCAAATGATGAGGAAGCAAAACTAAGAAGCTTAGAAGCGGATCGTGGAGCGTAATTTATGGTACATGCACTCAGTGATGCTCTAATCGATTTACGATAGCGATCGGAGTCCGCACTTAGGATGCATGAAACCTGTCTAGGTCAATTTGTGTGTTTAAATTAGCGTATTTCAAAAAGATTTATCTTAGCGATTACTAAAAGACGTAATGTCAAGGCTCTTGAAAAAAATATTTCTAAATGAAGTTATAAATTTCAAATGCTTGCTAGGAACGATGGAAGGATCTTCATCATAAGAGTTTTTATTTAGCACTCTTTGAGAAAGAAATTGTTCATACAAAAATTCAATTTCTCGCAGCGCTGGAATATTCATTATCAAAAAAAAAAATCATTGGACGTTCATCAAGAGAAAAAATCCGAATGGAGCATAGCTCTCCTCTCTCGCTCACGAAAAAATCGGTGTAAGGAATCTAAAAAAAATCATCATCTTGATTATTCGGCGCAACATTCTTTTCACTACTATACTTGCATGACCTGTCACATTTTGAAGATGGGCAATGTGTGTAAACAAAGTGAAATACAAAGATTTAAGTGGTGCTGACAAGGAAATTCACAAAAAATCATCAGCAGATTGATTTTTTGGAGTATTTCGGGAGCGATTTTCTTTTGCGTGATTTGCCTCCCCTCTCTTTCGCGGGTGAAGAAAGTTCGCAATCGAAAATGATTTTTTGCGATTATTTCATCCCTGCTTGCGCGAAATATAGGTTGAAAAAAAGTTTAGCTGCTTTGCCGAAGGCACCAACATAAGTTTTTGAGAATAGAGGGAAATATTACATGGATAAATCATATAATTAGACAATTTTTGATGTTTTGTCGGGTAGTCTCGCATCCAACTTTATTTAACGATAATGTTATCACCGATAACATCATTGTCCGACAATGACGATTATGGTTATTGGGGCTTCGATATCGAAAATGATAATATTTCAAATTACTCAAATTTTCACAAAACGATGCAAAAAAATGATTGTTTTTGATATAAAATGCTGGAGTTTTCGTAAAAACTATATTTTTTTATACTCAGATTTTTGAAATTTGATACAACATTTTCCAACCTAAGAGTTTTAAGATTAAAATATTTAAATATTCATAAGATATCTTATCTTGTAGAAAGCCATTCATTGTTATGTGTCGTTTATTATCCTTGTTGAAAATGATTAAAAATGAGTAGTATCAAAAAATACAGTATTTTGTATTTTTTTTTTGTATGAAAAGGGATTTCCTGATCGATATGATGTCTTCAGCAAAATTGTAGGTGGTGATGAGGATAATACTGAGAAAAAAAACCAATTGCACCCTTTAACTTTCTTA
Organism: Culex pipiens pallens; assembly: GCF_016801865.2. Taxonomy (NCBI): domain Eukaryota; kingdom Metazoa; phylum Arthropoda; class Insecta; order Diptera; family Culicidae; genus Culex; species Culex pipiens. The sequence goes on along the minus strand of NC_068937.1, from coordinate 39,855,609 downwards.
GAACCTAAAATAATGGGAATTTGACACCCAAAAAAAAAAAAAAAATAAAAAAAATATAAAAATTTAAATTACAAGCCTAGGTTTCAACATTTGGATGAAAAAAGTGTTTTAATATGCAAAACTTTGAAAAATATTTGCAACGGCCTAAATTTTAGTTCAAATCATTGTTTTTATCAAGAGACGCATTAGAACAGCTTTATCCTTAAAAAATATCAAAGTATTCATGCATAAAAAGTTAATCAAGTTTCCGTTTGTCAATGTTTTAATATTTTTAATATTTAGGAAAAACACTGTTTGCTAGAAATGCATGCTTTACCTGTGATTATTCGAAATTTTTGAAGATACTAAATCTTTAAACATATTTTAATAGCTTAAATAACCAAAAGAACATCTGGAAACTATTTATATAATTTCAAATCAGCTAAAACAAAAATCAATTGATTTTCATTGAACAAGAGAAACGTTTAAAAATCACCAAAAACACAAAAAAATTCCCGTTTTTTGTGTGGATTTTGGCGAATCGCCCTGATCAAAAGGAATTCGTTATTTTTTGATATTTTAACTTTTTTAGGTTTGTAGGTGACCAATTTTTGATTCACAGAGAAGTACGGACAAACATGTACGGAAAAAAATCACGGAGATATCAGTTTTAAAAATGAATTCGGAAATGAACTTTTAAAAATTCAAGTATTATTTTTTTTATCAAAATCAATTGTTCAAATTGGAATTTTTCCAATCTCTCGAAAAAAATATTTTTTTTAAATCAAGACTAACATTTCTAAAGGGCTAAACATTCAATATTACGTCCTTTTGAAATGTTAGTCCTAATTTAAAAAATAAAATAAAATATTGTTTTCGGAAAGACCAAAAAATTTCACGAATGCAAATCGGATCACTAGTTGCTGAGATATCGACATTAGAAAATGGTGAATTGTTTGGGTGAGACTTAGAAAACATCAATTTTCCTGTTTTTAAACCTATGCATGGAAATAACTCAGCAACTAAGGGTCCTATCAAGAAAGTTTTAAAAAGCAAAATATAGATAGTTTTCTCAGCCAATCAAAAAAAAAAAAAAAAAACAAAAGTGGGAATAAATTTTAAAAGTGAATTACTGCGACTATTTTCAAAAAAGTTACCAAAAAATGGCTATAGCTTGAATTTTATTAAAGTACTTTTTACTTGCAAATTCGATTGAAAAAATTTTGCGATTAATATTTCAGTTTTTTTTCAAAATCTGTATTAATTAAAATTAATTGTTTGCACATTCTGGAAGTTTCTGAAAAGTTGGCATTTGAACATCCCCTGAAACATATAAAAAAATAATAAATAATTGAAAATAGTATTTCTTTGCAAATCAAATTTTAGTAACAAAAATTAAAAATCACCAAATTTTTTCTAACCGTGTTTAATTTTTTTCAGTGTAGTTCTTATCCATACCTAAAACTTTGCAGAAGACACCAAAATCGATAAAAAAATTCCATCAAAATATACAGATTTTTGAATTTTTACAAATCATTTTTGTATGGACAGCTGCAAAATTTGTATGGAAAATTATAGGGACAAACTATTGATGGAAAATGGCTTTTGTAGGCATACCAAAGGCACCAAAACAGTTTCAGCCGGATAAAAAAAATATAAAAATTTAAATTAAAGAAAAACGACCTATTTCGTAGGGAATTGCTCAGTCAATTGATGTTTTTTTTAGAAATGAACTTACATGGACATTATAGAAAAAAAAAAACAACTAAAAACATGTTTGTTTTTATTTGAAATAAATTTTATATGTAAAGTACTTTTATATTGCAAATTTTATTTTGCATTAGAGAATGACCCCTGAATTTAAAAAATCCGAACATAAAGTCTTTGTGAAATTCGACCATGCTTCTTTGTGGCTCAAAAATTGCCTTTTGTTGTCCCCTAAAACATATTAAAAATTATAAATTGGATAGTTGGGGATTTCACTATCTGTGTAAAAAGTTAACTTAAAAAATGGGTACACAACACCACCTGCTGCATTACTCAAGACACCATAGTGTTCAATAAATGTAAATCTTGTAACGATATCATTACTAGAGTGCTTTTCAAAACAACCCTTGTTTCAGGAGTTTTCTATGCCGATATGACGTTTTCATTTAAAATGCTAGACTACTTTTTCGCCCAAAACAAACGCACTATGGAAAGTTAATTTATCATTCCATTTTCCATGGCATGCCGCGCCTATTACCGCTACCATTCCGGATTCTGTTGTTGACTAGAAAAGTCCCCGTTGGTGCAGAAAACAAACAGCCTAACTCCATTTCGCAAGTCCAGCAAGTGCACTAAACGCTGCAGCAGTGCTGCCAGTGTCTACTTTGTGCGTGTTCGCCATTATGACACTTTGACAGTTTGTCATTATAGTGCCGTTTGACAGCTTAATCTTCGTTCCAGTGTTGGCACTGCCCAGTTTGGCAACCCTGCTCTGTTCAAGGTTGGGTGAATGTCCCCGCAGGGTGCCATCAAAAATTAATTTCGATTTTGAAAACTAGAGAGAGGCCGCATTGGGCCCGAGGTGGTTTGAATATTCTAGGCTAGCGAACTTTTTTTTTTGGATTCTTGCGTCCAGTTCGACAAATATGGATGGGCAAAAATTTAATAAAAAAAGTACATTTGCAACATGGGTTCGCCATCGTCCATCATCCGGTCGTCTGCATCGCTTTATTGAGCGGAGGCAAGTGCCTTCTGTGAATGGAATTCATCGGAAGATGATAAAGGAGTTCTGAATTTAGGGAAGAGTTGTGCTTTTTATAGCATTTGAAAACTGGCATCACTGGTGTCAAGTTGACGTCTCTCAAATTGACGTTTGAAGTGTTGCCATATTAAAATATTCTAACAAGTTTAGACTTCTCCTACATGTTGTTTAGCTTTTCCTAGAGTGAGCAAAACTCAACTTGTAATATTTTATCAAAAACATGGCACATCAACAGGATTTTCACCATTGTTTAGCATGAGTGTGTGTGTACATCTAAAGTACAACACTTACGTCCTGAAAATGTTGTTGAGCTTGGCAAAGGGGTGCCTCGGGCACGGTTGGGGACAACCGAAGAAAAAGGAGCGCAAACTTTTGCAGTAGATCCTTCCGGACGAAGGAAGGTCGCGGCGGAAGGAAGGAAGGATGAAAAACTGGAAAATGTTTTCCTTTCCCAGGTTTCCTCGTGTTTTTTTTCTGATGCTTTCCCAGACTCCAACCCCCCCCACACACACACACATGAATGATTAATCATTGGAAGGGAAACCCCTTTTCTGCAGCTGTGAGTATGTGTTTAGGTTGTTTTCCTGCACAGAACTTTTCCGATTGTGTTGGCGAAAGAACAACGGTAAAGGGGAAACATTTCTTGTTCTAGGAAGAAAGGGATCATGTGCTTAAAGTTTGTACTTCTAAGGATTCGATGATTGCATAAATCCATTAGAATATAGGGATTTGAAACATTTGAAGAATTCAAATTGGTTTATTGATTATACAATTTAAACTTTGAAAACAGCTCAATACTTCTTAGCCCATGCAGCAAAATATTCAGTTTGAACCTAAAGTTATAAGTTATTTTTTTTAACGTGTAACTGTCAAAGTGACATACACGCTTATTAAAGGCGGAACATTCATAGCTGAGTTGGTTGGTAACTCTCAAATGAGATTTATTCGATTAGTGTGTACTTCTCATCTGTCACCTGACCATAACCTGTCAAAATTAACACTCCAACTTCATCTTTGTCCTCCACCGCATTGCCGTGAGTCACTTGGACAGGAAATTAGCCATAAAAAATCAATTTGCCACTTTTTCTCTTTTCGATCCGTGGGGCCTCGGAGATCACAATCAACACTGCACTTAATCCGCGTGAAATCACGGGCGAAATGGCAGGGCATAAAAGTTGATCTTCCGTGGAATCCACTTGTCACACAGAGTCTGGTACTGTTTTTTTCCACCCCGGACGCCGTTATGGCTAGAAACGAAGTGAAGGCGGCTGCATCAATCCGCGAATCTTGAGAGGCCATAGACAAATGAACGTCAAATTTGATATGTGGTACGATCGCGATTTTCCTGGCATTTCTAGAAACTGGTTGTACACTCTCAATTCAAATGATTGAGTTTTCAACAAAATCGAACCAAATCAAAAATGAGTTAATGAGGCATCAGTCAGATTTAAGTGTATTTCACTAAGAATCCACTCAAATTTGACAGCTGCCCCATTACTCAATTCTGAGTAGGTTCGGTTTTTATGAAAACTAACTAATCTGTCAAATTTAGAAAATGAGTTACTTTTGCGAAGCGTGTACCCCAAACTGACACTTCCTACAATCTGTGGCTTCCACAGCGTTGCCAGCTGATGCACTTACCGTAATCTCTTTTGCAGAACTTGTTTAGATTTAGCCGCTTGGTGCCGATTCTGCACTTTCCGCACTCTGCAAAAAAAAAGAGAAGCAAAGAAATCGGTGATTAAACTTTTTAATCGTGTACAGCTACGGAAAGTCGCCTTTCTTCAGCCTCTTGGCTATGTTGGTCGAAGGCAAACTGAAGGCAAAGTTCGGTTTTATTAGTGTTAGATCGGGAGAGTAAAGGGTAAGGAAAAGAGAGAAACCGAGTGAGTCAGTGTGTGGGAAGGAAGTTGGGTTTTGCACTTTGGCATCCGCGTGGAAGAGGATTAATTTTTACTGTCGATTTGCTTTACGATGTTGATTGACGATTTTTTTACGAGCTAAAATAGGATTAAGTCTTGCTCCGAGTGTATAAACGGAAGATTTTACGGTGCAGGGACCCGGGATTTGTTTATTTGTAGCTCCGTTTTCTGATTGCATTAATATATTTCTGGTTTTACGATATTTAGACATAATATGTCTCAATTGGATTAATTGTTTTGTTTTGAATTCTACTTGTACACATTTTATTTCCTGTAAAGAAAATCATGAAAAATTGAGAAGAATGTTCACAAAATGCGAATAACAATTTAAAAATTTAACAATTTAACAATTTAACAATTTAACAATTTAACAATTTAACAATTTAACAATTTAACAATTTAACAATTTAACAATTTAACAATTTAACAATTTAACAATTTAACAATTTAACAATTTAACAATTTAACAATTTAACAATTTAACAATTTAACAATTTAACAATTTAACAATTTAACAATTTAACAATTTAACAATTTAACAATTTAACAATTTAACAATTTAACAATTTAACAATTTAACAATTTAACAATTTAACAATTTAACAATTTAACAATTTAACAATTTAACAATTTAACAATTTAACAATTTAACAATTTAACAATTTAACAATTTAACAATTTAACAATTTAACAATTTAACAATTTAACAATTTAACAATTTAACAATTTAACAATTTAACAATTTAACAATTTAACAATTTAACAATTTAACAATTTAACAATTTAACAATTTAACAATTTAACAATTTAACAATTTAACAATTTAACAATTTAACAATTTAACAATTTAACAATTTAACAATTTAACAATTTAACAATTTAACAATTTAACAATTTAACAATTTAACAATTTAACAATTTAACAATTTAACAATTTAACAATTTAACAATTTAACAATTTAACAATTTAACAATTTAACAATTTAACAATTTAACAATTTAACAATTTAACAATTTAACAATTTAACAATTTAACAATTTAACAATTTAACAATTTAACAATTTAACAATTTAACAATTTAACAATTTAACAATTTAACAATTTAACAATTTAACAATTTAACAATTTAACAATTTAACAATTTAACAATTTAACAATTTAACAATTTAACAATTTAACAATTTAACAATTTAACAATTTAACAATTTAATAATTTAACAATTTAACAATTTAACAATTTAACAATTTAACAATTTAACAATTTAACAATTTAACAATTTAACAATTTAACAATTTAACAATTTAACAATTTAACAATTTAACAATTTAACAATTTAACAATTTAACAATTTAACAATTTAAAATTTAAAATTTAACAATTTAACAATTTAACAATTTAACAATTTAACAATTTAACAATTTAACAATTTAACAATTTAACAATTTAACAATTTAACAATTTAACAATTTAACAATTTAACAATTTAACAATTTAACAATTTAACAATTTAACAATTTAACAATTTAACAATTTAACAATTTAACAATTTAACAATTTAACAATTTAACAATTTAACAATTTAACAATTTAACAATTTAACAATTTAACAATTTAACAATTTAACAATTTAACAATTTAACAATTTAACAATTTAACAATTTAACAATTTAACAATTTAACAATTTAACAATTTAACAATTTAACAATTTAACAATTTAACAATTTAACAATTTAACAATTTAACAATTTAACAATTTAACAATTTAACAATTTAACAATTTAACAATTTAACAATTTAACAATTTAACAATTTAACAATTTAACAATTTAACAATTTAACAATTTAACAATTTAACAATTTAACAATTTAACAATTTAACAATTTAACAATTTAACAATTTAACAATTTAACAATTTAACAATTTAACAATTTAACAATTTAACAATTTAACAATTTAACAATTTAACAATTTAACAATTTAACAATTTAACAATTTAACAATTTAACAATTTAACAATTTAACAATTTAACAATTTAACAATTTAACAATTTAACAATTTAACAATTTAACAATTTAACAATTTAACAATTTAACAATTTAACAATTTAACAATTTAACAATTTAACAATTTAACAATTTAACAATTTAACAATTTAACAATTTAACAATTTAACAATTTAACAATTTAACAATTTAACAATTTAACAATTTAACAATTTAACAATTTAACAATTTAACAATTTAACAATTTAACAATTTAACAATTTAACAATTTAACAATTTAACAATTTAACAATTTAACAATTTAACAATTTAACAATTTAACAATTTAACAATTTAACAATTTAACAATTTAACAATTTAACAATTTAACAATTTAACAATTTAACAATTTAACAATTTAACAATTTAACAATTTAACAATTTAACAATTTAACAATTTAACAATTTAACAATTTAACAATTTAACAATTTAACAATTTAACAATTTAACAATTTAACAATTTAACAATTTAACAATTTAACAATTTAACAATTTAACAATTTAACAATTTAACAATTTAACAATTTAACAATTTAACAATTTAACAATTTAACAATTTAACAATTTAACAATTTAACAATTTAACAATTTAACAATTTAACAATTTAACAATTTAACAATTTAACAATTTAACAATTTAACAATTTAACAATTTAACAATTTAACAATTTAACAATTTAACAATTTAACAATTTAACAATTTAACAATTTAACAATTTAACAATTTAACAATTTAACAATTTAACAATTTAACAATTTAACAATTTAACAATTTAACAATTTAACAATTTAACAATTTAACAATTTAACAATTTAACAATTTAACAATTTAACAATTTAACAATTTAACAATTTAACAATTTAACAATTTAACAATTTAACAATTTAACAATTTAACAATTTAACAATTTAACAATTTAACAATTTAACAATTTAACAATTTAACAATTTAACAATTTAACAATTTAACAATTTAACAATTTAACAATTTAACAATTTAACAATTTAACAATTTAACAATTTAACAATTTAACAATTTAACAATTTAACAATTTAACAATTTAACAATTTAACAATTTAACAATTTAACAATTTAACAATTTAACAATTTAACAATTTAACAATTTAACAATTTAACAATTTAACAATTTAACAATTTAACAATTTAACAATTTAATAATTTAACAATTTAACAATTTAACAATTTAACAATTTAACAATTTAACAATTTAACAATTTAACAATTTAACAATTTAACAATTTAACAATTTAACAATTTAACAATTTAACAATTTAACAATTTAACAATTTAACAATTTAACAATTTAACAATTTAACAATTTAACAATTTAACAATTTAACAATTTAACAATTTAACAATTTAACAATTTAACAATTTAACAATTTAACAATTTAACAATTTAACAATTTAACAATTTAACAATTTAACAATTTAACAATTTAACAATTTAACAATTTAACAATTTAACAATTTAACAATTTAACAATTTAACAATTTAACAATTTAACAATTTAACAATTTAACAATTTAACAATTTAACAATTTAACAATTTAACAATTTAACAATTTAACAATTTAACAATTTAACAATTTAACAATTTAACAATTTAACAATTTAACAATTTAACAATTTAACAATTTAACAATTTAACAATTTAACAATTTAACAATTTAACAATTTAACAATTTAACAATTTAACAATTTAACAATTTAACAATTTAACAATTTAACAATTTAACAATTTAACAATTTAACAATTTAACAATTTAACAATTTAACAATTTAACAATTTAACAATTTAACAATTTAACAATTTAACAATTTAACAATTTAACAATTTAACAATTTAACAATTTAACAATTTAACAATTTAACAATTTAACAATTTAACAATTTAACAATTTAACAATTTAACAATTTAACAATTTAACAATTTAACAATTTAACAATTTAACAATTTAACAATTTAACAATTTAACAATTTAACAATTTAACAATTTAACAATTTAACAATTTAACAATTTAACAATTTAACAATTTAACAATTTAACAATTTAACAATTTAACAATTTAACAATTTAACAATTTAACAATTTAACAATTTAACAATTTAACAATTTAACAATTTAACAATTTAACAATTTAACAATTTAACAATTTAACAATTTAACAATTTAACAATTTAACAATTTAACAATTTAACAATTTAACAATTTAACAATTTAACAATTTAACAATTTAACAATTTAACAATTTAACAATTTAACAATTTAACAATTTAACAATTTAACAATTTAACAATTTAACAATTTAACAATTTAACAATTTAACAATTTAACAATTTAACAATTTAACAATTTAACAATTTAACAATTTAACAATTTAACAATTTAACAATTTAACAATTTAACAATTTAACAATTTAACAATTTAACAATTTAACAATTTAACAATTTAACAATTTAACATTTTAACCATTTAACCATTTAAACATTTAATTTTACAGTTTTGACAAGTTTTTAAATTTAAAAAAATTTAAAGTTTTTAAAGTTTTTAAAGATTTTAAAGCTTTAAAAGCTTTAAAAGTTTTTAAAGTTTTTAAAGTTTTTAAAGTTTTTAAAGTTTTTAAAGTTTTTAAAGTTTTTAAAGTTTTTATAGTTTTTAAAGTTTTTAAAGTTTTTAAAGTTTTTAAAGTTTTTAAAGTTTTTAAAGTTTTTAAAGTTTTTAAAGTTTTTAAAGTTTTTAAAGTTTTTAAAGTTTTTAAAGTTTTTAAAGTTTTTAAAGTTTTTAAAGTTTTTAAAGTTTTTAAAGTTTTTAAAGTTTTTAAAGTTTTTAAAGTTTTTAAAGTTTTTAAAGTTTTTTAAGTTTTTAAAGTTTTTAAAGTTTTTAAAGTTTTTAAAGTTTTTAAAGTTTTTAAAGTTTTTAAAGTTTTTAAAGTTTTTAAAGTTTTTAAAGTTTTTAAAGTTTTTAAAGTTTTTAAAGTTTTTAAAGTTTTTAAAGTTTTTAAAGTTTTTAAAGTTTTTAAAGTTTTTAAAGTTTTTAAAGTTTTTAAAGTTTTTAAAGTTTTTAAAGTTTTTAAAGTTTTTAAAGTTTTTAAAGTTTTTAAAGTTTTTAAAGTTTTTAAAGTTTTTAAAGTTTTTAAAGTTTTTAAAGTTTTTAAAGTTTTTAAAGTTTTTAAAGTTTTTAAAGTCTATAAAGTGTGATTTCCTTTAATTAATTATTTCTTAAATGTTGTAACTCAAATGTCAAAAGCTATCTAACATGTTGTAAAGATTTGCACCCATTTTCGACCCAAAACAAACACAATTAACCAGACAAAAAACTTTATTATAATGCGACAACTGCGGCACAAAATGGCCCGTCCACTAACTTACCCCCTTCCTAATTGACAAGCCCATCAAATAAACAACTCTCACCCGTAAAAAAGAGGGGCTCGACCGTAAAGGGTGCCACTGCCCCTGGTGGCCATTGTTTTTAAGGGCTATTTCGGGTGGATTTGGCAAACAAGTGATAAAATCCGTTGTCCTCAATTCGAGAGCGATAGTGAGTGTGTGCCGTATTAGCACGTTTTGAGCGCTTTAGTAGCTTGACTTAAGGGTTTGATGGCGGGGGAGTCGACCACGTGTGATCATAAATATGGTGGGAGGTGGATTATGATGGGGGTGGTCTGGAATCGGCCCCAAAGGAGCCAATTATCTCGGTGTTGGTTGCACCATTGAATTTTAAGCAGTTCTTTCCGTGTTTGTCTTTCTTTGGTAATACCAGTATAGAACAAAGAGCTGTCAGTTTTTGTCTAGAAGTATTTTTGAATTTTTTTCGTTTTGTTTTTGTTTTTTTTATATTTTTTAATGTTTTTTTAATGATTTTTTTTAAAGATTTTTAATAATTAATTTTTTATATGGTTATTGAAATTATTAATTAAACCACTTCTTATTTGGATTTAAAATTGAATTAATTACTAAAAGAGGTCCATAATAGGGCAAACCACCCTTAAAATTGAGTGCGGTGCTTTATGATGTGTTATATTGCAGCAGCAGCAGCGCGAAATTATGTGTTTGTGAGTGAGAATATGTTGGTGTGTGTGGTGTGGGCACCCGTTTGTGAGAAAGATAATAAAATTAAATTATGTGATCGCGCAATATTTTGTGCAAGCTCCGAAAGGACTCTAACGTGGGAAACAAAGGACTTTCTGCAGTGCAGAGTTTTCGATGGAGTAAATTAAAGAAAAATATTTTTCCGAAACCGGAAATTTGAATTTCACAACTTTACTCGTGTTTATGGAATAATAAATTGAACTGAATTTCAATTTAAAAACAATAATGAAAATCAAGAATTAGATATTAAAAATTAAAACTATCAAAAAGGTATTTCAACTCAAATGTAAGGAATCAACTTGATTTAAATTAATTTAATTTCCCTCCTTGACTTGATATATATTTTAACTAACAAGTTATCGTACCCAATAAAACAACAAATTACTAATTACAAATTTAAATTTTAGTGGAAATTATTTTAACACAATAAATTACAATTTTTTTGGCCCTTAGATTTTTTTTTCAATTAGTCTAATGGGAACCTGTTTTCAAATAAATCTCATTCAGCTTAAGAGTTTTCCCATAAACCATCCTACGGGAAATTCTCATTCCACAGTTTTTTTCTTTCTAAATAAAGCACATTCGTCCCGCAAAATGAACAAGTAATTTGAAAGTAATTACATTTTAATCCCAAACACTCCCAGTCAAATTTTTGTCTCTGTCGTTTTTGGCCTCGGCCGCCGCCGGGATTGACTTAATGAAAAACAATTTGCTGAACCTCCCTCCGGGGGTGGTGCGTTTTCCCCGGTAGTCACCAAATTAATGTTCCCAAAGTCTGGTCGTCGTCGTCGCCGAGAAGGGAGATTAAAAAGTGGAAATTTATTACCTTTTCAGTGGAATTGAGTGCGAAAATAGAAGACCGTATTTTTAGCTGTTTGGTTTGGTTGCATTTTTGCGATTTTTTGGAATGATGTTTTATTTTTACAAAAGGAAGTTTCTAAAAAGAAAATTGCAAAAAATTGCTTTGCAAAAAAGCAAAAAAGCAAAAAAACCAAAAGCAAAAAAACAAAAAAGCAAAAAAGCCAAAAAACAAAAAAGCAAAAAAGCAAAAAAGCAAAAAAACAAAAAAACAAAAAAGCAAAAAAGCAAAAAAGCAAAAAAGCAAAAAAGCAAAAAAGCAAAAAAGCAAAAAAGCAAACAAGCAAAAAAGCAAAAAAGCAAAAAAGCAAAAAAGCAAAAAAGCAAAAAAGCAAAAAAGCAAAAAAGCAAAAAAGCAAAAAAGCAAAAAAGCAAAAAAGCAAAAAAGCAAAAAGCAAAAAAGCAAAAAAGCAAAAAAGCAAAAAAGCAAAAAGCAAAAAAGCAAAAAAGCAAAAAAGCAAAAAAGCAAAAAATTAAAAAAGCAAAAAAGCAAAAACAGCAAAAAAGCAAAAAAGCAAAAAAGCAAAAAAGGAAAAAAGCAAAAAAGCAAAAAAGCAAAAAAGCAAAAAAGCAAAAAAGCAAAAAAGCAAAAAAGCAAAAAAGCAAAAAAGCAAAAAAGCAAAAAAGCAAAAAAGCAAAAAAGCAAAAAAGCAAAAAAGCAAAAAAGCAAAAAAGCAAAAAGCAAAAAAGCAAAAAAGCAAAAAAGCAAAAAAGCAAAAAAGCAAAAAAGCAAAAAAGCAAAAAAGCAAAAAAGCAAAAAAGCAAAAAAGCAAAAAAGCAAAAAAGCAAAAAAGCAAAAAAGCAAAAAAGCAAAAAAGCAAAAAAGCAAAAAAGCAAAAAAGCAAAAAAGCAAAAAAGCAAAAAAGCAAAAAAGCAAAAAAGCAAAAAAGCAAAAAAAGCAAAAAAGCAAAAAAGCAAAAAATTAAAAAAGCAAAAAAGCAAAAACAGCAAAAAAGCAAAAAAGCAAAAAAGCAAAAAAGGAAAAAAGCAAAAAAGCAAAAAAGCAAAAAAGCAAAAAAGCAAAAAAGCAAAAAAGCAAAAAAGCAAAAAAGCAAAAAAGCAAAAAAGCAAAAAAGCAAAAAAGCAAAAAAGCAAAAAAGCAAAAAAGCAAAAAAGCAAAAAAGCAAAAAAGCAAAAAAGCAAAAAAGCAAAAAAGCAAAAAAGCAAAAAAGCAAAAAAGCAAAAAAGCAAAAAAGCAAAAAAGCAAAAAAGCAAAAAAGCAAAAAAGCAAAAAAGCAAAAAAGCAAAAAAGCAAAAAAGCAAAAAAGCAAAAAAGCAAAAAAGCAAAAAAGCAAAAAAGCAAAAACAGCAAAAACAGCAAAAAAGCAAAAAAGTAAAAGAGCAAAAAAGCAAAAAAGCAAAAAAGCAAAAAAGCAAAAAAGCAAAAAAGCAAAAAAGCAAAAAAGCAAAAAAGCAAAAAAGCAAAAAAGCAAAAAAGCAAAAAAGCAAAAAAGCAAAAAAGCAAAAAAGCAAAAAAGCAAAAAAGCAAAAAAGCAAAAAAGCAAAAAAGCAAAAAAGCAAAAAAGCAAAAAAGCAAAAAAGCAAAAAAGCAAAAAAGCAAAAAAGCAAAAAAGCAAAAAAGCAAAAAAGCAAAAAATTAAAAAAGCAAAAAAGCAAAAAAGCAAAAACAGCAAAACAGCAAAAAAGCAAAAAAGCAAAAAAGCAAAAAAGCAAAAAAGCAAAAAAGCAAAAAAGCAAAAAAGCAAAAAAGCAAAAAAGCAAAAAAGCAAAAAAGCAAAAAAGCAAAAAGCAAAAAAGCAAAAAAGCAAAAAAGCAAAAAAGCAAAAAAGCAAAAAAGCAAAAAAGCAAAAAAGCAAAAAAGCAAAAAAGCAAAAAAGCAAAAAAAGCAAAAAAGCAAAAAAGCAAAAAAGCAAAAAAGCAAAAAAGCAAAAAAGCAAAAAAGCAAAAAAGCAAAAAAGCAAAAAAGCAAAAAAGCAAAAAAAAAAGCAAAAAAGCAAAAAAGCAAAAAAGCAAAAAAGCAAAAAAGCAAAAAAGCAAAAAAGCAAAAAAGCAAAAAAGCAAAAAAGCAAAAAAGCAAAAAAGCAAAAAAGCAAAAAAGCAAAAAAGCAAAAAAGCAAAAAAGCATAAAAGCAAAAAAGCAAAAAAAAAAAGCAAAAAAGCAAAAAAGCAATGAAGCAAGGGCCCTTTTTATTATGATGACGAACAGTTTCACCTTTACTCACTAAATTCATCATGTGACCATAATCTATTTCCCGAATCTACTCGAGACTAATATTTCTTTCCCAAAGACGTGACGCAAACCTTTTGCACTTTCCCAGAAGAAAACTTCACTCCACTGAAATCGTTTTCCACCTCCTCCTCTATCGTGTCGCCATCTTCGTCTTGGTCGTTGTCGCGTACTCCCTTCCTTGGATAGTACATGATGTGGTCTAATTTTCTGTACCACCACCCCTTTCCCCTTCTCATCCCCGATGGTCAAAATTTATAGGCCACCACCACCTTCTCACCAGCAGACCAAGACCGAACCAAACCGCGCCAACATATTAGTATCTAGATAATCGTGAAGCGATTATAAACTCCCATTCCTTCAAGCGCGCAGTTTCTCAGACTTTCAGCAAAAATGCCCTCGTAAAAGTCTGGACCGAAAAACTTGTTCCATTATCTCAACTATGTGTAACAGAGTGTGTGTTCTTGTGTACGTGCAATGCACTTTCCGAATCTTTCTTCCTGTTGCCGCCCCTTAGACTTTGCCTCGTCCCGTCGACTTTGTCGTGGTCGTTTTGATCGTCATCACACCGCCGTGTGTAAGTTATGGGAAGTTCCTTCCCCTTTCCCCACTTGGTTAGAGTGAGGTGCTTCGATTCTGACTTGAATGCTAACACTTTTCTTTTTTTCAATTAGTGATCAAACATAAACCTTCATAAAAATTAAAAATATCATAAACAGTTGTGATCATTAACGACGCCAACCAGGTCAATATACAGATTTCGTTGAAAACGGGAAGGAATGTTAGTAACCACCATCTCCAACCCTACTACGGTGAAAATGTTTGGCAGGCAAGTGGAGAAGAAGTTACACCTATCTCCATCAGGCTCTAGCTAAGAACACTGACTGGTGCGAATGAAGCGCGTTCATAAAGCCGCGCATCGTGTAATACCGTTCTCCAAGACCTAGATCTTGGCCATCTTACAATATTGCCTCGTTAACGAGATGCCACCGAAATGGTACCGTTTAGAGGGCAAAATTCATAAAATGATAAATTGTTTGATAATAAATCAGTATTTTCAAAACCTGCCAACAGAATACAGTCCGGTCTCAAGTATCCGAAGGTCTTGTAACTTTATTACTTCGAAAATTGAATCACGAAAAAAATCGTTGTCTTATTATTGATTGCCGAGCTTAAATAATGACCAATAAACTACTTGAAAGTTATTTAGAATTTTTTAATTCCAAAATTGCGGTCAAAATAGCTTTGATAAAATACTAAAAATGTGGATTTTGTCAAGGGATTTGTAATTAAGTAGGCAATCAACCATTTAAATTTGGCTAAATCAAATTTGAGGTAAATGCAAGAAAAAATTGAATTCGAAACACAGTCCAACAAGATTTTGTCTCTGAGACGAGTATATGTGTTTCAAGTAGAATTTCGCCTGCTGAATCCGAATCCGGGTCCAGAATTGCTCCAAATGGTCCCAATTTTGAGACACACCCGTTTGAAATGTTAGTTTAGGCCAAAATTAGCTACTTTGTCGACTATTTTACAAAAGAACTATTAAATAAACAACTAAACCAATACATGTATCTTACAGTTCACGTTTTCCCCTTTCTGAAACACCCCTGGTTTTTAAAATTTGATTGTTTCTACGCATATTTATAGCCATTTTAAAATTATATTTTCAGTTGGTTCTCATTCAAGTTTTCCCAACTTGCATGCAAGTCAAAATGCTGCCCAAAAACCCCACAATTTTATAATGTCGATATCTCAGCAACTAATGGTCCGATTTTCAATGTTAAAACATAAAACATTCGTAAAAAATTCCGATCTTTTCAAAAACAAAATTTTCAAAAAAAATCAAGACTAACATTTTAAAAGGCCGTAATATTGAATGTTTGGGTGGCTATATCTTGAAAACGGAGCCGTTTATCAAAAATCTGTACTTTTCGATTGCAAATTAAATTTAACATAAAAAATAAGTCAAATTTTGTTTTGTATGAAATTTCGATTTTTTCCAAAAATTACTGCCTTTTCAAAAATTCATAACAGGGCGGCAGATTTTTTGACCATACTTCTCTATGGCTCAAAAAATGGGGTTTTTTTGTCCTCTAAAACTTATCAAAAATTCTCGTAAATAAAAAACTACGTGTTTTGGGAATTTGAGTAATTGTAAAAAAAATTATAAAGAATTCGGCAATTTTTTTTCCGTGTACCTTTTTTTCTCAATAGTCCTCAACAATACCTACAACTTTGCCCAAGACGCCAAATTGATCAGAAAATTCATTCATTCAGCTGTTTAAATTTTTACGTACCATTTTTGTATGGACAGCTGCCAAAATTGTATGGAGACTTGTATGGGTGAACCAATGGCACAAAATAGCTTCTTTGGTCATAGGGAAGGTCCCACAAAGTTTGAGCCAAATAAAAAAATACAACAAATAAAAATGGTCGATATCGGCCGATTTCAAAGAGAATTGCTCATAAAATAGATTTTATTTTGAAAAAATCATCGAAAACTCTATATTTGATAAAAAAAAACCTGACCTTTTTGAAAATAATCGAATGATGGGAATGGATTCAGCAGACAAAAATACAATAAATATGATCAATTAGACTGACGAGACATCGACATTTAGTCATATCTGAGTCATAATTTAGCTTAAAATAGATTTTATTTAAAAAAATTACAGAAAATTCAATTTTTACTTAAAAAGCTGACCTTTTTGAAAAAATCTAATGATAGGAATGGATTCCGCAGACAAAATTACATGAAATATGATCAATTAGATTACCGAGACATACTTATTTAACGTTCTGCAAAGCATTTTTGATTTTTATTATTGATATCCCAGCATTTTGACTTGCATGCAAGTTGGAAAAACTTGAATGAGAACCAACTGAAAATATAATTTTAAAATGGCTATAAATATGCGTAGAAACAATCAAATTTTAAAAACCAGGGGTGTTTCAGAAAGGGGAAAACGTGAACTATAAGATACATGTATTGGTTTAGTTGTTTATTTAATAGTTTTTTTGTAAAATAGTCGACAAAGTAGCTAATTTTGGCCTAAACTAACATTTCAAACGGGTGTATCTCAAAATTGGGACCATTTGGAGTAATTCTGGACCCGGATTCGGATTCAGCAGGCAAAATTCTACATGGAACACATATACTCGTCTCAGAGACAAGAAACATTTGTTTTTTTGTTGAACTGTGTAATCGAATCACGAACAAAAATTTGTTTTTAGTTATTTTTATTTTCTTGTTTTATACATCGAATTCGAGTTCCCATTTTAGTCGAATTTGAATAGTTGATTGCTTATTAAATAATAAAATGCATTTTTTCAATATTTCTTCACCAATATAAAGCAGTTGAGCGTAATGTAGGGGACATACTTAAGCTCGACAACTTAAATTAAGACAGTGAAGTGAAATTTGTCCGAGGCCTTCGGATAATCGAGTCTGGACTGTACTTTCTTTATGACCAAATAGGTTATTTTTTCAAATTCGTTCAGTTTGAATGAAAATCATGGCATGAAAATCGTTTTAAAATATTCAAAAACCGGTGTCCTTCAGAAAGTTTTTTTTTCTGTTCGATTTTGTGTCTTGGGCACCAAAATTACCATCTTCAAAATGGTTAAAAATCATTTCCCGGATAAAAAATTACCATTTGATTACCATATTGGATCATACAATTACACTTTGAGAAATGGTAACTATTTGTGAAATCGTTTTTACAAATTCCCAAAATTAAAATTTAACTATATTAAACTATTTGTGAACTGTTTGTTTTAAGGTTACTTTTTGCCAAATAGTACTTAAACCATTTCTTAACCATACAACAAACAGTTTTTAGACGAAAATAGTACTGAGTTTTTTAAGGTTACCATTGCTAACCACCGTTATGCCAGATGGTTAAACCATTTGAGAGATAGTAAAAATTCATGCCAACCATATATATACCATTTCTAAAATAGTAGTCAAACATTTTAGGAAATGGTAGTAACAATATAGTTTAAAGTTCAATTACCATATGAGAAAAAGTTTTGACATGGTACTTTTTTATGCGGGTTGTCAGTTAAAAATATCAAAATTATTTGAAACCGTCAAGCATGAAGACAAAAAAATACTAAATTCTATACATGAGATGAACTCATGCCAAATATGATCCCCCTACGACAAAGGGAAGTGGGGTAAAACGGGCCTTGAAGTTTGAGGTCCAAAAAACATAACGCATCTTAAAATTGCTCGCATTTTCGTAAAACTTCATCAATTTAAACTCTCTTAGATGCATTCAAAAGGTCTTTTGAAGCACTTCAAAATGTGCCATAGACATCCAGGATTGGTTTGACTTTTCTCATAGCTTTTGCAAATTACTGTTAAAAAATCATTTTTTTAAAACCTTAATATTATTTTGCAACAGCCTCCAACACCCATACTCTTATAGGTCAAAAGGGGGGATTTCATGGACTATAAGCCTACGGTATTAACTTTTTGGTCAATTGCAGTTTTTCTCATAGTTTTATGATTTTTCTATAACAAACATTTTACAACGTTAGTTTTTGCCCTGTAGGCCACCATAGCGGCACTTTTTGGTGTCAATTTTGTCATATTCGAAATCCTCGGAAAGTTTCACGTAAATTTGTAGTATTGGAGTTTTTGATTTGATTGGAAAAAAGCCATTTAGAATGAATTAAAAAAAATTTTATAACAATCTGTTGGATAAGGCGTAAAACAGATATTCGCCTACTTGATACAGCATTTGACGTATTGATCACAGGGTGAATAAGATTTATTTCTTTTCCGAAAATGTTTTATTTAGTTATTTTTCAAATCAAATTAATAACCTTTTCCGTACTTTTTTCAAAAATCTCATAAAAAATCAACTCTCAACAGCGACTCCTAAACCTTAATCAATTTGGGTAAAAATTGGAACGGAACGGAATCGACGTAACACCTTATAATGTGGCCCTCTTAAACCTTGTGGTTTCGTCAACGGATCCACAGGCGTGTATCGTTCTTTTTGCGACAAGACTCCGCCTCCCGGGTCTGCTAAGTGTGAAGGTATGGGCACGGGGAGAGGGCACCGAATACCTATATTTATACTTAGCATTTTTGCGTCCGCCTCGGGATTCGAACCGGCGACCTCTGGATTGTGAGTCCAGTGCGCGGTCCGTTTGATCCACACAGGAACAGATGCTGAATTCCGCCTAATTTCTCACTTTTCTTGCCACCCTAATATCTTAAAAAACAAATCCTAGAGATTCCTGACGTAAAATTAGATAATTTTATGCCGAATTATTCAGAAAAAAAGTTAAATTCCATGCACTGTCGAAAAAAAATTGGGGTTGAAGGTTAAAAATGTTATGGTTGGATATTACCTCATTTCGGTGTAAATTTTCTTAAAATAATTTAAATATCAAAACATAAATTTAACAGAATCTAATGATTAGTTGTACCAGTTCCTGATGTAGTTTTTTTTAACTACATTTCATGAAAGATTTTTTTTGTAAAAATGTGTAATTTTACATCAGGGCCTGTAAAAATGTTCATCAGTTAAGTTGAATTGATTTTTTTTCGCATTTTTTATTAGGTGAAATCACCCAACATTTTCAACCTTTCAAAATTAAACTTTTTCTCGGTGTTGAAAACGATGAAAATTTTATCATTTATCATACAACAAAACATTTGTGATTTTTTGTTAAAAATTTGTGTAATTTTACATGAGTAAATGGTAAAATTTTGATCGTTTTCAACCCAAAATTCTTCCAAAATTAAATTTTTACACTGTGTAGAAAACGATAGAAATTTTACAATTTTTTACAACAAAAATTTGGTGATTCTTAGTTTAAAAATTATGCAATTTTACGTGAGGAAATTGTTAAATTTCAATAATTATTTTTTGAACTTCACTTTTCTATACAACAATTTTGGTAAAATTTCATTTAAAAAGATTTAAAATAAAATTTTCAAAAACCAAAAAAATCGACAATTTATGATTAAATTGTGAAGTGTGAATTTTAAATAATACTTGGGTAATTCTCTACCAACTCACACAAAATCGGGAAAAGTTGCCCCGACCCCTCTTCGATTTGCGTGAAACTTTGGTCTTAGGGGTAACTTTTGTCCCTGATCACGAATCCGAGGTCCGTTTTTTGATATCTCGTGACGGAGGGGCGGTACGACCCCTTCCATTTTTGAACATGCGAAAAAAGAGGTGTTTTTCAATAATTTGCAGCCTGAAACGGTGATGAGATAGAAATTTGGTGTCAAAGGGACTTTTATGTGAAATTAGACGCCCGATTTGATGGCGTACTCAGAATTCCGAAAAAACGTATTTTTCATCGAAAAAAACACTAAAAAAGTTTTAAAAATTCTCCCATTTTCTGTTACTAGACTGTAAATTTTTTTGGATTATGTCATTTTATGGGAAATTTAATGTACTTTCCGAATCTACATTGACCCAGAAGGGTCATTTTTTCATTTAGAACAAAATTTTTCATTTTAAAATTTCGTGTTTTTTTCTAACTTTGCAGGGTTATTTTTTAGAGTGTAACAATGTTCTACAAAGTTGTAGAGCAGACAATTACAAAAATTTGGATATATAGACATAAGGGGTTTGCTTATAAACATCACGAGTTATCGCGATTTTACGAAAAAAAAAATTTGAAAAAGTTAATTTTTGCGAAAATGGGAGAATTTTTAAAACTTTTTTAGTGTTTTTTTTCGATGAAAAATACGTTTTTTTTCGGAATTCTGAGTACGCCATCAAATCGGGCGTCTAATTTTACATAAAAGTCCCTTTGACACCAAATTTCTATCTCATCACCGTTTCAGGCTGCAAATTATTGAAAAACACCTCTTTTTTCGTCACGAGATATCAAAAAACGGACCTCGGATTCGTGATCAGGGACAAAAGTTACCCCTTAGGACAAAGTTTCACGCAAATCGAAGAGGGGTCGGGGCAAATGCTGTGTGAGTTGGAGGAGAATTAACAACATACTAAAGATTTTAACTTCAGAATGTTTTCACTCGTAAGGACGAACCAATGACTATAGAGGAGCTTAGAGAATGGATGAATAAATATTCATTTAAAATTAAACAAGTAAAACAAGCCTAATTTTGAAAGGATGAAACATCTGAAGATTGAATAATGTATCGATGTTATTTCAAATCAATTTAGGAGGGATAAAGATGTAAGTTTACACATTTTTTGCTGACAACATTTCTTGATGTCATTTTACCATGATTGTTGTTTACTGTCTATTGCAAAACAAGATAAAAATAGTTGTCTAGCCCATTTAAGAGTGTCAAACCGGTTCGCTACATTATCTCATTTTGCGAAACTTGTGCAGCATCTTAAGCCAAAAACGCTGCCCTGCTGATGCTGCAACAGATATTGCTCCGATGTGATCCGGAAAACTATGCTGGGCTATTAACGGGTGGCGGCACGGATCTGATGCGCACTAAAAACAGAAGCGCCGATGGTTCCAACACCCAAATGCAATTAAATTCCGGAACGGGGAACTTGGGAAGGGTGGTTGAAAGTCGGAAAGGGAAAATCCGTTTCATTCAGTAGTAATCGAGAAGGAGAGTGGGTAAAAGTTTCCTTGAATGAGTGTGCGGAAATTTATTGTAATACTTTTGAGGGGGGCAGGGATGCATTGGAATTTTGGGAATGTTACTTGTTTTTGATGAATTTTTGGGGGTTTATTGCAGTTAATGATGATTGTGTTTGGAGAAGTTCAGAATGTGTCTGAGAAGTTTATTTTTGGAGTCTAATCTTGAAAATACTTGTCAGGCCTTACATCTTGAAGAATATTTGTTGTATTCGAGGAACACTACGTGATACTAGGGAAGAGTTAAACTAAACACGTAACGTTAAATTTATTTCAGCACATTGCTGTAGAACTTTGCTATGGAACGTGCTGTATTTTTAAGAACATTAATTCCATTTTTCAGCTTAAACATAATTCAGTGTTTGGATGTCACGCTACATTTCGAGTGCTTTGCTAACTTTTTTTTCAATTGACTTTCAGAATGAGTCACACAGAATAATCCCATCAAATCAACTCTAGGAATCGATTCACTCTATTAACACTTTTTAAGGCACAGTTACGATCGTAAATTTTACTGCCTTTTCAGCTCACCCACGAACTTTTCGATTTTGCACATCGATTTGTGTGTGGCTTGTTCCTGTTTAAATTCATGAATAAAATTACCCCCCTCTTATTTCATCCGTTCCAATCAATCGTCACTCGCATGCACCCGCACCCACTCACGCACGACCCCCGTTCCAATCGCAAATACAGCAGACTATTTGAAATTCATCGGTAGCCGTATTGATTTCGCCCGAAAATTGCCAATTTGCAAATTGAAATGAATTGATTTATTTTGTTGGCGTTTTTTTTTCTCGGTCCCATTCACACAAAGTCGATGGGAAACCGCAAAGTTACAATGTTCGAAGAGGGATTTAAAATATTTTGTTTTGGGAATAAGAGGAAATTGAGGTTAGGGATAAAATAATAAATGTCAAAAAAGGCACTTACTTACCCCTTCCGGCGTCCGTGCGGTAGGAAGGTTCGTCCGGATCGTGCCGCTGCGGATCCGGTGCCGTATTCTGTGGATGGACCATACTGATGACCCGTGGGATTTCTGGTGGAAGAAAACGAAGAAATTTTTATTTTTCTGTGATTTGTTTGAAAATTCCCTTAAAACACAAATCAAATAGTGCGTTACGTAATTAAGGAATGTTCCCACGATCAACTGTCAACCAAAATACTCACTTATGCAGGGGGCAATGTGTGACCGACTTTGCTGGTAACCTCGGGCACATCGATTGCAGGTCAGTCCGGTGACGCCGTCCTTGCAGGGACACTGGCCAGTTGTGTGGTTACACGTTTTTCCCGAGGATCCGATCGGATGACAGTCGCATGCTGTGAATTAGAAGAAGTTGTTAAGAAAATTATAATCTGTAAGAAATTTTTTATTTTTTAAATTGGTTTTTCAGTTTGAGTTCAACAGAAAATAGTTTACACTCAAACCCCTATGGTTTGACACCAGCTGTTGTCAAACGAATGGAGTCACTTTTTAGATTGACACCCCTTTTACACGGAGTTCACGCACACCATCAAACTTTTGTTTTGATAGTGTGCGTGAGCGCCGTGTAAAAAGTGACAGTTTGTCACTTTTTAGTTTGACTTTGACCAACCAACGGGGTGCAAACTAAAAAAGTGTCAAACGAAAAAGTGACCAACCACCGGGGATTGAGTGTATTCATAATCCACAAAAGTCATATTTTTTAAAGAGAAATGTTCAGTGTTGCCAGTTTTCGGTGACGTTTTATGTTTTTGCTCCGCGTTTTTTCGCTTATTCTTTAAGAATTTGAAAAATATTGTTTCTAATGGAATTTTAGTTAATTATAGTGCATTAGTTTGGTCGGTCTTTACGTTTTGTGAGTGATTTGTTGTAGTGCTGACGGTGTCTTGCCGTTTTACGGACTGTTCCGGTTGGAAATCCGGTTTCTTATTGCCAAAGTTCCGTGGACATGACTATTTTTGCATGTAGCTGCTGTAAGGTGTGCTTTTGGTGTGTTATTGAATTTTACAAGAGGGAGCAAATTCAACTCCGGTGTCCGAGAATACGCGGTTCGAAAATTTTGAAAAAATGTTCGTGTTGTTGTGTTCTTTGAATGAACGATAGTGCTAGAGCTTGGTACGGTTGTGATGGGTTCCTGCGATGTTCTTGAAGATTTTATGATGACCTGTAACATCCGACGGGAGCCATCAATTGCGGTTGACATTTTCAAGCTACAACGTCCTTATCTTTTTGGTCAAGTCCAATGCGACTGTAATCGGTGCCGGTTTGACGGATGATTCTGCTTTTCGGGTGAGAAACTTCCAATTGGAAATATGGAGCAGCCGTAGCTGACTGGTTACGGTGTTCGCTTTGTAAGCGAATGATCCTGAGTTTGATTCCCATCTTCTCCAAATGAGAAAGTTCAGGAAATATGAATTTTTGAAACACTAAACATGAACAAAAAATCAAAGTCGGGGTTCGATCCCCCGTCCTTTGGATTGGTAGAATTAGGAATACTATTACTACAAACTATATACGTGCTGGGTCTTTGTCCATTTGACAAGGACTCGGAAGTTCTAAATAACGTTTGAATCCGATTGACGCAAACGTTCTTTAGAGCGGGGCTTGTCGATTCATGCTGAGGTACCTCGCGCACGGCTAGCCTGCGTAGAAATGGGTCACAGAAGCTCGGCAGAGCTAACACTTGCCAAATGCCTATGCGAGTTATTTGCATGCATGGAATGTAAAATCTAAAATACATGGAAACAACTCAATTTGTAAGAAGTGACCGCGTGGTCCCGTTTGGTTGGTTGCACACACACACGCACATGTTCAGTGTTGCCAGTTTTCTTGATTTTTTTTATGGTTTTGTTTCAAAATAGTGTTAAGCTGCAAAAAAAGAGTTCGCTGTCAAATTTCATATCCCTTTACACATTTGAGCAGAGTTGCCAGCCCGTCTTTAAATCAAACGTCAACAGCGCACGGCTTTAAATATTCCAAATCGCCACATTATCCCACCAATCTGAGCGGATAATTATAATTAATTCCATCGCACCGGTTTCTAATTTAATTGCTTGTTCAAGCCACTGAGGCAGCCAAAACCAAACCCAGCCAGCACATCTGTCTGGCTGTCATCGTTCGTCGGAAATTTAGCCCGGAATGGCACACAACAAAAACATCGCCGCCCGGTAAACAAAAACAACGACGAAAACCGATTAAATTCATCACATCCGATATCATGTCACGCTTACTGTCAAACGAGGGGGTGTAGTTAAGGCGGCGGAGCTGAACCGCGGTTTAACCCTTGCCGCACTAAAAGTTTTCTGAAAAGAAAGACTGACATCACGTGATGTCGCTGACATCAGTTGATATCGACCAAGTTAGAACGTGTCCTTTGTAAGTACAAAAGAAAAACACAAACTTCTGCTGATGTCTTAAATGAGATCACTGAAATCAGCCGATGGCGACAAACTGAGGATTCGGCTATCAACTGATGTCGGCAAAATAAGACTTCAGATATCAGCTGATGTCATCAAACAGAGGATTCAGACATCAACTGATTAGATTTCAATTGATGTCGACGAAATAAGATTTTTGACTTCAGCTGATGACAACAAACTGATGATTCAGATTCCAATTGATGTCGACGAAAGGAGATTTTTGACATCAGTTGATGTCGACAAACTGATGGTTCAGACATCAGCTGATGTCGACGAAATCAATTGATGAACCAAGGGTCTCCCCAGCAGACAAAAAAACGAACTGCAGTGATTAATTCCAATCATCGTTCCGTCTCCTTCTCTCGCTCTCCCACGCCTTCATCACCTCCTCTTCTCTTGTTGAGAGATTATTCTTTTCGGCATCCCTTCTCATTCTTTTTTTCTTTTCTCACTTTACCCTTTTTCCATTCATTTCTTTTGTGCTGCGCTCTTAAGCACCTTGAAGAGGCGTAGCCAGCAGCGGCCCCTTCGCTTCTAATGATCCAAATTCGTAATGCATGCAGCCAATTAAACGGATTAAATTTAATTCAATTTGATCCCGACACCCTGGATCGGGCATTGTCATCGGTGCCGGTCTTTTGCTACTATTTAAACGGAATGAAAGCGACCGTTTCGGAAGTTTGGTACACTTCTTTCCGCCTAACTAGCTTAGACTACGGTGGAACGTCGTTGGTTTGACACTGTCACTTTTATCGACATGTCAAATCAGCAAGTTGTCAAACTAACAGCGTGTGACTGTAGCAACAAAGTTTTGAAAAAAAAACAAACTTTGTACTTCTCCAATACTTGTCTAGTGTACCGAACGGAACTTCGTACTTGCAGCGGTAACGAGGAACTCAGAGGGGTCGAGTCGAGAAAGGGAGAGATAATCTTCTTTGCTTCCCGTTTTTGGGCATTTTTGCTGATGTGTTAATTAAATATTTATAAGTGAATTTGAAAGAGAGGAATAGCCGGCGGACCTTCTGCCGATGATGGCCGGAGTGGGATCGACCGATTAGGGCTAATGGCTGAGAAATTGGAATGGTACAACACTTGAAGGAAGGTATTGAAGCTTGAAGAATCGATATTTTTTAAGTTAGAAAAAATGAATCTTGTTCGAAAGCTTTAAAAATTTCAAGTTTACAGTTGGTTGAGTTTTAAGTTCGACTTCTGAATGCATATTTTGACATAAAAAACCTCAAAAGCTGTAAATTTAATTAGGATTTGGAAAAAAACTTGTTACTTGCAATTTAGCAAAGTCATAAAAAAGTTTTAAAATTCTGTATTCGTAATCGTATTCGAGTGTGCGTGAACGAGAAAAAGAGAAGGGGTGATAGAAAGAGAAAGCTCTTGCTGACAATCACAAGATAAAAGAAAAAAAAACTTACAAGCAATAGTGTCGGTCACTATACCCTCTGATATTTTGGTGCAGGAATCATCAAATGATAGTTTTTTCTATCACTCGATTTTCGTTGAGATTATTTACATTGTTTTGACAAAAAAACAAAAAGGTGCATTTGGTTTAACATGAAATAATCCTCTAATCATCTAGTATTCCAATCATAATACTAAACTATTTTGACAGGAGTGGTGGCGTGGATCGCTACTCCACCACTCCTGTCAAAAATGACAATACACTCAAACCCCGATGGTTTGACACCAACTGTTGTCAAACGAACGGGGTCACTTTTTAGTTTGACACCCCTTTTACACGGAGTTTACACACACTATCAAACGTTTGTTGTGATAGTGCGCGTGAGCGCCGTGTAAAAAGTGACAGTTCGTCACTTTTTAGTTTGACTTTGACCGACCAACGGTGTACAAACTAAAAAAGTGTCAAAAGAAAAAGTGACCAACCACAATCATCAGCACTATTTGTTTACAATCTGGCATAAGCTGTTTATAGCATCGACTTTGCTTGCGCTCTGTTTGAAAGCTTGCCAATTTGACAAATTGATTGTTTGACAGGAAGCTTGTAAAACTTGCTATATAGGTCAACATTGTGGATTTAGCTGGTAGCTGGATTTTCTGACATCTTCTCACGGTCATTGAAAACAGTCGTGGATAGTTCCCAATTGGTGTGAAAATGTTCAATTCATAGAAAAAATATATATTAAAATTTTGGTTTTTATCACTTCTCCGACATCAGGGATGATTGTTTGAACATGCTCGCAAATTTTTTATTCGGTCATTTTTAACCACATGATCACCCCTAATACTGGCTCGATGCCGCCATCATGCAACCACGTGCTCCGTTTGTTTGTCAACAAAGCTGCAGCTGGAGGGTAAGACGAAGTGAGGGGAGAGGTTTTGACATTTTCGTGCCCGCATCTAACCCGCCGCCTATTTCGACGGTCGTTTCCAACGAGCGAGTCCAGTAAAGAACTGATCGTACAATATCTACACATTAAAAAAAGTGGTAATTCAGCTGCGTGTAAACTATAAAAGCACTTATTCTGGATTTCAAAATCACAAAAAAAAAACAGAATATTTGTCTTCCAGTACCTAAGTAAAATTTATCCGTCAATCCTAATCCAAACTCCTCAAATGCAAAATGACACATCACAGCCGTCACCGATCGTTATGGACCCAAACGGGTCACTTAATCCGTCCAGCCTCTCTCCCCGGTGGTGAATGCAAAATCCATTTGTCTCGAAGCTTCATCCATCACATTACTGTTCCGTCTCACGGCTGTCTCGTCGTCAGAGCCCCGTGTGACATCCAGACGGCGGGCAACATCTCCATTCCCTGCAACTCCCACCACGGACTGTCACAGAACACTAGATGTGAGCGTGCACCTGTCATTTTGTACACGCCTAACGAAAATGATCAATTAAAATTAAAATTAATTAATTCGAAAAATAAAAAAAAAATACTTTCTGCTCTTTTCAATAAAAAATCTAACGTTTTGAAAGGGCTTAAAACACTTATTTTTAACATTTAATTTTCAAATATCTTTTTTTAAGTTGGCAGCACTGCCAAATAAATATTAACAAGCATTTGTTATAGCAAAAAATATGGCATCTTTGGCCACCATAATCAAAACCATATCTAAAACGAAATCTTTCAAAATTTTATTTTGCTCAATTCTATGTTTAACGTGAAATTGAAATAGAAAAATGTTAGTGTGCCTATATTTCCTCTAATTCTTCTCATCAATACCTACAATTTTGACGAAGACACCAAATCTATCAGAAAACACGTTTTCAAAACGATTGGTTTTATAGTTTGATGGAATTGGATAACTATTTGAAGATTTGTATGGAATCAAACAAAAATGCTTCTTTTTTCAAAAAAGTTTAAACAAAGTTTACATTGTATTTTGTCTGTTACTCAATGGTTCGCTGTTGTCTCTCACGGCTCATCAGCATCTCTCCCAGCGCCCTGGACACAAAGACCGGAGGCTGGCTGGCAAAACGAGCGATGATTTATGGGTTCGCGCGGTTGATACCTACTCCAGAATTTCGCGTTCGTCGAAGTTGGGTTAGTTTCGGACCCGGTATAGTTCTGACGGATGACCAGTCCGGGCTATCCGGAGGAGTTTGGTTGGGAAAAGAAAAATGATTTAATGGTAATTTGATAGTAAACGACGTGTTATGATTAATTTATATGGCGAGCGGAGGTTGTAATATTTTTAGTGATTTATCATAACACTCTTGGGCGGACGATGGCCGGTGGCCAATCTCGAGTGACTGAGTGACTTGTTGGCTATGAGACGTATGCCAAGAAGGAGCCGATTGTGGTGGGCGGTCCTGGCATGTCGAAGAAAACGCGGACAGATACGATGGCCGGTGGGGATGATTTGAGATAATGGCTGTATATTTTGGAGGTTTGAAAACAAGCCATACATAACACTTTCTTTATGTTCTTTATGATATTGCATCAAGCCAGTTTTGTTTTGTTTTTGTGAAGGATCGATTATCGAAATTTATGGGAATTTCCTACGGGGAGCACGTACATCGATAATTCGACTTCATTCACTATCTAAATAACCTGTCAATTTTTATTACGAAAGTATCGTAGAAACCGTTCAATTTTATTGCATGCCAACAATAAAACCAATACCTTTCCGTTGTAATCTAACCCTAGAATTAAAATATCCCTAACAACTTCATCGAAAACAACTGTCCTCCCATTTCAACCAACTAAAATCCTTTAGTTTAACCTGACCTCAGCCATGTTTCCCTCGGGGCGTAACACCACCAGAACCAGAACTTTCCAGCCATCCATTTGCTGAAACAGGACATTTTCCCCATCAGCCAAAAACCAAAAAAAGGACACACAAAAAAACGAACATTAGCCACGACCAGACAATTGCTTCCCATCATCTGTCGGTCGTTTGTATTTGGTCAGAGTCTGGCAGCACTGCAATCTAAATTCCCAGTGCGCCCATATTGGCCAAAAGTGTGGCACGCCGTCGTATCGTATCGGTGCTGGGTTTTCCATGTGAGTGTTATTTTTTCCGCTGCTCGATTGGCCAACAGTACAGGGGGAAAAAAATCAAAAGAACCTGCTAACCCATCTCGGAGCTTTGAAAAAGAAAAAAAAACACGATGGCTCGTGAGGACCAATTTTCGAACCACCACGTGGCCACCATTGCGGCGAGCTGAAGCAGATAAGTGTTAACACGGAGAGTTTGAGGTAGAAAAAGATGAGCTTGGTGCGAATATTTTGAAAAATCTAAATATAATAAATATAATGTCTTCGGCAAAGCTATAGGTATGGATAAGGACTACACTGAAAAAAATGATACACGGTAAAAAAATTGGTGATTTTTTAGTGGTTACTTTTTGCCACTAAAGCTCGATTTGCAAGCACTATTTTTTGTGTTTTAAGGGGCATCAAGTGCCAAATTTTAAGAAATTTCCATGCTGTGCAAAAAATCTTCGACCGAGTTATGGTTTTTTTAATCAATACTATTTTTTTTCTAAAAATCGAAATATTTGTCTCAAAAACTTTTCAACTTCATTTTTCGATGTAAAATCAAAAAATACTTCAGTTAAATTTTGATAAAGTGTACCGTTTTCAAGTTGAAGCCAGTTTTAGGAAACTTTTTTGAAAACAGTCGCAGTTATCCAATTTTTAAATTTAGAGCATACGTTTGCCACCTTTAAAAAACATATTTTTGGAAAGCTGATATATTTTGCCTTTTTTAACCTTGTTGATACGACCCTTAGTTGCTGAGATATTGCCATGCAAAGGTTTAAAAACAGGATAATTGATGTTTTCTAAGTATCACCCAAAACAACCCACCATTTTCTAATGTCGATATCTCAGCAACTAATGGTCCGATTTACAATGTTAAAAAATGAAACATTTGTGAAATTTTCCGATCTTTTCGATAACAATATTTACAAAAATTTTAAATCAAGACTAAGATTTTAAAAGGGCGTTGTATTGAAATTTTTGCGACCAATATTTCGATTTTTTTTTGCAAAAATCAGTATTGATTAAAAACATCAATCAGTCAAAGATTTTTTGTCCGTTCTGAATTTTTTTTTGAAAAGTTGGCATTTGATGTCCCCTAAAACATATTAGAAAATATAAAAATTATTTTTTTTTGCTGGTCAAGTTTTAGTTTCAGTGTAGTCCTTATTCATACCTACAACTTTGCCAAATACACCAAATCGATCATAAAATTTCTTCAAAAGATACAGATTTTTTTAAATTTTCATATATCATTTTTGTATGAACAATTATCAAATTTGTATGGAAAATTATATGGACAATCTAATGATGCAAAATGGCTTCTTTGGGCATACCAAAAGCACCAAAAAAGTTTTAGCCGGATTAAAAAATACAAAAAAAATCGAATGACCGAAATCTCAGAGAATTGCTCTTGTACCAGCCTAATTTATTTACTCACTATTACCGTAAACTGGGGTCAATCGGGACACATGGGGCGAATCGGGACAGCAGTTTTAATAATGTTGGAGCACTAAATATTGATTTTTCTGGTTGGTTTCGGTTAGAACAGACTCAGGCCAACAAAATGTGTACATCCATTTCCAAATTTAAAAGCTTTAAGTGCTCTAAAAACTGCTGTCCCTATTCAGACTGTAGTCCCGATGCACCCCAGATTACGGTACTTTATTTTTAAAATGCCGTTGCAAATATTTTTTTAAAGTTTATGCCCCTTGTTCAAAATCGACCAGAAAAATTAGAGGGTATTTTTTTTTCACTAACATCAAAACTTTAATGGAAATAGAGGTAAAAAAAGTTCAAGATGGTATGTCAGAGACATAACCGAAAGACATAGGACCAAACAATTTGAATGTGTTTTTGGATTGCTAGTGAAATCTGAAATATTTTATTTTGTTTCATAGATTTGTCGGCAAAATTGTCATAAATGTTCTCCCAAGGTGAACCTTCTATGAGGGCACCGGCAACTCCAGGATGTGGCCACTACGGTCGAAATGTCAATTTTCATGTTCAGTATCAAAAACCATGAATTTTGATATCCATATTGCCACAACTCGTATGGTTCTGTTAAAGACCCTCCGGGCCCCGGGGAAACCTGCTTTGAGATCACCGGTCACTCAAGGTTGTGGCCACTACTGTCGGAATGTCAATTTTCATGTACAATATCAAAAACCATGAATTTTGATACCAATATGCCACAACTCGTATGGTTCTGTAAAAAGTCCTCCGGGCCCCGGGGGAACCTGCTTTAAGGGCACCGGCCACTCCAGGTTGTGGCCACTACTGTCGAAATGGCCATTATTATGTTCAGTATAAAAAACCATGAATTTTGATACCCATATTGCCACAACTCGTATGTTTCTGTAAATGTCCCCCCAGGCCCCGGGGGAACCTTCTTTGAGGGCACCGGCCACTCCAGGTTGTGGCCACTACTGTCGAAATGGCCATTATGTTCAGTATAAAAAACCATGAATTTTGATACCCATATTGCCACAACTCGTATGTTTCTGTAAATGTCCCCCCAGGCCCCGAAGGAACCTTCTTTGAGGGCACCGGCCACTACAGTCGAAATGGCCATTATTATGTTCAGTATCAAAAATAATGAATTTTGATACCCATATTGCCACAACTCGTATGTTTCTGTAAATGTCCCCCCAGGCCCCGGGGGAACCTTCTTTGAGGACACCGGCCACTCCAGGTTGTGGCCACTACTGTCAAAATGGCCATTATTATGTTCAGTATCAAAAACCATGAATTTTGATACCCATATTGCCACAACTCGTATGTTTCTGTAAATGTCCCCCCACGCCCCGAGGGAACCTTCTTTGAGGGCACCGGCCACTCCAGGTAGTGGCGACTACTGTCGAAATGGCCATTATTATGTTCAGTATCAAAAACCATGAATTTTGATACCCATATTGCCACAACTCGTATGTTTCTGTAAATGTCCCCCCACGCCCCGAGGGAACCTTCTTTGAGGGCACCGGCCACTCCAGGTAGTGGCGACTACTGTCGAAATGGCCATTATTATGTTCAGTATCAAAAACCATGAATTTTGATACCCATATTGCCACAACTCGTATGTTTCTGTAAATGTCCCCCCAGGCCCCGGAGGAACCTTCTTTGAGGGCACCGGCCACTCCAGGTTGTGGCCACTACTGTCGAAATGGCCATTATTATGTTCAGTATCAAAAACCATGAATTTTGATACCCATATTGCCACAACTCGTATGTTTCTGTAAATGTCCCCCCAGGCCCCGGGGGAACCTTCTTTGAGGACACCGGCCACTCCAGGTTGTGGCCACTACTGTCAAAATGGCCATTATTATGTTCAGTATCAAAAACCATGAATTTTGATACCCATATTGCCACAACTCGTATGTTTCTGTAAATGTCCCCCCAGGCCCCGGAGGAACCTTCTTTGAGGGCACCGGCCACTCCAGGTTGTGGCCACTACTGTCGAAATGGCCATTATTATGTTCAGTATAAAAAACCATGAATTTTGATACCCATATTGCCACAACTCGTATGTTTCTGTAAATGTCCCCCCAGGCCCCGGGGGAACCTTCTTTGAGGGCACCGGCCACTTCTGGTTTTGGCCACAACTGTCGAATTGGCCATTTTTCATGAGAACCGCCGCATCATAGCGACTTCCACGCCGTCCGCTTCGCTCGAATTTCCTCCTTCTGCTGCCGGTGGTTCTTCCTTCTGGTTGCTGGTCCTCTTCTTCTATTGGCCGCTGCTGCTGCTGCTCCGCGCCGGCCCGACGTGCACAGTTCGAGTGCTCGTTCCAAAGTGACTTGCTTTTGCGAAATTTTCTGCTTAAATAGCGGCACAGCCGGAGAACGGCACAAAAGAGGCGCGGTCTCGAATGCATACGCTCGCTCTGATTGGTCATCTGTCCGATTTGTACTGAAAAATTACTCATTTTGATTGCATGTTTTAAGTGCTTTAACTATGTTTAGTCAGACTATCTATGTAGTTAAACAATAGCTGAAGTCTTCCTCTTTCGATTGGTGGTCCAACCATCTGGATTGATTCACAGGGAAAAAAGATATAAGCGTTCAAAATGTCCCCTTTTTTAACGCTTAAAAGTGACGCTTTGGATCGAATTTCTGAACTGGCCCCCCAATATAGTAAGTAAAGACATAGTCCTATGTCAAAATTTAATGCATTTTCCTGAAAAAAATTGAATGCATTTTTTCCTGCGTCATCTTTGGCTTGTTTGGGCCCGTTTGAAAATATTTTAAATTTTGATAACATTTCGTATTACAGAATCGCAAAAAGTTTATCACAAATTATACAAAAAATATTACAAATCATGAATTTCATTTTAATGTAATTGTAGTATATGAAGTATAGAATTCGCAATTCGCAAAAGCCATTAGGTTCAATTATGGAAAACACAACAAAACTGTACTTAAATTAAATTGCAAACAATAGAAATAAATTGATGAACTAAAAATCTAGCATGATTGATCGAAATTCACAGCTAAATTTAGGATTTTTAAGTAATTCGACTCCAAAATCATTAATTAAGAAATACTTTATAAATTATGCAATTTAAATAATTGGACTTTTTTCCAATGAGGTTTTACAACTTTCAATACATTTTAAATAATTTTTCAATAATTAATGATTATATGGTCCGCTTAGTAGAGTTTTCCTGTCATAAAATGTTTTTTTTTTTTTTTTCGTTTAATCGTAAACCTATTCTTTAGACAAATTGAACAAAGTGCTTTCAAAAATTCACAATGTTAATGATATTTGTACTTTACAAGCTGTTATATATATAATTTTCAATTCTGTATCAAAAATTGGTGCGACACAAGAAAATGCGTTGCAAAATTTCAATTCCGTAGTAAAACTACTTACTGGCTTGACGTTTGTATTGAAAATATTTATATAGAAAAAAAAACTGCTATTTTTATCGTAATTAGCTGCATGGGTGTTGAATAAAGAGAATGCGTAACGTGATTTTCGAATGGTCCCACATTGTTTACATCTACAAAGTAGCAGGCTGTTAAAGCACAAGCATAACTTTTTGTTCTTTCTGATAAATGAGCTGTTTTATAATCAGATGTACCGTAAACCAGGGTGACTTTGATAGGATTTCAATTTGTTTTTGAAATATTTTCCAACAGGTAAGGTTTTTCTCAAGATTATTATTTTTAAAACATGTACTGGGGTAGGCGACACAAAGTCTATGCACTATTTTGGAAAAAAGTTTTTTCTTAATAGTGTTTAGAAAAATAGTTACGTTAAAAATTCTTATTTCAAATTCCGGGGTGACTTTGATAGTCATAGTTTTTCTTGTTAAAATCATATTTAAGATGTTCAAACTTTTTTTATACGTTATATGTACCTTTACTAAAGTAGCTGATATAATTTTTAAAGAAAAAAAGCAATGTTTATATTTAGTTAACTATGTTCATACGCTTTTTAACAAAATACATTTAAATTTAAGGTAAAATTGTTAAAAAAACGGAATATTGACTGAAAGTTGTAAAAACTAGTTTTGTATATAAAATAATCGATTTATATTGCATTTTATACTGAATTCGAAGTACGAATCACGAGTTTTCACATTTTACATAAAATTTGTTCAACTAAAATAGCTTATAAATTTGGAGATTTTTTTTTATTGTGTTTCAAAACTACTTATTATTTATTATTTACAAACTTATTTAACCTTCTCCTAGTGGAAAATTGTCCAAAGAATCCGAAAATGCATGCCGTTTTCCGATTCAAAATCATGTTCATTGAGAAAATCATGACACTTTTAGAAGTTTAAAATAATGACTTTCATCAACATTTTCTTAACTAGAGTTAACCAACTTTTAAAACTTTTCAAAATTTCATGAAAAGTTCTCTTTGAGGTACTTTGAACACTTCTTTACCACGGTCAGTATGATTTTAAACCATTCCACAGTGGGCGAAATGGAACCCAAAATCGGACTTAATTGAACGCGGCTGGTTCCCTGGTATGAATAATAGTGTTTCTTATGTAAAAAAAATCCGGGGAATCGATTGGTGATGGTTTCATCCACCACACGAAACGGCAAAGGGTCCATTTTGCCCCAATTCCCCATTTTTTCACATTTTTTCTTGAAAATCGGTCTGTATTTAGAGCGGAGGCTTTATGCGGCCTTCCAAAATGCACTTAACTTATGTGAAAATGTCCCAGGAATCCAGTAAAAATAACCACTTGCACCGCAAAAATCATCTAGGGTCCATTTAACCCCAATTCCGCTATAAAAGCATTTTTGGCCGTTTTCAAATGTTAGGTCAGATTTTAAAAATCTGAAAATATTTTATCGTAAAGATCAGACAATTTCACATAAGAATGACGATTTGCACTTGATAGTTTGACACATTTATGTTGATAAAAATAAAATGTATGTGAAAGGCTTTATTCTGCGTTTGGGAAAATTGGCCCAAAAATGATGCTTCAATCTTTTTATTTAGTTTAATTTCTATATCAACATAAATGTATCAAACTTTCAAGTGCAAATCGTCATTCTTATGTAAAATTGTCTGATCTTTACGATAAAAATATTTTCAGATTTTTAAAATATGACCTAACATTTGAAAACGGCCAAAAATGCTTTTATAGCGGAATTGGGGTTAAATGGACCCTAGATGATTTTTGCGGTGCAAGTGGATTCCTGGGACATTTTCACATAAGTTAAATGCATTTTGGAAGGCCGCATAAAGCCTCCGCTCTAAATACAGACCGATTTTTAAGAAAAAATGTTTAAAAATGGGGAATTGGGGCAAAATGGACCCTTGACCGTGTCGTGCGGTGGATGAAACCATCACCAATCGATTCCCCGGATTTTTTTACATAAGAAACACTATTATTCATACCAGGGAACCAGCCGCGTTCAATTAAGTCCGATTTTGGGTTCCATTTCGCCCACTGTGCATTCCGTAAAAAACAGTTTTAATGATCGATAACATTACTCTCTACTTTTGGCGAACAGTAAATTGGTTCCACTTTGACAGTTCAAAGTTAAGGCCGTTTTGCGAACCACTATTCAGCACCCAGGTAATTAGGCCTCATTTGGCAGCAATCCATGGCTTTCTACCTAAGGTACTCGCGATTGATTGTGTAGTAGTGCGGTTGTCAAAACCGTTATCTCTGACTCTCTCACTCCACTGACACGGTCCATTGTTCGTTTGTTATTGTTTTGGTTTTAGTGGCACGGAGCCATGCACTCACACTAATGCCAAGCAAAATCGCGAGTACCTATGATATACAGCCTTGGCAGCTATCGGCGCAGACCCGGCTTGTTCACAAAGCATTAAAATTTCAAATTAAAATCACAAATAATAAAAAAGTTGTTTTTTTTCGTACAAATTCCCATACAAAATTGAAATGCTTTGCGGAAAGCCGGGTCTGCTCAGATCGCTCCCAAATTTCAGGAGGTTGTTTTGAAGCCTGGCTGTTCTGCATACCGATCCACCGTACTACTTACTTTTCCTGTCATCCTCTAACGACGAAACAGCCTTCTCTACTAAAAAATATAGAATCGCAAAGTAAAACTATTCTGAAACTGAAATGAGTGCTGAAAAGTTGTTTTTTTGGAACTTGTATCGAAAAGCAATAAATCTCAATATTGTTTTGATAGAATGGAGAATTGAATTATCGAACGAACATTTAACTTAAAATTACACTCAAAAAGAAGTTTTTTGGAATTGCAAAAAAATGTACGTAACTCGCTGTAAAACTTGGTTTCAAGATCATTTTCGAATATGCAATATCTTTAAATTTCACATAAATATGGCGTTACATTCCGTTTTGTTCAAAATTACTTTTCTTACAATCTTTCCGTCCCACACACGAAAAAATCGCAAAAAAAGAAAGCTGCTGACTCCGTGAAGCTCTCGACACCAAAGGACCAATATCCATACCCAGAGAGCGAGCGAGAAAAAAAGCCAGTCACAGAGAACTTCCAGGACGTATTGGGACCATTTTTATTTCGGACCCCAAACCGATGTGTCCTCGGCGTCGATACTGATGGTGGCTGCCCTGGTCGTGGCATTCGATTCCGAGACATGTGGGAGAAAAATATTAGCTTAATCGAAAAATCGATTAAAATTTATTGCCGCTCGGCGTATGCACGAGTGCTTTTTAGCACTCAACTCGAGCGCGCAAAAGTTTCGATCAAGTGGGAATGTTTTTTTTTTGTGTGAGGATTTTGTTAGTTTTTTTTTTGGTGAAATGACCCGGAATTGATTCATTTAAATTTTCTTTGTTGGAAAGTGTTGACCTTTTTTGTGTTCCTTGAAAAATTGTACAAAATGAATGATCTTAAAATGCAATCATTGAAATACTTGAATTAATAGAAAAAAAATGTAATACAGTGTTGCCAACAAGTTCTAACATACCTATAAATTCATAAATTGCTTATACTTTTCCTCAAAATTAATGTTAAACATCAAATTTACACCAAATTTTGCAAATTTAAACCTACTTAACACCCTCCAGCATCCTCAAAATACCATCCCCTCGAATCCATACGTTCCTCATCCTTAACTTATCGTCGGCCGGAAATCATCTTCTTTCATATGACCACCACCGCCGTTTCCCCCGTGACAAGATTTGTCACGGTGGGAAAAATTTGGCGCAATAAATTGCAACACTTGAGCGTGCACGATGATGGCCTGATTTCCCGGGAGGGCTTTTCCACTTCTTCCTCCTCCTCCTCTTGGGGTTGCAAATTTGACAAGATCTTTTCCAAGTGGGCTCCTGTGAAGAGAAAAAAAAACCCAAAACGAGAAGATTATGATTGAAAACGTTTGCGCGCCAAATTGGTTCCCTCAAGTGGCGAATTTCGCGCTCTTTTTTTCTTGGAGTGCCACGGAGAAGGGGGCTTCCGAAGGGAGATATTAAATTTCGTAAATCATAAACGCGTTTATTAAATGTGTATCTCCTTGAGGAGATCTCGAGGAAATTTTGGCAGCTTGAATTCATGTATGATTTGAGGAGTTTGTTACTTTTCGATTTTATTTTCAAGCCAACGAGATGTACCAAAATTAAAAAAAACTGAAAAAAAAACACCTTCAAGTACAAACAAATCATGGTTAAACAGTTCAAAAAAATTGTTTTTCTAATCATACAATTCAGATTTCATTCTTTGCAATGTTCAACAAACCGGCAAGGATCACTACATCAGACCAAACCAATGGTCCTCAACTTATCGCCTCGTGTTCAATTTCAAAGGCCCCCACTTTATCTCAACATGCCTTCGGTACAACACCTCTGGAGAGGTGTCATTCCACTTCCCTAACAACCCACTTCAGGTCGCCGGCACGTGCTGACCGTCCTGGAGAGACACGACAAACTCTGGTCCGTCTGGGCCGGCAAGTCTACTCATCATCAGTCATTTGGTCTTCGTCGGTCCAGCCAGGGAGGCGCGCAGGTTGGAGCAAAATTCCAGACCAAAACAGGCCAGACGACGGTGACGAGTCTCGTCGAGGACCAAGTGAGACAATTTTTCAAAACATTCAAATAGCCATCCGTGGACACTTTACCGGGGGCTTGGTCGTCTTGGGCTTGAGGTTGAGTGTGGGATATAAGACGAGGTGATACAATGATTTATGAAATTTAAGTATTTTAAATCAAATGTATGGCACAAACGAAGCATTACGTAAATTTAATACACACGGGTAATTTGTATGCAAGATTTAGTTCACATTTGACTCAAACAGGATAGTAGTGTAGCTAAAACGCATGTTAAGAGAAACGCAAATTCGGTCTCGCGATTTGACAGAAGCCGAAACTTGCCGGATATACAGTGAGCGATTTTAGAAGAAAACGCAGGAGAGGCAAAACAAAAGAGAACGAGCGCGCGGCGCTCGATGAGCAAATCGGCGTGATTCTCTTGAAAGCTCGTTCTGGCTTAGTTGGAGTAAACGAGACAGCAGGATGAGCTTTCGGATTGAATGATGACTCGTGAGCGAGTAAGGAGAGAATAGCGCTGCGAAGGACCTCGATGTCGATCGATGTTTCAGTCTGGTTTGTATTTTTGAGGCGAAAAGTCATGCGTCAATTTCTTTGACGATTATTTTGAAGATGGCCGCGATGGGACACGACAATGGCGTGGCTTAGCTCCCTTTTTGTGTGTTTCGGCGGTAGTGGACAATTTAGTGTTTCATTGTATGGGGGAATACTGCGTTCTCACCGGCCGATGGTACGTATTACACGTGGGAAAGAATTACGGTTGTTTCTTCCAGCAGTCTGGTGAAAAGGTGTTTTTAAAATTTAGTGTGGTCAGGTAAAAGTGAGTTATAATAACAACTGCTCGGTAACGAAACCAAAGAGGAATTTATAAAAAGACAAAACAAGACTGGCCAACACTAATCAAAGGAAAAAAAAGACATTTCCTAGAGAAAACTGGCAAAAAAGACTGGCCAGCGCAAAAGAAGGAGAAGAGAATGAAAGCCATAGAGGAAATGGCAGATAAGTTTAGTCAGCAAATTGACAAAGGCAAAAAAGATTGAAAAGCCTTAGCAAAAATGGCAAAAAAGAATGAAAAGCCATAGTATCCAGTGGATACGGGAAGGTCCGCAGCAACGGTCGAATGATTACGCTGTCAGCTTTGTAAGCGGATGATCATGGGTTCGATTCCCATCTGCTTTAATCTTCCATCGGATGGGAAAGTAAAACGTTGGTCCTGGTCTTAGTTGTTGTTAGGCCGTTAAGTCATTCCAGGTGTTTGAGTCGTTCTTCTGGTATAAGTACAAACAACACACCAAACCAAGCCTGCTCCTGTAAAGTCACTGGCGACGGTTGGACTCACCAAGGTCGTCAATCAATCGGGTGGAAGGTTTCTTGGAGTAGAAATAGGTTTAGGTGCTCTCCCCATTCAAGCTTTCGGACTTCTAGGTTCGAGCAGAAACTTGCAATAGAGACCACAAAATACCTAGGGGTCGTTTAAGTGGATAGTTTGATTTTGAGAAGGTCCGTCGTGGAATCAGACTCGAGACGATTGAGTGTTCTGTTGTTCCAGACGAGAAAAGGACGATAGCAAGCAAACTGTCGAGTTTAGAAATATAATTGAATTGATCAAGAGTTTGTAATCGCGATAATATGTATTCTCCGACTCGTGTTTTGAAAGCAGTTTTAAGAAAACTTAAAAAAAAAACTGAATATGCCAGAATGGAAAGCATTTTCTATGCGACTTATGTTTGAGCTTCGATTGAATGTCGTGGACTGAGTTACAGAATGTTTTGTCGAAGAAGTAGATTGATCTGTTGATTTCAGGAAATTTCAATCAGTTTTGAGTGAGAATGTAAGAAGGGTAGTCTGGAAACCTACCCGACTTATGTTTGAGCTTCGAATGATTGTCGTAGGCTGAGTTACAGAATGTTTTGTCAAGGCAGTAAATTAAACTGATAGTTTCAAGAAATTCCAATAAATCCAATAATTCCAATAAATTTCAATCAGCTTTGTGTGAGAATTTTAAAAGGGTAGTCTGGAAACCTACCCGACTTATGTTTGAGCTTCGATTAAATGTCTTGGGCTGAGTTACAGAATGTTTGTCAAAGAAGTAAATTGATCTGATAGTTTAAAAAAAAATTCAATAAATTTCAATCAGTTTTGTGTGAGATTTTTAAAAAGGTAGTCTAGAAACCTACCCGACTTATGTTTGAGCTTCGATTGAATGTCTTGGGCTGAGTTCACGAGGTGGTCACTTTACATATATTGCTTATATCGCATATGTTAATCCGTATGTGCATCCATATTTACGGCGATACGCGATTCCTTCATAAAATTTATTTCAGTGTGGTCACGAGCCGTGGTTGTCAATGCAGAAGCGCGCGCTGCGGTTTGTTTACAAACAAAGTTCATAACATAACCAATCTTCATCAACTCTGGTAAACAAGTTGGCTCGTACTTTTGTGACAATCGTCAGTCACCTGTACTCGGACGTGCAAATCCGTACCGGTGATCCGCGGGAACAAGATTTGGGGTGACCAAAACCTAATTCAACCAGATCTTTAACAACAAATTCGGTGGCCTGTGTCTGGCCAGTGGTGTCCAGCCGATCACCCGTGGCAACAACCAAGTAAGTTCAGTGCAAAACCGATCAGAGAAGAGTTGGGTTTCATTTGTTTCGATTTTACAGGACGAGGTGGAGAAGGCCGTATCCGGGAGGTAATTTCTGTACAAGATCAGTTTGCACACGTCCTTTCCGATGCACGACTTTTACCGGTGCCACACGTGCAACACGACCGACCGGAACGCGATCTTCGTCAGCTGTACCAGGACGTGTCACGCAGTTTTTTTTTTAATATTTGTATTTTAAGTTTTTTTGGATTGTTATTTTTAATGAAAAACATAAAATAAAACCCCCCTCTGCATCCCCCTCCTGCGGCTGCGCCTTAAACGTTAGGTACGGTTCCACCGCAAACGGCACTAGTGAGTTTTGACGGGGTCATGCGTTTTGAAATGTGTATACGGCTACGATGGCCAGGGCAGGAAGATTGTTGAAATCATTGAAAAAAGGGTATACATTTAGGTTGTTAAATTTATATTTTTTGATACAAACATTCAACCGAGATCCGTCGTACCAGAATCTCCTTTTGCTCAAAACAACGGGAAGTTGCGTCGGGGCATCGGACGTCGCAGGCCGAGTTTTTGTTAATGTTGCAATGGTAACGACAAATTGGACGGGTTTCTCCTGCAGTTTATTGTTGTAAACACCCTTGATCGGGCCCAAAACGGAAGCCGCGTCGGGCGCCAAATGTAACTGGCGGGGATTGTCTAGAGGTTTTGCCAAGAACCAAGTCCACTTATATGCGCCAGGCCGATGACGGCCGCGGACCGGCAAGATCTAAATGGTAAAAGATTTCCCGAAACATTAACTGGTGATCGAAAGGGTCGGGAAATCTTTTACCATCTCGGTTCATACCATGTGTTGGTTGCTGACGTTGACTCGGTGGCACCGTTACCTTTTCCACCTGCCCTGAGTTGAGCAGCCGGGTCGGGCTTTAATGAATTTAGATCTTGCCGGTCCGCGGCCGTCATCGGCCTGGCGCATATAAGTGGACTTGGTTCTTGGCAAAACCACTAGACAACCCCCGCCCGTTACAGCCTTTAGGTTTTCTGATGTTCCTGTGACGCTCCACTGAACTCTTGTAACTGAAATTCTTTCGCCCGCTGCGGTCGTATCCCGGCAAACGTGAAAGCCGAGCTGAGGCCGGGCCACGGGAGTTAGCAGTTCAGACTCGATTCGGTGGCACCAAAATCCTTGACGTACTCGGCGGTTGTATCAATTACGACACTAACCGCGTTTGATTCTTGCCTCAGGTGCTGTCGATTCTGGTCCAATCTTCGAAGAGCACCGGAAATTTCCCTCGAGCCAGAAAAATAAATGTGGAGCAGTGACAGTTTGTAAATGAAGAGAACCAAAAAGTGACATTTCTGAACTGTCATTATCCACACTGAACAAAATTTCGTTCCAGTTGTCGTGCATGTATTCGATCAACCATATTTACCTGTATTTACCAATATTTACCAATATTTACGGTAGTGAATCCAATGCGCTACGGATCAACCTTGTGCCCAACCCCGTGGCTGAGTTACAGAATGTTTTGTCAAAGAAGTAGATTGATCTGATGATTTCAGGAAATTTCAATCAGTTTTGAGTGAGAATTTAAGAATGGTAGTCTGGAAACCTACCCGACTTATGTTTGAGCTTCGATTGATTTTTGGGTTGAGTTACAGAATATTTTGTCAAGGTAGTAGATTGATCTGATAGTTTCAAGAAATTTCAATAAATTTCAATCATTGTGAGAATTTAAGAAGGGTAGTCTAGAAACCTACCCGACTTATGTTTGAGCTTCGATTGAATGTCTTGGGCTGAGTTACAGAATGGTTTGTCAGAGATGTGGATTGATTTGTTGATGTCAGGAAATTTCAATCAGTTTTGAGTGAGAATTTAAGAAGGGTAGTCTGGAAACCTACCCGACTTATGTTTGAGCTTCGATTGAATGTCTTGGGCTGAGTTACAGAATGTTTTGTCAA
Source organism: Culex pipiens pallens (assembly GCF_016801865.2). Taxonomy (NCBI): domain Eukaryota; kingdom Metazoa; phylum Arthropoda; class Insecta; order Diptera; family Culicidae; genus Culex; species Culex pipiens. The sequence continues at coordinate 39,812,242 of NC_068937.1, read as the reverse complement.
GGAAGTAAATTAATCTGATAGTTTCAAGAAATTTCAATAAATTTCAATCATTGTGAGAATTTTACAAGGGTAGTCCGGAAACCTACCCGACTTATGTTTGAGCTTCGATTGAATGTCTTGGGCTGAGTTACAGAATGTTTTGTCAAAGAAGTAGATTGATCTGATGATTTCAGGAAATTTTAATCAGTTTTGAGTGAGAATGTATAAACGGTAGTCTGGAAACCTATCCGACTTATGTTTGAGCTTCGATTGATTGTCGTAGGCTGAGTTACAGAATGTTTTGTCAAGGAAGTAAATTGATCTGATAGTTTCAAGAAATTTCAATAAATTTCAATCAGTTTGAGTGAGAATTTGAAAAAGGTAGTCTGGAAACCTACCCGACTTGTGTTTGAGCTTCAATTGAATGTCTTGGGCTGAGTTACAGAATGTTCGTCAAGGAAGTAGATTGATCAGATGATTTCAATAAATTTCAATCAATTTTGAGTAAGAATTTAAGTAAGGGCCGATACTGAGGAAGAGATGTAATAATTTTAGATTCAGATGGAAAATATTAATAAATAAGAAATGAGAATTTAAACTACATTAATAGTAATAGTCAGATAGTCATTGAGTCATTAATGAAGAAAAAACATGCGGAAAAGATTAACTATTAACTATTAATTATAATAAAAACATAAAATAGATCTAGAAATCAGTACCTGCGAAGATTTAAAAACAAAATCCTAAGAAAAATAAGTGGAAGTGATCAAGATGAGAATTAAGTAATTTGAGAAAAGAAGCAATAAATTGGTGTAAATGAGTTATTACAAATGCGATACTGAAAAGTAAAAAAAAAGGAAGCATACAGAAAAGTAAAGATTATAAATAACGGGCTGTGGGAAATAGCTTTTAAAGATAACGGCATATTTAGAGACGATCAGAGTTTAAAAAAATATATATATATATAATAATACATTAAGATACGAACAGATGTTGAAAGCTCAGAAAAGAATTGAAAGAAAAAAAAATTAATACAGAGAAAATCGAATGATTAAAATATAACAAAACCATTTATCATACCATGCAGGTGCGAGTGAATAAATAAGAGATAAGAAGGAATAATAAATTGCTATAAATTAGTTATTACAAGAGCGATATTCAGACAGGAGACGAAAGAATTATTTGAGAGGAAGGAAGCATACAGAAAGGTTAAGATTATAAATAACGGATAACAGTTCTAAAGATAGTGATAAGAATTTAAGAAAATAAAAATACATCAAGATACGATAAGATGTAAAAATAAATAAATAAACGAATAGATATGGCATTAAATTATGAATAATGTACAGAGATGGCACAATTCGTAAATAAATACACAACATGAGATTAGCGGAATGTGAAATTAAATAAAATCAAGAAACACATTGGACTCTCTATGTATCGATTTAAAGAGACCATCGAGAGTGGGAGGTATCAAACTATTGAACGAAAAGCAAAGCATGCTATTTGAAGAGACTACAACAAGAGAGTCAACTGCAAACATTAAAAAAAAAACTTAATCTGCTACTCTAAAGTCAATAAATATTTAAAATATAAATAAGAGTGAGCAAGTAAAGTGAATAATTAATATAAAAAAAAGTTGAAGTAAAGATACATAAAGCCAAGAAGGAAAATTTTGAAGTAAAGTTGAAGTAAAGCCAAAAGAAAAACCACAGGTAAAAGTGAGTGGCAAATTTAATGTAGGATTACCTTAAACAAAATGGAAAAGTAAAAAAAAATTGCTAAAATTAAAAGAAAAAAAAAAGAAAAGACAGATTCAAATGGCGAGTTAATTTCATTAAAATGTTTATAATGGAAGGAGAAGAGAACTAAGCTACTTGGACATAAAAAATGTTTAAAACGAATAATGAATAGTGTATATGGCACCAATTTCTATGAGAGAATAATTTAAGAGTTTTTTTTAAAGGTTCTATAAGCTATTGTCTTTCATATGTTTATAGGACCTGATAAAAAAGTCTAGAATTAAAGATGCATACATGAAAAGAGTACAGGAGGGGAATATTGTGGGATATAAGACGAGGTGATACAATGATTTATGAAATTTAAGTATTTTAAATCAAATGTATGGCACAAACGAAGCATTACGTAAATTTAATACACACGGGTAATTTGTATGCAAGATTTAGTTCACATTTGACTCAAACAGGATAGTAGTGTAGCTAAAACGCATGTTAAGAGAAACGCAAATTCGGTCTCGCGATTTGACAGAAGCCGAAACTTGCCGGATATACAGTGAGCGATTTTAGAAGAAAACGCAGGAGAGGCAAAACAAAAGAGAACGAGCGCGCGGCGCTCGATGAGCAAATCGGCGTGATTCTCTTGAAAGCTCGTTCTGGCTTAGTTGGAGTAAACGAGACAGCAGGATGAGCTTTCGGATTGAATGATGACTCGTGAGCGAGTAAGGAGAGAATAGCGCTGCGAAGGACCTCGATGTCGATCGATGTTTCAGTCTGGTTTGTATTTTTGAGGCGAAAAGTCATGCGTCAATTTCTTTGACGATTATTTTGAAGATGGCCGCGATGGGACACGACAGTTGAGGTGATGCTATCTTGTCACATTGTTTGCAAAATTTGGTTAAATTTTGTATGATAAGTGGCAATGTGACACCTCCTGAATTAAACAATCTCATCGGTTATCGTCAACAGAATAGAGCCATTTTTTATTAACTTGCTTATTTTTCGGCGTGCCTTCTGAGCCAACGATGCCAGATTATTTTATTGGAGATCTGTATTTTCTTAAAAATAACACTGTATTTTATCTGTAATATGTCAAATTCGAACCCATCCAAGACACTTTTGAAATTTGAATAGCAGATTCGAGCTTTTTAATCTTATTAAAGCATAATTCAATTATTAAATTGTTGAAATTTGGAATGATAATCAATTTTTAAAAATCTGTATATACAAATTTTAAGAACTCTGTGATTTTTGAGATCGAAAAATCTGTAAAATACAGATCCATCTGTATATCTGGCATGGCTGTTCTGAGCGGCGATGACAATGAAAGGACTGTTAAAACACAAAATTAAGCGAAATTAAGTCAAAAAAATGCAAATGTGACAAGTGGGCACACCGCCGACAGGGGTGTAGGTTTGTTGTGGCATTTTTATATTATGTTGTGGAGAAAGAAACGGTCGGATTCCATCTTGCAGCCGCCCCGGCGACATTGCAGGGGCACAATTTATCGATGCTGTGGAGATATTCTGATAATTGGGATAATTTATCATTTTGTAGGCCTGGAGTGAGCGCCACAGAAGTCATCGGCCCGGGCTTGAATTAGGATAACAAAAGCAAGCTATCGGTGCGATATTCCTCACCGCCATCAGCACATGTGACGTGTCTCGTTATCACTGACATATCAATCATCGTTACGGGAGGTGGGTGTGGTTGGTTCGAATATCGAGTTCTTGTTTGTGATGATCGGTTCGGCAGTAAGCTGCTGAAGGCGTTCTGGTGTCCCAGCCTGCTGGGGGGAGGACTTTGGTTTGGATGCAATACGTCATTGGATGGGATCAGGAAAGCGCCTGAAGGAGTCTCTTTTGGGTGACGTGACCACAGATAAGAAGATTTGTTTTTTTTGTGATATTTGTTGCTTAAGATTTTTGCCAAAAATGCATTTAATTCAATTATTTAAATTGGTGTGGGTGTGTGTTTTCAATCCAAATCCTGCTGGCCAACTGCGAAATTATAGGAAAGTATTATTTGTTAAAAAACGTTACCTAAATCACCTTTAGGTGGTTGGTGCCTTCCCCACATTCATAAAGTTAATACATTCAGTAAAAATAGTAACATTCCCCCTTAACATGTTTAACAAATCAAATTTATTACTCATTTCTTTTGATAGGGTTCGCAGACCTTTAATATTTCTGGCTCATCGGCAAGGTCTGATAAAAAAACCTATTCAACGATAGTTCGCATTGAAGATTCAGACAATATTTCTATCACAATATCTGAAATCTGGCCTCCAAAAAGTGATTAAATAACATTTAAGTGCTAATAACTTTTGATAGGGTTGTCAGATCTTCAATGTTTTGGGCTCATTGTACTGCCCACCATTGAAAAAACGGCTAATATCCACTTTTGGCAAAAACGAGATATTAGCACCAGGTGGTAGAGGATGTTCCAACGCATCTTCTGGAACTTGAATTTTACTGAAATAGTGTTTAGACTTGGCTGCCGATGCGAAAAACCAAACGGCTAATATGCCACTCTTATGGGAAATTGCCTTGACGGAGATTTTGTGACAAACACTAAAACGCGTTTTTCTCGGAATACTTGATTTGGCATAATAGCCGAATTTTCAATTATGGGCAGTGTAAAGGTATTTTTAATATCTTTCTGAAAATGTATAATATGATAGGTTTTCTTGCAAAAACCACACTTTTTACAATCTTCCGGACATACGCCAAAATCGTTTTTTTAGCATAACTTTTGAAGTGCTTAACGAAACTTGCTGATTTTAAATAGAGACCTATGGGACCCCAAGACGGATCCAATGAGACTTATACGGCCAAAGTCCGTTCATCCAGTCCGGAGATAATCGAGTGACAACTTTTTTGCCCATTCACCTACACGCATCCGCACAGACATTTGCTCAGAACATGATTCTGAGTCGATATGTATACGTGAAGGTGCCTATGCCAATACAACTTATCTCATTTTAGCATTAGCATTAGCATTAGCAATAAAAGTCACACAATTCCGGATGGCTGCACAACGCTTATCTTGCTGTTTAATTGTAATTAAACGTATAATAGCACTAGACTCTCATACGGTTACAATATTCCAACACGGGAGATACCATGTTTTCCTCTTTAGATGAGCGTGTAATACTATCCAGTAAGATAAGGGGCTCCTGGCCGGTACCTTGCTAACCTCGGGGATTGGAAGGCATGTTAGTAAACATCTATCTAGAATGCGCAGAGATCTCTACGTCACCTAGTGGTATAGATGTTTGTAGGGAGGTTTTGGACTCAATGTTAGTAAATTGAATGTTCTTATTTTTTAACACCATCACCACCACCACCAAAAACAATTCCATCACCACAATGAACCAAGCTAGATTTTAACACAAATACATTACTAAACGAACACGACAATAAAACCATCATCCTGCTACTGCTGCTCACACGATACTCTACAGCTTATCTCATTTCAGACCATTTCAGTATGATAGAAAACACTTAAAATCTCTAATGTAGTGAATATTTAAATACAATTTCGCTTAGTTGGATACCCTTTTCATGTTGATTATTTTTACACATGAGCATTTAATAAACTTAAACGTACTTGTACGGTATTTAAAAAAAACTTGAGTATTTACGCTTAAATAAGTAATGAGTTTTAAATCTATATTTCGCTTTGATTGACAAATATTACAAATTAAAAACTCAGTTTTTTTTATTCAAAAATAGCAGGGTGTTTTGTGAAAATTTGTGCTATTTTTCGTTTTTATCGTTATCGTTGAGTCGATCACAATAAAGCTATCGTTATCAAAGTACGATAATTCTATTGACGTTAAGGTACCGACGATAACTCACTCATTATTACTTCTTAAAAGGATTTTTTTGGAAATGTAGTTAAGCCGTTGCAAATAGTTTTTCAAGGTTTTTTTTACCAACCCCGCTCCTCTCCTTTAAAAACGGTTTGAAATATCAAAAGGCAAAACAAATATTAAAAAAAAAATAAAATTTTAATGAAAATAGCAGATTAATCCATTGTAAAATAATAAATGCAATTTTCTTAGTTCAAGCTCATATGTTTGAGCTCGTTAATTTTTTTTCAAAAAGCTTTAAAATTTCAATGGAAATACTTATCGAAAAAGGTGAGCAATCACAAAAATTAACAAAATAGCGTATTTTTGCATACTGGCAAAAAACGCATTTTTTCATTGCTACCGCATTCAACTATTTTGTATTGAATATTTGAATTTAACCAAAAATAACGTAATTTTGTTTAAAAACACTTGTTTTTTAACTGGGTATGTTTAAGTTTAAATTTTCACCAGATTGTAAATTTTTAGTAAAAAATTATCTTATTTTCAAAATAATATAATTGATAACGCATAAAAAAAAAACACTTAATATATTATAAATTTAATATGGGCATCAAACGATGCAATAATTTATTTTGTAGAAACTTTGCAGAAAATTCAGGCATTTAAAAAATACGGCTTTCTGTTTAAAAATGTAATTAGGTAAACAAAAATTATAAAACAATTTGCGTCACGTGATATTACTGTTATAATTGGGTAATTCTCTACCAACTCACACGAAATCGGGAAAAGTTGCCCCGACCCCTCTTCGATTTGCGTGAAACTTTGTCCTAAGGGGTAACTTTTGTCCCTGATCACGAATCCGAGGTCCGTTTTTTGATATCTCGTGACGGAGGGGCGGTACGACCCCTTCCATTTTTGAACATGCGAAAAAAGAGGTGTTTTTCAATAATTTGCAGCCTGAAACGGTGATGAGATAGAAATTTGGTGTCAAAGGGACTTTTATGTAAAATTAGACGCCCGATTTGATGGCGTACTCAGAATTCCGAAAAAACGTATTTTTCATCGAAAAAAACACTAAAAAAGTTTTAAAAATTCTCCCATTTTCCGTTACTCGACTGTAAAAAATTTTGGAACATGTCATTTTATGGGAAATTTAATGTACTTTTCGAATCTACATTGTCCCAGAAGGGTCATTTTTTCATTTAGAACAAAATTTTTCATTTTAAAATTTCGTGTTTTTTCTAACTTTGCAGGGTTATTTTTTAGAGTGTAACAATGTTCTACAAAGTTGTAGAGCAGACAATTACAAAAATTTTGATATATAGACATATGGGGGTTGCTTATAAACATCACAAGTTATCGCGATTTTACGAAAAAAAGTTTTGAAAAAGTTACTTTTTGCGTTTCTCTTTGTTTCGTCGTCCGTGTCTGTCGCGGGTGACCATGAACGGCCATGATCGATGACGACCAACTTTTTCAAAACTTTTTTTCGTAAAATCGCGATAACTCGTGATGTTTATAAGCAAACCCCTTATGTTTATATATCAAAATTTTTGTAATTGTCTGCTCTACAATTTTGTAGAACATTGTTACACTCTAAAAAATAACCCTGCAAAGTTAGAAAAAACACGAAATTTTAAAATGAAAAATTTTGTTCTAAATGAAAAAATGACCCTTCTGGGACAATGTAGATTCGAAAAGTACATTAAATTTCCCATAAAATGACATGTTCCAAAATTTTTTACAGTCGAGTAACGGAAAATGGGAGAATTTTTAAAACTTTTATAGTGTTTTTTTCGATGAAAAATACGTTTTTTCGGAATTCTGAGTACGCCATCAAATCGGGCGTCTAATTTTACATAAAAGTCCCTTTGACACCAAATTTCTATCTCATCACCGTTTCAGGCTGCAAATTATTGAAAAACACCTCTTTTTTCGCATGTTTAAAAATGGAAGGGGTCGTACCGCCCCTCCGTCACGAGATATCAAAAAACGGACCTCGGATTCGTGATCAGGGACAAAAGTTACCCCTTAGGACAAAGTTTCACGCAAATCGAAGAGGGGTCGGGGCAACTGCTGTGTGAGTTGGCGGAGAATTACCCAATTACGAAAATTTAAGAATTTTCAAAACATTTCGGTATTTTGTGAAATTAGCGCTAAAAATAAAATGTAGTGAAAATTCATACAAAATTATGCGACGTTTGTTACCTCTTTTATAAATTATGAAAATTTGAATGTTAATAAAACGTTATGTTGTGAATAATTGAGTATGTAATACCTACTTTAAAAATGTAATTGATTGAAAATCTTTTCTAAATTTTTTGTCGTTTAAGTTTCTATCAATTTAAAAAAAAGTTGTTTAAATAGTGAAAATCAATAGATTGGATGGAGTTAGGAGCAAGTGTGTTAAGCATTTTTCAAAAACAAATGGGAAACATATGAGAATTTCCTCGTGTCAAATTTATTGATAAAAAATTACCCTTTTCATTTAGGGCCAATGCAAATATTGTTCAAAGTTCATATCACTTGACATTTACCTAAGTATAAGTAGCTTCAATAAAGTTCTATAAATGCACAACCTTTTCGCGAATTGCAAACATCGAAATTTCAGTAAATTCCAACATATTCAAAGTTGGTACATCTATTTGTACTGTTACTCATATTTTTTCTTCGAAAAACAGTTCGTTAGAATAAGTTCCTTCATTAAATGAGTTATCGTCGGTTTTCACCGATAGCATTATCGTAAAAAAAATCTTATGTAGAGCAAATCTATTCAAATTTACGCGTCGTCTGATACCCATATCACATATCATGAAAATTTGAGTTAGGCCGTTGCAAATATTTTTCAAAGTTTATGTCGTTTATGTTTAGTTTTTAACAACTTTGAATTTGACCATTGTTGTGTTTTCTTGAATATGTAAAATCAACACAAAACTTCTTATTTTAGAACAAAATAGTCAAATCTCATATTTTGAACAATAAATAACAAATGATGACAAATTTTTCAGATATTTTGAGTTGCATTTTTTGAATACCCATATTTTTTATGAAAGTAGAGTTTTTTTTTGAAAATAACTTACTAGGCTTATTTAATTTTCTAAACTATTTAAGCTTTTAAAAAAGGATTTAGCACACGATTAAATTTTCATAATGAGTATCAAGTTAATTCTAATAATTATAGAAATTGCAAAAACTGCTTTCAAAATTTCTCCAAAATTTCAGATCGTTCGTTATTTATTTTGCAAAATATTTTTTGTATTTTTTTGGGTATTGGTAGCCCTGAATTAAAGGACATGGTAATGCTATATTTTTGTTATTATATGATGCCATAATAGTTGTGAAAGGCCTTAATCACGCACGAATGATTTTGGAATGTATTGTTTTGTTTATTTAGGAAAGACTCTGCTCCAAGGTCTAAATTTTCTTTATTTACAAATTGTTTGATTCAACAAAGTTGCATGTTAGATTCATAAACAACTCCGACATAAATCTTCCCCGTGCTCTGTGCTCTGTCACAACATCCAGCGCACTCGTTGAGTGTACGTTCCAGTTCAGTTGCGCACAAAGTGGGTACATAGGTACACATTGGCAACAACAACTGAGGACTGTCCTGGTCTAGCGCTGGTAGCCTCAGAGCAAAAGTAGAAAGTGCTGCTCATCCCATCGCGTCCAGTCTCGTCAGCTGCTGCAGCAGAACTGCACACCGAAAGCTTGTCGACGTTGTGTTATCTTGTTCCAGATTTTTTTTACTAAATTTGTATGACGTGTGTTAGAATTGGAACATGAACTCTGAGAGACAAGATAGCACACCAGCGCCACGATCAGCTCCCCATTTGATTTGATTTCAACCAGTCCGAAAGCATGTGAGTGGGGGTTTCGCCGACGGTTGAAATGTAACCGAACTTCAAACGAATCGCAGACTCCACACAGCCGTCGCCGCAGTTCTACCTTTGGTGTTCTTTGATACGCTCGTTTAGAAGTGAAACGTTTCATATCCTATTGCTGCTCGTTTCGGCTGTGATTTGGAAATGCTCCTTCGCCACCGGATCATGACGATTTGCTGTTCGTTTCCAGGCTCTTGGTGGCCAGCCAAAGTGAGCTGTAAGTTACACACGGACGTGAGTACGAGCGCTCTTCCAGACCATGAAGACCATGAAGTTCGCCACCCCCGAAGCTTTCAATCCAGGATTAGAGGACGTAAATGAAGTAGTTCAACTAGAACGGACGCGTTACCCCAGTCGTGATTCTGGGCGGGCAGGTCTCTTTGTTCATACTGTGAGGTAGTTCCATGGGAAATTGGGAAGCATTTGTTAACTTATTTTTATTGTATTGACTGACTTGATTTACTTACAGAACACCCACTTACTCACTTACTCATTAATTAACCCACTTACAAGATCACTCATTATTACTCACTCACTCACTCGCTCACTCACTCACTCACTCACTCACACAATAACTCGCTCGCTAACTCACTCCACACTCACTAACTAATTCACTAATTCAAAATAAATCATTTTTTATACAGCAAACGCTCAAATTTGATGACTATTTTTCGCTGAATTTCCAGAGAGTGGAGTGCTTGTTACCATTTCTCCCTTTCGAATAGGGTGTTATCTTTGGAGACAATTTGATTATTATGCCGGATGATATTGATTGTGTCCGGAATTGGATCACACACGTTGTGCCCTACAGGACAAACAGATGGTGAGTCCGGAAACGGGTGCCAGTATAATTAGAAACTTCATTTAGGGAAAAAGGGATTGGCTTGAATGGAAACAAATCCTTTGTGGTATTATGGTCTGAGAAAGTGATGATTTCTAGCAGGTGGTATGAATTCAACAAAATTGGGTCAAATTCTAGGTTATGTTTGTACTGATTTACTTAATTTATAGCATTCATCACTTTCCGCAAAATTACCCATAAAAGAAACACTTGCAAAATCCTCATTCAATTTAAGGTCACATCCGCCAAAATGATCCGCGAAAATATTAATTCCACACAACAATGTCTGCACCCGATCCCACACACGGTGAGAAATTATCCAATTACCCTTCTTTTGCCATAATAACAACCCCTTCCTTCCCGTCTGCCAATTGATCCCGGTCGTAAATCGAACGCGGTTAAGCAGAGGAGACGAGAGTTAACGTCCGTCCATAAAAGTGACCATTAAGTTTAAAAATTTATCGCGATGTTTGTTTTTCTTGCGGCGTAAACCACCTTCAACGCCTTTCGGAGAGCGCAAGATGAGTTACAATTTATTAGCATCGAAGGCTGGATGGAAGGTGGGTGTCCTGGATAACCTTATTCATTTAGTGAGTTCTGATAATATTGACAGTGAATGGCAAAAGATGACGCTTCTTAACTCACTTATTCTTCACTCACTCACTCACTCACTCACTCACTCGATCTCCTATTTACTCACTCACTCACTTGCTCACTCAGTCACTCTCTCACTAAATCCCTAATTCACTAACTTGCTCACTCACTCACTCACTCAATAACTGATTAACTCACTCGCTCACTCACCTACTCACTAACTCACTAACTCAATCAATCACAAAATCACTCACTCACTCGAATTCGAACTGTCAGTCACACCGAATGACATTCGTTCTTGATTTGGGTGTTTTTTCTCCTCCAAACCGCTACCAAAGCACCGCCGACAAGATCTGTCAGGATGACGGTTGTGCCGGAGAGGAAATCGACACTTGAAAAAAGGTGCAAAAAACAACGCCAACGTTTGAGTGTCAATTTTGTGCGTGATTTCTCGGCCCATTTTGCAACACATTCGCCGTTTCATGTTGGTCGAACACGTGCTCGTGTGCTCTTTTTTTACACCATGACCAGACATCAGAGAAATTGTCGCAAAAAAAATCGGCAACACGACCCGTTGGACGAAAATAACAAGCTTTAAGATTAATCTTTGCGATATGCGTGTGGTGTTTAAAAGGGGGAAGCGAAATATGTCACACGGGACTTTAAACAGTGTGTCGTGTGAACTTTTTTCAGTGTTGTTGTTTTTTTGGGTTTCATTCATGAATTTGTCTTCGACTTGGGGGAGTTGTACCAATTTATCAGATTGCTTTGATGGAAAATGTCGTTTTTAAACTTAAAATGTTGACCTACATTTGAGTAGTTTACTGAAATCAGAAATTCGCTCTGTGAACAAATTTGAGTTGAAATCAAGCCCAACTTTTCAAAATGAAGAAACTTACCATGTAAACAAACTTGAGATCAGTCAGTTTTGTTTTGGTTTCTGTCAAGGTACTAAAGGAGGTATTAGACTATGGCACAAAAAAAAACAAATTCACACTTTTTGACAGTTTGTTTGTTTGTCTGCATTTGTTAGCAGAAACGTCAGCTTGCATCTACACTCAAAAAACTGTTCATCACAATGTTGCATGAAAATATATGTGATTATTTTCCAAACAGTATTTCATGCAACATTGACATGAACGTCCGGTGGATGATCAACACCAGCACACAGAATCTTGATGGCTTTTCACTGTCACATAATGTCAAGTTTGCAGGAATTTCACGTCAGATTTGCCTGACGCCTCATGCAATATTTACAATAATGTATGGTGGAATTCACATGCCTATTTGTTGGCTTTCAATGCGATCGATGCATTATTATTTCATGGTAAGAATAATTAAAAGAGTTTTAGTTTGCAGTCGCAAATATGAAACGTTTTTATTATCACTTAATACAACTAAAGAACACCCACATATGATTCACAATTTTATAACCAGCACACTAATTATACACACACAGTTTTTACGATCTATCCTCTCGCACTTATCTGCCACTTCCGCTCATTTGCGCACGCTGAAAGTTTCCGAACTGGGCTCGTTTTAATCGTCCTCCCAGACTCACGTCAAAATTCATTTTCTTTGCAGATCCCTCGAAATCCTTTAGCCTCCTTGCTTATCGAATCTAGTTTCTCGTTCACCTGAAAAAATTAAAAAAAAAAAACAAATTGTTTATTACTTTTGAGCCACAATTTTAAAAACATTTTAATCTTACCAGCTAAACACGGCAACTTTAGCACCATGATGAATTGATTTCAATTTATGTATCAATCTTATTCCAGCAAAAAAAGCGACAACGGACTGTCTGCTACGTCCGCTCGCCCAAACAACTAAAAATCAACTGAATTGAAAGTCCCGGTCATCGAGCTCAACAAAATTGTCAGACAGGAATTTCATGCAACCTCGACTAATTTTTCACCACAATGTTGCATGAAAAGGTGTATGGATTTTTTCCATGCTAGTTTCCATGCGGGTGTTGCAAGATTGTCATGCAAACACAAAACCAGCTGACCGCAAGCCACGCCTCCGAATTTTCAGGCATGGATTTCACGTGACATTCAGTTGTGTGAGTGTTAGCTGCGTGAAAACCAAGCAGAGTTGACATGATAGGCAATCAAACGTCAAAATTACCCCCCACTAGAGGGCGCTCAATCTTGGGGTGATGTTTTCATTATAACCTACAGCGAGTAAATTGGTTTGAAATTTGAAATTGTTTTATTCCATCATAAAATCGACATTAATAGCAAATTATAGCATTTTCAGGTAAGAAATAAATAGCTTAATTGATATAAACGAAAATATTTTTGTGATGGCCGATTTAACCTGTTCAATATCTGATTCAAAATAAGGGAATATTTTAATCAACCAAAACCTAACTAATCAATTGAGAATGTAGATTATCCAAGTGGACAAATATTTTTTAAAGTCACTTCTACCATAAAAGCAAAGCTCTGCTTGAAAAATGATAATTGAAATGATTTTCAAAATTAGCAATCTAACCTCATTCTCGCTTTTTCAATCCGGATCTCAGAATTTTCAATGAAAAAGGCAACTTAGCAAAAACATCAAAAAGTAAGTCGATAGAACTTTTTATTTCTTACCTCCTGTTAACTTTATTTTATTCCAAAAGATCAATTTTCTTTAAAAAAAACATTAAAATAGTTTTCACTCCCCTTTGCACTTATCGCGCAAAAACGTAAAAGTAACCTTGCACCAAAGTTCCCCTACTCGAATGTAGGTGGCGAATCGAGTTTTTAGCTTTGGTTTTGGAGGCCTATTGCATGGTGATAGTTGCACGACTCATGTGAAACGTTGTTTTGGACCAAAAATTGGCTGCCACCGGAATTTTCATGCAGCATCGTGGTGAACATTATTTTGAGTGTAGGCTAGCAAACAATTTTGCTTTGTTAACGAGTTTGCTGCAATCAACTTTGCGAGTTTGGCAAAGTGCGAGTTTGTTTGTCATAGTGTAATACTTTCTTAAGAGAAACTGTTTTGCTTTATTCGTAATTTTTATTGAATTAATAGGTACCAATCGAGCAAAAGACCTTTGTTTTTTTGTTCGGCTGGTTTGATAGTTTTTATTTTTTTTTATAATTTTGTATGGAGCGTAACACGGCCTCCGACCTCTCCCTCTCCCCCAACTGCGTTCCGAACGCTCTCTAACTCCGTGATACTAAAACCAAAACAATAACAACAGAACAACAGGAAAATCAAAACATAAACAAAGCTAGTGCCAGTGGAGTGACAGAGATAGATCAATTTTGACAAACACAACCAACGCAAAGTAGCAAGTCATGGATTGTTATGTCCTTTTGAAATGTTACAGTTAAATCAATAATAAATTTGTGAAAAGGTGTAATTTCAAATGTAAATAAACAATTCACTCTAAAGAATGTTGACGCTTTGAGTGAACAGAATGAGTTCCTTGTTTACAACTTATGTTATGTTGAAAGTTTATATTCAAGAAAAAAAAAAGATTTTATTTCGTTGCAAATTAGAAATCTGTTCATTCTTTCATAACATAATATATTTTGATGATATCTTTTTTCAATCTCTTTCAGCATCAGATCATTTCCACCACGAAAGCTTATCCACCTCAAAAAGTCAACAAAATCACCAAACATCCACATAGAACCAATTGTTTACTCTTCCTGTCGCCATAAAAATAAAAATAAAATTACTTCCAAACTCAAATTCCCCCTAAAAAAACCCGTAGAATAAACTGCACAACCCGGTTTACGACCCACTCCAGAAGAGAAGATGTTGCCAGTCTGATTTTCATAAACTTCCCTGGAAAACCGTATGCTATCTGCCCGAAAATCCTTTGTTTTCCCAACTCCACACCGACAAATCCACCAACAACCGTGTCCGGAAGGCTCCCTCGTGTCTGTTTTCCCTGGTCCGTTTCTTATCGGAGCGATTCTTCCCCCCTCGGGGGAAATTGATAGAGATGTTGTGTACTCGGGAATCTTTACTGTTTGCTTTTTTATGTCTTCAGCTTGCGGAATGGGATTCCCGACGTGGACAATTCCCTGGGTTTCGATTCGGAGTGCCAATCCTACATGTGTGTTTAGGTTTTGTAGGTTTTTATGTGTTAAGGGTTTTTGTACATTATCTTCCATTTTGTTGTTTTTGTTTACAGTTTAAATAATAATTTTGACAATGCTTTCTGCGAATGTGACGACTCCACGACAATTTTCTGTTAAAATCGTGCTTAACATTGTAAAATGTTGGCTGAAAGTTCGTGAATAATCAGTAGCTCACACTCATATTACATGTAAACATTTCGCTGTTTGTGTACAAACTTATTTCGGCCCTTTTGAATTGTTTTGCTCGAAAGAATCTTCTGAACATTATCAAATTCAAAGAATCATCTCTGCGGTAAATGCAACGCAGTAGGCCTGGCCACATTCGCATTTGCCTCTCTCATGGCCTACTGCCTCGTTTGACAGCTCACAATGTTTACCTTATGCATTGTGTTACTTTGGTATGCTAGCGTCAAAACGATATGTCGAACGCAGCGTTGGAAAAGGTGTCAAATCTTCCAAGCAGCCATAATGGCGACCGCCATAAAACACTCGTTTGACAGCATTTCGCTCATTATAGCACCGCAAATTGCACACAGAATTTCTCGTTACCGAGAGCTCTGTTAGCCAATTATGCGACCATCAAACCAAAAATTAACCTCAAAACTTCACCACCACCACGATGGTGAAGTTCACGACGTTCTCGCCGAAGAAAGCTCTGCTCGAATGTGGTCCACCGCCGCCCTAACTAGGGGCCATAAATCCGACAATTTAAAGAGATTGACCTCGTGATGTATGGACTGCGCTTCGGGAGATCGATTGAAGGGGGATGCTCGACCCCATGTGCATGTGTGTACCCAGCTAGGGCGATGCGGGGTCAAATGGACAGGAATGACAAATTGTGTGACATTTGACAGCACGAATTGAGGTTATGTTTTGACAGGTTGGTAAGTCAACGTTTCGACCTGTTGTTTGGTCTTGAGGTTCATCTAACCCGCTCATTACATCTAGTTCAGGGAAAAAGGGGTTCACAGGGGATCTTCTCTACACAAGAAGAGTCAAGCAGGAGGACAGCAAATAGTCCGCAGGCAAGACTCCGTCCAGGACGAACGCATGTCTTGGGATGAGGAGTCTACGGATCCAACGAGGGTTTACCCTTCGTTTTTTTCTGCTTCTTCCAGAGGACCATGTGGAGTGGTTGCGAGAAAAAGTGAATAAACAAAGAGGATAAAAAGATAACAAGACTGTTGCGCGTTCCGGATCTTCCTTGGCCCCGTGAATCCAGGGTGGGACAAAAACAACAACAACCAGCGATTCCCCGTAATTGGACCACTCCGGAGGAGACTGAGGACGCTGAGGACGTTAACGCATGGTACATCATCATCAGCTTTATCTAGAGTATTCTGAGATATTCTAGAGGGAGAGAGGGTTCAGGATGAAGAGTACGACAGGACGAAAAGGATCACGACGACGACCGGCTACTAAACAGCAAATGGAAAACTTCTTTTTATTTCGTTAGACCGAAGACTGGGGCTCGCCGCGCCGGGAAAAGTGGAAGTAATAATCGAGTTATAAAACTGTCAGTATGGAACATTTATTCTGGCCGGCGGCAGTTTGAGGCTTAGCGAGGGGAGGAAAATGAAGCGGAAATTGAAGAGATTCGTCCTCAGAAGGTTTTGCTTCAACAAAATGTATAGATTGAGATTTCAAAACATTATGACGGCATCCATCAAGTGTCAAAAAAGACCTTTTTCACGACGCGCTTCATTTGACATTACGTTACCTCACTGTTGGTTGACATTGAACTGTCTTGTTTCAATGTCATTTAACATAAGGTAACGAAAATATCAAAATGTCAAAATAAAGCACGCGCACCCCCAAAATACGCTTGACTTTCACTTTTTTTGATTATCATTCTTGTTTTACAAACATTTCTCGATTAAATTTTCAAAAGGCCCTATCTGCATAGGAAACCCATGAGGGATAGGTTGTTTTGAAAATTTAATCTAGATTTGACATATTGTTCTGGAGCCATAAATCTCTCTAAATATGATTTGTTGACATCGCAGCTAGAATACAAGGATCATAAACTGAGTTATTACATTTGCTCAACCCCCCAAAAAAACCAAACCAAAACAAACACCCTTCATTCGCAGGGAAGCGACCTTCAACAACTTTGTTATTCATGAACGTTCTGTGCGCCATCGGTGCACCCCTCACCCCAAAAAACCTATCAGTTCCAGATACCTCCCGGGCCCGCACACACTCGTGTCAGAGATTAAAACAATCTGCGTGTGCGTTTCTCATTTTCGGCGAATCGAAGATAAAACGCAACCTGACGTGGTGCTCACCCCTGTGGAAAATTCAACACCGTCGTCCAAACGCAAACAGTGAAAAACCGACCCAAAATTGACGTTTGTCGGTGCGGCTAACCCTTGGCACGCTAAAAAATTACAAGTTTGACGTTCCGCCATAATGGCGGGTGCTATAAAAAAATCGTTTTCGATAGCGCGCTCGCCATAAAGTGAAATGTCACGAAACGTCAAACCTCCCCGCAAGGATAAACAATGCCAAGGGCGATAATAGCGGGCGCGCGCGCGCCCTGTCAGTGGCACTTTTCGCAAAGTAAACAATTAAAATTCAATAATTGCGAATCGCCCGCGGAGCTAATAATGAAAGCAAGGCCAATCCACCCCTGCTCGTGTCCTCTCAAAAAACGCATACAAATTGTACCCTCGTGCCGGGATCGTGCACCGTTTGTTGCACCCCTCGGCACTCCTCCACACTGACAGCCAGGAACATGTGTCAGCGATAAATAAAATTGGTTGGACTGGACTGATTAAATTTAATATTGAGTTTCGGATCAGCGGCAGTAATCGCTCGCTGGCTGTTGAAAATTAGCCGGAAAGGCAGTTTTAACGAAATTGTTCGCTGTCAAATTAAGGGTAAATCACGTGTTTGCCATAATGGCGATGGGCTATCTCATTATGACTAATTGTCGGGAGGGTTAAAACAGAGCTAAATCATGAATGAATTGATCTCAATTTGTAGAAATTGTTTAGTATTTGATCAATTTAATTTTAGCTAAAACTGACTATAAATCGATTAACGTGTAATGTTGTTATAAGGTTAGGAAGCATTCTTTTATTCCGTCACGCAGTTAGCTCGCTTCATGGGGAATGTGTTACAAGAGGTATACCCTATAGGGGTGTCTAAAAATCTAAAATTTTGCGTTGTGTAATATAAGAATGTTCCCTAATTTTGACAGTTCAATTAAAACTCAATTGGATAGCGTTGTTCGGACAATGAAACATTCTAAAAAAATATATATTATTCAATTTTGTCAAAAAATCATTTGATGGAAACCACCCAAATTTCCTCTTCATTACTCTCTCAAAATTATGTCAGAAAATACCACTCCCACGTATTTTTTTTCCTGCAAGACCTGGTACATAAATACACCTGCTGATGATTTTATGAGCGCTGACGTGCGGCAGCGGTTTATGTGTGAGGCTCGTAAAGGTTACTCCCTGCTGGACCGGGAGACCGGCTTACAGGTGAAACAAAAAAAAAACAGAAAAACGGTTTGTACCATGTCGAGACAGCATCCGCTGGTGTTAGAGTAAAGTTGGCCATATTTGAACAAAATGTTTTTAAAAACTGAATATTTTAATGTTTTTATAAAATTAAAAATATCGAAACTTTTAGTGAAACAACTTTGAAAAAAAAATTCTGGCAACACTGGGGTTGGCTGTGACAGCGTTGCCAAAAAGGCTTTAAATTTAAATGTTTAATAATTTAAACATAAATGTTTTCTTATTACATTTTTTAACCACATTCCAGAAACACCAAAATAGCTCACCCAACCCTAGTGATCCTGGGCAGTGCGCCCACGAGTTTGGCGGTGCTGTGGTAAGTTTGCAAATTTATGGTTTGGCACATGCATGGATGCATGCAACACGCTGTTAAATAATTTTTAATGTGCGTAATGGGACGAACAAAATAGTAATAAAAAAAAAGCAACGGTGAGAGACGCGTGTTTTTTTCCTTGTTTCAACCTGTATTCAGCAGAAAAAAACACTCTCTTGTGACGGTTTAGTTTACAGACCACACAAAAACAAGGTGCTATTTTGTGTCGATAGCGAGAAGGATGGCGGAGGATTTTAAGGTGTGAAAATAATCGTGTTAAAATGTTGCAGCTGGCAACACTATGATCGATCTGTTATTATGTATATCGAATAGACAGAACAATATAAAAACTACTGCTCTGGAATCTTGACACGACTTTTTTTAAATGGTAGTTGTAGAAAAATCGGAAAAAACCGTTCATGATTAAAAAGACAAATGTTATTTTTTTGCAATTTAAAAATACTTCTTGAAAAAAAAACAAAGATTCAGAAATAATGAAAAAAATATTAAAAATATGTGTTTTTAGCCTTTTTAAATTTTTACTCTTGATTCTAAGATTTCAAAATTATTTGATTGAAATAAGCAGAAAATTTTACAAAGATTTCATTTTTTAACATTGAAAATCAAACTAACAGTTTTCGAGATATCGTGAGTTGAAAAATGAGGGCTAATTAGATGACACTGAAGGAGGTATTAGAATATGACAAACATTTTTTGATAATTTGACAGTTTGCCTGCTTTGTTTGTTTGCCTGCATTTTTCTGGTTACTTTGCAATACGTCGTAACAGCCATGTAAACCTCCGACACTTATTTTTTTTCTCTAACATTGAATTTGCATTGTTTTTCAGTTAAGTGCATTGAAAGGAAGTTCATATTAACAATTGAAAGCATTTTTAAAGTTGATGATTTGCAAATTGGACGATAATTGATCGAAAAGCTGCTTAGTTTACAAATAACGCTTTGGACCTTTTGCAAACTAATTTGAGATTTGTTTGCAGAAACGTCAACCTGCATACAATTTGCTTTGTTTGCGAGTTTGCCGCAAATTGTTTGCGAGTTTGGCAAAGTGTCAAACAAGAAAAAGTGCGGGATTGTTTGTCATAGTCTGATACCGCCTTGAGGAAACATTTTTTTCACAAACAAATTTAAACAAGAAAATTGTAGGAAATTGCTTTACCTTCATGAAGTTTTTTTTACAAATTAAAAAAAAAAACATTTATCAAAAATTACATTTTAAATAGGTATTTTAAAAACGGTGAAATTAAACAAAATAGTGAAGTAATCTTTAAAAATATTTTTGATTATATTTTTGATTATATTTTTATATGGAATTTATGCCACCGATACAGGTACAGGTTAGTCTCGTAAACCGGGGTGACTTTGAAAGCAGGGGTGACTTTGGAGGTATGAGATTTTACAGCAAATGAAGAGTACAAATTAAATTAAATCAAAAAGTTTTAATAAAATTTGGAAAAGTTTTAAAGTTAGTTAATCATAATCATTTTTTTTGATGAATAGTATTATTTTAATATTCTCAAAGTGTCATAAATTTCTCCATGAACACGAATTTAAATTGTAAAACGGAATTCCTTTCTCGGATTCTTTGGAATATTTTCCTTTAGAAGAAGTTAACATAAATTTGTAAATAATAAATAATATGTGCTTTTGAAATATAATTCAAAAAATCTAAAAAAAAATTGCAGAACAAATTTGATATAAAATGTAAAAACTTTTGATTCGTGCTTCGAATGCAATTTAAAATGCAATATGATTCGATAATTTTATAAAGTAAACTGGTTTCTACGAATTACAGGTAAAATTCTGACTTTTTAACAATTTTACCTAAAATTTATATGTATTTAGTTAAAAAGCTTATACACTTAGTTAACTAAATATACAGATTGAATTGTTTTTCTTAAAAACTATACTAGCAGCCTTAGTGATGGTACATTTGACGTAAACATAAAATTTGAACACCTTATATCTGATTTTAACAGGAAAAACTAAGACTATCAATGTCACCCCGGAACTCAAAATAATAATTTTCAACGCAACTGTTTTTAAACAGCATTGAAAAGTTTTTTTTTTTAAATAGTGCATGGACATTGTGGGGACTACTCCAGTACATGTTTTAAAAACAATAATCTTGATACAAACCTTAACAGTTGGAAAATATTTCAAAAATAAACTGAAATTCTGTCAATGTCACCCTGGTTTACCCTTCCCGCCTAGATGCAAAAACTAGATTAGCAAATCAAATCAAAAATGAAAATAAAACCAGTCAATCAATCAATCAAATTCAATTTTATAGTTTTGGGTACGGTTTCATGTCACTCACTGTCCAACCACATTTATACAACTTACTTTTGACTGTTTTATATAAAAGTTTAAAAATTTAGATTCCGGTTTTTTTAATCCCGATTCCTGAGATTTTTGTTACTCTGGGAAATTGGACGCTCTAGAACAAAGTTACATCCAAATTTAAAAAAAAATCAAAGGAAACGTCGATTTGCGAAAACGTAGAGATAACTCAGAACCACAAGAGTACACTTTTTTCACAGAACTTAAGGAGGTATTAGACTATGACAAACAAACAAACTCGCACCTTTTGTCAGTTTGCCTGCCGTGTTTGTTGACCTGCATTTGTTTACTGAAATGTCAGCCAGCATACACTTTTCTTTGTTTGCGAGTTTGGCAAACTTGACGAAAAAGTGCGAGTTTTTCTGTTTGTCGTTGTGTAATACCTCCTTTATGCTGCAAAGAAGTGTCAGAATTGCTACTAAAATAAGTCTTAATATTTGAATGATGTTTTTTTCGAAATCGCTATCGAAGAAAAAAAAATTCTTCTTCCTTAGCAGTTGAAGCAAGTTTACAGTGAAACCTTTAAGATCACGCTCCACCATCTCCCCACCGCATGTTATTAAACCGAAACGCATCCGTAGACATTTCCGTGTACAAATAAAATGTCAGTCCTAGCAACAGCAGCGCGCAGGGAAATGGAAAATCCCTCCGGAAGGGACT
This sequence comes from Culex pipiens pallens, assembly GCF_016801865.2. NCBI lineage: Eukaryota > Metazoa > Arthropoda > Insecta > Diptera > Culicidae > Culex > Culex pipiens. The sequence goes on along the minus strand of NC_068937.1, from coordinate 39,790,432 downwards.
CGGTCACACTTCCGCCTTCTCCCCCCACCCAGCTTACAGCTCAACCCAACCCAAAATGGGTTTCGGCATTTCCAAATTCACTCTCATCCGTTTCGACAGCTCTTCACCCGTTTCTTTGTCGGATTGCATTTATTTATATGAACCCCACGAAGAAAAAAATACAAGTAAAAAGGAAAACAAACTTGGGTTAAGAAGAAAAGGAGAAGAAGCCGGTTTATCCCTATCAGTGACTACCTTCTTGAGGGTGGGTGAAAAGACCCTAGAACTGTCGGAGATATTCCTTCTCCGTACACCTGTAATAAATTATTAATCACCTGCCCGGCCCACCTCCAACCGGCAGCCAACTCGGGATTCACTGGATTAAAGGGAAAAGGGAAGTGGAAATGATGCAGCTTTTCCGGGTTCCGGAAATTTTCGTGGATTTGGCAAGACTCAGTCACAGCCGGGGGATGGATGGATGTCGGTTTTGTGTCTACCAAGGCAGGGAAAAAGGTGATGTATTTACAGGAATAGAGAACCACGAATAGCGCGGTGTTGTCAGTCGAAAGTGAAAGCTTTCCCCGGTTTGATGGGGAAGAGGAATATTTTGGCAGACAGCCGCCCACACCAGGAAAGGTAAACCACGTGGGGAGGATGGTGATGATGATGATGAAAGCGAGATATTTGTGGGAAGAATTTTTGGGAGAAATGAACATCGTGGCAAATCGTAAAAATATCAAATACGTAAATTTGCCTTACTAAGGGAGATAAAATCCTTTAAAATCAAATTGGTTAAAGTATAGTCATTGGAGACATATGAGAAATTTTATGCTGAGCTTAGAATTGAACTAAACTCAGCTGAATTTAGAGATTCGATGAAGACATGAGAATCATAACATGATTTTTCAAAAGTGCGAATTCTCAGTTGTTTTTACATTCATTAAAGTACAGTATTTCTAAAATAAAAATTCATTTCCAGGGTAAAAAACAGAAATTAAGAGCATTTTAAAATGTTTGGATTAAGGACCATCAATAAACTACGTGGTGCTTTAAATTTTTCTCAACAATATCTACAACTTTGCCAAAGACACCAAATCGATTCGAGAAGCCGTTTTTAAGATACCAAACTTCGAAAAATTTTATAGCATATTTATATAAACAGCTGAAAAAATTACATGAAAATAAAAAAAAAATTAAGGCAAGATTCGGTTTATGCAATTGTTGGTATAAAGCTTTTTTTTCGTCTGAATTTAGAATTATAAATTATATTTGACGTGATATAAACAAAAAAAGTGTCCAAATCTGGATTTTTTATGTAAAAGGTCAAATAAACAAATTTTCTTTTTTCATGTTTGAGAGGCGGCATCAAAAACACTCAAAAAGCAAAAAGTGCAAATTTTGTTTGTTTGACCCTGTTTGACCTTTGTTTTATCACCATTATATCTTATCATTGTAATTTGTATAAGGTGTTTAAGGCCCTTTTCAAATATTGCTCAATGTTTATTTTCCTTAATTCCAAAAAAAAAAAAACATATTAGGCCGTTGCCAATATTTTTCAAAGTTTATGTCGACAATACTTAGGTATTTTGGAAACTAATGATTGCAAAACAACTGGACAGGTGTATAATGCATTTTTAAACACTTTTTCATTCAAATGTTAAAACCAAAGAGTATTTCCTTTTTCTCTGTTAAAACCGTGGCTCGTAAAATCATTAAGCAACAAGTAGCAAAAAGAAGATTTTTTCTGCACTATATATACGACGAATGCTGAAAAAACAAGTTTCGCAACTAGTTGAATTCTGTTTAACGGGGTGACTTTAATAGCCGGGGTGACTTTGATAGGTTTGAGATTTTTCCGCAAAATGAAGAGTACAAATTAAATACGTACGGAATGGTAAGGAATAATACTGACCGTGGTAGAGAAGTGATCAAAGTACCTCAAGAAGAACTTTTTATAAAATTTTAGAAAAATTAAAAAGGTAGTTAACTATAATTAAGAAAATGTTGATGCAAGGCATTATTTTATTCTTATCAAAGTGTCATAATTTTCTCAATGAACATGATTTTGAATCGGAAAACGGAAGGCATTTTCGGGGTTTTCAGACAATTTTCAACTGAGAGAAGGTAAAATAAGTTTGTTAATAACAAATATAATGTGTTTTTGAAACATAATTAAAAAAAATCTCTAGATTTATAGGCATTTTCAGAAGACAAATTTCATGTAAAGTGTGAAAACATTTGATTCGTGCTTCGAATTCAGTTTAAAATGCAATGTAAATCGTTAATTTTATAAACAAAACTAGTTTTAATGAATTTCAGGCAAAATTCTGACTTTTTAACAATTTTACCTAAACTTTATATGTATTTAGTTAAAAAGCTTATAAACTTAGTTAAGTAAATATAAACATTGAGCTTTTTTTTCATAAAAAAACTATATCAGAAACCTTTGTGATGGTATATTTGACGTAAAAATAAAGTTTGAACTCCTAAATTCTGATTTTAACGTGATTTTCGAAAGCTCCCCACTAATACAACAGCACTACAGCTGTAAACATAAACAAAGTAGAAGGCTATGTTCAAGCTCAAGCGTGACATATTTTTTGCTGCTGAAGTGAATTGTTTTGAAACATTTTGGATCTGTTGATATTGATGTTTTCGATGAAAAATTAAGTGCATCCCACTTTTTTCTTCGTATACTAAACGATGGGCGGCCAAAAGAGGCCTTTTTTGTTTTCCACGTGATGAAAAATTGTGTCAAAAGTGGGTGGTATTTCGTGAACCAGAAGAGCAACCGAATGGAAGTTCCGAGATTATGTATCTTTGATGTGCAGTGATAATATCGGAGTAAGATTATCCAATATTATTTGGCAGGCACCATTCATAGTTATTGTTCATTCGTCGCTAACATTTCAAAAAGCGTACTAAACATAGGTTTTGCGTGAGACATAGCGATTTTGAAATGTTAGCAACGAATCATACCAATCTCGATTTCAACCCTCTGCTTAAGATGTTTTGACTTCGAATACTTTAATAGCTCGACGCCATCGACTTTTTTTATTCCTGACAAAATAAATTATAGATCGATCACAACACTTGCCTCTTCTTGGTATTATTTTGCGAACAGTAAATTGGTTCCGCTTTGACAGTTCTAAATTGAGGCCGCTTTGCGGACAACTATTCTGCACCCAGCTATTTTCTTAAACGTTTTTGAAAAAACGTTTTTGAAAAACACACTTTGTGTGGCCCCCAGTACATGTTTTAAAAATAACAATCTTGGGGAAAACCTTACCAATCGGAAAATATTCCAAAAATAAATTGAAATCCTATCAATGTCACGCCGGTTTACGGCACATATTATTTTTCAATCCTAGAAAACACCCTCTGTATTTGTTTTTGTTCAGTAAAACGTTTTTTCCTCCCTTTAATGTTATTTGCCGGCAAGATAAGTGTCAAACACCAAAACAGTATCAAAAAGCTGAACTTTTCGGCACTCAAATGGTCGCTTGAAAGCACATTTCAATACTGTTCTTTTTGGCCGTTTCGTTATTCTTGAATGCCAGGAAAAGTACACACTTAGATTTATTTACCGAATTCGGTAGTTGAATAATCGGTAAAGTTTACATCGGTGAACCATCTGTCAAAAGGAACAACATTTTACCGAATATAGATTGTATCATGAACAATAATGAACTTTATTAAAGATTTTCGGTAAGTTTTTACGAACTCGGTAATTTTCAGTTTACCGATCTGTTCAGTAGTTGAAAATTCGGTAAAATTTACCGAATTCGGTATAAAAATCGTAGTGTTTAAGAAGTTTTACATCGGAAATGCAATAAAATACATTTTAACAAACTTTTATTCTTTGAACGCCTCGAACTACATTTATTTCATCGAAATCTCGCGAAAGAGTTAAGAAAGGCATTATCCGAAGATGTCAAAAATTGGTTTGATAAAAAATAAGGAAAAGTGAAAAAATAAAAAAAACTTTTGTGATAACTAATGATTTCAAAAGAAATAAATAAACTACTCAAATTTTTTTAAGTTGATGTTTGTAAACGCTTCAGTTTCGTCAAGGTATGATAGATTTGGGCTGCCTGAACACTCTCTAATTGACAGAATTGAATTTTATTGAAAAAAAAAACCTGGGTGCGCATGGTTGCCCAAACTGATTCCATAGCATTTATACCCGAAATTTACAATGTTATTTATTGGAAATTAATGCACTAAAAATCAAATCTGTTCATTAAAGAGTGTTAAGGGAGCCCATATCTATCATACCTTATCGAAACTGATGCGGTTACTGATATCAACTTCCAAAATGTCGAGTTGTGATATTAATGATTAGACGAAATTTTCATGAAAAAAAGTCATGAAGATCTTTGTAATTACATACATAATTTCATCGACGTTTCGTAAAAAAGGGAAGAGAGTTTTGGAATTTTTCAAAATTCTTTCTCAGTGTGTGCAAATCTCTGGTTTTTTTCAAGCAAAGTTAAAAAAAAAGTTTCAGTAAACATTTTAATCTCAGTGATTAAAGCGATAAAACACTTCATTTAAAGTGCCAAATCGCGACTGCAGTCTCATAACTTGTGTTCAGCGTTCAGTTCAAAACGGGTAATTTCACAGACGATTTTCGCCATAAAACTGCACTCCGTTCATAGTCTTCAAACGGATAATTTCACACTTAATACGGATGAATTATGGCACGACCAGATGCACTTTTGCCACAAACGTGTGTGGTGTACCCTTAAGATGATTCATTTTCATCATCATCCTTGAATGTGCATTTGCAACTGGTGCTGCTTTTGCCACGATCAATTGAGATAAATCGACGACGACGGCGTTCTGGAATGGAGACGCTTGGTTCTTCTCGAAGGAAATAAAAGGTAATAAAACGCGCCGCTTTATGATTATTCGCAAATGGTTTGCAATGATGGGCAATAATTAAAATGGTTCGTTTTGCATTCTTGATTCTAATTCAAATATACTTTCCCATAATTTCACAACCGGCCACCGGGTATTGAATTGGACGCCAACACACCAAAAATTAAAGTTTAACCAGATAAAAATATATAATATCAAACTAGTCAACAGTAGTAGAGAATTAAAAACGAACTTCAACAATCCTTTCCATTTACCGGTAATTCCGGCAACCTTCTACAACCGGTGGCAACATCTTGGCAACAAATTTAATCAATCTAAAAGTCACTTGGCGTGATGGTGTTGATCCTTCCCTCCAACTCCCTCAGGCAACTCTTACTCAGAACATTTTTTTCCAACTCAGCTCCCCCGGGAGAATCGCTCCGGCAGGAGTGCGAAAAGGATGCGCCACGTTTACGACTTTTGGCTTAAAATCACCCCTCGTCGGGGAAAATCGCGTGGGTGACCTTTTCCTTTTGCAAATGAAATTTCATCAACCGCAATGAGCTTGCAAAATATCAAATCCATAAAGTTGGGCACGAGTCGGTTGGCGTGATGGAAATGTTTACCCCTCGGAAGGGGGCGATTCGTTTTGAATGATTTTTTTCCATTCTGTTTATGATGGGGAGGGGTGGATGAGTGAGGATGGGTAAGGTTTGGATTGATTGAATCGGACTGGAGGTATTTTCCAACTCTTCTTTGGGGATTAGCGATAGCGTTCTTTAAGGTATGATGTGTGCTATTCGGAAGGAACTCTTGAATTTGAATTAATTTTTAATTGACTTGATGATAGTAAATTAACACAAATTATGGAATTATAAAGAATGATGAAATGGAGTAATTATTAGGAATATCGCAAATTTCTACACAATTTTCAAAATTTAAATGAAATTTTAGTAATTCCACCAACTCACACGAAAACGAAAAAGTTGCCACGATCCCTCTTCGAATTGCGTGAAACTTTGTCCTAAAGATGTAACTTTTGTCCCTGATCAGTGATCACGAATTCGAGCGATTTATCGATATCTCGTGACGGAGGGGCGGTACGACCTCTTCTGTTTTTGAACATTCGATGAAAGACATGTTTTCAATCATTTGCAGCCTGAAATGGTGATGGTTTGGAAATTTGGCGTCCAAACCGCTATAAAACCTTCATTAAAACCACTTAGTCGTAACAAACTCCTCAGTGTCCCGATAAACCCCTCTTAAAACCCAATAGGAGCTCCGCAAAAGGTTGGCCTTGTTATAAAACCTACATAGGAGTTCAAGGCTTTACAACTCAATCCTAACAACCTCCTCAACGCCTTAATAAAACCATTGTTTAAACTAAGTCAAAACGACATTTCATACGTCTTCAAACGTCTTATGCCAAATAGATTTTGATCTGGTAAAAAATAAGTCTTCGTCTTGCCAAATGATATAAGGGTCATTCCAGGTCAACTGAGTACACTTTTGGACTAGACCTTCACCGATTTGGACCAAACTTGGAGGGAACGTTTATCTATCGATAGTTAACAGAAATCCCAAGTTTGGTGCTGATTGGACCATCCCTCTATTTTTGGCACCGCCCTCTTTTTTGGCGATTTTCTAAAAAACTTTTTTTTCTTTTAATCATAACTTTGCAACTATTTGAGCAAAAGACTTTCTACAGGTTTATAGAAAATTGTTCAAGGAATTCGATAAAAATAAAATTTTAACCCTTAAACGCCCACTAATATTTTATTTTAACGTTTTAAGTATAAAAATTCAGTTTTGATCAATTGCTTATATTTTTATTTGTTTTATTTTATCACCATCGTGTTCCCCGGTCAATTTTACATAATAATAAATGTAGACTTCAAACTAAAATGAACTATTGATGAGATACAGCGATTTTACTGAAAAAAAAAATGATTTTGCGCAGCACTCGGAAGTTCATGGTGTACTTTTCAACAAAAAGGAATGAATCTCGCATAATTCGGTTTTTATATGTGAGAAACTTATTCCGGATTTGAATTCATAGGACAGAGTGCAGTGCAAAATCAAACTTTTTTGTCCGAGGCATAAAACCTTGTTAGAATTTACTAATTAGCTTTTGCTTATCGGTTGCGGTGAATGCCCAAATAAAACTTTAAAGCAATCCAGATGCTACCATAAAACCACAATAAAACTAAAACTAAACTGGTGGCTAGTTGGTTTAAAAACGTTACTCGGGAAAGGAATTTTATGTAAAATTGGACGCACCATTAGATGGCGTCGTAATAATTCAGAAAAAACGTATTTTCATCGAAAAAAATACAAAAAAATCAGATATTTTGCCATTTTCCTCTACTCAATCGTTAAAATTTTTGGAACAAGTAATTTGAAGGGAAATTTAATGTACATATTTTTTGAATCTGCAATAACCCAGAAGGGTATTTTTTTCATTTGGAACAAAAGTATTAAAATTTCGTGTTTTTTTCTAAATTGCAGCATTATTTTTTACAGTGTAATAATGTTCTACAAAGTTGCAGACAATTACACAAATTTTGACACGTAAACATAAGGCTTTTTTTATAAAAAATATTATTTAACCCAGAAATTACGAACTCCTCGTCAGAGTGTCCTGATGCAAACAATGATCGAGCTCGAGCTGTCACTCCTGCGAAGTATGTTGGCTGTAATATCGGGCAGCCAGTTAAAAAAAACAGCTAGAAGTCGCCTGACAAAAAAACTTTTGCTAGAAAGAGATAGGATATCTGATGCAAACAAACCTCCAGCTGCATTGTAAACATACTTTGAATGTGTTAGTAAATTTATGACAATAACATAAGGGGTTTGCTTGTAAACATCACGAGTTATCGTGATTCCACGAAAAAAAATGAACTCAACTGAGTTGATAACGCCGAATTGTTTTGCAGAATTTTTAATGGTGTGACTTTTCATTCTCTACACTTTTAATTGCTTTACCCTTCAATCATTCGCAATGCAACCTTTAGCAAAACGTTTAACAAGATTTACAACTCTTTCCTAACTTACACAAATCTTAACGACTCCAACCGGGTGACCACATCCTTTGACGGCTGTGTCACAAACCGCACAGAACCCTTCAGGTAATAGTTACAAATTTACGACGCTACCCGCCACGACAGCTACCTTGAGCTTTTAGTTGGTTCGCTGTCTGAGGAGGTAGCAATTAAAGATGAAATGCACAGGCCCAAGAGCTGCAATTAGTGTGTGAGCGCCACAAGTTTTCAAAAACAACCATTTGATTTATCAGGCATAATAATTTGTGATTTTTTCTACGTGTAACGCCAGACCAAGGTAATTAACGTAAGGTTAGATGATTAAATTATTTTATTCGAACTTGACTCATTATAATAACTTGCTCAATTTTGGGTAAGTTTCACTTTAACCAAATTTGAGTCAATCTATCAAATGGTTTGACACTTTTAGAGGCACATTGTTTACATTTGTTTCTGTCAAACCTTACAATTGTCATGATCATGTCAACGGACGTTCGTTTGAACTTGCATCTTAAGTGGTTAGATGGCGACACATTGCAAAGCTCTGACTGGGGGTAAACGTTTGGACCCTGGGGCGAATCAGTTCTGAGTGTGCAGCAAAATGGGTGCAGTTTTACGGCGCTCATTGGGTAATTGCAGATTAGGATCGATTTATAATCGGAAATTACACATTTCTTTGATGATGACAGTAATGAGGGGGTAATTTGTTTGCCGACTTTATTGAGATGTCGAACAGGGCAGGTATTTGTCCATGCAGCAAAAGTAAGTGATCTGGGTTTGAACTCATGTTTTGATTAGAGTCGATTAGCGTGTATCGTTGACGTTTATTTCATAATTTGCTTGCACGTTTTCACTACAGTGCTTTAATAAATCTGCATTGAGATTTTGAATGTAATTAAAACAAAATTCATTTGACCTTAATTTTCTCCAAAAAGAATTCGTCCCAAATCCCCGAAATGAGGTCAACAAACCGAAACAATCCGCCAGCGTGGAATGTCTCATTAAAGTGCCCAACAAATCAGACCAACTTTCTTTCCCTCCAGTCAGGATAAATTGAGCTATTCACCATTAATATATTTCTGGTCATCAATTTTCATTCCCAACGACGACGACGAAAATGACGGCGCGCCAAAAAGTTTTTCCTTTTCATTTCTGTTATTTTCACTCACCATCACCCCCTCCCCCAACTCAGTTCGCACCGGAAGCCGGTATTTAGTCCACGTGGCTGGCTTCTACAGTCGATCTACCGGAAGCCACCTGCTCTGGTGGTGTGGTTGGTTGTTCATTTTAATAATTTTCTCTCATTTTTCTTGGCCCTCGCGGTTGAGTCTTGGGCACGTGGCTTAATTTTTCTTCTTCTTCAAGGATTTCCCTCGGTTTTATTAAATGTTTAATGCAGTGAATTTCTCAGAATTGATTGGTAAGGGAGGAAATCTTGAATGTTATTGTGACAATTCTAGGGGAATTTCAGCAAAAATTTTAAAATTCGTTTAACTACTAGAAAAATGGGTTTATGCATTTAACAACACTGAGGTATAAATCGAAGTACGGGAAATATACCATTTCTCAGCCTATTTGTATTATCGGCCTATCAGCACTTTGATCATGATAAAGTGTTTTTACCGTTCCAAAGTAAAAATAAATCAAATAAAAGTCAGCAAGTAATTCTCCATTGTTGATACATTTAAAAATGTTGATTTAATAGCGGAAAACGGCAAAAGTGATGAGAATTGGTCGAACGGCTTAGAGTGATTAAAATGGGTATATTTCCCCTATACTGTAAACATGTTAAACTTGAAATTAAACTATATTTCTTACATTTCTTTCAGCTGTAATTGGGGCCTTCCTCACGATATTTGATGATTTTCCCTTTACAAAAAAGTAATTCTCTATACGATTTCGCTAATTATATTTTTTTCTTATTTTATTTCTATGAGACTTTGCTTGTGCTTTTCCTATGTTAAAATAAGTCATTTGGCACCATTACTTGTCGATAATATGGGCATGTGAATATTCCACAATCTGTATCTTGACAAAGAATTTCTTGATCGATTTCATTTATTCGGCAAAGTTGTAATTTATGTTAGGATTTTCAGTAAAAGTAGGTACACGGAAGACACGAATCACCCATTTTTGTATAACCTTTTTATCCCAAAAAAAAAATGGTTTATATATTTTTATATTTTTTGATATCTTGGAAACTATCGATCTGATTTTTAAACGTTAAATCGACGTCGTCGTGCTATCTTGTCGCACCCGCCATTTCGAAGTTCCGAGAAAAACGCGTTTTAATGTTTGACCTTGAATAAACAAAAACGAAAGCACGAAATGTAAACAATAACAAACACGTTTTGTTTGGATGAACATTATGTGCATTGTCCCGAAGTTTGGTTGAAGTTGGTTGCTGGAGTCCCGAAATGTAAATGGTAGTCTAACTTGTACGTGCGTCAAACGCGTTCTGACCTGAAATCCCTTTCGCCAATTGTTGCTCTTACATCAATTTTCAGGGAGTGATAAGATAGCACGACAAGATTGAATCTACTTTCATATGTAAAGTGACAAAAATGCACGGAGTTTTTTCGGATTTCGTTGAATATCTCAGGATTGAAATCGAATTTTGGGGATCTTTGAAAGTCAAAAGGTGAGGCATTGTGATCTGCACAAAATGGCGTTCTTGAAAACAAGTCTTAAGATTTTTTAAATTCTCGACTTACACTACAAAAGGGCCAAATAATTCGATCTAAACCCTTTTGTAATTTATGACGTGATTTTTAAAATCTGAAAATACGGTGAAACCTCTATTTACGCGATGCGTTACGTTTTTCTAACTTGTCGATTTTTCTGGAACGATGCAACATTTTTGCAATCTTTCAAAAGCAATTTGTAGGTTTTGTTCAGATCAACAAAACGCTTTTTGAAGCTTGCAAAAATATTGTTTGTAGCACTTAGAAAAACTCATTTTCTTTGCAATTCTTTGCAAGGCCAACGAAGTCGAAGACGAAGCAATGAAAGGTGGACTAAACAATGTCCAAAAAGGAATGGTCGCTATATTTAAAAATTTAAACAAGATATTTTTGCTGAATAGTATAACCTAAAAAATCCTACAACTCACTAAACGGTTTACTTTATCATTATTATTATAAAATACTATTCGAATAAGAATTAAAATGTACATTTAAAAACACATTTTCGATACTTTTCAAAAAACACTAGTTTAAAAAAACAATCAAAACTTGGACAAAACAAAACGTCCTTCATACCCTAAGCCCAAAAGCTGGCACATTTTATCTACTAAAACAGACCAAACTTTTGATTCGATGTTCAATGTTCAGAAATGAAACTTTTGATTTTTTTTCCTTTTTCAATAAAAAAATGGATTTTTTCTAATCAATGCTGAGAAAATATTTTTATTGATTTTTTTTTAAATTGATTTTTTTAATTATAAAAAAAAATTAATTTATTTTATTTAAAAATATTTTTATTGAATTTTTTTTTAAATTTTCTCAACAGTATTTTTTTAAGGGGTTACATACATTTAAATCGTCATAAATGTCAGAGGTTTGTATGAGCACACATTTAAACTTTTTTTTAAACTTTTTGCATGGCATTAACATATACATTTTCATCTATTAACAAAATAAATATGAAGACACTTGGATGTAACATTGCCGAGATATAGCTATTAAAAGGTAGCAGTTTCAAAAGACAGGTGCCACGATATCTCGACACTGCCTTGACCAAATCGGCTCAAAATTTTGGTGAAGACGCGTTAAATCGGTCCTGTGTGCATGACTAAGGCCGATTTTCAAAATGTTTATTTTAAAAAAAGATAAAAATATTTTTATGTTTTTCATATAAAAAATCGTCAGTGTTTGATTTTTGTTTTTTTATTTAGAAAAGCAATATTTCAAAATCGGGCTTCATCATGCTCACGGAATATGTCTTGGGAGCAGGGCCGTGTACAAGGGGGGGGTTTTAGGGGTTTAACCCCCCCCTGGCAAATTAAGTTAGTTACACCCTATGCGCCCCTCGGCCCGAAGGGCCGATTTTTTTTTAAGCTATGTTGCTAAAACGCCAAAGAGATTTTTTTTTCAAATCGATATGAAAAATTTGACTGGAGGCGCCCTAATGACTAAAACATTTTTATGAAAATTATGAAAATTTAACTGGAAAAACGAAGTTGACTTTATAGCTGTCGGCCACCATTGCTAGTACCAACCACTAGTGTCTTCCTTTTTATCTACAAGGACTTCGCCGCCCTGGGCTCCTAAGTGTATGAAAGTATGGCACGGAGCGACGGCGCCGAATACCCATATTTACACAAAGAATTTTAGAGCGCCCGCCGCGGGATTCGAACCGGCGACCTCTGGATTGTGAGTCCAGTGCGTGGTCCGATTGATCCACACGGGCGGGACATTTAACTGGATGCGCCCCTAAAACTTATTTTTTTTCAATACGAATATGCAATATAAAAATTTGACTGAAGGCGCCCCTACGACTTTAAAAAATCATGCAAATTCTCGATATGAAAAATTTGACTGGAGGCGCCCTAACGATTAAAACATTTTTATGAAAATTATGAAAATTTAACTGGAGGCGCCCCTAAAACTTAATTTTTTTCAATACGAATATGCAATATAAAAATTTGACTGGAGACGCCCCTACGACTTAAAAATATCATGCAAATTCTCGATATGAAAAAATGAAAGCAGGCACCCTTACGACTTAAAAAAATCATACAAATTTTGTTATGAAAATTTGACTGGAGGCGCCCTTATGACTTAAAAAATCAAGCAAATTCTCGATACGAAAAATTTGACTGGAGCGCCCCTATGATTGAAACATTTTCATGAAAATTATGAAAATTTAACTGGAGGCGCCCCTAAGACTTAATTTTTTTTCAATACGAATATGCAATATAAAAAATTGACTGGAAGCGCCCCTACGACTTAAAAAAATCATGCAAATTCTCGATATGGAAAATTAAATAGAGGCCCCTACGACTTTAAAAACATCATACAAATTTTGTTATGAAAATTTGACTGGAGGCGCCCTTATTACTTAAAAAAATCATGCAAATTCTCGATATGTAAAAAAATTTACTGAAGGCGCCCCTATGACTAAAACATTTTCATGAAAATTATGAAAATTTAACTGGAGGCGCCCCTAAGACTTAATTTTTTTCAATACGAATATGCAATATAAAAAATTGACTGGAAGCGCCCTTACGACTTAAAAAAATCATGCAAATTCTCGATATGAAAAATTAAATAGAGGCGCCCCTACGACTTTAAAAAATCATACAAATTTTGTTATGAAAATTTGACTGGAGGCACCCTTATGACTTAAAAAAATCTTGCAAATTATCGATAAGAAAAATTTGACTGCAGGCGCCCCTATGACTAAAACATTTTCATGAAAATTATGAAAATTTAATTGGAGGCGCCCCTAAGACTTATTTTTTTCAGTACGAATATGCCATATAAAAATTTGACTGGAGGCGCCCCTACGACTTAAAAAAACATACAAATTTTATAATGAAAATTTCACTAGAGGCGCTCTTATGACTTAAAAAAATCATACCAATTCTTATATTTAAAATTTGACCTATGACTATGAATGAAACATTTTTATGAAAATTCTCAATATGAAAATTTAACTGGAGGCGCCCCTACGACCTAATTTTTTAAAACATATTCTCAACATTAAAGATTTGACTGGAGGCGCCCCTTAGAATTAAAAAAATCATGCGAATTCTTGATATGAAAAATTGACTGAAAGCGCCCCTATGAATTATTTTTTTTAAATACAAATTCCCAATGTAAAAATATGACTGAAGACGCCCCTACGACTTTAAAGGATATGCTCGATATGGCAACTTGGATTGAGGCGCCCTTATGACTTAAAAAAATCATACAAATTCTTATTATGAAAATTTAACTGGTGCCGCCCCTACGACTTAATTTTTTTAAACAAATTCTCAATATTAAAAATTTGACAGGAGGCGACTTAAAAAATCATGAAAATTTTCGCTATGAAAAATTTAATGAATGCGTCCCTACGACTTTGAAAAAATCATACAATTTCTCATTATGAAAAAATGACTGGAGGCGCCCTATGACTCAAACATTTTTATGAAAATTCTCGATATGAAAATTGAATTGAAGGCGCCCCTACGACCTAACAAAATCATGCAAATTCTCGATTTGAAAAATTGATTGGAGGCTCCACTACGACTTAAAAAAAATCATACAAATTTTATCATGAAAATTTGACTGGAGGCGCCCTTATGACTTAAAAAAATCATGCAAATTCTCGACATGAAAAATTTGACTGGAGGCGTCCCTTTGACTTGAACATTTTTATGAAAATCATGAAAATTTAACTGGAGGCCTACGACTTAATTTTTTTTAAATAAAAGTTCACAATATAGAAACTTCACTGGAGGTGCCCTTTTAACTTAAAAATATCATGCAAATTCTCCATATGAAATATTGAATGGAGGCGCCCCTACGACATTAAAAAAAAACATATTAATTATATTTTAAAAAATGACTGGAGGCGCCTTTATGACTTGAAAAAAACATGAAAATTCTCGATATTAAAATTTGGTTGTAGGCGCCTCTATGACAAAAACATTTTTATGAAAATTCTTGATATGAAAATTGAATTGGAGGCGCTCCTACGACTTAAAAAAATCATGCAAATTCACGATATAAAAAATTGAATGAAGGCTCCCCTACGACTTCAAAAAATTCATGCAAATTCTCGATATGAAAAATTTTACTGGAGGCGCCCCTATGACTAAAATTTTTTTATGAAAATTATGAAAATTTTACTGGAGGCGCCCCTACGATTTAATTTTTTCCAATTCAAATTCTCAATATAAAATTTTGACTGGAGACGCCATAACGACTTAAAAAATCAGGCCAACTTTCGATATGAAAAAATGAATGGAGGCGCCCTTTTGACTCAAAAAAAAATCATACAAATTCTTATTATGAAAATGTGACCTATGATAATTATGAATGAAACATTTTTATGAAAATTCTCAATACGAAAATTTAACTGGAGGCGCCACTACGACCTAATTTTTTTAAACATATTCTCAACATTAAAAATTTGACTGGAGGCGCCCCTACGACTTAAAAATATCATGCAAATTTTGGATATGAAAAATTGACTGGAAGCACCCCTATGAATTATTTTTTTTTAAATATGTATTTAAAAAAATAATGTTAAAGTAAAAAATATGACTGAAGACGCCTCTACGACTTTAAAGGCATATTCTCGATATGGCAACTTGGATTGAGGCGCCCTTATGACTTAAAAAAAATCATACAAATTCTTATTATGAAAATTCAACTTGTGACTTAAATTTTTTAGAACAAATTTTCAATACCAAAAATTTGACAGAAGGCGCCCCTACTTCTTAAACAATCATGAAAATTTTCGCTATGAAAAATTTAATGGATGCGTGACTACGACTTTAAAAAAATCATACAATTTCTTATTATGAAAATTGACTGGAGGCGCCCCTATGACTCAAACATTTTTATGAAAATTATGAAAATTTAATTGGAGGCGCCACTACGACTTTAAAAAAATCATACAATTTTTTTATGAAAATTTGACTGGAGGCGCCCTTATGACTAAAAAAAATCATGCAAATTCTCGATATGAACATTTTGATTTGAGGCGCCCCTACGACTTAAAAAAATCATGCAAATTCTCGATATGGAAAATGGAATGGGGGCGCCCCTATGACGTAAACATTTTTATGTAAATTCTCAATATGTAAGTTTTACTGGAGGCGCCCTTATGAGTGGGGAAAAAAATTGGTAAAAATATTGAAAAAAAAGTTGAATAATCGGTGCCCAAAATCAGCTTAAAAATGATAAAAATATTTTAAACATAAGATTTTACTGGAACCGCTATTATGACAAAATTAAAACATTCAACAAAAAAAAGTTTGACTATCGACGCCCCTCTAGCAACATAAAGACTGTTTAATAAGAGCAAAACAAAGTTTGGCGTACGGTAACATAAAAAAATAAAAATTCTGTTTAGCGTTCTAGCTACAACAATTTTTTGCGCCGGTTGGCAAACTTTGTTTGACTAATTTTGAATAGTCTTTATAGCTTGAGGAGCGCCGATAGTCAAATAATTTTATCAACAAAACGCCGCTGATAAAATCCTATTTTTAAAATATTTATCTTTGATCTTTTTTTATGTTGCTCTACTTTTTTCATTTTTTTTTTTATTTTGTCATGAGGCCACCTCTAGTGAAATTTTATTTTCAAAAAGGTAGTCAAATTGTTTTATTTAAAAAAATTATTTCATCACAAGGCGCAACTTTTTATCATTTTTATGTTGCTTAAGCTAACTTTTTTTTGATTATTTTTTTTACGTGTTGTGAAACTTTCTTTGAAATCTAATTTTCAAAATATTTTCATCATTTCTATGGTGCTATTCAGGCGTTGATAGTATTTTTTTTAATATGTTAATTATTTTATCATTTTTTAAATTTTGTTTATGAGAGAGGTGCCTTTTCGGAACATTTTCTGGGGTAAATCGAAATATATCTTTGTTTCCTGTAGCAACTTTGTTACTTTTTATTGATTTTCTAGGACGTTTCTTCAGAAATGTCAAGGAATCGATAGAAATATATTCAAAATTATCTTTTTTAATTTTTTATACTCAAAAAATCTGTTACAAATGTTTGACCCAAAAATGAAGTTTCTTATCTAATTTTTCAGATTTTCAGAAAATTCCGTCCAAAGATACAAAATTTCATACGTTTACATACCCATTCCAGCCCTCAAAATTGTATGGAGACTTGTATGGAAAAACAAATGATGCAAAATTGCTTCTTTTGACATAGGGAATGCAAAGAAAAGTCGATTGAAAACCAGTAGTTTCCGAGTTATGATCAGTTGAACACTTTCAGTTTTATCCAGCTACAACCCAACCCCACCTCTAGGCGGGGTTCGATCTAATAATTCGCCAAAAATCTTTTTTTTTACCAATTTTCGACCTTTAAAAAGCATTGGAAAGGTGAACTCTTAAAATTTGGTTTTTTTAGGGTTGAACGTGTGACTTGTTTTATTTGACTTTACCAATGTTTAAAAAAATGAAAATTTTTCTTGGCTGTGTTTTTCACTAATATTTTTTGTACTTTTTTTTTATTGTTTCAGACTATACCTCTAAGCATTTTTTAACAATTTAAATGATAATGGTTTGTTCTAGAGTAAAAAAAAGTAAAAACATACAAAAAAATAATGAAAAATTGGCTGTAAAAACATGACAAATTAGGTGCTAGAATAGGCCAAATACTACCAAAAACAAATATCAACTAAACAAGATAAATGCAAATATAAAAACTATAAATGAAACAAAAACAACAAAAAACAAGAGACGTAAACTTTTTCGTAGAACAAAAGTTTCTCAAAATGACAAGGGAAAAATAAAAAAAAAATCGAAAAAAAATTGGGCAGCAAAGGGTTAACACTAAGAAAAAATCAAGTTCATCGATTTGATTTCTTTGAGATTGTGTATCTCAGAAACAAATTGCTCGATTTGAAAGTTTCAGAGAGAAAAAAATACAAAATTTTCTTGAAAAGAAACCAAAATAAATTGAAAATGCAGTCCTAAAATAAGCTTTAACCTGAAAACGGTACATTTTGTTAACAAAATTGCTTGAACAATTTTTGTCCACTTCTACGTTTTTTTTTCTTCAAAAAAATCATATCTCCTAAACCAGATGAATAATATGACCGGCCCCAGAATTGTATAGACATTTGAATAGAAAAACGAATTATGCAATTGTGCTTCTTTTGACATATGGAATGCATGGTGCATGGCAAAGTTTCATCCAAATCAAAAAAATGAAAAGCTAAAAATCGTGAAAAAAATTTGCGAAATCGTAGAGAACTACTCTTAATATTAAAAAAAAACTTATGAAAACTTGTTTTGAGCAATTACTGCTACACTTCTTCACTAAAACCCCGTTTTACGCTCCACAAGTGAACGGCCCATGCCTCTTCCGATTTACGCCAAAACTCTCATTTGCGCAAAAATCTCAAATTCGCTCAAACTCCGAATTAACGCCCCCCCTTCATGGTGCTTTTGAACACGATTTGCAGCACCAATTCAAAAAGTGTAGTCTCCTGTTGCACCAATGTAAAATATATAAAAAACGAAGTTGACTTTATATCTGTCGGCCGGTACTAGATCAACCACTGTCTTCCTTTTAACTACAAGGACTTCGCCGCCCTGTTTGAGTAAGGCACAGAGCGACGGCGCTGGATACCCATATTTACACTTAGAATTTTAGAGCGTCCGCCGCGGGATTCGAACCAGCAAAATATATGTAAAATATACCAAAGTATTATTTATTGAGTTTAAAGATTGACTGTTAGCGCCCTTTCGCAATCTAAACAAGCACCGCATGCGCCCCTTTCGAGAAAACCCTCCCCTTTCGAAAATCCTGTGCACGGCCCTGCTTGGGAGTCTTCACACCAAATTTCAGCCCATTTGGTCGATCCCATCTCGAGATATCGTGGCACCCGTAAATCAACTCGGTGTTTAGAGAAAAACGTTCACAAAGTTTGACAGTTCGCTTTGCGCATGGCAACATTGTGAACTTAAATCGTCTCTTACTCAGTGCAGTCACGAAGTATCTTCATGAAACTTTCAGAAGTGATTGAAAATCATCTTTTTAGTCAATTTAGTGAATTTTCTGAAATATGAAATTTAGTGATTTTCTGCGTATATGTAACCCCTTAACGAGGGAGATCGCACCCATAATTGCCAATATATAAAGTAAGTAAATCTTTCCCAGTTCCTGAGGGGAACACCCGTGAAGAGTATCGGGGCCGGTATTTACAAAGTGGATTCAGTAACAGTTTATTAATCAACTTAATGTTAACATGTTAAGGTAAATATTAACATACCATAGGTTGTGTTCCTAAGGTGTCTTGATAAGGTCCAGTTTGTGACGATAACACTACCTTCCTTTTACTTAGCAATCGAATCCAGAAGGGAAAAGATCATCATCATTGTGTTGGTCCGAGCCGGGATTTGAATTCCGATCTTCCGCTTACGAGGCGGAAGCGTTACAACTGGGCTACGGGCTCGGTTGAAATTGCCAATATTTCGCTTGTTAAAAATTGGCTCTTGGAAAACATATTTTTACCAATTTCAAAACTTCAAGAGGCTAAAAATTAAAAGACAACCAAACTTAGAACGATTATAATCCCACTTGTAAGAAGATTTCAAATGAATTATTTCTAAATGAACGATTTTTTTTAAATTTCTGATTTTTTTTTGTTTTTTTTTCTTAAATATTTCATTTCAATAACTCATTTCCCGGCAAAAAGGATTGACGATATTAAATCACTAAAGTGACATTTTGTTGAAACGTCAAACGACGAATATAGCTGTTTTCGTGGTGGAGGGCGATTTAGTCAATAGGAAACGTGATTCCGTTTTTTTTCGCCCCAGTTAAGGGCGACGTTTTTTATTATGCGAAATGCTAACTTTTTGGTATTTGGAATCAAAAATAATGTTTAGTGAAAACGAAAACAAAAAGTGATTGTTTGAGGGGAGCACTGGCGACACTATTGCCGGCAATCGATGCATTTTGCAACGCGCCCGGAGAAATGTCAAACTGTTTGTGCTATAAAAAATGTCGAAACCCTACCAAAAATTCCTTCAATCGTTTCCCAACCTTCGCAGCGTCAACTTTTATTGATAAATCAGTTTCAACGACACTTTTCAGCGCAGCAGGGAGCCCTCCAATCAATAGATCACAGTAAAGGGCCCCCCTGCTGCAGATTATGGCCACGCGAAGTCATCCGAATCAACACCGTCGGGGGGGTTGCCGTGATGGTCACTGCATATCGCACACGACGCGTCGCTGTCATCGTGATGGCTAAACAATAGTGCATCTTGCCGCTTGCACCCTGCCAAGCTCGTAAAAATGAAGTCGTAAACAAAGCTCTTCGCGGGATGATGACCATTCGGAAGAGAGGATTTTTACGACTCAATAATATTATCACCGCCACACATCTCCGCGGTCAGATTTGCTTTCATGTGGGACGGGAGGGTGACCAAACTGTGGCAATTTTGAGGTTATGAAGAAGACGGCAAAGCCGGTCGAAACTTTGTAGATTGATAAACGTAATGAAGCGTCACCGCAACTGTCAAACTTTTTATGGCAACCGCCATTATGGAGCACGCAAATTTTTTGCTGGTCACCCTGTGACGGCAATTTGGAAGAATTTTGCAACTCTTGCAATGTGAAGAATGGTGCAGGTCACTACTTCTTCTTGGGGCGTGGGATGACCATCATCTAGCGTTGCAAAGGGAAGGTTAAAATAATGAGCGTTGATTTATGGAGAAAGCTAATCGCTGTCGCGAAATTGAGCATCATCTGGTGCGAGAGTGCACACCGAGTGTGCAGAGAAGCGTTTTATGGCGCGTGTAATTGCCACCCGGTTATGGACCGCGGTCGTTATTGAGAGGTTTCTTGTAATGTAGTGTCTACAGAGGTAATTGAAACTTTGGAAGGGGATCAAATTTTATTTCTCGAATTATGCAACATTGACGTAAGAACTAATTTAAAAAAAATCCGTAAAATCCCAATCACACAATTTTGGATACATTCTCTCCACGAAAATGCAACTTTCAACGCTAAGTTTGAGTAAATAAATCGAATTGCATTCCCGCGGTGGCTGACGGTACACAGAAAAAAAATGTGTAAATTTGGAAGCTTTAATTTTGGAAGGTTGAATATTACCTCTTTTATGATATAATTTTACCTCAATTTAGACTGAAAAAGTGACATTACACCAGAAAAGTGGTAAAATTAAGCATTTCCAGAGGTAAAATTACACATTTTTTCTGACATAAAAGATGTACCCCTTCCCAGATGTAATATTACCATGATTTTTTTTTCTGTGTACAAACACTACACACCGCTCGGAGTACGTGACTACTGCCGTGAACATTTACGCTCTGTCTAAACGAGCTGGCTGGCAAGTCCCGCTGAAGTATAGCATCCCAAACGCTGAAGCATCCTTTCCTTCGCCAGTATCTTATTTTAACGGTCTGGTGATTCCTCTAGTGGAGTTATTCCGGGGGAGTAAATTCGCAGATTCTATTTCCTTTTCGTGGGGAAAATTCGTCCGCTGCCGAAAAATGGTGCACGATGACAGTTGGTAGTGGCGTTGTGGCAGCTTGTCACAAAAACAAACTTGAAGGGTTTGAAAGAAAAATGTCAAACCAGACATTCGTCATGAGGTCACCACGCCAACTTGGACCAGTGCAAACAAGGACGTTTTCCCCGAGCAGGCGACATCGTCCAATCGACATCAACGGTTCATTATTTGATAGATTTGTGCACCGGGCAAGACAAACTATTTACTCTGTGCGGTTGGGGAAGCGGGTGGGTCCCTTCTGCGAGCTATTTTCGATTGTAATTCCAGACGACCGCGGTTGATTGAAAACGTGGCCGGAATTCGAACCTTTTTTCCTCGGATGTCGCGCCGTTGTCGTCTTCCGAGGACGTGACGACGCCCGGAGACATGGTTGCCGTTTTCTTCCTTCCAAACCAGGAATAACTGAATTGAACGGGCTCTGTATCATCACATTTTGACAGACTAATCAATGGCTCATGGATAAGTTTTTTTTTTCCAAAAGCCCTGCCCGCCCGTTTAGCATCGAAACCAATCTCGGCAGCCGATGATGATCGTAGCATTAATAATGGAGGCGCCCCTCGCACTGCTGCGGAAATCATGTCAAATCACAGCAAGCTGCTGTGCTTAAATCCTTGCCAGAGCACAGAATACACATGTCAAACATGAACGGGCACGTTTGAACGGCGGTGAACGGTTTTATTGATTGTGACCTGTTGACGGAGGTTTGATTCGCTGACGGCAGCGAATATAACGTGAGCTTTTTGGCCGTGTTCTATAAACTTGTTAAAGATTTGACATGGCTTAAAATGGTTTTCAGAGGATTCAAAAATATTTGTTTTGTTTTTCTCTAGACATCTACCAGAGACTTTACTAAGTGAAGAAAAAGTATTTTTATTCCACCTGAAAAAATCCGATGGTAAAATCGCATATAAAAATCTAATTACCTTTTCAAAAAATAAAAACAGCATTTAGTATTACACACTGAGTTTTTCAGGCCGCAAAAAAATATTTGCATCATCTTCACATCATCAGCATCAAATCTTTTGACGATCATCAAGAGAAAAAATCAGAAGGGAACATAAATCTGAATGCTAGCATATTTTTAAAGTATTTAATATTCTTTCAAAATGTTGTAAACAGTAAAATTTGAGCATGTTTTTCCTCTAACTCAATTTAAAAATAATGAGGATTTTCATTTACTTGAAAAATATGCTCAAAGCCGTTAAACATAATTTATGCATGTTTAAGTAATGTTTTGTGAGCATTTTCTTTCTTTCAATCGTGAGCATGTGTATGTTTTATAAGAAAATTTTAATTTTTAACCTATTTCATAGAAATTCATTTATATGTACTTGTTTCTGTACTGTTTTTGAGAGTTTTAACATGTTTTCAAAGAATTTGATCTGGTTTCAGTAATAATTTTGTTGGTTTGATTTAATTTTATTTACTATTTTTTTTCTCTGAGTGTATCTGTTGTTTTGCAAACATTAGCAGTTCTCAATTCGAACATATTTGAAAGACATAAGGCCGTTGCAACTATTTTTAAAATTTTATGTTATATTTTTCCTAAAAACTTCAAAATTTTACAGGAAATGCGTTTATCATTTCATTTTTCTTCTGCGTTTAAAATCTTATTTGGCATGTCTGGGATTGATCAAAAATATTTTTATTTTTTGTAGAATTCCAATGTACAGCTAATGTACAGCACCGCAAAAAGTTTTTTTTGCGAAATAAATTTCTTCAATACTTGGATATTTTGAAAATTAATGATTGCATAACAACTGGGCAGGTGTAAAATGCTTTTTAAAACACGGTTTTCATTTAAATGTAAATACCATAGCTCGTAATTTAAATTTTCATATTTTTTTATTGTTTTGCCCCCCCCTCCTCAACTGCTAAACTGCTAAACTGAAACAGTTGTAAAAAAAAAGATTTCTTCGAAAAACAAATTTTAAAATCAACTCTAACATTTCAATAGGGCGTAATATTGAATATTTGACCTTTTAAATTTAAATTGACTTAATTACTTTGATTTAATTTAAATTAGCCCAAAATTCAATTTTCATATTTTTTATTGTTGCAACTTGAAAACGGTTCACTTTATAAAAATTTCACTAAAGTACTTTTTGATTGCAAATTTGCGACCAACATTTCGATTTTTTGAAAAAATCTGTATTGATTCCAAAAATCATAACTCGGTCAAAGATTGTTTGCACAACCTGGAAATTTCTGAAAAGTTGGCATTTTATGTCCTCTAAAACATACCTGAAAATAAAAAAAACTAAAAATAGTTTTTTTTGCATTTCAAGTTTTAGTGACAAAAACAGAAATTAAAAATCACAATTTTTTTACCGTGTAATTTTTTTTCAGTGTAGTCCATATCCATACCTATAACTTTGCTGAAGACACCAAATCGATCAAAAATTCCTTCAAAAGATACAGATTTTTGAATTTTCATGTATCATTTTTGTATGGACAGCTGCCAAATTTGTATGGAAAATTATATGGACAAACTAATGATGCAAAATGGCTTCTTTGGGCATACCGAAGGCACCAAAAAAGTTTCAGCCGGATTAACAAATATGAAAATTAAAATTAAAGAAAAAAGACCGATTCCGTAGAGAACTGCTCTACAGCGAATTAAAGACAAAAAAAAAATAGGTTTGTTAAGTCTCATTCAGATTCTCAGATCTCAGTTGAAAGGTTCTCCAAATATCTGAATTGTAAATGTAACATCCTGGAACAGAACTGCCAAATTTGAATAAAAACACTTATTGAAATTGAATTAAGTCTCATTCAAACAGCCCTTTATTTCTAGTACCAATTTCTCAAAAACTAATGGTCCTATTTTCAATATTAAAAAAAAAAACATTTTTGAAATTTCTGATTTCTTCGATTTTGTTTAAATTTTGAATTCAACTCTAACATTTCAAAAGGGCGTAATATTGAATAATTGATCTCTTTAAAATGGTAGGCTTGATACCAAAGTTTTAAAAATATTTTTTTCAAAAAGATCAGAAAATTTCAAATGTTTCATGTTTTAACATTGAAAACAGTACTATTAGTTGCTGGGATATTGGTGCTAGAAAAAAAGGACCTGTTTGGATGAGACTTTAAAATTTTCGATTATCTAGTTTCTTTTACTTTTAGTCGATCTATTTTAGCAACCAGAGGTCCAATTTCCAATACCTCTGTATTGTCTTCTGACTAAATTTAATTAAGCCCAAAAATCGACACTCGAAAAAAAACACGATCAAGACGAACTGGAGGTGGAAAACAGACGTTAGTAGCACAATTTTTCGGCAATTTTGATTTTTTGTGTTTTTTTTACTTTGCTCAAACTTTTCAAGGATATTTTTGATTGATTTGGTGTCTTCGGCAAAGTTGTAGGTATTGAGGGTATTGATATATTGACTATTCAGAAAAAAAAATTAAGGTACACGTATTTTTTTATTTTTTTTAACTAACTTTATTTTTAACAAAAATTCAATTTCCCAAAATCCGTATTTTTTTATTTTTGAATTTTGTAATATGTTTTAGGGGACAAAACCCCGCATCTTTTAATCCATTCAGAAGTATGGATCAAAATTTTGCCGACGAGTTATGACTTTTTTTTAATAGTGATTTTTGTAAAAAAAATTAATCTTGTACACAAAATTTTTTGACTTAATTTTTTATGTAAAATCGAATTTGCAATAAAAATGTACTTTGCAATTTTTTTGATTAGGTGCACCGTTTTGAAAATAGAGCATTTTTTTATTTTTTTAAGTAGTGTCCATGACAAAAAAATTAAGTAAAATCCATTTCCAGTTATGGTGGAGAATTACTCATTTATTAAAGAGAGATTTGTTTTCCGCCCTTCTACACACATTCATATGACAAAACACATTGATTGTTGGTAGAAAATCGGTCTCCACAGTAATAAATTTGCAAATGAAATTTTTATAAAAAAATGAAAGAAACACTCGTTTTTCTTAAAACTGTTTGTTACATTTTGATAAAAATCCTAAAAACTAGTAATCTTTTTTGTGCGAACTGACCATTGAGAATGGTCAGTTCACACAATCGCACCTACATGCTTACAGACACACACACGAACATTGTATTTGGTCGTCACCGAACCGCGAGCATTATATGGTGTGGAAAATGCGATGAATTTTTCATCCTCGCGCGGCGATTTTAATTAAAAATGAATAATTTAGCACGAGCGGCGCGTGTCGGCCACGAACAAATTAGTTGGCATTTCCAACTACTACTCATGTGAGTGTGTGTCTGTGTGTTAAATACTTAAATACCGCGTACTTGTTGAAAAGTTGTGAAACCACAAAATGAATGGGCGAGTCGAACGAATCAGAAAAAAAACTACACGAAAAATAAGGAGTGAGAAAGTAACGCCATTTTTATGTTTTCGTCGAAAAAACTTTTCCAGTCCTTTCAAAAATGCAGCCGATTTAATTTTGGAACTTTTTTTTTCTTAGCTTAAAAAACTCTCCTTTGTGAGAAAATCTCCTTCTCAGCCATATGCGAAAGGACGACTTTTACTTACTCCCGGGATCAAAAACTGAAAAGTGCACTTTTTCTTGCTCGGCGCAGCTTTTGGGAGGTGGGGGGTTGTAAAAGTTTCTTAATGTGCTAACATCCTGTTTTCTGGTGGTTGATAAACTACAGTGTGTGTGCATCCTGGCCGGGCCAACTGAACAGAACAGTTCAGTTCATTGTCTGACGGAGCCTTTTTTCGTCCAGTCAAAAATTGCTTCAGCTTGTGAGAAAAGTTTTTTTTCGGGATTTTTTCATCCAGTTCATACATGAAAAGATGTTGGAGTTGAAAGTTGAAAAGTAAAGTTGAGATAAATCTGTTTTGCCTCAACGAATAATTTTTTGTCTTTTTTTGCTTCCAAATTCTGCAAATATTTCATTAAAATTTTGTTATATTATGACGATATTAATTTAAAGTAACTTCTCAAAATTAAATAATAAATATATATTCCCCTTTTTATAATTTGCTTTCTTGTCACACGTCATATTTTTTGTTACGAGAAAGATGTTTTTAAATGTTTGACCTTGAATAAACAAAAACTAGAGCACGCAATGTAAACAATAACAAACACGTTTTGTTTGGTTGACCATTGTGTGCATAGTTCGGAAGTTTGGTTGAACTTGGTTGCTGGAGTCCCGAGTTATGATTAAAAATGTTTACGGTGGTCGGGCATGTACGTGTGTCAAACGCGTTCTGACCTGAAATCCCTTTGGCCAGTTGTCGCACTTACAGCAATGTTCCGGGTGTGTCAAGATAGCACAAGATTGAAACTTGTTTCACATAAAGAGTGACAACAATGTAAGGAGTTTTTTGATTTTTATTGAATATTGAAATCGAATTTTGGGCATCTATGAAGGTCAAAAGGTGAGGTTTTGCACAAAATGACGTTGTTAACTCAATTTAGTATAAAATGCAAGTGCGACAAGTTAGTATGACAAATACTCACGCTTGCACACCTTCCGGTGCGTGATCGGCTTGGTGGCGTCCCGGTAGTAGCCCTCGCGGCAGTAGTGGCAGTGCCGGCCGGTGGTCGCGTGCCGGCAGTTGAGACAGACGCCCCCGGAGATCCGGCCGCTCATCTTGAACAGCTCCATGTTGAAGCGGCAGCGCCGTGCGTGCCCGTTGCAGTTGCACACTGGAATTAAAGAGGAAAAAATTGGTCAAAGTTTGAGATTTTATGGTTTTTGTAGAATGTGTTAATATTCATAATTTAATATTATTTAGATTTCAATTATTCAATTTTGCTTAAATACTCTTTAAATTTGCCTAAATTTCCACGAAAAGACCATCACCTAAATTGTGAGTGACAATCACAAAAAAACAATCCGGGAAGGAAGTTTGGAAAGAATGGCAAATTTCTTGTTGCTTTTGCTGAATTGTGTCAGAACCGTCAGAGACAAGAACAGTCTTCACAGTCTATCGTGAGATGGAAATGTGGCGCGTCGCGGGAAAGATTGTGTGTTGCCTACTTAATCTTTAATTTCCGGTGAGGGAACGACAAGATGGCATCAGTAAGGAAGTAAACGGGATTGTTTTTTTTTGGGTGGAAAGAAGTAATTTCTGACGTAACATTTTAAAAGTTCTTTTTTAGTTTTGTCTTGAAACTTGAACTTGAATTCTTCAAAATTACTCAATTAAATAAATAATTGATTCGAAAAATATTCCATTTTCAAATGTTATGTTCGCTATGACAACCGAATGGTAAACAAGAGGAAACAGACACATGAGCAAAAGCAGGCTGGGTGTTTTTGCCCGATGTAAATTATTCACGAGAAAAATTACGGTTTGGAGAGTGGTTAGGTTTTAGGTTTTGAAAAGGAGATAATTCAGGAATGCTTAAAAGAACTGCTTTCTGAATAGAATTTTAGAATTTTCCAGGAAAATTATTGAAATGTTCATACACTTTAATTTCCGTTTGAAATTTTGACACCTAAAAAAAGCAAAAAAGCAAAAAAGCAAAAAAGCAAAAAAGCAAAAAAGCAAAAAAGCAAAAAAGCAAAAAGCAAAAAAGCAAAAAAGCAAAAAAGCAAAAAAGCAAAAAAGCAAAAAAGCAAAAAAGCAAAAAAGCAAAAAAGCAAAAAAGCAAAAAAGCAAAAAAGCAAAAAAGCAAAAAAGCAAAAAAGCAAAAAAGCAAAAAAGCAAAAAAGCAAAAAAGCAAAAAAGCAAAAAAGCAAAAAAACAAAAAAGCAAAAAAGCAAAAAAGCAAAAAAGCAAAAAAGCAAAAAAGCAAAAAAGCAAAAAAGCAAAAAAGCAAAAAAGCAAAAAAGCAAAAAAGCAAAAAGCAAAAAAGCAAAAAAGCAAAAAAGCAAAAAAGCAAAAAAGCAAAAAAGCAAAAAAGCAAAAAAGCAAAAAAAGCAAAAAAGCAAAAAAGCAAAAAAGCAAAAAAGCAAAAAAGCAAAAAAGCAAAAAAGCAAAAAAGCAAAAAAGCAAAAAAGCAAAAAAGCAAAAAAGCAAAAAAGCAAAAAAGCAAAAAAGCAAAAAAGCAAAAAAGCAAAAAAGCAAAAAAGCAAAAAAGCAAAAAAGCAAAAAAGCAAAAAAGCAAAAAAGCAAAAAAGCAAAAAAGCAAAAAAGCAAAAAAGCAAAAAAGCAAAAAAGCAAAAAAGCAAAAAAGCAAAAAAGCAAAAAAGCAAAAAAGCAAAAAAGCAAAAAAGCAAAAAGGCAAAAAAGCAAAAAAGCAAAAAAGCAAAAAAGCAAAAAAGCAAAAAAGCAAAAAAGCAAAAAAGCAAAAAAGCAAAAAAGCAAAAAAGCAAAAAAGCAAAAAAGCAAAAAAGCAAAAAAGCAAAAAAGCAAAAAGGCAAAAAAGCAAAAAAGCAAAAAAGCAAAAAAGCAAAAAAGCAAAAAAGCAAAAAAGCAAAAAAGCAAAAAAGCAAAAAAGCAAAAAAGCAAAAAAGCAAAAAAGCAAAAAAGCAAAAAAGCAAAAAAGCAAAAAAGCAAAAAAGCAAAAAAGCAAAAAAGCAAAAAAGCAAAAAAGCAAAAAAGCAAAAAAGCAAAAAAGCAAAAAAGCAAAAAAGCAAAAAAGCAAAAAAGCAAAAAAGCAAAAAAGCAAAAAAGCAAAAAAGCAAAAAAAGAAAAAAGCAAAAAAGCAAAAAAGCAAAAAAGCAAAAAAGCAAAAAAGCAAAAAAGCAAAAAAGCAAAAAAGCAAAAAAGCAAAAAAGCAAAAAAGCAAAAAAGCAAAAAAGCAAAAAAGCAAAAAAGCAAAAAAGCAAAAAAGCAAAAAAGCAAAAAAGCAAAAAAGCAAAAAAGCAAAAAAGCAAAAAAGCAAAAAGGCAAAAAAGCAAAAAAGCAAAAAAGCAAAAAAGCAAAAAAGCAAAAAAGCAAAAAGCAAAAAAGCAAAAAAGCAAAAAAGCAAAAAAGCAAAAAAGCAAAAAAGCAAAAAAGCAAAAAAGCAAAAAAGCAAAAAAGCAAAAAAGCAAAAAAGCAAAAAAGCAAAAAAGCAAAAAAGCAAAAAAGCAAAAAAGCAAAAAAGCAAAAAAGCAAAAAAGCAAAAAAGCAAAAAAGCAAAAAAGCAAAAAAGCAAAAAAGCAAAAAAGCAAAAAAGCAAAAAAGCAAAAAAGAAAAAAGGGAAAAAAGCAAAAAAGCAAAAAAGCAAAAAAGCAAAAAAGCAAAAAAGCAAAAAAGCAAAAAAGCAAAAAAGCAAAAAAGCAAAAAAGCAAAAAAGCAAAAAAGCAAAAAAGCAAAAAAGCAAAAAAGCAAAAAAGCAAAAAAGCAAAAAAGCAAAAAAGCAAAAAAGCAAAAAAGCAAAACAAGCAAAACAAGCAAAACAAGCAAAACAAGCAAAACAAGCAAAACAAGCAAAACAAGCAAAAAAAAAACAAAAAAACAAAAATATGGGAGTTATTTCGGCAGGTCTATTATCAATTTGCATTTCAATTCAAACTTTCTTGCACTTATCCTATAAAATATATCACATTAGAATTTTCCAAATGTCAGCTCATTCTAACAATTCTTTCTTGAACTTTTAAGAACGCGTTCTATTTTCCCTCTAATACAGAGCCAGATATTAATCAGCCAACATTCACCAAATCGCACCCAAACACCTCTCTCGCGCTCAAGTTTCCATTATTCCAGTGACTAGTCAAGCGCCAAACCCCAGCTTCCTCAGGGAGTAGAGTGCGTTCATTAACTTAATTAAACACGCTATTAAATTGATTAAACGAGCCATTCGTCGTCGTCGTTGGTTGTATTGTTGGGGATCGAGTCCGTTTGTCGTTTTCATGCACAATCTAGAATTGGTGTGCTGACAAAACAGAGCGATTTACATTTTTGGGTTTCGGGATTCTCGATGGGAAACGGTAAATCTCGGCGCAAGGTGATATAAATTTAGGATTTTTCCTCACTTGGAGTTGGATTAGCTGGGGGATGGAATTGAACAAAAACCAAAAGGGCCAAAGGGTTAATCCTTTTTGCGAAATAATTGTAGCTGAAACTGGCGATTTATGTTGAAGCTTAAGCTGTAAGTTACGACCGGATTAGCCGATTTGGGTAATTAATCGTTTGTCGCGAATTTAGAAGAAATTTATTTGGTAAAGATTGAAGTAATTGCTTTGGATACAATTAAAAATAATCAAAAATATCACAAATCTTTGACTACATTCTTCTTAAATAAGGTTCAAAGCACGTCGTTCCACTGTAACTAAGAACAATTCTAGTCACCGCTCGTAACGTCGTCGTAACGCGAAGCCCCACGTGAATGGATGTGAGTCGTTAGTAGTAATGAGTGCTGTTTATACATAAAATATCACAACGCATTCAGCGGTGAACGCTCGCCAATTAGTCAAGTCCCTTTGCGATACCTTCGGTGACTATACCTTAAGAGTACCGTCCAAGAGGATCTAGTGCGGTGTGAGGTGGTACAATGCACAATGTTCTCTTCGCACCACGTTGCGTTGCGTTGGAGGTGTGCTAGCAAACATCTTCTAGACGTGTTGGGGTTGTGCTGGCTTGACACAGATCCCTGTTGATATTTTTAAAACACTTTGTGTCATTTGACAAATTTTAAAAAAGAGTCAAAATGCACCGTTAAAATGTCAAATTATTTATCTTAAACAAGCCTTACCCGAAAAACTTCGTCTTTTCCTTTTTTAGTTTGTTGACGTTTTTATTTTTTTATTATTCAGCCTACTGTGATCAAAATTTGATTTTACGTAATTTTTCCCATACAATCTGCAGATTTTCCGGAATCGGTTCCAGAGTGACCAAAGTTGTAACTTCTTGGCGTAAGAACCTTCCTTGGGCTTATAGGAACCCAACGCAACAAAAAACACCTCGATCGGACGTTCCGTTTTGAATTGATTCGCGTTCGAACAAAACAGTCGAAATTTTTTATATATATAGATTTTGCATAAAATGTGACAAGGGAGCACAATGTCACCATGGTGTGAAGAACTGTCTGTCACCAGTCGGCCACTTTGTCGAAGACGTGCGTGGGCGTCGAACACGCGAGGAACTGCATCAGCAGCAGAATGTCGGAGGAGGATGGTTCTATACCGTCGCGACGTCGTAGAGACAACTGGTTTGCGTGCGGGTACTGAGAGTAAATTTGCTTCATTTTTCATGTCCGGATGTTGATTGTGTTAAAAAAAGTTGGCGATGGTGATACTGAGGCCTAAATATAATAATTAAAAAATCTCAAACTAAATTGAACATAAACGGGAGATTGTCAAATACCAATTTCTGCATCTTACATATTCGACCATTCCAAAATCGTTGAAAGACCTTTGACTGATTAATCAAATCACGGAAAATTTTAACTTTCTATGTGTTTTTTTTTACTTATTTAAGGGGAAACGGGAAGGTAACGCCGTTTTGACACCAAGACTCGAGTTTTTCGAAGCACCTTTAAGGAAAACGCCGTAACTTAAACAAGTGCTTTCCGTTGCTTACGATTACGATAAAGATAGCAAACAATTTGTCGAGTTTAGAAATTTATTCCAGTCGAGTTTTTGGAAGCTCCTTTATGGAAAATGCCGTAACTTGCGAAGTTCTTCATTTTGCAGGTGCTAAATAGGTTGATAGCAAGCAATCTGTCGAGTTCAGAAGTTGATTTAAGTGGAACATAAGTTGTCTAAGAACTGGCGTCCCGTTTCAACTTAATGCGATACAATTATTTAAAATGTAATAATGACAAATAACCTTTTGTTTTAAAGATAATTCGAATGAATTAAATTCAGTTTATTGGATTAGTTTATCGATTTACAATACTTTGTGTTAGTTCAGTAAAAAGTTTTGAATAAAATAATTAAAAAGATCATTTTTCAAAATTTGAAAATCACAACGAACATTTCAAATCATCGAAACAAAACGTTTTAAGCACTTTTGAATTGTTGATCTTTTGATTTTTGAATCCTTAAAATATATTTTTTTAAATGATGAGACAATTCCAGGGAAGTTTATTTTTTGACATTGACAATTGGATCAACAGGAAAATAAAAAATAGTAAAAATTTACTTTATGATTATGATAGACCTTTCCTTGTTTAGTAATTGGGATTTCGAATGACTAAATAAGGAAAGCAGGCAAAATTCCTAGAATAAAGGAATTTTGTACTTTTTTTGTATTTCAGTGAATAGTTTCTAAAATATCGTCAATTGATAATTGGGTAGCACTTAAAATATCATTTTTTCCAATCTTAGTTACCATTGCTCGGATCAACAATGAAAAAAAAGTGCTGAAAATTTTCTGAACAATCTATTTTTTTTTGCAATTCCGGCGTGATTCTACTTACTTTTCCTGTCCCTCTCGAAGACGAAACGGCCTACTTTTTTCTACCAAAACTAACAGAATAGAAAATTAATACCTTTCAATCCCAATGTTGAAAAGTTCTACTTTTCAGCACTGAAATGGGTGCTGAAAAGTTGAATTTTTCAGCACTTGAATCGAAAAGTAAAATTTTTCAATATTTGAACGGTGAATTGACTTAACACATGAATGTTGGACATAAAATTCCATTCAAAAGGTGTTTTTCAGAATTGCTAAACATGTTGTATGGGACTCGTTGCAAAACTTGATTTTTTCAGCACTCATCGTATTTATCCAACTAGGTAAACCTAGTAAGTAAATCTTTCCCAGTTCCTGAGGGGAACACCCTTGAAGAGTATCGGGGCCGGCATTTACAAAGCGGATTCAGTGGCAGTTTTTGACTCAACTTAATGTTAACATGTTAAGGTTAATGTTAACATTCCATAGGTCACCTTCCCTTTACTAAGCAATCGAATCCAGAAGAGAAACGATCACCAGTTGTGTTGGTCCGAGTCGGGATTTAAATCCCGATCTACCGCTTACGAGGCGGAAGCGTTACCACTAGGCTACATGACTCGGTCTTAGGTAAACCTCGTTCGATAAATATACGACTCGTGCTGAACAAATCTTCTTTTTGAAACTTGTTGCATAAACTACTATTTTATAAATGGAGGATGGTGGAATACTTTTTAAGACTTAAAAAAGGGACAAATCTTTCGAAACATTTGACCCATAAATGGTTATTATTTGAAAAACGGTACAATTAATCAAAAATTCTCAAAGGTATATTTCGATTGCATGTTCAGTTTTACATCCAACAAGAAATTTGAAAAAAATGTTGAATAAAAAAAGTTTTTTTTCCTGTAAACGCATTTTTTCCTAAAAAGTCTTGATTATAGCCAACAACTTTAACGAAGATACCAAACCGATCAGAAAACCTCTTCCAAAGATGCGGGTTTTAGACCTTTTTCATATTCTAAACTTACAAAAAAAGTGTCGTGGTTTATGCATGGCCCCTTTGGGCCTTTGGTGGTTTGACTTGTTTTGGAGTCAAGTTTGGCCGCATTTTTGACTAACATAAGTAGGGTTAGTGAAATTTCACGATTTCGCGGACAGCGTGAAATCCAAGAAATTTGTCTTTTTCCGTGAAATCCCTTGAAATTTTATGTTGATAGGAGCTTGGAAAGCTTTTTGTGTGGAAGTTCGCTTTTGCTCGCGCTCCGTTGTTTTCTGTTATTTGACGTGATAATTGTGTCTTATTGTAGCTTAATTGTGTTCTAAAACTTTTATAACTACGTATAGTAGTGGAATAGAGTGGTTTTAAAACAAATATCGTGGTTTATTGAAGGAAAAATCGAATTTTGCGTGACCGGTCCAACGCGGTTTAGTTTGTTTTTGTTTTCATTCGGGAGGCAGCGGGGAGCTTTTGTGCGATTTCGTTTTCTGCTGTTCCTCGGCGATAAACGTCAAAAGGGTCGTCGTGCGTTACAGGAGAGCTTTTAGGTCAGGGATGTCAGCTCGTGTTTTTGAATATCTGTACATTCGAACTGTTATGTTTGTACAAGCTAGCAATGAGAAAAAGTGAACAAAATAGGAAATTTAATGCAAAAGAAACTTTCGCGTTCGTTTTTCGAGTACGAATCATTTGTTTGGACATCTGTGCAAAGGAAGAAAAAATATGCAGCTGCTCTTGTGGATTTGATAAATCGGCCAATGAAGGATGACTCCGGTGAGTTTGTTCCGTGTTAATGCATGGTGTGTGTGTGTGTGTGTGTGTGTGTGTGTGTGTGTGTGTGTGTGTGTGTGTGATTACTTGCGTGATACAAATACAAAATATGCTGTTTTCTAGCACCGGCAGAATTCTTCAAAATGAATCAGGATACACATGAATCGCGCGTTTACAGCAATATCTCCTGTTGGATTATTAGTCTAAATTTTCTTTAAAAATTTTCATGTTCTATTCAAGAATCGTGTACAGATTAGATTCTGTAGGTTTCGCAATTTCGATTTTTCTATATACTTTCTTTAGTCATCATGAACGGAATTTGCAATTGTCGTTATGACTTTGTCAACAGAATTGATTTATTTATAAGATCCTTTATTTCCACAGCCGGCTGTCTAATATTGGATCATAAACAATTATTCGCGTCGGGATTAAACATTTAAAAATACTAACAACAAACTAAATAGAAACTGATTCGATAGCAACATTTAGTTGCTTTAGAATAAACCTTCAATCGTTAAAATATTAATTCCGCACATTCACTAAACGGGAAATGTCTCAACAGCAGCATCCGATTGCTTGCCTTGAGAATAATAGTTTATCCGTTAACCTGATTTATGCCACTGGTCGTATCGCTTGCTTAGGGCGACTCCCAGACCTTTACCTTCCACAACTACCAACTCCACGCGACACTTACGCAGCCCTGTTGTTTAAATTCAATTAAATTTGGTCAAACGGTCAATTTGATCGAGTTCCACAATAGGGTTGGGAAAAAGAGCCTGCGGTTTCGCTACCTTTTTCTAAGTAAGTCAAGCATCAACATTTCCCGTGCTCCGAATCCTTTTTCCTCTCCCGGTGAATGGTGGAGATGGGAGCGGCCGGCAATGGATGGCTTTCATGGTGCTGCCTGTCTTGTTCGGGTAGAATTGGTTTTAATTCCCTTTAATCATTTTCTAAGCAACCTGGGCTGGACAATCATCACATATACATGAAGAAATCCAGTCTGCAACCCGCTAAGATCACCATCTCCATGCGAATGCGAATGCGAATGCGAATGCGAATCCCTTGAAATTTTATGTTTGTGTGAAACTGTAACAATTTTTCTCAAAATATTTTATCGAGCTCAAATAGGAATAGAAATTATTTTTAAGAACTACTGAAGAATTCAGCGAGGTAATACCCTTGTTCAATTACTAATATAGGGCTAGTGAATTTTGATGATTTTGCGGACGGTGTGAAATTCTTGAAATTTATAAATTTTCTCAATTATTTTTTTTTCTTCAAATATTACCATCAATATTTCAACCATAAAGACTATTTAAGTAAATTTTATTAGTTTTCAATTGAAAGCTTGGTTTGAACCGTTTGAAGAATTGTTTAGATTTTTCAGATTTTTTTAGGAACTAACAAAATTTAGCAATATTTTTTTTCGCTTTAGTAAAATTTTTACTTTTATTTTATTTGAGATGTAAAAATTCGAATGAAATTTTAAGAAATAAGCTCTATTTTATCTAAAATTGAATTAATAGTATTTTTTATCCTTGAAATCACCTTTTTTTCGAAGTTCTGTTTAATTTAAAAAAGGTTTTGATTATTTGGGTGGGTGATTCCCGTGAAAGTTAGAAAAATGCCACCTTTTTTGTTTTCTGTTCTCATTTTGAATAAAAATTTCGATTTTGTTACAAATTATATTATTTTTGCCTATTGATTTTAAATTTAGTTTTTGAAAAGAGAGATGAAATCCTTCAAAAATATTTTGAATGGACGCAGAAAATTCAAACTCCAGAGTTTTTTTTTAAAAGGACCAATAAACTATTGTCTTTCATATGTTTATAGGACCAAATAAAAAAAACTCTAGAACTATTTTCACTCATTTTAGCTGGACATGATCGTGAATCTTGCATTGATATGAAATTCAATAAAATGTAAACTGATAAAACAGAAGTAAATCAGCGAAAATCTTTTTGCTCTATTAGTCGAATATTAAAAAAGTAGTTCAATAAATGATCATACGCATGCCCTACATTTTGTTTTAAAATATAAATAGAGCTCATCCGTAAACCAGGTGGAACCCTTTTTGAAAATTATAAGATTTTTTTTTTGTGTCACGTTCAAATTTAGCGAAGTTTTTTTTTCAGTTTATTGAAGGACAATATGTAATGAAGCATAAAAAGTAGTTTCTGTGATTTAAACAAAAGATTTTTAGAGTTATTTTAACATTTTTCACGTTCCACGAAATTTGCGTGAAATTTTGTGTTTTGAAATTGAGGTCCCCGTGAAATTTGCTACTTTTGAGCGTGAAAAATCACTAAGCCTAAACATAAGGGATGTGATTCAAAATAGGTGTGCAGTAGGGTGACAAGAAAAATGTAAAATTTTTGGAAAATCTCAAGAGACTGGTTAGATTTGTTTGGTAAAAATAAGTAACTTTGCCAATTTTAAGCCAAATCGGTTAATGTTCAAGGGTCGCTATGGATCGTTGAAGTTTATATGGGAAAATTCTAAAAAAAAATATGAGAAAAACAAAAAAACCAAAATTCTACCAAATCTTACACTACCAGAACAAAAATAAAAGAAAACAAATATCTGCCTTTTAGTGACACATATTTAACGATGTTTATATCAAAGTCTCAATGAATATTATGAAAACTTCTTTAACATTCCAACGCCCAAGGCTCCAAAAAAGTTGGAACGGTAACTTCAACTCAATGGTTCTCGGGCATAACTCAACCAACCAAGATGATTCTTGTTTCCAGTGATTTGTTAGGATGTCTAGATGATTCTAGAACTTTGCAGAACTTAATTTGATCAAATCTGCAATTTTTGCGATCAAAAACATCGTTCCAACTTTTTTTTTCGCGTGTAAAAAATAATTCGCCAAAAATTCCGCGGAGGCAGTTGTTTTAAAAAAGGTGGAACGATGTTTTCGGTCGCAAAAACTACAGATTTGACCAAATCAAGTTCTGCAAAATTTTAGGATCATCTAGACATTCTTACAAATCGCTGGAAACAAGAATCGTCCCAATTGGCTGAGTAATGCCCGAGAACCAGCGAGTTGAAGTTACCGTTCCAACTTTTTTGCGAGGCTTGGGCGTCCGTGTAAGTTGGACATGCGTTGGGCGTTCCAGTGTTAATAAAATACTTCAGAATGGTCCAACAAATGTGCATCCAAAAGTCCAAGGAAACAGAATCGAAATTGATTAAAGTAATTAAGTCATTGTTCTTCACATTTTTTTGTATTATCAGTTACATTAACATCGGATTTGAACTAAGTTTAATTTTACAGTTCTTTTTTTCTTCTTTCTGTTAAACATCACATTCGTCGAGAAAAATCCCTGTTCCCTTCCGAGAACATCCAACAAAACTAAACCAAACTTTTCGATCCCTCATTTCACCCAACGCAAACACACACACACACACTCACTTTTTTCATTAAGTCAACCCTCGAAATGTCCTGTCCCCCCGAGGGAAAAGGGTCCTCCGTTTTCGAACATGTCCACGGCCCACCCGGGTTGGCCATGTTTGGACAACACTCGGACAGTTTTGGGACTGGGCTACCGGCCAGAAGGCAATAAAGGCTATTAATTTACTTTTGTTCGAAATTCTGAGGCCCTGACCTGGCCAGGCTTGCGATGCTGACGGCAAAGGTCAACTATGGGAGGGGTCCCAAAGTTGACCGCACAATGATGCAGTGACCACGACGACGATGATGAACCACAACGATAATGACGGCGATGACGACACCCCGAGAAATAGGGGCGGCCACCTTAAGTTGGTTTTGGTCCCAAGTTGGTGGAAAAGATAATGGAAATCAGTGTGTGTTTACTGGCAAGTTTTGCTTGGGTTATGAGGAGGGATCCACCTTGCAGTTTGAAAAAAAAGTAGGAAAAAAATCTTAAACAAAAACAAACCTGACACATTTAAGATTCATAAAGGTTTTACAAGCGTTGCATACATGTTTGACTTGTATATTAGAAACCCTTATGAAACTTATAAATAACTTAAATTTTAAAACTTTCTATTTTTATATACTCTCAGAAAAAAAATGTTCAACCAAAAACTAATCAGTAACTTATTTGTTTCATAAAAGTTGCACAACGGTTACACAGAAGTTTCCAGTAAAACCACACGACTTTTCTTCGCTCCAAACTTGAAAAATGACATTTTAAACAAAACAAAGTTCAGATACACAAACACCTCATCACAAAGCATCACATTGTTACCAAGTTTATGTTGGCTGATGGTTATTTAACCTATGATGCTGGGTTGGGACTGCAAGATATGTTTTATTTGTGTTTGTTTACCTTTGGCGTGATGTTTCCCTCCTGGAGAAGACTTCACTTCCATCATCATTATGGAGAGTTTCCGTCCCTCTTTGGCTGTCGGTGGTGCGAAACGGTTGAAGCGGACCGGTCCAGCTGCTGCACTCTCTGTTAAGAGGACACTACCGTTGTTTTATTTTGTTGCTTCTTTTTGCGTAAATTTTGTCCATCTGGACGAACGCATCAGGGATTTTGTTTTCAGGTTACCTTCGCAACAAACTTTTGTTTTGTTTTGGTTTGAAAAGAAGTGGATTATTGATCCTTCAATATAAGCGAAAACAATGGTTTTGTTGATATCATTGCATGAAGACTAGCTTTAAGGGCTAAGGGCAGTATCTGGGAGTATTTGCAGTAATGTTGAGATTACTCGAACACTTTTATTTTTTTTCAGAAAACTGGCTTGACAACTTGTAGCAAATATCCTCACGCATCTACTGTCTAGTTATGAGCCTGATTGGTTTATTTTAGCCTTGAATCTTATCGTTTTACTTGGAAGATTTTACGCATCCTAAAAAATTATCGTAATCTTACTCAGAAAATAAACCGCAACATGTTATCTTATTTGAGATTAAGCTCATAAGACGTATTGTTTTCGTATAACATAATGCAGGGTTTTCTAGAATCTTTAAAGTTTCTCTTCTACATACTTTCTCCCAATTAATACAAGTGAATTCTTAGAAAGATTAATTAGGTATTTTCGGCTTTCAGTAAGTTCCGAGCCATGTTTAAAAATTTAAATCCATCATCCCATGATACGCAGCAATCCTACCCTTTCTGATCCAATTTTAAGGATAACTATTAAACTCCCAACAGGCGACCAACATCAACCACGAAGAAACGGTCCAAAAAACACCCATTCCCCGAATCAATAAAATAATAATAAAGGCTCAAAACGGCCCAGAAGTCCTCCAGGTCAAGCCGTCGTCGTCGTCGTGGCGTGTGTTTTCTTGACTGATGGAACCGGTAAATTTAGCGTGAAAAGGACGTTCCTACCTGCTTTCGGGTTGGGACACCTGGTCGTCATCGTCCGAGGAATTTACGGATCCGATCCTTTTTCAATTTACAATATGCTTGGAATCAAATGAATTGGCGTATCGCTTTTTTTTACTCTTCCTTTTCATTGGAAACCCAGATTGATAGGAAATTTTCGGGGACCAAAAACTTTGTTTACTTTTTGAACGGATTTGGTGGGATAACAATGGGGTTAGGTTGGTGTAAAGTCAGAAAATTGGATTCGATCTGGGTTAAGTGTTTTTTGCAACTGGCTGAAAAAATACGGGTCTTAAATACGGTCTTGCTTTTTTTAAGAAGTAAGTTAAGGCAGTGTTGTCCTAATGTCCTAATATCCAAATGTACAAATGTCCAAATGAACAAATGTCCGAATGTCCAAATGTCCAAATGTTCAAATGTCCAAATGTCCAAATGACCAAATGTCCAAATGTCCAAATATCCAAATGTCCAAATGTCCATATGTCCAAATGTCCAAATGTCCAAATGTCTAAATGTCCAAATGTCCAAATGTCCAAATGTCCAAATGTCCAAATGTCCAAATGTCCAAATGACCAAATGTCCAAATGTCCAAATGTCCAAATGTCCAAATGTCCAAATGTCCAAATGTCCAAATGTCCAAATGTCCAAATGTCCAAATGTCCAAATGTCCAAATGTCCAAATGTCCAAATGTCCAAATGTCCAAATGTCCAATATCCAAATGTCCAAATGTCAAAGTGTTCAAGTGTTCAAATTTACATTCTTTTTATTCAAATAAGAATTCTGATTCAATTTCGTAGCCTCATTTACCACATTTTTCAATTTGAGGGCAGCTTCCCGATTTGGTATTCTATTAACAACAACCCAACTCGTTAACTTTTAATGAGCTGTGCCCGCGTATTATTCTGCCTTTTTTCCATTTTTTTTTCGCGGCTCCGATTGAAATCAAGAAATAATTAATATTTCACGCCCCAATTGATTTTATGCAGGTCGACCGGCTTCGGCGGGCAGGTGTTGAAATTCACCTTCAAAGCGACAGAGCGAGTCGAACGTAGTAAATCACCGGAGATTCCTGAAATGGAGGCCGGGGGAGCGCCACCTTGCGGCTATCTGTTTAATGAAATCGTGGTCCCAGATTGTCTCTAATCAATGCTAGAGGGGGGCGCGCGCGCGCGAAATCGACACACGAGCAAGTCACGCTCACGGCACGTTAATTAGAGCCGCTCGGACAGCGGGCAGGGCACACGTGCCAAGGCACATGTTGGGTGACTTTGGGAAAAGAGTCTAAGAACAGAAACTGAAGCTAAAATCACTAATTTAGCACTTAAATAAGAGTTTTACGGAAATTTACACAACATTTTATGTATATTTTGTGCCCCTTTAAATGTGTGTTTTAGGCCTTTTTAACTCTATTGGCCTCTCTTGAAATTATTATCTGTTTGTAAATTTGTGCCCGATATTTTCATTTGTGCGCTTCTTGAGAAATTGTGCTTTGTGTCCTTTTTATTAAATATTTTTAATCTGCTGGTAAATTTGTGCCCCTTTGTTAATTTGTGCCCAGTTTAGATTTGTGTGCCCTTTTCGAAAATTGATGCCCTGTTTGAAAGTCAGTAACCTGTTTTTGTATTTGTGCCCCGCAACTAAATGTGTGCCCCGTTTGAAAATATATGCTCTTCTTGAATATGTTTTCCATTTTATTTTTTTCTTGGATTGTTAGTTTACTAGTAAATTTGTGCCCCCTTTTGTTGATTTGTGCCCAATTTGAAAATTTGTGCTCAGTTTTGATGTTTGTGAAATTTTGAAAAGTTTGTCATTTTCTCGCATCATTTACAAACTTATGCCCCATTATTATATGTGCCCTGCTTAACAATTTTAATGCTGATAGTAAATTTGAGCCAATTGTTAATTTGTGTAATGTTAGAAAATTTAAGCCCGATTTGAAAATTTGTGCTTTTTGTACATTTTGTTTTTGTTAATTGAACTCAGTTTTAAAAGTTCTGCTTTTCTGCTGAATGTGTGCCCTTTTTGTAAATTTGTGCACTGTTTGTTGATTTGTGCCCTCCTTCTAAATTTGTGCCCCAATTTTTATTTGGTGCTCGTTTTAAAAAAAAATAATAGTGCTAGTGAATTTGTGCCCCTTTTTGTTGATTTGTGCCCAATTAAAAAAAAATTGCTCAGTTTGTATGTTTGTGGAATTTTTGAATTTGCAAATGTCTGCCCCATTATTGTATGTGCCCTGTCTGACAATGTTAATTATGATAGTAATTATTACTTATTAGTGATTTAGAAAATTTTGATGACGATCATGTTGCTTACTTTTTGTGATCTGGTGATAAATTTGAGCCCTTTTTGAAATTATATGCCCTGTTTGTAGATTTGTAACCAGCGCAACATTTGTGCCCTGCTTGAAAATGTATTTCCTATTTGATTATTTTTGCTTTGATTGAAATTTTATTTTCTGTTCGAAAATGTATAGTCATTGTATATACATGCTAGTAAATTTTACCCCCTTTTTTGGGTTGTGCTTTGTTTGCAAAATTGTGCTTAACTTGTAAATGTTGTGCTATTCTTGTAAATTTGTGCTCTATTTGAGATTTGTGTTTTTCATTTGTGCCCTTTTCAAAATGTCTGTTCCACTTTTTAATTTCTGCACTGTGAAAAATTTTTGTTCCGTTTGTTTATTTGTGCCCCATTTGTAAATTTGTGTCTAACTATTTCATATATGCATTTTCCAATATTTGCTCTCGGGTTATAAATCTGTGGACTTGAATAATGATTGTGTGATAAATTTGTGCCCCTTCTTCTTTGTGTGGTGAAAAATAGGTGTCCTAAATACAAATATTAGTTTTTACATGCTAGTAAATTTGTGCCCCATTTTTTTTAATTGTGCCCTTTTTGAAAATTGTGCTCAGTTTGTAAATGTTGTACTATTCTTGTAGTTTGAGTCCCATTTTTTAAATAGTGACCTTTTGATAATGTATGATCTGCTTGTTAAACTGTTTGTTAATGACGTGATATTTTTGTAAACTTGTGCCCCATTTTCTAATAGTGCTTTTGGAATGTTGTACTTTTCTTGTAGTATGAACCCCATTTGTAAATTTGTGCTCTGTTTAATCATTTGTGCCCTTTTTGTAAATATGTGTCCAACTTTTTCATTTGTGCCCTGTGTGATTTTTTTTGTAAATGGCACTTTTGAAAGTTTGTTTGTTTGTAAATTTGTTTCCATTTGTATGTGGTTCTCAACTTTTAAATTTTCAATGAACTTTTCAAATTGGTGTTCTGTTTAAAAGTGGAGATTGTAAATTGGTGTCCAGTTTGAAAATTTGTGATCGGCCTGAAATGATGTGCCCCAATTTTAAATGTTGTGACCTGTACGTAAATTTGTGCTCTTTTTGCATGTTTGTGCTTTGGTT
This sequence comes from Culex pipiens pallens, assembly GCF_016801865.2. Taxonomy (NCBI): domain Eukaryota; kingdom Metazoa; phylum Arthropoda; class Insecta; order Diptera; family Culicidae; genus Culex; species Culex pipiens. The sequence continues at coordinate 39,747,626 of NC_068937.1, read as the reverse complement.
TAATACCCTTTATGTTATTTCAAGCCATTTTGTAAATTTTTGCCCAGATTAAAACATTGGCTGTAAATTTGTGACCTTTTTGCCCTGATTTGTGTTTTATTTGCATATTTGTGCTTTGATTAAAGATGTATTACTCTTTTGTAAATTCAAGCTTTTTTTTGTAAATTTGTGCCAAGATTCAAAATTCAGCGTCCTATCTGTAAATTTGTGCCCTTTTTGCATATTTGTGCTTTGCTTGAAATTTGGTGATATATTTTGAAAATTTAAGCCCGTTTTAAAATTTATGCCCGGATTAAAATTTGGCGTCCTGTCTGTAAATTTGTGCCCTTTTTTTGAATATTTGGGCTTTTCTTGAAGATTGGTGATATTTTTTGTATATTTGAACCCGTTTTTTGTATTTATTAAGGACCTTGAGCCCGTTTTAAAATTTATGCCCAGATTAGAATTTGGCGTCCTGTCTGTAAATGTGTGCCCTTTTTGCATATTTGTGCTTTGCTTGAAGATTGGTGACATATTTTGAAAATTTGAGCCCGTTTTAAAATTTATGCCTGGATTAAAATTTGGCGTCCTGTCCTCTTTGTAATCAAATTTGGGCACAAATTCATAAAAGGGCTTAACCCTTTTGTAAATTTGTGCCCTGATTGAAAAAAATATTATCTGGAAATAAATTTGTGCCCTATGTAAATGTTGAAATATTGAGGTCTGTTCGATTGTTTTTGCCTTGTTTGATAATTTGTGCTTTTTAAATATTCAACATTTTCTTAAACTTTTCAAACAAAAAAATAAGTTTAGGCCATCACGAGTTACCAGAGTACATCGACTAGAATTTTATGTGCTACACCCTTCGTATCTCCAAGCCAAACTCCCTCCTCTAAATCCAGAAGCCATCGACAGATCAAACATGTTGCCTAAGAATCGACTCAATCAATCGGCACAGCCCTACCGGATCACGTAATCTGGAACCAATCTGGGACCTTCATCCACGGTCAGCACTCTAATCAAGATAAATTGCTGTGCACTTGCCTGGACTCGTGTAATAATCCTTAAGGGCACATCCCGTCCGAACGGACCAAATTTTAATTAAACATGTTTGTTTTCTTTACTGGAAGGCAAATCTTACAGCTTCAAGGAAGCTGTAATTCCAAGATTTGCTTCGGAATCTAAACAGACACAATGATGCACAAGGCGGGGGAGCCAAGTTCTGCCGGAGAAAGTATACTTTACCTAGTTTCCACCACACGATGATACGTTTTCTGTGTTGTGGTCGAGGCTTGAAGACATTCTCTCCCTTGAGGGGAAACTTTCGCCAGTGACTGACTAAGTCTCTGAAGTCAGTGTTTAATGAGTTCACCCTGCCTGTGAAGCTTGCGCGGGCCAGGCAAGGTGCCAGCAAGGTATGTAGAACATCTTGCTGTGGCAGTTTGCGGTTAAAGTTCTGAGAGGCTTTTCGGTGCGGTTTTGCTCACTTAAGGTACCACTTTAGGCAGTGTTGCCGGAAATGAATTTTGTGGTAATTTTTGAATGCGACATAATTGGCAAGCAGTTCCGATTCCCCTTAACTTGAATGATTTGCACCAAACGGACACTCGTCATGCACTTTTGACGGAAATTCAAATCAAAAAATCTGGCAACACTTCTCGCGAACTTCCAAAACTTCACACGTTCCTGGGGTCTAATTTTGCGGCAAGCCCTGAAGTACGGTATATCACTTGCGTTCATTCTCCTAAATTTTATACTGCCGGAATGGAGAAACTTTCCTTCTCGCACAGTTTTGAAGCTAAAAGTGGCGATGCATCACCTCTTGGAAGTTTAATAACTTGGACGTTTGTACTACACGTGTGAGTGCGTCTACTTTTGAACAGAAAGTGCACCTGTCGGAATAAGATTGCTTTCTGACACGGCGGGAATGTTTGGGAATTCTTGCTTTTTGGCGGTATTTGGCTTTCAGAAAGAATCTTACAATTTTTCATGTTTTTTTGTTGAATTCTGTCAAAAGAATTTATTGTTTCCTTGCTTTTTTTATTTAACAAATGAACAAATGAACAAATGAACAAATGAACAAATGAACAAATGAACAAATGAACAAATGAACAAATGAACAAATGAACAAATGAACAAATGAACAAATGAACAAATGAACAAATGAACAAATGAACAAATGAACAAATGAACAAATGAACATATGAACAAATGAACAAATGAACAAATGAACAAATGAACAAATGAACAAATGAACAAATGAACAAATGAACAAATGAACAAATGAACAAATGAACAAATGAACAAATGAACAAATGAACAAATGAACAAATGAACAAATGAACAAATGAACAAATGAACAAATGAACAAATGAACAAATGAACAAATGAACAAATGAACAAATGAACAAATGAACAAATGAACAAATGAACAAATGAACAAATGAACAAATGAACAAATGAACAAATGAACAAATGAACAAATGAACAAATGAACAAATGAACAAATTAAAATACTCTACTTTTCAGCAATTTTGAACTTCACAACCATGCCAATGACGATGAGAAACCGCTCGACCAAAGTTAGTTAGGGAGCAATTTAATTTCTCCCGTTTCACCTGCTCGCCATCTCGTTCCAAAGTCTCTCAATAACGAAGTTTCAGCGCCCAACATCCGGGGCCATCCCTTGACCCAGTGCACACCAGGATTGGAATTAAATTATCACCATTACTGGCGCACTGATTGCTGCTGCTTTGAGCTGGCGGGGGAAACTGGCTCCAGAGTTTCTTGACGATGGTCGAGAAACGATCCGCAGATGTTTACGCAATTGATGAAAATTTAACTGGTAAATATTCAGTTTCAATTTTGGAATGGAAACTTGGAGAACTATTCAGGTTGTGGTGAATTGCAATTTACTTTGATGGGTTATGCAGAAATGGCGTAGTTTGTCTTATTTTGAAGATTTTTTTAAATTAGAATTATTTTTGTTTCTCATTAGAAATTTTTTTTGTTCACAGTAAAAAATTTTGGAGTAAAAAAGTTTATTGGAAGATTGAAATTCCACAGAAACTGATGAAAATTTTATCATTTTTTTAGTTCTGTCACCATTCCAGATGAAATATTACCATATTTTAGGTTAGCGATGATCTGTTTGTTCGGGGAGCGTTCTTTTATTACTTGACGCAAAATAAGAATTGTTTGATCCCTCTCTTTCCTCGTCAGGTTCGTTTCAAAAAACTTATTTTTGAGTTATTTTTAATAAGATTTCGTCAAAAGCAAAGCTACACAGTACAAAAAAGTGTAAATATGGAAGGTAGAAAATTTGAAGTTTTGATATTAACTTAGTTACATTAGAAAAAAAATAAATTTCACGTCATAAGAAGTAAAAGTAGACAAAAATGCGTAATAGTATACATTTTCTGAGATAAAATTACATCTGGGAATGGGAACAAGTTTTCAGATCCATAGTTCTAAAAAATGTACCTAATCAGATATAATTTAATCTCAGTAAATGTGTAGTATTTCACATCTTTGACTATTTTTACCTCTTGTAAAAGGGACGTTCTTTTATGACGTAACGCAAAATTTGGGATTTTTGACCCCCCCCTCCCCTTTTTCATAACAAATTGTAATAGATAGAGATCCTCCCACCCCCCATGTATCGCATAACACAATATATTTTTGCAAATTGGTATGAGTGCTTAAACAGTAAAAAATCTAGTAAAATTACATACAGTACATCTTTTATGTCAGAAAAAAATTGTTATTTTACCTCTGAAAATGTGTAATTTTACAACTTTGCTGGTGTAATGTCACTTTCTTAGTCAAAATTGAGGTAAAATTACATCATAAAAGAGGTTTTATTGAACATTCCAAAATGAAACCTTCAAAATTCACACAATTTTTGACTGTGTATATGTAACCACCCCCTCCCCCATATCGGGTAACATTTTGTAATAGACCTCGAAAGCCCCCTCCACTTTTCCACTAACTTTAACATTATATCTAGATTAAATTTTCAAAAGGTCATATCTGCATAGGAAACCCTTTACTCATAAGTTGTTTTGAAAATTCAATCTAGATAACATAAAAGATGTTATATTATTAAACCGCCCAATATAGAATCTTCAAAATTTAATATTTTTTTTATCGTGGGCACAGTTAATAAAAAAATGATAGTATAACATCTGGGAATGGTGACAGATTTTGTAACGAAGAAAAAAAAAGTTACTTTACATTAGGTCCTAGTGAAATTTTTAATCAGTTGCTGTTGACTTCAATTTTTAACATATAATTTAGGTAAAATTACGCAAAAGGAGTAATACTCAATTATCAGATTTTCAACCTTGAGTAAATCTTTTTTTACTGAGTAGTCAGAAATCAGTTTCTGGTAGTATTTAAGTCATTTCATTTCTGAAATGAGTGAATGTAAACTCTAAAAATCTTTTTTAATTTGAAAGTTTATTTTTAGATGTAATAAAAAAAATCGTAAGATTAAAAATTGAATTCATCAGATCATGATGAAAATATCACCAGTTCCTGATATAAATTACAATTTTTGACGCAAATCATTTATGAAAATTTTAATAGTTCGTAAAGTACGTAAATGACAAAAAACCAATCTTCCATGAAAAACGTGTAATTTTACATGAGAAACCGGTAATATTTTCAAAATTGTGTTTTAAATTTCCTTTTAAAACAACGTTTAACCTTCTTAAATTCATTTTTTGCCGAGTTCACCGATTTATTTGGAATTTGTAAAATGACGTGGAGTACGTAAAATTACAATTTTTTACACCGATCTTCCATGAAAAACCGGTAAAATTTTCAAAATTTTGTTTTGAATTTCCCTTTAACATTCTTAAATTCATTTTTACTCAGTTCACCGATTTCATTGGAATTTTTGAAAAGACGTGAAGTACGTAAGATTACATTTTTTTCACCGACATTCCATGAAAAACTTGTAAGTTTACATCAAAAACCGTTAAAATTTTCATTTTTTTAAATTATCCTTTATAAACAACCTTCAACCTTCTTAAATTCAGTATTTACTTAGAACACCGATATAATTGGAATTTGTGAAAAGACGTGAATTTACAGTTGAAAAACCCAATGGTAATTTACACATTTAAGGGGTTAAATACATTTAAATCGGCAAAAATGTCAAAGGTTGTTTTGAGCACACACATAAACTTTTTTTAAATCTGTTTTATGGGCATTAAATTATACATTTTCATCTATTAACAAAACAATTCTGGAAACATTTGGTTGTATCATTGCCGAGATATAGCTATTTGAAGTTAGCAATTTAAAAAAACCGGTGCCACAATATTGCAACACTGCTTTGACCAAATTGGCTCAAAATTTTGGTGAAGACTCGTTGAACTGGTCCTGTTTGCACACAGCCAAAAAAGTAGTAATCCAGCTGCGTGTAAAAGGCCTGGGTGTAAAATAAATATTGCATTATTTTATGAAATTTTATGTGATTTTACACCCTGAAATATGTAGCCCATCCGTATGGGAAACCTACTTGACCGAAATGTCAAGCTCATATATGCGTTTATCCTTACAGCTTTACATCGGTCTAATGGCCGAGTGGGCTAAGGCGCCAGTCCTTACTGTTGGTGCTGGGTTTGAATCCCGTCGGTTGCAACTTTTTTTTGTGCTTGAAAAAATTGTACATGCAGTGTGTAATATTAAATGTTTATTTTGACGAAGGTGGTGTGCATGCTTTTGCATTCGATTTTACCATCGGATTTTTTGCTGTGCATGACGAAGGCCGATTTTAATAAATTTTGTGATTTTCTACATGTATGTAACCCCTTAAGAGGAAATAATTTTTTTCTGGCTCAGGATCTGTCATCATTCCTTTGTGTCATATTACTATGAATTTATATTATAAAGCGTAACAAAATCATCAACTCCTTCTCCCCTCTGACTACGTTACGTTTTTAAAGAACGCTCCCTTACCTCGTGAAAAAACACACATTGACACAGAAAGACTCAATTATGCGTGAAAAGGAGGAAGTTTCAAAAGAAAAAAAGAAACCAAATGAAAAAATCAAAGAAAATCAAAGTGTACTTCCGAAAAAAACGGTACTTTTCACTCAATTGGAACACGATTTTTGCTTCTAAATTAGGGAGTGCAAAATGCATTCAAGCGTTTATTTCGGGCGCAGATTTGTTCTCTCCCCCGACCTTGACTGATTTTTGTGTTTGCTTTTCATTACGCATATTTTTTTTTTCTCCCGGGGCTTACGTTCCGTACCTTTTGGAGAGGTAAAAAAAGTACACGGCAAACGTCGCCCCGGTAAGCGCATTAACGATTTGTTTTTTTTTGTTGGTAATTAGAAGAAGAAGAAGATAGAAAAGTAGAATTTCGAGTGAGCATATTTTGGGACTAAATGATGCAAGTTGGGTATTTTGACAGAAAATGTTAACAATACATTCAAAGGTTTGTTACCATTAATGTATTTCACAAAGAAAACTGCTTGATTTTGGATGAGTGTGTATTAGGGTGCCCAGAAAAAATGACCCCCTGCTCCACAAGCAAAAATTGGGTTTTTGGGTTATTTTAAGCAGCTGTGCAAATTTTGAGCGAAATTGGTTGAGATTAACCCATTGATACCCGAGCGTAAAGTTGGTGAAAAAAATGGTTTTCATACACGGAAAGGAGTTCCATCTTAAATTTAGCAATTCAAATTAGTTGGCTTCAAATTGATGGCGCGATTTTTTTGGTTAAATTAGCTAAAATTACAGGTAAATTTACCAACTTGGGATTGGTGAAATAGCTAACCCTGATTGCTGATTTGCTATCCAAAACTGACAGCCCAAATCAAAATGACAGGAGAGATTTTACCAAAAATAATGGTGTTTCAGCACAATTTTGCCTACTTTTTACCGAAAAACTAGCTGGAACCGGCAGCATGGATTTTTTGACAGATCATCAGTTCGAGACCAACACAAAGCAAGAGAACGTCTCGTATCGTGTTTGATCCTGTTTAAGTCGCTCAGTTCGCGGAGTTTTGTGACGATTCTGTGTTTGAAAGTCGAAAGTGCAAGTGCAAAAGGTGGAGATGGTGCGTGAGTGAATGGATTAAAAGCCAGGAAGATTTTCTGCGGGCTGAGATCTTCAGTTGATTAGGTGAGAAGTTTTTTTTTGTGTTGAGGGAAAGAGGTTAGAAGTTGAGCCTCTAATTTTTGTTTGGACGATTGGTGGCATCCCTTTGTCGTGAACCCTTTGGCGGGGGAGGTGGAGGCTGGCGTTTGTCCACACTCCACTTTTGTGTATGGACATCTGTCTACGTGGGGGGGGGGGGGGGAGGCTGCGGGTACAGAGTGTCTAGGTATAGACTGGCCAATGTTTGACAGATCCAAAATAAGTTAAGTTTAGTTTAATTAAACTGAATATAGTTAAGAAGAAATAAATTTAGTCTAGTGTGGTTATATCTAGAAATTTTTGTTCAATTTAATTAAACTTAGATACATTTTTTTTTAAACGTTACATTAGGTAGCATTTAGTTCACTTGTTGTTAAAAGTTGTTTGGTAAAACTAAGTTGAATTAAGTAAATTTCAGTTGAATTAAGTAAAATTAAGTTAAATCAAGTTAAATTAAGTTAAATTAAGTAAAATTAAGTTAAATTAGGTTAAATTAGGTTAAATTAAGTTAAATTAAGTTAAATTAAGTTAAATTAAGTTAAATTAAGTTAAATTAAGTTAAATTAAGTTAAATTAAGTTAAATTAAGTTAAATTAAGTTAAATTAAGTTAAATTAAGTTAAATTAAGTTAAATTAAGATAAATTAAGTTAAATTAAGTAAAATTAAGTTAAATTAAGTTAAATTAAGTTGAATTAAGTTGAAATAAGTTAAATTAAGTTAAATTCAGTTAAATTTAGTTAAATTTAGTTAAATTCAGTTAAATTAATTAAATTTAGTTTAATTTAGTTAAACTAAGTTAAATTAAGTTGAATTAAGTTAAATTAATTATTTTTGTAATTTTATATTTTTGTATTTTTGTATTTTTGTATTTTTGTATTTTTGTATTTTTGTATTTTTGTATTTTTGTATTTTTGTATTTTTGTATTTTTGTATTTTTGTATTTTTGTATTTTTGTATTTTTGTATTTTTGTATTTTTGTATTTTTGTATTTTTGTATTTTTGTATTTTTGTATTTTTGTATTTTTGTATTTTTGTATTTTTGTATTTTTGTATTTTTGTATTTTTGTATTTTTGTATTTTTGTATTTTTGTATTTTTGTATTTTTGTATTTTTGTATTTTTGTATTTTTGTATTTTTGTATTTTTGTATTTTTGTATTTTTTTATTTTTGTATTTTTGTATTTTTGTATTTTTGTATTTTTGTATTTTTGTATTTTTGTATTTTTGTATTTTTGTATTTTTGTATTTTTGTATTTTTGTATTTTTGTATTTTTGTATTTTTGTATTTTTGTATTTTTGTATTTTTGTATTTTTGTATTTTTGTATTTTTGTATTTTTGTATTTTTGTATTTTTGTATTTTTGTATTTTTGTATTTTTGTATTTTTGTATTTTTGTATTTTTGTATTTTTGTATTTTTGTATTTTTGTATTTTTGTATTTTTGTATTTTTGTATTTTTGTATTTTTGTATTTTTATTAAATTTGTCAATAGAATATATACTCAATATAACTCAATAGAATATTAGGATGGTCAATTATAACAAAGTTGAAAAAGCCTGGAATCTATTGAAACATTCAAAAAATTTGCTGGACTTCCAAAAAACGTACTTGTTGAAAAAAAACAGTTTTGCAGGCAGCAACGGTTTTTTTTTTAAAAAGAGATTTCAAAATTACTAGTTATCGAAAAATCGAAAAATTAGCTGGATGTACCGAGAAACGTTGCAAGATCAGAAAAGAAACGAGCTAAATCAGCCAAAAGGCTGGGTGAATAAAGCGAGCTTTACAGGCAGCAACGGAGGCTTTTGAAAAAAAAACTTGTAGAAATAGCAGAAAAAGTAGCTATTCTAACCAAAACACCTACCAAGAATAGTGGCAAGGTTAGTTAAACTAGCTAAAAAGATTTGTTAAGATATCTGGATTCGCAGCCATCAATGGAAAATTTTGAAAATTATTCCAAAGAAAATGGTTGAAACAGTAAAAAAAATTGCTGGACTAACTAGAAAACGCGCAAGAATACCATAAAATCTAGCTAAAATAGCTAACAGACCTTCTCAAAACATACAGCTTTTGAGACTGACAGCATTTTTCCAGCTTGCAAATTAGTAAAATTTACTAAAAATTTAGCTAGATTTATCATTTTTAGGACCTGGATCCAGCTGTCAAATCCAGGATTTTTTTTAGGATTTCCAGCTAAAAAAAATCGTGGTTGGAAAAACAACCAATTTTTTTAGGGTTTTTAACCGAAAATTAGTAAGATTCACGATAAACCTTCTTTCCGTGTACAAAAATGACTTTTTTAAATAGCTAATAACTTTTCAAGATCGAGTTTTACGGCTTTGGTGTTGTAGAACATTAAATTTTCAATAAGAATCTCACGTTTGGGAATATTTGGATGGAAGTAGCGCACCGTGCAGACCAAACTGTAAGAAAATTGGGTTTTCCATACAGTTTTTCGATTTTTCCCATACAAACTTCACCTTCGAGTATCAATGGGTAAAAGTTGACCGATTTTGCTCATATTTGACCCAGAGTCCTAAAATTGCCCAAAAAACGATATTCAGCTTGTGGAGCGAGGTTTTGAGGAAAAGTCCCATATTCTGGGCACCCTAGTGTGTATCCAATCTCAGTAGGCGTCTAGTAATCCGATCATAATATTTACCTTCTATGACAGGAGTAGTGTTGTGGCTTTGCCATTTGTTTTGCTGGCCGGTACACAATTTAACCTCAATCTTTTTCGTGTACACGCAATACATGCGCACGTAGATAATGGATGGATCTACAGTATGTAAAAAAAGTATTTACACCCCTTGGGCACTATGCACATTTTGTGATGAAACATGTAAAACATTTAAAGTTTGACAGGAACCTAGTACTACGTTTGATCCACGAGAACAAAAATTACGAAATTCCATACATTTTTGGCAGGTTGCTCAAACGAAACCATAACAACGTTTTTGCTTAGGTATTTATAAACGTAAGTTTTAAAGAAAACCTAGATGTTTGGGTATCAAAAGATCGGAAATTTTATGCCCTTTCCGATTCCACATAGGTTGACTTGTGAATCGTGGACCGGTTCGGATGCCGGCGGATTTTCCTACGACGTAATTCCGGGTTGGTACGAAATTTCAACGAAAAATCTATTCTATCGATACAAATACCCCCAAAACGGTGTTATACCCACTCCAAAATGTTTATTTAGCAATTATATGGTAATATATTGACATTTAGTTGAATTAAAAGTTTGCAAAATTAAGTTTAGATAAGTTTTATATAGAATTTCCAGAGTTATGTAAACTTTTATACTAAGTAGTTAGTAAACTTTATATTCAATCCAAATTCTTTTTTTAATCAGTCAAGGATGCCTATTTGGAGTTGGGAGACTGGATTTATGGTGATTTGTCAACAAATAACATTATTTATGTAAATTTTTCGATAGGTGTACAAACTTTTTTTGCACCTTTTTTAGTTTCGTAATAGTATTTGTTATATAACTTTTTATAGAAATCATCTTTTCATGAGTTTTTTGTAGCAAAATGTTTGGCATGAGTTTCTGAACAAAACGTAGTACTAGGTTCCTGTCAAACTTTAATTTTTTTACATGTTTCATCACAAAATGTGCATAGTGCCCAAGGGGTGTAAATACTTTTTTTACATACTGTATGGATCGCTACACCACAATATTTTGTCAAAAATTGTCAAAATTTTCAATTATTATGATCAGATCTTGACTTTTTTTTGATAAGGTCCTATAAACAAAAGTAAACATTGAGTGTATCCCGCTTACTCCGATGGACTTTGACATAAGGTGTGAAAGGGATACACTCAATGTTTACATTTGTTTATAGGACCTTATCAAAAAAAAGTCAAGAGATTACTTTTCAAAATCACTCTGTTTTCATCAGTCTCCAACCTACTCAGAAATGAGTGAATAGGACAAATCTAGCAAAACAATGCGAAAGGGCCGTTGTGGGATTGTAAACAAAGAGTGTATCTTGCTCACGTTAGAGGATGTTTACATCTGGCATGAAAGGGATACACTCTTTGTTTACAAACTCACAACGGCCCTTTTGCATTGTTTTGCTAGAAATGTCAAAAATGAGCAAATTTTACTCAGAATTTAAACAAAATTGCGTTAAATTCACCAAGCTTGACTGAAATTCACCAAGCTTTGAGTAAAATTCATTAGCATTATTATTGTTACTCCAAGCAGAACAATGTAATTGGGCCATTGTGGGATTGTGGATATGTAAACAACATAGTATCCTGCTCATTCCAAATGTAAACATTATTTGACGCAAGCAGTATATCTAGCAACACAATGCAGAAGGGCCGTTGTGGGTTTGTAAACAAATAGTGTGTCCTGCTCACGCTAGAGCATGTTAACATCTGACATGAAAGGGATACCCTCTTTGTTTACAAACCCACAACGGCCCTTTTGCATTGTTTTGCTAGATATACTGTAGTTTACAATTTAACATTGTTTTGCTTGACGTTTTTTCAGATGACAGCTGTTTATTTACCACACTGAAAAAATACACGATAAACCTGAAAGATTCTTTCATGAGTAAAGAGACTTTTGAAAAAGAAATACACGCTAAAAAAATCCCAAGTTATTGGGTTTTACTCACTGTCAAAAGCTCCACAAAAGCATTCTCTTTCAATCTGATTTTTGTACGTAATAACGTCTCTTTAGTCACGCCATTGCGACGTTCACATCATTTCACCGTTTAAAGTTCAGCATCCCCGAGACTGGTAGACCCGGGTGAAAAATCTCATTTTTCATTGCCACCGGCCTAACGAGTGGGAAAATGATGTCCTCCGCTCGCCGCTGCGGCGCAAGAAAGGAATGTCCCTGTAGGGTATGGGTCGACGGGTTGGAAAAAACAGGAAAACTCTGCGATTCAACAAAATGAAATCCACAAATGGAACGTGAAAAGTTTCAGGGAGTAAAACTTCATTTTGCGTTGCGTGTTCATTAACCGTGGACCGAAGCCCGAAACCTTGTTGGATCGGAGTTTTTTTTATTTCGGGGAATTTTTGAAGGGATACTGTTGTGATGGTTTGTGTGGATTGGGGGTTGGGCATAAATTACGGTCAACGTGGAAAGGTTAAAATTTGAAACGGACTTTGGTCGAAGAAATAGCTATATCAAAATACAAATGTCCAATTCTACAAACTTACAAACATCAAAATTTCCAAATGTCCAAATGTCCAAATGTCTAAATGTCCAAATGTCTAAATGTCCAAATGTCTAAATGTCCAAATGTCCAAATGTCCAAATGTCCAAATGTCCAAATATCCAAGTGTCCAAGTGTTCAAATGTCCAAATGTCAAAATGTCCAAATGTCATCTGCGTTACGTCATCTGTGCCACGTCCATCGGAACTCCAACCTTTGTCCTGCATCCCCATCCCCAAATCCGAAAAATGTAAAACGACACAGCTTCAAAGTTGCAGAGCGCAAAAGGATCGCGTCGCGTCGAGCTGTCCGACTCATTTTCTTGATTGATGATGATGACCACGGACTGACGACCGTCGCTGGCGTCGGAAAAGGTCAAACGGCGCGTGGGCGAAAACTTCATTAGTGGTGACATCTGGCGGTTTGACGACGAATCCGGACCCGACTTCGTAATAACTCAAGCACATTCCAACTGTGAAAGTGAAAAATTAGCTTTTTTTACAACAAGGGAAAAATCCCTTTGGGAAGTTTTGACGTTTGCTCAATGCGGGCACCGAAAGATTCCAAACAACAAAAACAAACGCTGCTGGAAGTCGGGTTTTGATCAGAAGTGGACCACAAACAAAACACCCACCTCTTGGGGGTAAAGAATGGAAGACGGTGAAGAACAACACTGACTTGCATCCAGCAGAGTGTGCGGCCACAAAAAGGTTACCGGTTGTTTGTAAACATGGTCTAGGGAAAATGCAACTTTTGCTCTACTGTTCGACGGGAAAGGGCGAAGAAGCGCTGGAATCCCGAGCAGAATCTTTGAGGTTTACAGTTTGACACCTTCGACTTTGTTGACAAACAGAGTCTGAACAGCTGTCAAACCGAGGGAGTTGTCACTAGCTTGAATTATGTACAGATAAACTTTTCAAAGTGTCAACCCCCTTGCGTTGACAGTAGCTGTTTGACAGCGCTCAAACTTTTGACAGTTGTTCCTAACCTCTCCTGCTCGGGTACTCAACTGCAACTTTCGAAAAAAGAACCTAACCTGCAAACACCCCCCCTGCTGAGTCCGACCTGCCCGATTCGATCCAAACTATTACGGGGGTCGTAAAAAGGGGCCAATAAGTAGACGAGGTAGCACAAACAAATATTTGATCGGGGAGGAAAAAAGTGCATTCTCACCTTTCTAAAAACCACATCCTTGGTCACGTTCTTGGAGTTTGGTTTGTTGTTGGTCGTTGCAAGCCGGGGTTGGGCAATCTTACCGTGAAGGATGTTTACAAACATTAAGGGGTGGGAAGAGCTTCAGGTGCCAAAGTGCGTAAACAAGCAAATCTGCTCGCTCTGCTCTATGATGTTTGGGGAGGGAGTTGAGGTTGAAGTGACGATGATGACGAAGTAATTACTGGAAATGCTTGCTGGAGCATGGGGGCTCGCTTCTCGGGGCAGGATGTACGCGGCGAGATTATGTAAATTAGGTTAGTTTTCGGGAAACGTTGTGTACGTGCAAGAATGTAGGTTAGGTGCCACATCTGGGCGTGCGAGACATTAAGTAGGGTTTCTTAAAGACTTTACCCGAGCAGGGGTAAATAACACGGGAATACCAAATTTTGGTATTACTTGGGCAAATAACAGCGACCAAAATGTGCCCTTGGTTGCCCAGTAATAGATGGTAAAATACCATGAAATCATACCAAAAGCTTGTATGTGGAAGGGTACAACAATACCATACCATGTTATTCCAAGGGTAAAATAATACCACAAAATAAAATCATTTCAATACCAAGTTGAGGTCTTCTGGATTTTTGAACATTGCTTGAATACCAAAACTTAGTATTGTCATGGTTTTAATTTTAGGTATTCCCGCGCCCTTGGAAAATCATATTTTGGTATTCCTGTGGTCTTCCACAAACATGATATTGGTTTGATTTCATGGTATTTTACCATCTATTACTGGGCAACCAAGAGCACATTTTGGTCGCTGGTATTTGCACAAGTAATACCAAAATTTGCTATTTTCATACCATTTTTAGTGCAGCAGTTGCAGTTAGTGAAAAAAACGTAAATGATCCTTATGCAACAACCAAATCTACTCACCTGATGATTCCATGTTGTTTTTAGTGATATTCTTCACCACACCGAATGCATTTGTCATTGATGAACGGCTGTACTTGAAGTTCTTGAAGCTTCTGAAAAATAACAAGATTGAAAAATAAGTATTATTAAAATGAAACTGGATTGAAATTCACCAAAATTCAATAATCTGTTGATTGACTCGTTTTTCAAAGTATTTGGTTATCCCAACTTAGAAAAATTTCAACGTTTTTGAAAAAAATATTAGTGGGTATATCACAAAAAAAATCTTAAATCAGCTTTAACATTTTTGGGTTTCAAGTCAAGTTAGCGCAAAATTAATTATCTCGTCAAAAATTTAAAAAAATCCATAGTTTCAGAGAAAATTGATGAAACCTTTCAATACCAAAATAATACCAAAATGTGGCATCCTGACTAAGAAATTTTTCCACAATGTCAAGTCATTTCTGTAGGGGGTATATCAAAAATGTTTAAAATCAAGTTTGAAATTTCCGGTTTTCAATGAAAGCATTCGCTTTGAGACCTCGTTTTAGCGCAAAATTAATTATTTTGGCAAAATTGGTCAAAATTTTCCCATAGTTTGAGAGGAATTTGATAAAACACTTTAATACCAAAATAATACCAAAATGTGCCATCCTGACTTAGAAAATTTTCCACAATTCAAGTCATTTCTGTAGGGGGTATATCAAAAATGTTTAAAATCAAGTTTGAAATTTCCGGTTTTCAATTAAAGCATTCGCTTTGAGACATCATTTTAGCGCAAAATTAATTATTTTGTCAAAATTGGTCAAAATTTTCCCATAGTTTCAGAGGAATTTGGTAAAACACTTTAATACCAAAATAATACCAAAATGTGGTGTTCGACCATTGACAAATTCTGCAATTTTGCAATATCAAAACAATACCTTAAATTGGTATGATACCACATTTTGCTCTTACAAAATCCTTAAGACAAATTTTTAAGGGTCCAGGAATACCAAAATTTGGTATTGATACCAGAGAAAGGTATTATTACGCATTTCCCTTGTTATTTACCCATGCTCGGGTAAGGGAGAAATCCTGGCCTTGTAGTGAAATTCAGATGATTCATCATCATAACAATATTGTTGACATTTGTCAAATTCTTTAATATGCAAACATAGACATGACATTACATGGCAGAAGGCAGAAAAATGGCTATAAATAACAGTCAGAATGCAAAAGTCAGTAGACAGAATGCAGGCTGGAGGAAGAAGAAAAAAAGGATTGCAAAATACACTCAGAAAGCAGTAGACTGACGTCTGGAGGCAGAAGCGAGAAGGCAGAGTGCAGACGATAGAAGTAAGCAGAAGGCAGATGGCAGAATTACAAAGGCAGGAGAATGACGTCAAAACATATGACAGATGACAATAGATAGCAGGCAGAATGCAGAAGTCAGTTGGCAATCATTAAAATATTGCCGATATTTAAAAAAAAAAATCAACATGTAAACAAATAGGTTGCACGGTTAGTTCAAGTCTCAAACCGAAAATATTGGAAATAATTATAACTTCAATCGATAAAAAAGACATCGCGCCAAAACTCGAAAAGAACTTTTTTCGCCTGATTACCAGTCCAGAACCAACTCTCCTCTTGCAAAACCACAACCAGAGCGTTTCCGTTACACCTTCTTCAAGCTTCAAAACAAGACCACGATAAGACGATTGGAACCGCATCGTTTGTTTTGCAGCTGGAGGAAATAATCATCTTCCACGCCCTTTGGCGCGGTGTTCCCCCACATCTTTCCCCACTTTTAAGTAAGGACAACAAGTAACAGCAAGAAGAAGGAAGCTGGCAGTTTATTTTATTTGAAAACTCATTAAGAACTGTTGCATCCCACTTTGAATGAAGAGCCGGAGTTCTCTTTTTTTTTGATTTTGGAGGGCAGACAGTGTTGCCAAAAATAATTTTGAACAAAACTGACAAAGCAATGAATGATGAACAAAATCAAAAAGGCAGAAGGCAGGAGGTAGAATGTAGGAAATGGAAGCGAGAAATTAGTATTAAGCAGACAGCAAGCAGAAGGCAGAATGTAGAAGGCAGAAGTCAGAGTTGAGTTGTAGAAAGCAGAAGTAGGCAAATTTCAAAAGGCAGAAGAGTGAAGTCAACTAACAGATTACAGATGCCAGTAGATAGTCGGCAGTAAGCAGATGTCAGAAGGCAGATGCCAGAATTTAGCTGGTTGAGGACAGAATGGACGTTGGAGGCAGAAGGCAAAAAAATTGAAGATAGTAGTCTAAAGATTGAAGGCAGAAAACAGATGACAAAAAGGCTGAAGACATAAGATTGGAGGCATAGGGCAGATTATAGAAGTAAGCAGAAGGAGGATGGCCGAAGGCAGATAATTTATAACAGTAGATAGCAAGCTGCAGTGAATATCAGAGGTTAAATACTTACTTTCAGAAGACAGAAATCGAAGGCTGGAGGCAAGGGGGCAGAAATAAAAATGCATAAGGGAGAATTAAGAAAACAGAAGACAGAATGCAGACGACTAAAGATTTACAATAAAAGATAGATGAGAGAACGCATAAGGCAGATAGAAAAGAACAGAAGGCAAAATACAGATGCAGATGGCAAACGTCAGAAAAAAGAAAAGTGAACCAGAAAGTAGAGATAGAAGACTGAAGTCAGAATTAGGTATGCCGATGGCAGAAGCAAATGTCAGAAATCAAAAGACAGATGCATAAGGCATGCGTAAGAAAGAAAAAGACTGAAGGACAGATGAAAAAGGCAGAATAATGAAGATAGAAGACAGAATGGTGGTGGTAAAAGACCCAAGTCAGAAAGAAGGAGAATGAAACAAAATGCAGGAGATATTAAAAAAGGCAGAAGTCAAAAGACAGATGCAGAAGGCAGAAGGCAGTTGTTTGTGGTATAATTAAACGTAAAGGATGTTTAAAACATAGTGGATGGAAAGAGCTAAGGTGCGAGAGTGCGTTGACGTACAGGTTAAATTCTAAAACTCTAAAATAGAAGGCAGATAGGAGAAGGCAGCGAACATACGATGAAGAGTGCAGAAGTCAGAAGGCAGATGTAAAAAAAAGAAGATACTATTTCATTCTCCTGTATTAAACAAACGGCCGAGGGCAGAAGGAATTAGGCAGAAGTCAAAAGAGAGACACGGAAGGTAGAAGTCAGAAGGAAGAAGAATTAAGCAAAATTCAGAAGACAGAAGAAAACTCCGAATCCAGCTAGCAGAATACCAAAAGCAGAAGGCAGAAAGCAACATGCAGCAATCAGAAGGTAGAAGACAAAAAGCAAAATTCTGAAACAGAATACAACATGCAGGAGATTGAAGTTTGAGGGCCGAAGATAGAAGCTAGGCGGGACAAGTAAGAGGACAGATAATAGATAAGAGTAGAATGCAAGTTTCAGATGGCAAAAGGCAGAAGTCAAAAGACAAATGGACAATAATTTTAAAATAAAGCAGAATGCAGAAGAAATAAGCAGATGGTAGAAGTTATAGCACAGAAGGCAGAATGTAAGGGCTGAAGGCAGAAGTCATGAGGAAGGAGATTGAAGCAGAAGGTAGATAGTATAAAACAGAGGGCACAAGGCGTAATACAGAAGGCAGAAAACTCTAGTTAGAAGCAAGAAGGCAGATGGCTAAAGGGAAAAAGCAGAGGGCAAACGATAGAAATGAAAAGTAGGCAGAAGGCAAAAATGCAGAATTCAGATGACTGAAGACATCTTTTGAAGGCAGAAGAAATAAGGAAGAAGGCAGAAAAAATAAGGAAGAAGACAAAAGGCAGAAAAATGAAGGAAGTCGGGCAGAAGCAGAAGGTTAAAGGCAAAATCAAAAGGCAGAAGTCAGAAAGTAGAAGCTAGAAGACATAGTACAGAATGCAGAAGACATAAGACAAAAGGCAGAAGGCAGATGGTAGAAGATAGAGGGCACAAGGCGTAGTCCAGAAGGCAGAAAACTCAAGTTAGAAACAAGGTGGTTAAAGGAAAAAAGCATATGGCAAAAATGCAGAATTCAGAAGACTCAAGACTTCTTCAGAAGGCAGAAGAAATAAGGAATAAGGCAGAAAAAATAAGGAAGAAAAAAAAGGCAGAAAAAAGAAGGAAGTCGGGCAGAAGCAGAAGGTTAAAGGCAAAATCAAAAGGTAGAAGTCAGAAAGTAGCAGCTAGAAGACATAGTACAGAATGCAGGAGACGTAAGACAAAATGCAGAAGGCAGATGGTAGAAAATAGAAGGCACAAGGCGTAATACAGCAGGCAGAAAACTCAAGTTAGAAGAAAGAAGACAGAATGCTAAAGGGAAAAAGTAGGGGGCAAACGATAGAAATTAAAAGTAGGCAGAAGGCAAAAATACAGAATTCAGTAGACTCAAGACTTCTTCAGAAGAAATAAGGAAGAAGACAAAAGGCAGAAAAAAGAAGAAAGTCGGGCAAAAGCAGAAGGTTAAGCAAAATCAAAAGGCAGAAGCTAGAAGACATAGTACAGAATGCAGAAGACATAAGACCAAAGGCAGAAGGTAGATGGTAGAAGACAGAAGGCAGAAGCCAGAAGACAGAGTACAGGATGCAGAAGACAGAGGGCAGACAGCGGAAACCAGAAGGTAGATGACAGAAGGCCGAAGCCTGAAGACAAAGTACAAAATGCAGAAAACAGAAGGCAGATGCCAGAAGGCAGATGAAAGAGAGGAATTGACAAAAAAGGGAAGTTGTGAAAATAATGATAATTTACTATGATTTCAAGTGTATCTGACAACCCTGCTTGCAGATTGCCCCCCTTCTTTGCAAACCCTTTCCCTCCACCCTCGAAAACAATTTCGCTTTTTTCATAGAACTTGCTTTAATTTCTTTATCTCCCAATCGAAATCCCCCTTCTTTTTCAGGGGGTCGATTTGGCCCCTTTTTTTGTTGCAGATAATGAAGCCCGAGTCGGGGGAGAATTTAATGCTTTCATCAAGTTTTTTGCTGCGCGCTGGTTGTATTTTATGGCCAGCAGGAGGGCGGAACTGCTGCTCTTTTTGGGAGTTGGGGGCGCGGCCAACCGCAGACGCTGCTAAATGGGCAAGAAATTGGAACGACGACCACGCGCCCCAGATTTATCCTGGGATCCCGGGATGGGAGATATGGTTTGTTAATAAAGTTATTAATTTGAACCGCCTTCCGTTTTGGGTTCTTGGGAAGGGATTTTCAAGGGAGGGGGGAGTCTACGCGGTTTTGCCCTGGTGCAGTTCTTTTGTTTGGAGTAATTTAGATGGCTTAATTCGTCGAAAGGGGAGAGTTTTTTGTTGTTGCGAATAAACTTGATTGTGTATTAAAACTTGTTTGAAGAGAAGAACGATCTCACTAATGAGTCCTTAGAATCGAATCCAATTAAAAAGTTTAGTAAAAACAAAAAAAAAAACCTCAGTGAAGTTTCAACGACTTGAATCCACACTGCGTCCACGCACACTATCAAAACAATCGTTCAGTAGTGTGTGTAAACCATATCGTTCAATGAAAATCTCTCACAAAAACTTCAACATTGACATTTTCGGCGCGAACGAATCGATCATCACCACCATTGTCCTCCGGACTTGGACCAAGTTTGGACCTATTCCAGCGATTTCTCACACCTTCTCACGCTTTCGGGGGCCTTTTATCGTTGCATTCAGATCTATCAAACACCCAGCTGAAGAGACGATAGGCCGATGTCATTGTTTTGGCTACGATCCAGACGGGCTCGGGACTGTGGCGAATTGTGGCCATGTCTGGCGGCGGCTTTCAGTTTCTATGGGATTATGAGTTTTGTCCTCACTCTCTCTCTCTCGTTTGATGTGTTTGCATGATTGACCACCACCAATATAATCGAACTCACAATATCGGAATCGGTTTGATTTATTGAACGCCAGGGAGTTTTTTTTTGCAAAGAATCTATTCAATCTTGCGAGCAACATAAATTCTTGGAAGCCGAGCAATGTAGCGCAAAACTGCTCACAGGTCAGCCTGAATCGGCCACATAAGCTTCCATTTATGGTCCATCATCCGATGACCATTAACTTCCTGACACCGTTCAGTGTTGCGTTCCTAGGAAGCCGGCCGTCGGATCATACGCCCGTAGTAACGAAGAGCACAAAAAGAGACTTTAATACGTGGAGCCCTCAGCAGAAGGTTGTACGGAGGGGTTGCTTATAAACTACGTAGCTTTTCCTTTGATTTGAAAGAAGGAAAGTACTTTTTTTTTATGTTGAAGTAATATTACATAAAAAATAAAGTGAATTAACAGCATAGAAATTTACACCTTCATAACTCGAATTAAAAATAAAACATATGATAATTCAAAAAAAAAAAAAATTTTGTGTGAAAAAATTGTCAACAAGAGTATAATTTTTGATTTAAGTTCAGAAATTTTAGGTTTTTATTTTGGTATTAGAAAAAAACACCCCCTTTCATCAACTTTTCCTGAATTCTTACGAAACAATATTTCCAGTCAATATTTTCATATTTCAATCTTATTTTTAAAAAAGTCCTATAATAAAAGTTTAAAACATTTTGAAAAGTATGGCTTGAACAAAAAAAAAATTAACGTAATTTCATCGGAAAGATCAGGCTACTTTTTAAACATTGAAAGTTGGACCACGAGCTTCTGAAACATCATCATTGGAATATTTGGCGTTTTTTGTGGTACACTCAATAAACCTATTTTTCATATTTATTTTTCTTTCAGTGGCATATATTTGTCTAATAATTGCAATATCTTTGAAGCAAACTTTGAGAAAATTTTCTAATTTCACAACGGTGAACTTTGTCATATCTTTTTCAATGTTTACTTTTCAATTTCAAATTCGATTTTACATGAAAAAATTGATTTGGAAAAAGATACAATCGTGATTTTAAAAAGTATTTGCCAAAATCTGCAATTAAAAAGAATCCGTTTTGTTCCAAAACATACTCGGGCCAACATGTTTGATCACTATGGGCTGAAAGCTTTTTTTGTTAAATTTTCAAAAAGAAAAAGATAATAAAAAAAGTTAAATAATTTGTTTCTTCAAAAGTGAAATTAAAAATTGAGATTTTCATAAGAACTGTTGATTTAAATCTTTTAAAATTTTAGAAAAATGGAAAACATTTTTGAAAAAAACTGACCATTATTTCTTTTTGCCTTCCTCACCTTACTGAGGAAACGCTATAAAATCACTCAGAAAACGAACTTCTTAGTTTTACCTCCTAGACCCACCTTCATGTATACATATCGACTCAGCATCAAATTCTGAGCAAATGTCTGTGTGTGTGGTGGGATGTTGATCAAAAAAATTTGTACTGGGTTATCTCGGCACTGGCTGAACCGATTTGGACCATTTTGGTCTCATTCGATCCGTCTTGGGGTCCCATAAGTCGCTATTAAAAATAATAAAGTTTAGTTAAGTACTTCAAAAGTTATGCTAAAAAAACGATTTTAACAAAAGTCCGGAAGATTGTAAAAAGGATGGTTTTTGTAAGAAAACCAGTCATGCTATACATTTTTAGAAAGGTAATAAGGAGACCTTTCCAACGCGTACAAAACATTGTAGAACCCTATCAAAAGTTATAAGCACTTAAGTGTTATTTATGCACTTTTTGGACGCCGGATCTCACATATTTTGATAAAAACGATGTCCGGATCTCTCTACGACCTATCGTTGGATAGGTAATCAGAAGACCTTTTCAATGCGCTCAAGACGTTGAAGATCTGACAACCCTATCAATAGTTATAAGCATTTAAGTGTTTTTTTTACGAGCCTTTTAGAGGCCAGATCTCATATATTTCGATGAAAACGTTGTCCGGATCTACCATGCGACTTGTCGTTGAATAGGTAATCGATAGACCTTTCCAACGAGTTCAATAGATTCTAGATCTGACAACCCTATCAAAAGTTATACGCACTTAAGTGTTATTTATGAACTTTTTAAGAGGCCGGATCTCAGATATTTTGATGAAAACGTTGTCCGGATCTACCATGCGACATGTCGTTGGATAGGCAATCAAAAAACCTTTTCAATGAGTTCAAAAGATTGCAGATCTGGCAACCCTATCAAAAGTTATAAGCACATAAGAGCACTGAATTATGAAGATCTGACTACCCAATCTGATGGTATGAATCAAGTTGATAAAACACAGAAAGGTCCGCCCTTATGTATCTATTTTGGATAGCATTACCCTCTAAATGTGAGGAAGGCACCAACCACCTAAGGGTGGATTTAGTAACGTTTTTATAAATCGCATTTCTTCAAAATTATTTTTTTAATCGCATTTTTTCAGATATTGTTTTGATCATTCTGTGCAATGGCTCTAAATATTCCATTTTTGTAAAGTATTCAATTCAATTCCGTTTGATTTTATTGGTGAATAATCAAGTTTCAATAAGTTTTTTGGAAGTAATAACAGAGTTTTGGAGTTCCTTTCAGCTTTGTGTTACATTAAACATAATCTATTTTGGAAAAATGCTGTTTTGTTAGAAACTGAAATTAAAATGATTTTATTTAAAGAGTTTGTTTATTACGATATAAAAAATCCAAAAAAATAGTTTTTGACAATATGAGTATCAAATGATAGCGATTTCTTCAAAATATGGGTATCAAATACGTTTAAAAAAAACTAATTTTAGGTTTTTACAAATAAATCCAAACATTTGATTAAAACAGAAATTTTAAGTATTGTTTCAAAAGAACTCAGTTTGTAAAAAAATTGAGTATTTATAAAAAATCTGTTAAAATGTTTGAAGAATCCTACATCATTTTATACCCCTTATAAAAACAAATGGGTAATTCTCCGCCAACTCACACAGCAGTTGCCCCGACCCCTCTTCGATTTGCGTGAAACTTTGTCCTAAGGGGTAACTTTTGTCCCTGATCACGAATCCGAGGTCCGTTTTTTGATATCTCGTGACGGAGGGGCGGTACGACCCCTTCCATTTTTGAACATGCGAAAAAAGAGGTGTTTTTCAATAATTTGCAGCCTGAAACGGTGATGAGATAGAAATTTGGTGTCAAAGGGACTTTTATGTAAAATTAGACGCCCGATTTGATGGCGTACTCAGAATTCCGAATAAACGTATTTTTCATCGAAAAAAACACTAAAAAAGTTTTAAAAATTCTACCATTTTCCGTTACTCGACTGTAAAAATTTTTGGAACATGTCATTTTATGGGAAATTTAATGTACTTTTTGAATCTACATTGTCCCAGAAGGGTCATTTTTTCATTTAGAACAAAATTTTTCATTTTAAAATTTCGTGTTTTTTCTAACTTTGCAGGGTTATTTTTTAGAGTGTAACAATGTTCTACAATGTTGTAGAGCAGACAATTACAAAAATTTTGATATATAGACATAAGGGGTTTGCTTACAAACATCACGAGTTATCGCGATTTTACGAAAAAAAGTTTTGAAAAAGTTGGTCGTCATCGATCATGGCCATTCATGGTCACCCGCGACAGACACGGACGACGAAACAAAGAGAAACGCAAAAAGTAACTTTTTCAAAACTTTTTTTCGTAAAATCGCGATAACTCGTGATGTTTATAAGCAAACCCCTTATGTCTATATATCAAAATTTTTGTAATTGTCTGTTCTACAACATTGTAGAACATTGTTACACTCTAAAAAATAACCCTGCAAAGTTAGAAAAAACACGAAATTTTAAAATGAAAAATTTTGTTCTAAATGAAAAAATGACCCTTCTGGGACAATGTAGATTCAAAAAGTACATTAAATTTCCCATAAAATGACATGTTCCAAAAATTTTTACAGTCGAGTAACGGAAAATGGTAGAATTTTTAAAACTTTTTTAGTGTTTTTTTCGATGAAAAATACGTTTATTCGGAATTCTGAGTACGCCATCAAATCGGGCGTCTAATTTTACATAAAAGTCCCTTTGACACCAAATTTCTATCTCATCACCGTTTCAGGCTGCAAATTATTGAAAAACACCTCTTTTTTCGCATGTTCAAAAATGGAAGGGGTCGTACCGCCCCTCCGTCACGAGATATCAAAAAACGGACCTCGGATTCGTGATCAGGGACAAAAGTTACCCCTTAGGACAAAGTTTCACGCAAATCGAAGAGGGGTCGGGGCAACTTTTCCCGATTTCGTGTGAGTTGGTAGAGAATTACCCAAATCAGAATTTCAGTATTTTTTCGAAAAGACGCGGTTTTTTTAAAATTATGAGTATTTCACAATCAATATTATTATGTACTATCGAAATGTATGAAAAATTTCGGATCTATACCGATATTGTAAAATTCAGAGTAGAGTATTTTCTTTCGAAAATACGTAATTTTGTAAAAAAATAGTATTACGCAAATAAATATCAATACTGTCGAAATGTTTGAAATTTTTTCGATCATTTGATACCCATATTATAAAATACTTAAGTTTTTAGTATTTTTTTAAAGTACCCAGTTTTGTGAAATTTAGAGTATTTTCAAAAATGTGTCTTTTGTGATGTATGAAAAAATTCCGATCATTTGACCTATACAGCAAATACAATAATTTTAAGATATTTTTCGTGAAAAAATTGCATTTTCAAAACACAGGAAAAATACGTATTTTTGTGACAATTTTCCTAATATTATAACTGCATTGGTGACCTGACAATGTCTCCCATATGCACGCCTCGGTTTTACATCCTCCATATGCGGTGCTTAATCGAGGCATGACTGTAATCCATTCGGAAAAAATATTGCTGATATTAAGTGGATAAAAAATATAGATAAAAAAAGCTTACGGAAATTGACAAAAAAAGCTTACTAAAATTAATAACTTAAATAAAAAAAAAATTTCCCCGTTTTTTTTTGCTTTTGGAAAATACAGCTTTTTAATTTGACTCGTTTATTTATTTACGTAAGCTTATTTACTATCCAGGTTTGCACCACATTGAATAAAATATTCTATTTTCAGTTTTGAGCAATATTATTATGCTTATATATGTGAGCCCATATATTCAATTAAATGCTGTCAAAGACAAACTTATGGAAATTGGACGAGCTTTCCGGTAAAAATATTTTCGAGACTAAAAAAATAAGTCTGTCATACAGAAATTGCAAAAAACCATCAAAAAACATATTTTTTCAACATTTTTATTTTTAAAACTGCTGTATCTTCACTAGGATTGGACATAGGACAATGGCCAGTATGGAGACTTTTATGTAATATTGTCTGGGAAATCGATTCCCACTATCGTTTTTTTTTTAATTTTGACGTTTAGACCACTTTTCAAAAAAACAGTTTCAGTAGATGATTTCTGTATTTTTTTAGGAGAGAAATACCATCCTGCATTTTTCGATAGTCTTTTTGTCACATTTTAGGCTATTTTCACAAAAAAAATGATCGAAAAAAATCGTGACATCACCTTAAAATTTAACTTTTAAACTTAAAAATTGAAAAATCTCATAGAATTGGCGTGTATATTGCTTTCAGTTTTTGTTTTCAAAAATCTCGTCTTATTTCCTAGAAGTTTGTCTAAGACCACTTTTTGAAACGATGTAACAGCTTAGAGATTCAGCAATATTTAATTTACAAAATACAAAAATAATTAAAACCCTTACGCCCTTCTCAAATGTCATTATCGAGTGCAACTCGCTCTATATACACAAAAAAGGCTTATATAGGCCTAGGATAACATGTCTGAAAAGTTTCATTGAAATCAGAGAGGGTCGGGTACAAAAGTCCAGAAAAATTCCTGATTTGAGCTGGAATTGCTCAATAAGAAAATTTTGATGCCTTCAAGAGATGCCATATTTAGTAAAATATCCAAAAATATAAATTTTACAGTATTGTTAAAAGGTGAATAAAACTAATATTTTTTAGAGTGTGCTTTTTTAACATCGCTTTTACTTTACAATTACAATATTTAAAATAATTAAGGACAAGTTTTGGTTTACATTTTTATATTATTCTATTTAAAATTCACATTTGCTCATCATTTCTTCATTAGTAATTAAATACTTAAAATTGCTTGAAATATTTCTTATTTTTTTATTTACCAAAAAAATACTAAAAATAATATAAATTTTCGACAAGTTCGTTAAAAAGTGCCAGAAGGGAGATAAACTTGCAATGATCCAACTTTGGAAAGGCGGGGGTTAAGCTGTCAAACAATAGTCTGCATAAAAATTGGATTTTACATGGAGATTTTCAGAAAACTTTTTTTTTTCATTTTTGGGACTAATTTCAGCATGTCAATCTGTATCAAAAAACTTTTTAAAACGAAAATATAAAAAAATACGCAGGAAAAATGGACAAATTTTTCACTTTTCTAAACTATTTTTTGACAGCAGGAAAGTTTGCCTTACCTGATCTCATCTATGTATGCCTTGGGGTTTTTCTATATTTTGAAGGATATAGGGGAATTCTCTTATGGAAATTCCACTCGATTGTCCTAAAATTGATTATGTGAGTTTCTTTTTACCGATTTTTCATGCATGAGAGAGGAGTTCTCTCTTAGCGAGTAAAAAGAAAATTCTTCCGACGCTGATGGAGAGTTTTTTTCAGGTGCAGCAATAAGAAGCAATGTCGTTTATGGATGCCCCCTTCTTTCATAGAGACTGAATGCCGCTTGTCGCCATCGTCATCGTCATCGCCGTCGTCGTCGTCGTCCGGTGTGAAATCTCACCAAATGGAATTTTTAAATACCTTCTCTTTGCGAGGGTGCAATTCTTAGGAGCGAACTGGAATGGATCCCAAAAACATGGTGAAGGTGCTTCAAGGTATGAAAAAGAGTATGGAATGTTTGAGTTGGAAGGTAAAACGTCTCTTTTAAAGAATGGACGCAAACTTAAGCCCATCTAACCCCGATGCTCCCAAAAACCATGGGAATTTGCGCAGCCTTTTTTTTTGAACGAAAGGAAGACGAAGATAACCAAGATGACACCAACACGTGAAGCATGTTGCTTTTTCCGACCCTGCGAATGGAAAAGGGGGGGTCTTTCATGGTGGAACCCTTGGTTTGGGAGGCGGTAAATGGATTTTTGACGTAACTACAAAAGTGTTAAAAGTGCACACATTCACATAGACAACCTCATCCACAACCGGGCGGCACCTCCAGGGCAATAAAAATAGAAGGTTTTGATGTGGGATCATTTCGGCTTTAAATCTTAAACCAGAACTGGATCATGTGAGGCTTTACTGTAAAGAGGCATCTCTGTTGAAATTATTCGTCAGACGGAAATTAAGGCAAATTTACACACTACTTTAATAATCCCATCGAGCCCTATCGGGCTGAAACTCGTCACACTCGTCATGTCCGGCTGGCTGCATTTAATGAAAGAAAAAGATATTTATCTCGTCAAAATCCCCTCTGCCCCTGTCTGGCGGGCGGAACATATCACAAAAGGTAAAATCCATCAGACGACCCATTCAGCTGAAGCATAAAATGTGTGAATAATTCCACATATGACGTGGGACCTCGGCGGAAAGGGACAAAAATTACACGGCTAACGATATGGACAGAACATCGTTCAGCATAACCATAATGATCCGTTTAGTAATGTTCTAGTTTCACGGTTCCCTGCCAACTTAAACTTTCCATTCCTCGACGACGACGAATGTCCCGGCATTTGCTCACCCCCTCCTGAATGTAGGCAACCTACCGAGAGGGGACCAGGTGGTACTGCCGAGAGAGGGGGAAAACAAAACAAGACAATAAAGGCGACATGCGTACCCACCCCCTCCCTAAATAGTAGCGAAATAGTTACTCAGAGAGAGAGAGAGGAGTCATTCAGTCACGCTCATTTCAACTCCCTCTGTGATTATGATGAGAGAAACAAGCATCCCTTAAGTTCAGTTCAGAAGCAGCAGCAGCCAGAAGGGTCATAGTTTATATATGGTGTTGCGTTTTGTTAGCAGCAACATCATTACCGCCCCATCATCGTCATCATTATGATTATCATCGTCGTCGTCGTCGTCGTCGTCGTCATCATCGTTCAGAACAACAACACATCGTTATGTTATTTGTCTTTTGTTGCTTTTGATATGTTGGGGGGAGAAAGTGGGATGCCTTCCAGCATCACCCCTCACATCCGGAAGAATGTCGTCCTGCAGAAAAGACAGTTATCGCACTGGATCATAATTTATCTTGAATCCATGAGAGTTTTAGGATAACCGAGAGATGAAATTTTACTATAAAAAAATGAAAACCAGATTAAAAAGCTCTAAAATGTTTAGTCTAAATCAAGTTTACTGCTTTTTCCAATCTCCAAAACAATGATTGCAGTATCAAAATCACTTGCTTAAAACCTCAAGTCCAAAACCGCTTGAGAAAAAAATTTAAGAAATCAGTTTAATTTTTTTTTAAATTAGTTCAAAATCACAAACCAAAATCTTGTAAGGGTAATTCTCTACCAACTCACACGAAATCGGGAAAAGTTGCCCCGACCCCTCTTTGATTTGCGTGAAACTTTGTCCTAAGGGGTAGCTTTTGTCCCTGATCACGAATCCGAGGTCCGTTTTTTGATATCTCGTGACGGAGGGGTGGTACGACCCCTTCCATTTTCGAACATGCGAAAAAAGAGGTGTTTTCAATAATTTGCAGCCTGAAACGGCGATGAGATAGAAATTTGGTGTCAAAGAGACTTTTATGTAAAATTAGACGCTCGATTTGATGGCGTACTCAGAATTCCGAAAAAACCTATTTTTCATCGAAAAAAGCACTAAAAAAGTTTTAGAGCGAGTTGTGGCGCTATAACCACGGCAAATAGTATCCAGGGCATTCGTGGAAATACAATGTCCCATCCCAGAGGGCCCCGGAGTACCAAACCTTCTTAGCATGGTGCTCCCAACGAATACAACCAAAATCTCGGAGCGTATGGTGGTGTGTCCCCACGCTTCTTCCTCCCCTGTCGATTCAGAATTGTGTTGTTGTTCGAACACTCAGTGCTCAAACTCAACCCAATTACGAGTCATCTCTGCGATACGGCTTTACGCAGTAGGCCTGGCCGCTTTAACGCTTGTGATGTTTCAATGCATTTCAATGCAATGGCGCACTACAAATGTTAATAAATGACAAGAAGAGTGCTAGGCGTCATCTAACCTAAGGCACTCTCCAGGATCCCTTCGAAAGATTGGCTGCGCTAGGGTCTGATTAGATTAGATTAGATTAGAAAAAAAAACACTAAAAAAGTTTTAAAAATTCTCTCATTTTCCGTTACTCGACTGTAAAAAATTTTGGAACATGTCATTTTATGGAAAATTTAATGTTCTTTTCGAATCTACATTGACCCAGAAGGGTCATTTTTTCATTTGGAACAAAAATTTTCATTTTAAAATTTCGTGTTTTTTCTAACTTTGCAGGGTTATTTTTTGGAGTATAACAATGTTCTAGTTCTGCAACCATTTGTACTAGCAGTTTACGTCTGACAGCCGGAGACAGCGGTTGTTTTTTCTGCTGTTTTCGTGGCGCGGCACAGTGCTTACGGATGGAGGTGGAAGAATCCTCCGACGGGGACGAGTTTCGTTCCGTAAATGGAACGGGGAAGCGGAGGAAGACCAGCAACGGAGCCGTTGTCGGGGATGGCCCAGAGGAGAATCTTCTCAACAACAACAAGTTCAGCCCGCTGGCGGGGAACAACAACAACAACAATAACAATGGTATCCCAGCCGGGAAAGGAAGCGTCCCATCGGTTCCAGTGGTTCCAGTGGCCAAGAAACCACCACCTCTGGTGGTAAAGAATACGAGCTACGCCAAGCTGAGGACTGTAATGTCGCCGTGCACAACCAAGCCAAGTTACAAGCTAACTCCGTTTGGGATCAAATTGCTGTGTTCCTCCGAGGAGCGTCCGTCGGCTTCACCTGAATTCGTCAAGAAGAACCTCAAGGAATCGCAGAACCTGGATGCTGTGGAGGTGCACGCCATCAAGAGAAAGGGAGAGTTCACCTCGTCGGAGGAAACCCCGTACATTGTTACGTTCCCCAAGGGGTACACCAGTCTCAAGCAGCTGTGTGAAATCAAGCGCTTGAGAAGATTTCACATCCGGTGGGAGGCCTACCGGAACAAGCGACCGAACGTGACCCAGTGCAGGAACTGCTTGCAGCTGGGTCATGGAACCAGGAACTGTCACCTCAAGGGGAGGTGCAACAACTGTGGGGGTCCCCACAAGACGGACGAGTGCGAAGTCCAGGAAGCCCAACCAAAGCGGTGTGCCAACTGCTCTGGTGCCCACGAAGCTACGGACCGCAGCTGCCCCAAGCGTGCAGATTTCATCCAGCGGCGACAGCAGGCGTCGAAACCAAAACCGCCGGCAAGGAAGGCGGAGAAGCAGAGTCCAGCAGTTCCGGCGTTCACGCCGGCGGAGTTCCCTCCGCTGCCGGGCGCAGTTCCGGACAGAAAATTGAAGGATCGCCCTCGACCCGCAGGAAGCAGCCAAGGTGGCCCCCGAGACGGTGGAGCCACGGAGAAGGAAGCCGGGGAGGTACTCTACAGTTCGGCTGAGCTGTGGGGGATTTTCTCCGAGTACATCGACAGGTTCAAGACCTGCAAGACCCGCGTGGACCAAGTAACCCTCGTCAGTTACATGATCTCCAAGTATGGAATTTAAGGAGTTTTTTTTTTGTTATTATATATTGTTTTACTGATCCTCGGTCCCAACCTGGTCACAGCACCTAAAAGGACCTAATAAAAATAAGTTACGAAAAAAAAAACAATGTTCTACAAAGTTGTAGAGCAGACAATTACACAAATTTTGATATATAGACATAAGGGGTTTGCTTATAAACATCACGAGTAGGGTTAGTGAAATTTCACGATTTCGTGGACAGCGTGAAATCCGCGAAATTTGGCTTTTTCCGCGAAATCCCGTGAAATGTTATGTTTGTGTGAAAATGTAACGATTTTTCTCAAAATAATTAATCAAACTCAAAAAGGAATAAAAATAATCTTATGAACTACTGTAGAATTAAGCAAGTGAATATCCTGGTTAAATAGAGCACCGGATTCGAGTAATAGAAATGACAGTTCTCCCATAAGAAGTCTTCGTTTGATAAGCTTGATATGAACCATTTGAAGAATTATTAAAATGTTCAGTTTCTTTAGAAACTAACTAAATTTAGTAATATTTTAATTCGCTGTAGTACAAATTTACTGCTATTTTAGTTAAAATGTATGATTTCAAAATAAATTAAAAAAATCAAGCTTTGTTTTATTTAAAATAAAATGAAGAGTATTTTTAATCTTTGAAATAACCTTTTTAAAACATTTCAGATTTTTTTCTGAGTCCTGTTTTATTTTAAAAATATTTGATTATTTGTGTGAATAATTCCCTTGAAAGTTAAAAAATACAATTTTTCTGTTTTTTGTTCTTATTATGAATAAAAAATTCGATTTCGTAACAATTTATAATATTTCTGCCTATGGATTTTAAATTTAGTTTTTTTAAAAAGAGAGATGAAAACCTTAATAATTATTTTGAATGGTCTAAATGTTGAAGAAAATTTAAACTATTTTACATATTTTGGATGGACAAGATTGTTGAATCTTGCTTTGATATGAAATTCAATAAAATTTAAACTGATAAAGCAGAAGTAAATCAGCGAAAACTGTTTAATTTTTTTTAGTTGAATATTAAAAAATATATTAAAAAAAAAACAATTCAATAAATGGGAATACGCATGCCTTACATTTTGTTTCAAAACATGAATTGAGCCCATCCGTAAACCAGCTGGTTTTTTTTTATAATTAGGTGATTTTTTTGTCACGTTCACGTCAGTTTATTGAAGAATAATATAAAATAAAGCATAAAAAGTAGTTTCTGTGATTTAAACATAAGATTTTCAGAGTTATTTTAACATTTTTCACGTTCCGCAAAATTTGCGTGAAATTCGGTGTTTTGAAATTGAGGTCCCCGTGAAATTTGCTACTTTCGAGCGTGAAAAATCACTAAGCCTAATTATCGTGATTATTCAGGTTAATTTTTTGGTGTGCTTTTGTGTCGCTATTCGTATCGGATGAGTGATTGTGCTAATCGAATAATAGCATCATTGGTGCGCTGGAAGTGGGGACGCGAAGTCGTGATTATTCAGGTTAATTTTTTGGTGTGCTTTTGTGTCGCTGTTCGTATCGGATGAGTGATTGTGCTAATCGAATAATAGCATCATTGGTGCGCTGGAAGTGGGGACGCGAAATCGTGATTATTCAGGTTAATTTTTTGGTGTGCTTTTGTGTCGCTATTCGTATCGGATGAGTGATTGTGCTAATCGAATAATAGCATCATTGGTGCGCTGGAAGTGGGGACGCGAAGTCGTGATTATTCAGGTTAATTTTTTGGTGTGCTTTTGTGTCGCTATTCGTATCGGATGAGTGATTGTGCTAATCGAATAATAGCATCATTGGTGCGCTGGAAGTGGGGACGCGAAATCGTGATTATTCAGGTTAATTTTTTGGTGTGCTTTTGTGTCGCTATTCGTATCGGATGAGTGATTGTGCTAATCGAATAATAGCATCATTGGTGCGCTGGAAGTGGGGACGCGAAATCGTGATTATTCAGGTTAATTTTTTGGTGTGCTTTTGTGTCGCTATTCGTATCGGATGAGTGATTGTGCTAATCGAATAATAGCATCATTGGTGCGCTGGAAGTGGGGACGCGAAATCGTGATTATTCAGGTTAATTTTTTGGTGTGCTTTTGTGTCGCTATTCGTATCGGATGAGTGATTGTGCTAATCGAATAATAGCATCATTGGTGCGCTGGAAGTGGAGACGCGAAATCGTGATTATGCAGGTTATTTTTTTTGTGTGCTTTTGTGTCGCTGTTCGTTAGGGGTGAGTGATTGTGGTGATCGAATAATAGCATGACTTATTGAATTATTTGTGTCTTGAGCGTAATTTTCGTTGAGTAATTGGTGTTTTTTTTGTGATTTTTTTTTTTTGTGATTTTTTTTTTTTGAGATCTTAATTAATTGTTTTGTGATTTTCTAAGCCCTTCCTATATCATCGTTGATCGGAAGGCACGGCGTCGGGTAAATTGTGTATAATGTTTTGAATAAGGTTTTATTTTTAATGGTGAAAAAGCCATTTCTATATAATGATCGAAAGACGCACTGACATTTTGGATTAATTAATAGTGGAGTGAAATAATTGTGTGTGAGTGACTTTGTGTGTTAACCAAAAAGACCTTCCCATAGCATCGTTGCTCGGAAGGCTCGCCGACGGGTCTGTTATGAAAGTCCTCCCCATAGCATCGTAGCTCGGGAGGCATCGAAAAGCCAATACCTTATCCTACTAACCCAAAAAAAATAATAATCACGTGATGCTTGAAGGAGATGCTGTGGATTCAACGGTCTCAAGCGGTATCAACAAGTATATAGCGAAAAACTGTGTGCTTGATGAGTCTGCAACTTCAACTATCGGACTAACATTCCTCCCTTTCGTTGAACTGCAGGCTTCTTGGGAGGGCGCCGGTATTGACTAATAAAGTAGAGATCTTCAGAGGTTAAACAGTGAACGAATGGTTGGCTCCCACTGATCATTTTTGATTCATTGTTTAACTTCAGCTGATCTGTCAATAACGGAGTAGCAGCTCATTGGCAGTCAACCATGCTCATGCTCATGCTCATGCTCATGCTGAAAAATCACTAAGCCTAATCACGAGTTATAGCGATTTTACGAAAAAAAAGTTTTGAAAAAGTTACTTTTTGCGTTTCTCTTTGTTTCGTCGTCCATGTCTGTCGCGGGTGACCATGAACGGCCATGATCGATGACGACCAACATTTTCAAAACTTTTTTTCGTAAAATCGCGATAACTCGTGATGTTTGTAAGCAAACCCCTTATGTCTATATATTAAAAAAAAAATTAATTGTATGTTCTTTCTGTTCTTTGTAGTACATTGTTACACTCTAAAAAATAACCCTGCAAAGTTAGAAAAAAACACGAAATTTCAAAATGAAAAATTTTGTTCCAAATGAAAAAATGACCCTTCTTAAATTTTTCATAAAATGACATGCTTCAAAAATTTTTACAGTCGAGTAACGGAAAATGTTTCGTTTTTTCGGAATTCTGAGTACGCCATCAAATCGGGCGTCTAATTTTACATAAAAGTCCCTTTGACACCAAATTTCTATCTCATCACCGTTTCAGGCTGCGAATTATTTAAAAACACCTCTTTTTTCGCATGTTCAAAAATGGAAGGGGTCGTACCGCCCCTCCGTCACGAGATGTCAAAACACGGACCTCGGATTCGTGATCAGGGACAAAAGTTACCCCTAAGGACAAAGTTTCACGCAAATCGAAGCGGGGTCGGGGCAACTGCTGTGTGAGTTGGCGGAGAATTACCTACGGATTTTTTCCTTACCATACAGATTTTCGAACCTCTTCGCGGATTTTTAACAGGCCCGGAATTTTTGTAGGGAATTTTACGCATAATACTGATTTGTACGGAATTTTAAAAACTTTTTAATCATTGAATTGCTTTTTTGATTTGGTCAAAGCTTTTGTTAACTAGAAATTTTTATTTTTCTGTGAGTTTGATTTAAAAAGGGAGAGTTTTCCGGGATTTCCTCAATTCAAGCTTGATTATCAATAATTCCAGAGTTTTTAAACTATTGTCTTCCATATGTTGAAAGGACCTTTTAAAAAAACTCTAGAATTTTTCTTTTAGAAAATCCTTACTAAATATATTTATCCCTTTCCAAAGGTTTTCTAAAACTTATGAAAACATTTAAACAATACTTAAACATCCCAACATTGTTATTGATAAATCAAACAACAAAAAATAGAGCATTTCAAATTACGTTCACTGTCCAAAAGAAGCAAAACATTACCAGAAAAGTGCAAATCAAAACAAACAGGATTGGGGAAGAAATCTGACTGAAAGTGACTAATTAAATACGAATATAACAAGACGCAGAAATTTCCTTCCCCACAACAAAAACTTCTCCACCACCTCCCAGAAGATTAGTACTATAGGGGGGTGAAAATCAGCAAAAATAAAACTGAAGGGGAGCGCTTGTACTAGCCAGAATATCTGTGCTATTACACACAATAACGAGGCCAACGCGTTGTGGGGATTATAATGGTGAAAATCTGACTCCTGGGGGTGGGTGGTGAAAAACCATGCTGGACTTGGACCACATTATTAACTTTCTTTCTCGGATAGGATATTACGTACTGAAAAGGGCAATCATTTTGGGGGAATGTTTTGCTAACTTTGATGTGGTTACGTGATTTATGGATTGTCTTAACTAATTTATTTTTGAGAAGATTGTTCAGCGGTTTTTTTAAGGCACATATATTTTTAAAGAATTTTATGAGTTTAAAAAAAAAGAAATTCAAAACCTTTTATACTTTTAATCATTATTATTTTCATTCCATCGCATTTCGGCGGTTCCACGTCCGTCCATTCTGCAATTGTAGCATAATTTATGCATGACTTTTAATCCATTATGAATGAGTACACAATCCTATGCTGCTGACTCGTTCTAAACCCAGCTACAATCCCTCTCGTCTCCCCCCTCCCCCCTTCTGTTGAGTTAAATCGGTGGGATTTATTCCTCTCTGCTGAAGCCGCCACCGCGGAGTTGGAAACCTTCTCCAGAAATCACGAAAGCACGCTTCACGCTCGGTTGAACAACCACCAGCTCGCAGTCCGGCCTCGTGGGTCGGCAAGGTTGTTTTTCGCGGACGGGCACGCGGCGCACATTTTTGAAGGCAAAAACGTGCCGACACGCGGGAGGCACAGTAAAAATGGGGAGTTTTATTTGAAAAATTAAATTGTTTGAAATTTCGCATTAATAGAAGCGCAAATTGCACAGGGTTTCTTTTTTCGGATGTTTTACTATTTGAATTTTATTCTGAAATTAAAAAAATTGTGGTATTTGGAACTTGAAATTAAACATTGAGATATTTTTTATTTGATTAAATTTGATACGCAGGGCAGTATAAAAATGATTTGAATGGTTTCGTAACTTAAATTAATTTTATGTTATTGTACATTTCTTCCTTAAATCAGTGCTCATAAATGTTATGAAAATATGAGAAAGGATTAAGGCCGTTGCAAATATTTTTTGAAGTTTATGTCCCTCGGCTCTGACCAAAGTCAGGGGGGACATAAATTTTGCAACGGCCTTAGATAAAAAAAAGTATTTTGAAAAAAAAAATTGAAAAATTTTCGGATAATGTTTGAAAACAATTTTTGCGTCGCAAAGAACTTTGGGGAATTTTTTTAAAAAGTGCAGTGTTTTTGGGTTGTATCCAAGCTTACAAAATAGCAAAATAATATTTTGCGGAGTCTCAAATTTCTATTTTTTTCAGCACGAGATGTAAAAACTAGGCACTGCTAAGTTTGTATACATCAAACCCAAATTATTTTTCGAAAAACAATATTTTTCCCGTGTTCAGGAGGTCATTTTGAGCAACTTTTGTCCAATGGAAAACTTTACTTCTCTTGTTTTATGTTTTTTTTTTGTTTCATTTTTAGTAATTTAATTTGCATTTATCTTGTTGAGTTTATGTTTGTTTTTGGTAGTATTCGGCCTATTCTACCACCTCCTATCATTACATTTTTCCTATATAATTTTTTCATGTTTTACAGTCACTTTTTCAATTTTTTGCTTGTTTTCCACATTTTCTGCTATAAAATGGCACCATTATCATTTAAATTGTAAATAAATGCGTAGAGGCATAGTCTGGGACACTAGAAAAATTACTGCATACATACTGCATACATACTTTTTACTAAAAATATAGGAAATGTTAAAAAAAGTTGACACGTAAAAAAGTTACATTTTTGAAAACATTGGCAAAGTCACATAAAACAAGGACAACTTCCGACCCATACATTTTCTAAAATTTTCAGAGTTCTTCTTTCATATTCTTTTTTAAGATCAAAAATTGGTTGAAAAATGGTTTTACGGCGATTTTTTAAATCGAAGCCATGCATGCAACATTTTTTATACAATTAAAAAAAACACTTTTGAATAGAATTTCTTAGCAAAACTTGTGTTTCCCCGCTTTGGTTTGGTGTTCGTGGCGTTTGGTCAGCTTAAAAACAAAAACAGTGTTGAAAAGTATTTCTACTCGATACAAGTGCTGAAAAGAAGAACTTT
Organism: Culex pipiens pallens; assembly: GCF_016801865.2. Classification (NCBI taxonomy): domain Eukaryota; kingdom Metazoa; phylum Arthropoda; class Insecta; order Diptera; family Culicidae; genus Culex; species Culex pipiens. The sequence continues at coordinate 39,710,207 of NC_068937.1, read as the reverse complement.
TCACCACAGAATTGAACGCTGTAATGAACATTTAGCAATGTTATTTTTGGTGTTGATAAGAACACCATTTCATCATTATAGTATAGAATGACATAAAAAGTAAATATTTTCAATACGGAATCGCCAAAAAAGGATTTTTCAAAACCAATGAGCCTCCATTTTTTTTGTCAATTTCAACAAAATATATAATATATAATTTCAACCGATAAACAAAATGATCATGGTCACATCACTGCCACTCGTAAATCCTGACCTCATACCCATCTACTAACCCCCTCAAAACTCATGTGATACTTTGTCGGAGAAGCAGTCGATTGGGCGGTCTCTATCACTCAAGTATCGGACTAACATTCCCATCCACTTCCCCGTGACCCTACCACTGGTCGTGGCCGGCGCCGGTATTGATCAGCATGATAGAGGCCTTTGAGAAGTTGCGAAGCGAGGAAAGATAGCTCCCACTTATCTTCCACGGCTCGTGGATGTAACTTCTGGAGGCCCTGGTCAATAACGGAGTAGCAACTGCGGGTGGGCACCTATGCTTATGCTTATGCTTATGCTTAATATATGGAAAGATTCTGAATTCGACTAAATAATATCAGGATTGCGCAAAATGATCACTTTGTAGCTGGGTGCCGAATAGTTGTCCGCAAAGCGGCCTCAATTTAGAACTGTCAAAGCGGAACGAATTTACTGTTCGCATAATTATACCAAGAAGTGGCAAGTATTGTGATCGATCTATAATTTATTTAGTCAGGAATAAAAAAAATCGATGGCTATTGAGGTATTCGAAGTCAAAACATCTTAATAAGAGGGTTGAAATCGAGATTGGCATAATTCGTCGCTAAAATTTTATAATCGCTATGTCTCACGCAAAACCTATGTTTATGATGCTTTTTTAAATGTTAGCGAATTATCAATAACTATGAATAGTACTTTCCAAATAATATTGGATAATCTTACTCCGATATTATCACTACACGTCAAAGATACATAATCTCGGAACTTCCATTCGGTTGCTCTTCTGATTCACGAAATTCCACCCACTTTTGACACAATTTTTCATCACGTGGAAAACAAAAAAGGCCTCTTTTGGCCGCCCATCGTTTAGTCTACGAAGAAAAAAGTGCGAAGCACTTAATTTTTCATCGAAAACTTCAACATCAACAGATCCAAAATGTTTCATAATAATTCACTTCAGCAGCAAAAAATATGTCACGCTTGAGCTTGAACATAGCCGTCTACTTTGCTTATGTTTACAGCTGTAGTGCAGTTGTATTAGTGGGGAGCTTTCGAAAATCACGTTACGCATTCTGTCTTTTCAGCACCCAGTTTGTAGTTTAAAAGAGGGTTGAAATTAAATATTCCAGCCGTTTCTCACCCACGAGGTAGCTACCTGGCATATGGCGTCGCGGTGTTCATCAAGCTTTCATAGCATGCTTTGATGCTTTTTCAGGGAAAACCGTTGATTCCGGAGACATCAGATTGTTTTCCAATGCGCCAGGTCTAGGGACAACGAATCCATATGCTCTCTTCGGGAAAAGTGTTCTACAGACCATTCTCCTTAGGCCTGACCATACCAGAAGTTGGCGCGTGATTTTCCCAGACCTGCAGTAGCGTTTGAACAAAATGTCCAAATTTCCCATAGTAGGGGAACAGCATCTAATTCCAGCGTGCCTCTAATGTTGGCAAGTCAGAACTTTGACATTCAATTAAAGCTAATTAAAAGCGTTCTCAACTGAAATCGAATGATAAATAGCTCAATAAGGAGTGAGCAAGTTTTGCAAAATTAGTTGTATAAATAGTGAAAATCAGCAAATTGGATGGAGTTAGAAGCGAGTGCTTACCCTGCCAAAAATATGATTTCCCCTAATTCCCATGTAAACTTTAACCCTGATGCGCGCAGCCAATTTTCAACCAAATGAGCTGATATTTGGCATGAGAGTCCCTATGAGCATGCTCTACAAGGGGAACCATACTAAAACTTGATCGGAGAACTTTTTGAAAAACGTACCCACCCTAATATTTATACTTAACTTTTGTGAAAATATTGAATTAATTATTGAAATGAAATGTGGTATGTAAAAAAACTTTTTTAAAGTTTTTCTCTATTCCATTTTATTATTGCACTTTTGCACTGATGTAACAGAAAGTTCTTAAAAATTGCTCGTTTAGAGCAAACGTGGACACTCAAATAATTACACAGTCCAACAAGATTTTGTCTCTGAGACGAGTATTTTGCCTGTTGAATCCGAATCCGGGTCCAGAATTGCTCCAAATGGTCGCAATTTTGAGATACACCCGTTTGAAATGTTAGTTTAGGCCAAAATTAGCTACTTTGCTGACTATTTTACAAAAGAACTATTGAATAAACAACTAAACCAATACATGTATCTTAAAGTTCACGTTTTCCCCTTTCTGAAACACCCCTGGTTTTTAAAATGTGATTGTTTCTACGCATATTTATAGCCATTTCAAAATTATATTTTCAGTTGGTTCTCATTCAAGTTTTTCCAACTTGCATGCAAGTCAAATTCTAATTTTTAAATGGCTATTAATATGCGTAGAAACTATCAAATTTTAAAAACCAGGGGTGTTTCAGAAAGGGGAAAACGTGAACTTTAAGGTACATGTATTGGTTTAGTTGTTTATTCAATAGTTCTTTTGTAAAATAGTCGACAAAGTAGCTAATTTTGGCCTATACTAACATTTCAAACGGGTGTATCTCAAAATTGGGACCATTTGGAGCAATTCGGGACCTGGATTCGGATTCAGCAGGCAATTATCTACTAGAAACACATATTCTCGTCTCAGAGACAAGAAACATTTGATTTTTTGTTGAACTGTGTTATTGACAAAAATAACATTTTTTTGGTTTGTTGTGAACAATAATTTAACAACATATTTTGCCAATAGGGTAGATGTCTCTATTTTGAATCAACTATGCAAAGCTCCCACTCATACTTGTCCTCAAGAATAGTTCAACTAAAATGTGTTGCCATGTTGCCATGTGTTGCTGATTTTTCAGCATATTTCATGCACATTACTGTAGAATACCCATTTCTCGTGTGAGTATTATCAATTTGTTTTCACAGGTGAAAAATGTTTAATAGTTTTTCCATGTATTTTAGACCTGAGATTTCAAAAAAAAAAAGTTTCCACTTGATCTATGGATGGTCCCTTAGCTGCTTTGGAAAGTATATCGAAAAGTGTTATTATGTGGATAGCAACATTGGAAGGTTACGAAACTATTGTTAGTGGAAAGTAAGTTGGGAAAACGTTCTGAGAAATTGAATACGCTTTTTGAACTTTGCTCAGAAAACTTATTAAATGACATTATTTCGTTGAGATTGAAGTGATAAAATCTTGTTAGTGATTCTTAGAATGTTCTTTAAGAAAACAGCACTAGAACTAGTTCTGAAATTGATGAAATCACTGTTATTCTGCCACTTGGGTTCAATAAAGCTACTAGGTCCAATATAGGGACATTTGCCAGTATGCCCAGTTTTTTCTTTATGTTTTTCGACAAACAAAGTGTTTTTTTCCCAAAAAATTAGGGGTCAAATTAAACTATCAACATCTACATTATTTAATTATTGAGCTGTTTAAAAAGGTTACGTGAATTATTAATCAGTAAAAAATGAGAATTTTTTAGACAAAAATTTTACCGTGAATACTATTTTGCAAATTTTTGGCTAGAGCATGATTGTAATCATGTCTGAAGCATTTTGTTAAACAGTTTCAAAATTTTGCTTTCATAAAATTACAAAAGTCCTAACCAGGTTCCAGTACCGAAAAGGACATAATAAAAGTAATTTTATGAAAAAAAAATTGTTTGGAATTTTATTTGTAAAAAAAATATGTGTTCCTTTCGATCCGGCCATATTAAACATGTTTGTTTATTTAACAAGCTTTTACAAACAAAATAAGGAAAATTTTCATCCCTGTCTAGAATGTTCATTAAACATAATAATACAATCAACGTTTTCATAAATAACAATAAACCTATTAGTGTTTTTTTGTTTAAAGGCAAAACATTGAGAGTGTTGAATATTGATTAAAAGCACAATACACTCAACGCCTGGTGGATGGTCACTTTTTCGTTTGACACTTGTTTAGTTTGTAACCCGTTGGTTGGTCAAAGTCAAACTAAAAAGTGACGAACTGTCACTTTTTACACGGCGCTCAAGCACACTATCAAAACAAACGTTTGGTAGTGTGTGTGAACTCCGTGTAAAAAGGGTGTCAAACTAAAACGTGACCCCGTTCGTTTGACAACAGTTGGTGTTAAACCATCGGGGTTTGAGTGTATTCTAAATATTTGTATTTTTGTTTAAAAACATGTTTTTGTCTTCTATTCTTGTATATGTTATTGTTTAAATAATAAAAGAAAAAAAAAGAGAGATAATTAAAAATTTAGCAGGATTAAATAGAATTGTGAGTTGTGGTCATAAATTTTGTTTAATTTTCTAGAAATATGTATAGCGGATATTTTAGCAAAATTTTCAAATATTTGCTTTATCGTTGTTTCTATATGACTTGATCTATTGGTAGATTGATGGCTTCAAATTCAACGAAAAATCTTACTTACTTATTTTTGAGAAAAGAGTTGCTCGTCAAGGTAATATAAACTTTATAATTATTACCTATTTTAACTAAGGTTATGATTGCAAATAAAGTTCAGAAGTCATTTTTTCCTTATAATATTCTAAAATCATGATATTTATAACTTGCTCTAAAAAAATTTCTACTGTGATCACCCAATGTTTGTCCATTCATACACTCTTGCCGTGTACGCCGCCGTACAACTCCTCGTTGAAAAATACCTACATCCATGCAAATAGTACAAAAAGTGCCTACCAGAGAGGGGAGGCGGCTGGGTTTCGGGGAAAGAACAACAAAGCACAAGGCCTCCCCATGCCCCAACAATCCACACTGGACGGAGTCGAGGAAAATTGGCGCAAAATCAGTGCCGAGCGCGTCGCCGTTCCAGCAGAAGAACAATAACATTATGAAAATTGAAGATAAACAGGATCAAAGATTATGTAAATAGCACACCACGGTGGTGCGGAAGTCCAACGGCGGCGACTTTGGCAAGAGTGCTGCCGAGTCTGGCTTCCGGTTTGGAACAAAGTGATATGTTTGTTGAGAATTGCGAAGTTTGTGGAGCGGACGGATGAAGTCCTGGAGATTTGGGGATTTTTCTCGTATATTTCAAGTTTTAATTTTGACAGTGTCTGCGAGTGTGACTGTAAGTTACCTCAATGTTGACAAACCTTAGAAGTTCAATGTTAAACAATACCAAGGTGACGCAAAGTGATGATCGCAAACTGTCAAAAAAGCTACGGAAGTCATTTCAGGGAAATAAACAAGAATAAAAATTGAAAAGTTGTAACTCTTCAATAAAAAACAAATCTTTACTCAAATTTTATTGTACTTCACATGCTTCAAAAATGCTTCAACGTTTTACGATTTCTTCCCAAAAAGTCATAGAATCATCAATCCCGCCCAAACAACAACACTCAACCGTCAAAGTGTTGCAATCCCGGCATGCTCCAACAACAACAACAGGATAGATTGCAGGGGAATCGAAAAGAAGAAGCAACTCCAAAGGAAATACCAATCACACTTTACGTTTACGGCTCTTATCCGCTCGATGTCGGTTCTTGCATGGCTTGCTGGGATGCTGCTGCTCAATCCACTGCTTTTCCTCTCTTCCCTCTTCTTCTTCTTCTTCCCAAAATATCTGACAACCGTGGTCGCTCGATGTCGGTGTGTGTGTGTGTGCGTTCGCGTCAAACTGGTGTGTTGTTTTATCTTTTTACGATTTGTTTGTACACTTTGGGAGCGCTGCTCTCCAGCCAGCGATACCGCCGACAGAGTATCGGATATCGACAATTTGCTGGGATATGCTACTGGACTTTTTTGTAGGTTAGGTTCACCCTGGAAGAGGGAGTTTCGAGGGAGATTTTTTGTACAACGTTTTGTGTGTGTGTATTTTGTATTGTTTGCCAGAAAAGGAAAGTCGACCAGGACCGGCAGAACCAGCAGGAGACAAGTTGAAGGACTTTATGATAGTTTGATGACTTTCGATTGTTTGCTAATGTTGGCAGCGCTGTTTGTTCTCCCCCTTTCCCGGTCTCCAGAAATCGATACACCGAGTTACGGAACTCGACGGGACAAAAGTTTCAAGTGGCTATAAAATTTAAGTAACTGCACGATTTGCCAACAAATAAAGCTGTAACGTAGGCGGCCAGCCAGTCTTTTTGCGTCCAATTTGTTGCACCGACAATGGCGTCTCACCTGGCGATTTTCGGTGGCCATATCTTTGAGGATACTTGACCAAAATTAGTGAAATTTTGTCAGACGATATTTCTCGTGTGAGCACGCAATAAACTCATACCAGATTTGCATTTGGAGTGAATTTAACCATAAATCCAGAAAACCTCGTTTTGACTCATTCGCCATCTTGAATTGTCGATCAACCGCACCAACTTCTTTCAACATACATTTTCACCTAATTTGTATCCACTCGCAACCGTCCCGGACAACCCGACAGACAGATTTGTCGCTGGCAATTACCGGGACCCGTTGGTGAACGAAATTTATTGGACATATCTGCGAGTAGAGTTGCGCGAGCGCGATAGACGTCAGCGAGATCCAAGGTGTCGCGCGAGATAAATATGAAAATGTACGCTGCGCGCAGAAATTTGCATATTGTGTGTGTGTGTGCGCGCGATACATTTCCATTATATTTGTTGACTTTCGTCGTCGCAGTAGCGATCGTTAAGGGTAACGACGGGCGATCGTCAGTGGGTGCCAACGCGATCGCAGATCGGTGTCATTACCAAAGATAAGGCAACACTGCTGCGTGCGGAGTGTGACATTTGGCGAAGGATCGCGCAAAGTGACATTTCGCGCCACGTTCCGCAAAACTGATCGGACGCCGGTTAATGGAAGGCGCTTATCTTAATGCATTTTCATAATTGATTAATTTATTACATGACGGTTCTCACGCCTGGAAGCGTGCGGACATTGTGTGCTGATCGCGTTGGCGCAACTGTCACTTTATTGGCCCGTTAATCAGCGTTAGCGCACTCAAACGTCAAAACGGTCCGCCATTATGGCGTTGCGTGCCTAAATTATGGCATGTTTCAATAATCTCGCCGATTTGTTTACTTTTCTCCGGTAAAAAAAATCCAATAAACAGATTAGAAACGACCCCATTCGAAACGCTTGTCCAAATTGGTTTAACGATTAGTTAAACTACACACGCCCTCACGTAACAACAACAACAAAAAAACGAACCCTTCCTCGTCGAAATCACGAAATGATGATTTCCCCCTTTGCCCTTTTTACAGTAAATTTAATCAAAGCACCCCCGCATATTTCAAACTCTTTAATTTGATTCCTTGGCACCCCTCTCGCTTTTAGGTTCTGGTTCTGCGAGGAGGAGGATGTTTATCCGCTCGATTGCAAAATCAGTCTTTGCCGGACTTCTTTTAAGGTGCGTTGCAGGGCTGCCATCCAAGTTTATAAAACTTTCGAGGTGAGACTTTCAAGACTTCCATGACATTTGTTCATAAATTTGTTTCGATTTTCGCAATTTATTCTACTCTTTTTAAATAGTTTGTATGCAATCTTTGAGGTAGAAATTCTGGCTACCGGTACATTGTGACATCTTTATCCTATTCATTAACACCTTACAATATCATTGATAGCTGTCAAACTGCTTAATTCAAAATAAATCATTGTTTGCTGTTGGTTAAGATTTAACGTAACGATTTTCTTGTCTATAAACTATAAAACCGTGACGTCACAATTGAACTAAAAGGATCGAGCAAAGAATATAAAACTTTTTTTATTACTTTGGCAGTTTGACACCTACCAGTGGTTGGTATTTTTACCCTGTTTGAAAGAAAACATGGCAAAGATTGATAAACACCGATACCTGTCAGAAGTTCCAACCTTCTAACCTCCCCCTTTTTTCAAGTTGATTTTCATCCCAATTGATAAACCAAATTTGACGTCTGGAACAAAAATGCCAGATTTGCTTTTTTTAGCACCTCAAAACTAAATGAGTTTAGCAAAACATATTTTTCGGCAAACGTTTTTTTTAACGATTACCACAAGCAGCGATGGAAGAATCTTCATAAAAAAATCTTTTAACGCTCATCAAGAGACAAAATCTGAAAGGAACTTGCGCTCCTCACTCGTGTACGTAAAATCGGCAAAAGGAAACTGAAAAAATCATCATCGGGATTATTCGGCGAAACATCGATTTCACTACACTCAACCCCCGGTGGTTGGTCACTTTTTCGTTTGACACTTTTTTAGTTTGTACCCCGTTCGTTGGTCAAAGTCAAACTAAAAAGTGACGAACTGTCCCTTTTTACACGGCGCTTACGCACACTATCACAATAAACGTTTGGTAGTGTGTGTGTGAACTCCGTATAAAAGGGGTGTCAAACTAAAAAGTGACCCCGTTCGTTTGACAACAGTTGGTGTCAAACCATCGGGGTTTGAGTGTACTACACTTGCAGGTGTAATGTCACACGTCCAATATTGACTTGTCACTGTTCTTAGATGAACAATGTTTGTAAACAAAACGAAATAAATTGACTTAAGTGGTGCTAAACGAGAATCACAACCAAAAACTTCTAGTGATTGATTTTTTTTTCGAAAAATTGGAAGCGATTTTCATTTGCGTGGTTTGTTTCCTATCTCTTTCGCGGGTGAAAAAAGTTCGCGAGCGAAAAAGATTTTTTTGCGATTTTTCCATCCCTGAACACATGTGAATAATACACTTGAGCATTGAGTCTGTGCCAAAATATCGGCAAATCTGGCCTCTCAGGTCAGGAAAAAGTATGTAAAGGTGAAAACTTCCACCATCATCAATGTTTTTCGCTCGAAATATTTTTTTTTTAAATTATTTTTTTGTCAATTTTTGCAGGTTTTCAAACACGAGCATATCCTTAAATGTGGAGTTTTTTGAAAGCTTTAATAATCCAAGTATTATTTTTTTTGGCTTTTTGTGTGTTTTTAAATATCGTTTCTCTCAAGAAAAATCATTTTTTCTGAGAATTTATTTTTTATTTTTGTTTGTTTGGATGTAGGGCGTCCAATTTTCACGGGTTTTGTTTTTTCCGGGAAACGGAAAAATATTTTTTGAATCCCGAGAATTCCAAGGTGAATGTGAGTGTAAACAATGTCAAAAAATGCCACCATCAGCGTGCCTCACTCACGTGAGGGGATTTTTGCTTCATACATGATTACAGTAAATTTCTTAACTGGAAGGAAATAAATAAAAAAGAAACTTGTTGGAGGCCCATCGGCAAATATATTTCGGCCGCAGCAAAAATTCCGATGGTAAAATCGCATGCAAAAGCATGCACATCATCTTTGTTAGCAAAAGCATGTGATATTGTATGAGAAAACGTGTACACAAAAAGCATGTAGGGGAGAGTGGGGAGACTTGATCCCCGGGGAGACTTGATCCCAAGCCTGTATCTCGTCAGCATGTGGGTAAAACAATTAGCTTTGTTCTAGAAAGTTGTGCGAAATTGACTAAAACTCATTGTAGAAAACAAAGAAAAAAAATAAAAAATGTTTGGATTGAGTTACACACATTTTTCGAAGAAGTGCTGCAAAAAACTTCCAAGAGATCTTTTTTCTTTGTTTTGATAAGTATAGAAAACACTCAAAAATTATTCAAAAAAATATTTTTTATACATGAATTGTTTGATTAACATATCAACGCCAAAACCCTTACAAATTTGACGTTAAATTTATCGTCATACTATTTTTACAATCAATTGTTTAAAAAAGTGCGTTAAGGGAGACTTGATCCCTGCGTTTTTACAGTCACTGGAATCAGCCTCAAGATTAAATAATTTGGCTGGTTTTTCGTACATAGTTTCCTTTAGTATAGTTGTACATAACTAACTGCAGTTTGAACCATTTTTCAAAAGTTTTGTAAACAAAAATTACCAGCTTTTGCGAACATGCTCAATTTTTGTCTAAAAAGAAAATTTTAAGTTTTTAAATATTTTACATGCTAAACTTGTTATATTTTGAACACAAACGTACAGGTTTAATGTGAAATTGCTGTATTTCATAGAAAATTAAAAGTTTGGATTAATAAGAAACATTTTGCTTAAGATTTCTTCAAAATGTTGAAAGGGGGATCAAATTACCCCCAACATCTTGAAAATGCCGGTTTCAAATATTTTTTTAAAACGCTTGTCATTATTCGAAGAGTTTATCTGATGAAATACCCTTATCAGCCAAACATAGTTGAATGTTTAAGCTTTCAATTCATGCAAAAAGATCATAGTTTTGTGAGAAATTGACAGAGTTATGTGCGATACAAAAAAAGGGGATCAAGTCTCCCCATTCTCCCCTACCGAAGAAAAAAAAAACATCAATCCGGTGTCCCAACCATCTCGGCTATCTCGCCACTATGTTTAAAGTCGGATCATCACCGATGTACACAGCTAAAAAAGTAGTAATCCAGCTGCGTGTAAAAGGCCTGGGTGAAAAATAAATTTTGGATTATTTTATGAAATTCTATGTAATATTACACCCTGATATATGTAGCCCATCAGCATAGGAAACCTACTTGACCGAAATGTCAAGCTCATATATGAGTTTATCCTTCCTTTACTTCATAGGTCTGATGGCCGAGTGGGCTAAGGCGCCAGTCCTCACTAATGGTGCTGGGTTTGAATCCCGTCGGTTGCAACTTTTTTTTTGGGTTTACGAAGTTACATTCTTAAATATTTTTTTCAATTGGACTTTTTATATATAAATTTGAATTGAAAAAAAACGAATATTTTTTTAGATGACAAAAAGATTTTTTTTTTGAATTATGGTGCAAGTTGGTCTAAGTTCATATTTAAGCGTTGCATTTTTTTTTGAGAAAATCATAGTATTTTGAAAACGTTGAAAAAAGCCGATTTTTAACTTTATTTTTGGAACTCATATTTCCCAAAGCAAACCGGAAAAATAAGATTTTCTTTACATCACCAAAATGGTGTCTAATTTTTAAGAGCGATAACTCAGCAAATATGCGCCTGATTTTAAATGTAAAAAATAAATAAAAAAAGTAAAAGTTATCGATCCATCGAATAGAAATGCCAAAACCAAATAAACCTAACATTTAAAAATGCATATTTTTTTTGCGCTTTTTTAAACACATTTACATGAAATTTTATGATGAAGATTTTTTTTGATCATTTCAAATAGTACTCATGATATTATTTTTAGTTTTTGATCCTTTTCAAAATTATTATTGAATTAACATTTTTCACAAACAAAAAAATCTGAAAATTTATTTTTTAATATTTCAAATTGGACCATAGATTTCTGAGAATTTGGCTATAGTCCTTATCAACACCTAAAACTTTGCCGAAGTCATCAAACTTTTCCATCAGATCTTTTTCTATTTTTTCCGAACCTAGTCATAAATGAGTAATTGGGGCATCTGTTAGATTTGAGTTTATTTTTTCAGGTCTGGTTGAATTTCACTCAAGTTTTGCCGATTTTTGAGCTCGGCAAAAATGTTTTGTATAATTTAGATTTCTTTTTATAGCTAAATAAAAAAAACCTAAGTTTTGAAATCGTATTAACGATTTCAAATTCAGTTCATTTTTTCATTGTTCTCAAAAAAAAAAAATTCAATCAAATTATTCGCTCTACAGCATTGCCTTGGCGTTCTCGATTGCGAGATTCCTACTCGAAACTAGGTGTCCGAAGGATTGGTTGTTGAGGCAACTGCAAACCTCTTTTTACACCTTAGCTTCCTTCCACCCCGGGATTCGAACTGACGACCTTTGGATTGTTAGTCCAACTGCCTACAAGCGACTCCACCGAGGCAGGGCCCAGGGAGACGACTCCTACACCTGGATTGAGCTAACGACCTAACCCTCTAGGTTAGACCGGGGCCAACATTTACTTCCCCATCCGACGGAAGGCGTAGTCAGACAAATCTCGTCTCGAAAAATGCCACCGGGACCGTCTGGGATCAAACCCAGGCCGACTGGGTGAGAGGCAACCACGCTTACCCCTACACCACAGAGAACAGATGTACATCTTGGTTCTAACTTGTGTGTAAACCGTGTAAACTAAAAAAATGCGTTGCATACAATCTTGCATCAAAGAAATTAGAGTGTGCAGGATACGCTTGGCGGCGCCACCGTCGCGGCTGAGAATACTTGACCTAACAATGGAAAAGGCTCAATAGAGTTATCTACGTGCGCATGTATTGCGTGTATGTACACGAAAAAGATTGAGGTTAAATTTTGTACCAGCCAGCAAAACAAATGGCGTGCTAGTGTGCGTGAGAGCGGGCTTAGATAACTCTATCATTTCGAAAGAAAATAAATGTTAACCTTGTTTAAATATAAAATTCACTTCTGTATAATTCCAGTTGACTAAAAATAATGCAAAAATGCAATAACATTAACAAAAACATAACAAAAAAATCATTCAAATATGATTTTTCAAGCGACAACTTAAAATAGTCCCTTTACACATGTTATGTCCGATTTCGTTTTGTTTACTTTCTTTGGCGCGTAAAATTGCAACCCTCTGATGAAGGGCAGTCAGACATTGGTCTGATGTCGTTCGTACGGAATGTTTTATGCAGTGATTAGATGGTCCAACGTTCTGCTACTGTAGGCCATCATGATTTTGGAAGTGGCGCTATCTAGGCGGATGGTGCACACCCTAGCTCTTTTCAACGTATTTTGGTTTGAATTTTTACACACGTTTTTCAGTGCTGTTTGTTCAATGATATGCTTTTTTTTCCGTGTACCTTTGTGATTGTTTACATTGTGTCCACTTCTAAGCCAATACTTTTAGCTAATTACCGCTGCAAAAAACCACAAAACCCGCCCAAATTTCGCACCAATCCGCCCATAATCGCCACCTGCATCATCGACACCTGTTATCCAGCAACCATCTGAAGGTAGGACAGGAAAATCGCCGTTGAAAATTTATCCGGCCCGATTGTGGAAGGTCGCAGGCCGCCCACCTGCGCTACCCACCTCGCCAATTCCCTCCTCCTTCCATGGTTCGTGTCCTTGCTGCAACCAAGACAATCTCCCAAACCGCCACGTCATCATAATTCAACCCGCCACACAAAATCAACAGCCTAGTTTACTTGATAACACCTGTACAATCATTGTAAACTCGCTGAAGGACCCAATAAACGAAACGTCGCCTGCTGTTGTTTTTATTTGCCGCTGCGCATCATCCGAATCCAGTACTGCCCCGTTCGACAACATCTGTCTCTTTCCACCAATCATCATCTTCGTGGTCCAGTCTACGCCTACGTGTTAGAAGAACAGAGACAGCTGCGATTGCGCTTTGTGTAAGTACGATTCGATAACAGTGTGGAACAGTTGTTGGAAACCGACACAGCACCCCACATCAACTTCGTTTCGTACAGCGCCATCTCCATTCTCACACCAGAAGCCTAATTTTGAACCAGGAAGGTGCTGTGTCCTATCCCTCGCCTAGACCAGACCAAAATCCATGATAAAGCTGACAGACCAAATCTGTCAGACCAAGACTGTCAGACCAAAGAGCAAAAAGTAAACAATCTTGGTCTTCGACGTAGGTGCACACAAATCAAGAAAAGAAAATTTGAAAAAGAATTTTATTTTTCCAATTCAATGACTGGGTTTGGACTACAAAATTGAATGGACGTCAGAAAATGATTAAAAAGTGCGGCGTCTTGTACACCGACAATTAAATAAGCAATTAAAAGTCTTATTCTTCCACTTTAATTTTTGATCGCGTTTTCGGTTTACACCTGAAAAATCTTGAAATTATTTATACGGATTTGTGATTCCTCTCTTTCCACCATTCCCTTGTTTTGAACCCTCGCGTGACCACTGCTGAGTTGTCCAAAATGGTTCAAGGCATTTGTGTGAAATGTGCAAACGAGGTCAAGGGCGAAGTAATCCGCTGTGGCGCGTTCTGCTCGGCGGAAGTTTGCCTGAGATGCTCGGGTATGTCCGCTGCAATGCTGTCCGCAATACGGGGAAGTGCCCACTGCATATGGATCTGCACCGCGTGCAAAGGCCTCGTCAACAAGGCTCGATTCTCGAATTCGTTGGTTTCTGTCGACACCGCCAACATGACTGTCACGGATTCCCTCAAAACGGAGATCAAAGACAGTATTCTGGCGGAAATAAGAACAGAAATACGGAAGGAAATCCGGGAAGGGTTCAAAACGTGCAAGGCAGCATCCTCGCAAGTCAGCTCATCCAAACGTGCGCGTGAAGATGAGAGTAACGACTCAAGCTATGCGAGCGCCCTGAAGAAAGCTGCCATCAACGTGCGTGGCACAGCACAGCAAGCAGAAAATGAGGCAGATTTGTTCCCGACAGACTCTACGTTCGCAGCCAGCGGTTCTCCCGTTTTTTGGTTGTACATGAGAGGTTTCCGTCCGAACATCACCCCTGAGAGGGTTTCTGAATGGGTTCAGTCAAAGCTCGGAACCAGCGACATCAAAGTTCGAAAACTGGTACCCAAAGGCAGAGACGTGAGCGAACTCTCGTTTGTGTCTTTCAAAGTGGGTTTGCCGGTTGACCTGAAGGACGTAGCCCTCTGCAAAGACACTTGGCCTTCGCTGATTTTGTGCCGTGAGTTCGAGGACTATAACTCGCAGTCGGGGTTCGATCCGGACAGACCTCAGGCGCCAGCTACAGAGCAGTCCCAGATGATCGAAGAGCAGCAGCCGTTGGATCCCGTGCAGACCCAGACGCTGACGGTGCCTGTACAACAGACCGTTTCACCTGCCAACCAACCAACTCCGGCCGATGTCGCAATGGAGACTACCGAGTAGAAACTGCTGCCACATCCAACTCTTCCCAAATTGCTGCTTCAACTCAACCAACTCATTCAGTGTTATTACCTCGACGCCAACGCCGACCGAATCGAAAGCTTGTCCCTTCCAGTCTCCTCGTTTATTACCAGAACGCAGGTGGTATTCGAACCAAAACTAACCAGTTTAACTTGGCCCTAGCCAGCAGCGATTACCATGTGATAGCGGTGTCTGAAACGTGGCTTCGTGATGGTATTCTGGATTCAGAGCTCTCATCCAACTATCAATTTTTTCGAAAAGATCGTAGTCCTGCTACGAGTGAACTGAGGCGAGGAGGTGGTTGCCTTGTTGCCGTGAAGAATGGACTCGACGCAACTCTTGTGAAACTCGCCGGCTATGATCATCTGGAGCAGACCATAATTCGTGTCAAAGTTCGGCGGCAAAATGTATTTTTGTGCTGCATCTACATAAGACCGAACAGCCCGAACGATATCTACCTTTCGCACTACGCAGCTGTCCGTGAAGTGTTATCGAAAGCTGGCGTAAACGACTTAGTGATTGTAGTTGGAGACTACAACTTGCCTGGTCTGCGCTGGACGTTTGACGACGACGTGAACGCATTCATTCCCAACAATGCCTCGACCGAAATTGAACTTGACCTTATGGAATCCTTACTGACGTCCGGAATGCAGCAGGTTTGTAATCTCTCCAATGCTAGAGGCAACATACTTGACCTAGCTTTCGTGAACGACGCAGATAGAGTTGACCTGATCGAACCTCCGTCGGCTATTCTCAAACCCGACCGACATCACAAACAGTTTGTACTGAAGGTTGACCTCCACCACAATCCCGACCAAGTTAGCCAACACTCTGCTGACGTTGCTGATTTTGACTTCAACCGATGTGACCATGTTGCTGTTACGGATGCATTGAATCAAATCGACTGGGACAACGTGCTGAACTCGGAAGACGCCAACACACAAGCATCACAGTTCTACAGCGTAGTATTTGACGTGATTCAACAGCTCGTGCCGAGGAAACGGATAGCTAGAGATCGATCAATCAAACAACCATGGTGGAATGCTGAGTTACGGCATAAGCGGAACATTCTGCGCAAAGCAAGGAAACGACTGTTTCGGTCGAAATCAACGGAGGATAACGTTTGTGTCGAGCGACTGGAAACGGAGTACGAGCTGCTGAACGAAACACTGTACCGTGAGTACCTCGACAACATTCAAACCCGCTTAACGGATGACCCTTCGTCGTTTTGGAGTTACGTTAAGAGCAGGAAGCGAACTGATGGCATTCCTTCCGTGGTCGATTCGGGTGATCGTAGCTCAAACAGTCCTGAAGAAGCAGCTAATTTATTTGCCGACTTTTTCAAAGGCGTGTTCAACCATGGCTTGCACACCGCTCCAGCAGATTATCTCGACGAAATTCCCTCCCACAACATTGACATGCCATTTCCGGTTCTTTCTGAAGCAGAAGTTCTAGAAGCTTTGGCTGCAGTTGACTCTTCAAAAGGCCCTGGTCCTGATAAGCTGCCACCTTCTTTCATTAAAATGTGCGCTGGATCGTTGGCACACCCTGTAAGCTTAGTCTTCAACCGATCGCTTACAAATGGTCAGTTCCCAGATGTATGGAAAGTTGCTGCCATTACGCCAATTCATAAATCTGGACGAAGGAAAGATGTTCAAAACTACAGACCGATCTCAATACTATCCTGCCTGCCAAAAGTTCTAGAACAACTGATTCACAAAAGAATGTACGCTGCCGCAGTCCCCATCATATCGGAGTTTCAGCATGGGTTCGTGAAGAAACGATCCACAGTCTCGAACTTGATGCTGTACGTTAGCTCGATAAATTCCAGCCTTGAGAAACGGTGCCAGGTTGATTCCGTGTACGTGGACTTTGCCAAAGCCTTTGATAAGGTGCCTCATAACTTGGCAATTGAAAAGCTGAGACGTATGGGATTCCCTCGCTGGCTCACGGTATGGCTCTCTTCCTATCTGACCGGCAGAACAGGGTTTGTTCGCATAGGAAGCTCACGATCGCTCCAGTTTGCCGTGACCTCCGGAGTGCCGCAGGGAAGCCACCTCGGCCCATTGATCTTTTTACTGTTCGTCAACGACATTTGCACTCACCTCAAATCCCAAAAGTTGCTGTATGCAGATGACCTCAAAGTGTTTCGTGTTGTTTCCTCTGCCATCGATTGCGTCGCCCTGCAGCAGGATATCTGCGCTATTAACGAATGGTGTGTTAGGAACGGGATGAAGGTGAATGAAGAGAAATGCAACGTCATCAGCTTCTCTAAGAAACAGGACACGATTCACTACCGATATGAGATGAATTCACACTTGTTAACTCGTGTCGACTGCATCAAAGACCTCGGCGTAATGATGGACCACAAGCTCACCTTCGACAAGCATGTCGCTGTCACTTCCGCTAAGGCCTTTGCAACGCTGGGATTCCTTCGACGTAACACGGTGGACTTCGAGAACATTCGGGCACTTAAAACGCTGTACATCTCTCTGGTACGAAGTATTCTCGAGTATGCTGTGCAAGTCTGGGCACCGCATTACGCAGTTCTGTGTGACCGCTTGGAGAAAGTGCAGAAAAGCTTTACACTATACGCTCTACGTCGCCTGCCCTGGAGGAACCCTGCGTACCTAACAAGTTACGATGACCGCCGAAGATTACTACAATTAGAATCTCTAGAACATCGCCGGATTTTCCTGCAACGTCTGTTTGTGTTTGACGTTCTTACAAACCGAGTAGACTGCCCGGAGATCCGTCAGAAAATGAGTCTTCACGAGCCCCAACGTGCGCTGAGAACCTACCTGCCGTTTAGGATCGCTAGACACACTACCGTTTACGGACAAAACCACCCGATCGATCGCTGCTGCCGTTATTTCAACCCAGTTTGGTGCTTTTTTAATTTCGACATGACAAAAGAACTATTTAAAACTAAAATTAGAAACGTGTTGTGACGTACCTTTATGTTTTTAATGTTTTATATCTGTTTATACGTTTAGTTTATAAGTATATACAGTCTGTGCGGCATAATGCCGAAGACGGTGACAAATAAATAACTATACATCTGTTCTCTGTGCCTACACCACGGTTCATTGTTCTAAGAAATATAAAATTGCATGCGACATTCCCTCGTTTTTGCATGATTGAGTAAGATTTATTGTTTCCTTTCTTGAGGTTTCAGCTGTAATGTCTTTCTCGATTTGTCATCCGTCCATCCATCCAGGCGGGGTGATTGCTCGAACCACCCCAAAGATGATAGAACATGGGTGCATTTCCTTTTCTCCCCCAGCAGTGTTTCACATCAGTAACAACTCAAATCAATAAAGATTGTTGTTCCAATCAGACTGTTGTCTTTTCGGTTTGTTTTTCTTTTTGGCTATTTTACTGCATTCGAGGAGAGGATATCGATTCCATTGTCATCATTTTGAGGGAAAATCCATCTTCTTGTTTTAACGAAAACTTGTCTCAGAATCAACTTTGTTCCAGCCTTCGTTAGTTCAGCCGGAAAAAGGTTCCTGTAAAATTGAATTTAATTTACTATCATCAACCTAACCTAATAAGTCGCCCCTTTTCTGGAGTCACTTTTGAATTTCTTCGAGCTAAAATCTATCGGACGAAATCTTGCCCAGTCAGGGGTCCACCTTTTCACAGGTAATTAGTTTGGTTCGGGTGCTTTAAAAAGGGAGCACCAGCTTCTCTTTTTCGGCGAGAACGATAAATTCAAACTAATTAGCATCTTTTTTCCCCTCCCGCAACCGGTTCTAGCACCCGTGTATTTATTTCATCAAATTTTAATTCGTTTGATTCTCTGGAAGCGATACCGCGCCAACCGACAACATCCCGAAAAAACGGGGGGAAAAGTGTGTTTCTGTGGCCGCGCGGCTTCTTCGAACAACTTCCTGAATTACGAAATTTTATGACCCCGTTGGCGGTAGTAAATTCGCGCGATTTTGTTTATCGAGATTTTATTAAAATTTCGTTTCATAATTAGGGATTCTTGGAAAAATGCTTCAACCAGAAAAAAAAATAACTTATTCACCCTTTATGAATGAAATTTTTACTACTTTGAAAGGTTGCCCTGCAAAATCTTCAATATCACTCCATAATTTAATGCACTTTCGCGGTATTCTATTACGAAGTACGCGCCCATTAATCAAGCTTATCTCGTGTATTCTTATCCTTCATCAGTACTTGTCGGATCCAACTTGTGTATTTGTGCGTGTGTGTGCACACCTCTTTTTTCTCGCTCCCAACTCGCGCAAATCTTTAAACACGTACAAGGTGAGACACATGTTTCCTCCACCGTGTCCCTTTTCACCCAACCTCTCCGGAAAACCCCCTCCCACCATCCAAAATCCCATAAATTAAGCTTTAATTGAAAAGTTAATCGCGTCGATAACTCCTACTTAACACCACCGACCGATCGCCGAGCCGAGGAGAGCCCACTCCGTATGGTATTACAAGTCCCCGGCAGACCGCGCTTAAGGTGCAAGTCACCCTCGGTTGGACCCATCATCTGCGTTCCAATGGCGACCCTGGACCACAACAACAAAAACACACACACACACACGAGCGAAAAAGAAAAGGCTGGTTTACATTTTGATTGTTATCACCTCTCATCTGCCGGGACACGATGAAGAAGCTGGAGTACCTTAACCCTTAATTTTAAGGTTCAAAACATACCTACACAAAAAAAAAACAAATATACATTTCTGAACATGACAAAATTTAACCTGGAATTATTGGATACTTTAAAAATTTAAAACTAAATGATTGTTCAAGGGTTACGACAGGTTTGCAAGAGCCGGAACCCGGAGTGACCCCGTCTGGTGGCGCTCGGGCCGGCCGCGTCAAATATGGCGCCCTGTGGCGAGTTCTGGGACGCGGCTCTCTGTTGACGCAGAACATGGAAAGGGTTGATCGGCGAGAATTTGATATGCTTCGGTAAGGTGGAGCTCTCAATCGATGTTAACAGTTGTTTTCGAACGGAATCGGTGGTTGCTGTTAATGAAAATCAAACTGAATCCACCTGTAAGAAGGTGTGGTCTTCCTCAATTTGTTTGACGGGTTTTCAATAGAATTCCGTTCAAGGCAGTGTTTGCCCAGTTTGTCAGAGTGTCTATGAAATATCTTTTTTTAACTACAATAAGATTTTTTGGGGCTTGATTTTGTTAATTTATTTGAAATTTCATGGCTTGGTCTAAAATACGAAGCAAAGAAAATTATCCAATTTTAGACCTTCTCAAAAATTAAGCATAATTTTTAAATTTTGAAATTATTTTTTATTGAAAAGAGCACAAAATTTCACAAAATTTTCAATTTTTAACATTGAGAATCGCATCAATAGTTTCCGAGATATAATTTGAAAAAGAATATTTATATGTCGTCACCGTCGTGCTAACTTGTCGTATGTCCATTTTGGGCCAAATTGAGTTAAGAACGCCATTTTGTGCAGCTCACAATGCCTTATCTTTTGATCTTCACAGATCCCCAAAATTCGATTTCAATCCTGAGATATTCAACGAAATCCGAAAAAAAAATCCGTGCATTTTTGTCACTTCCTGAAAATTGATGTAAATGCGACAACTGGCCAAAGGGATTGCAGGTCAGAACGCGTTTGACGCACGTACAAGTTAGACTACCGTAAACATTAACAAACATTAAACATACACATTAAACATTAAACATTAAACAAATTTTGTAATTACAACTCGGGACTCCAGCAACCAACTTTAACCAAACTTCGGGACAATGCACAGAATGGTCAGCCAAACAAAACGTGTTTGTTTTTGTTTACATTGTGTGCTCTAGTTAATCAAGGTCAAACTTTAAAACGCGTGCGACAAGATAGCACGACGACGTCGATATACAGCAATTCCCCGCGATAAGAGAACGGAAAAAAAACAATAATTTGGGCTTAATTTGTTTTCTGGGGGATCCTTGGCCGAAATAATTAGACCCGTGTTTTTGGGTTTGGCCATCAGAGTGACCTACGCTGTGTTAGGGTGGTCTAAAAAATGGTAATTTTCGTCGATTTTTGCAAAAATCACTTTTCAACCGATTTCAGCTGCCTTGGACGCAAATGAAAGGTGAGTCGTTGGCCTTTCTAGGAAAAATACCGTAAACTGGGGTGACTTTGATAGCCCGGGGTGACATTGATAGAAATTTGATTTGACCACTAATTTTGATACATCCAATGTAACAGTCACATTTTTGCATATGTGTTCGATAATAAGCTATCCCTTAATGCTTACATAGTTAAAATTCTCAAAAATGTTTAGATACTTATTTGACGGGCTATTGAAAAACCTATCAAAGTCACCCCGGGCTATCAAAGTCACCCCAGTTTACGGTAGTTAAAAGTTTCAAAACTTAGCCAAACATTTGAAAATGACGTATGAAACTTTAAAATGCGGTTTTGACGGTGTCTAGACCAAAGAGCTTAGGTCTGGAAATATTTTTGTTGGATTCCTCGGATATTTTCACGCAACATACTAAAAAATGGGAGAAGTTCATTTACAGTTGGGCGTCCAATTTTCCCGGGTTTTGAATTTCCCGGGAAACGGGAAAATATTTTTTGAATCCCGGGAATTCCGGGATCCCAGGAAATTTTTGAAGCGGTCATAAAATCCATGTTTTCATTATATTTGTTATGTTTTTCTAGCTTAAATCATCGAATTAGATCAAAACTGTTGATTGGTGATAAGCTACACTTAAATTTGAACAAGGATACACTATAAAAAATAAATAAAATTACATTACACTCAAACCCCGATGGTTTAACACCAACTGTTGTCAAACGAACGGGGTCACTTTTTAGTTTGACACCCCTTTTACACAGAGTTCACACACACTGCCAAACGATTGTTGTGATAGTGTGCGTGAGCGCTGTGTAAAAAGTGACAGTTTGTCACTTTTTCGTTTGACTTTGACCAACCAATG
This sequence comes from Culex pipiens pallens, assembly GCF_016801865.2. Lineage (NCBI taxonomy): Eukaryota > Metazoa > Arthropoda > Insecta > Diptera > Culicidae > Culex > Culex pipiens. The sequence goes on along the minus strand of NC_068937.1, from coordinate 39,688,396 downwards.
GGGTACAAACTAAAAAAGTGTCAAACGAAAAAGTGATCAACCACCGGGGGTTGAGTGTAGACGTAATTGCAAATCTAACGTAAAATACAAGCATGTAAATTCAAAACATGCGTAACATTTTGTGTTCTTGAACATAAATGGATTAATTTTCTTGTGCATTCACGGACACATCTAAGGAATTGTCATATTCACGCATTCTTGATGCACATACCTAGAGCGTGTTATTTGTTGTAATTTTCAAGCAAATCAAACCCAATTTTATTTGAACTCAGATATTTCACTTGACCGTGCAGTGAAACGCCATGTTGAATTTAGCTGACGGATGGTGCGCTTGAGCCCAAATTTCATTTTGCGAAACCTTTGAAACAGCAGTACCTATCTTTCACTGAGTATCAGAAGAACGTTATTGTACGATCAGTTCCTAGCTGGACTCGGTCGCTGGAAACGACCGGCGACTCAACGACCGACGAAATAGTTGCAGATGCGGGCAAAAAATGTCAAAATCTCTTCCCCCCTCACTTCGTCTCACCATCCAGCTGCAGTTTTGTTGACAAACAAACGGAGCACGCGGTCGCATGATGGCGGGACATCGAGCCAGAATTAGGGGTGATCATGTGATTAAGAATGAAAGTTTTTTCAAGAAAAATAATATTTTCCCGACCGAATAAAAAAAATTGCGAGCATGTTCAAACAATTATTTCTGATGTCGGAGAATTGATAAAAAAGCAAAATTTTAATCCTTATTTTTTCTATAAATTGAATTTTTTCACTCCAACTGGGAACCCCCCAGGTCTATCCACGACCGTTTCCAATGACAGTGAAAAGATGCCAGAAAATCCAGCTACGAGCTAAATCCACAATACTACTACTTATATTTTCAACTTTATAACTGTTTTCAACTTTAGTCAAATTTGAAAGTTGAAACTTTGTTAAAAAGAAGATATCGCGGCCCATATTTTGGTCACCTCTGAATTATAAGTTCACGACACAAATCTTCATAAATAACAACACCTGGTAAATATTGAAACTTTTGACAGTGTTGCCAAAACATAATTTGAAAACTATTTGATGAATGAAACTCTAAGCCAAATAAATTTTTAAATTTGAAGATTTAAAATTTTTATTTTTTTAAAAGAAACAAAAATAAATATACACAAAAATATAATTGTTTTGAAACCGCTGCAACCATGCCTGGATAGGGTTTTACCCAAGGGAATGATTGAACGAGAGGAATCACAAATCCGCATAAATAATTTCAAGATTGTTCAGGTGTAAACCGAAAACGCGATCAAAAATTAAAGTGAAAGAATAAAGCGTCTAACTGCTTATTTAATTGTCGGTGTACAGGACGCCGCACTGTTTTAACATTTTCTGGCGTACATTAAATTTTGCAGCCCAAAACCAGTAATTGAATTGGAAAATTAAAATTCTTTATCAAATTTTCTTTTCATGATTTGTGTGCACCTACGTCGAAGACCAAGATTGTTTACTTTTTGCTCTTTGGTCTGACAGTCTTGGTCTGACAGATTTGGTCTGACAGCTCTATCATGGATTTTGGTCTGGTCTAGGCGAGGGATAGGACACAGCACCTTCCTGGTTTTACCTGAGTAAACTTAGTTGAAAATGATTTAGCTAGATTTTCTTTTCGAATTTTAAAAACATAAATCAAAATCAAATATTTATACGGGAAATATGACAGTTTAAATATCTATACTATAAAACTCTTGTTCAAATCAAATAGAATTTTTACAACAGTCAAATATTAGAAAACGATTTTCAAAAGATTCTATCCACTCACCTTTACACTCGTTCGATTCCCTTGCGTTCGCCCGCCCCCACGGCCTATCAAAGTGGAACGGCTTGCAGCGCTCACAGTCCCTGCCGGCCGTGTTGTGCTTGCAGTCGCAGGCCAGCTCCCCGTCCCGCCCCGTCACGCACTTTGACCCGTGCCCGTTGCACTTGCAGCGCCCGCCCACGGCAAAGTCCGACACCGCGTAGTGGTGGGTGAGCGTCGGCGGGCTCGAGGTGGCGATCGTCGAGCTGTCATTTTCCAGCGAGTTTTTGTACTGCCGGAAGGAGGGCGGGACTTGGGGGGAACCTAGGAGGAGCAGGTCTTCGATGGACTCCTGGGGCATTTGGAGCCGGTGGAAGACGATGCGGATGTCGGTGGCGGTGACCCAGTCCTGGAGGACGGGGGAGGAGTCGAAGTCGGAGGCGGAGGGGCGACCTTCGAGGGTGCTGAAGGCGATCCGGGAGCCTTGGATGCCGGTGGATTCGCCCATGTGACGGTGGGCGTCGGTGCAGCGGGCTTCCTGCTCGTTGGACTTGGTGATGGTGGCGCGGTTTGGACGGCCGTAGACCCGACGGCACTGGGAGCTGTAGAACTGGAAGGGTTGCCAGGTTTTGCCAAAGTCGGCGCTTTTGTAGATCGCCATGGAGTCCGGTTTGACGGCTCCCGGACAGAAGGTCAAGCTGACGTACGTTAGTTCGTACTTTTTGCCGAGGGATAGCGTGAGGGAGACGTTGTCCGGGGGTTCGTTGATGCCGAGCGGGGTTGGGAAGGGTTCCGAGCGCCAGCAGGTGACGTTGTTGGAGTTGTTGACGTCGGTTAGGGCGGAGGCGGGGAAGCGTTTGCGCGGGACGGAGTCATCGCACTGGTGACACGGACCGAGCAGCTCCGGACTGTCGCAGACTTCAACGGGTCCGCGGAGGCCGCAGGTGGAGGACGCCACGATGGGGACCCCGAAGGCGGCGTTCACAAAGTCCGGAACGCAGCGCCGGGGTCGGTCTTCGTCGTAGCACGGATCGTACTGGGACTGTTGCACGGAGGGAAACATTTTCAGGTAACCGTCCGGGGAAGCGCTGGTCACGGTCAGGACCCCGCACAGAATGCCAAACAACACGGTCGCGCTCATTGTTCGCACATAAATTACGTTCCGAGGTTAAAAATCTGTTTTTCTCATGAAATTTTAATTAATTACTATTGTTGCATACTTTCAGGAGGGGGCGCGACAACGTAGAGGGCGGAACGACGGACACGGAATTTTAATTAACACACTTTCCCCATTATTACCCCGCCCACACACAAACAAACGTTGCCCAAGTTGTAAATCGATTTCGGCTTATCAGGCATAACCAGCGCCACCGACCACGGATAATTAATCAACAGCCGGTACCGCTCTGTCGACGAGCTTGTTTCCCGGTCCAACCCACACTCCAATCATCCACCAATTATCACCACATTCTAAAATTCACACCACTAATCCCGCCGACACCTGCCTCCCACTTATCCCGCCAATCGCCCGACAATGTCGGACTGGTTGTCGACCTCGTTGCGACAAAACCACGCGACGAACCAGCGGACCAAAACAAAAACGGACAACCCGGCGCGACACACGACGAACGGCACGAAGCAAAGGAGGTCGACAAAGTCGACGTCAGCTTGTCTAGTCGCGCTTGGACGGAAGTCGGAACTCGCGCGTAAAAGGATACCCGCCACAAAGGATCCACCGTTTCGTCTGGCTGGATGATGCAGACTGACTGACTGACTGACGGCGGCACCGTTTGTTCCTCTGTACCGACGGATGATTCGGGACTAAACGCCGCACGGCAAGAAAAAGCAGATGTTGTGCAGAAAAACCCTCAGTACGAGCGAGTGAGCAAGAGATGCGAAGAGCTCTACAGGTTTTTCGGAAAAGGGAAATTTTGCGCCCGATGTCGGGCAGGATCTTGGGGCGGGGAAGGGGAGGAGCGGCGGCGGCGTGGTCAGAATTTTCCCGCAGCTTCTTTATCGGCTTGGATGCTGTACGCGCGTGCATCGGCTACCGTACCGTACGATGGATGACGAGCGCTCGTGAGAGAGGAGAGCAGACTCTCCGCTCGATCTCTCTTTCTCTCGCGAGAATTTTCGGAGGGAAATTTTCGGTGAGATCGGCGAATTTCGCACGGGGTGAAAGCATGCGGCGAACGGTTTAAAGGGACTTTGATCGGTGTTTTTGTTTTGCATCGCATCCTTCGGCGAGTTCAACTACTTTCGGTTTCTCACGGCAGGCTGAGAGAGAGGGAACTCGCGAGAGCGAGAGAAGTTTAAACATGCAGAAGAGAGCCATTTGATGGGAGAGAGTGAGTGCGAGTGAGCGTGAGAAGCGCGATGCCGGTGCGTGAAAAACACTTGCTCACGACGGTGAGAAGAAGTGAGAAGTGAGCGAGCGGTAGGATGGGGGAAAGAGAGAGCGAATAGGCGAGGGAGGCAACAGGTGTATCGGTGAGGGAGGGTGCACCCAAACGAAAGATTTGAGGCATAAAATGTTGATATGCCGAAAGGAGCTATTTTTCATCACCCATTTGTGCATACTAACCAAACTTTGAAAAATTGTAACACGGCCTTAGAAGAATAGTTATTTCACTGTTTAAAGAAATCTTTAATTTAGGATATGATTTAATCTTTAAATTAATGGAAAATTGCTTGATTTATATGATATATGTTTTTTTTTTCGAAAAAACAGTATTTTTCCATAAGTCAAAAATAATAGCTCTTAAATTATAACTGGTATTATGAATAAAATTGCAACGCTTCCACCACAGACAAACAGACGTAAATCTCTTTTTAATTCCATCAATCAGGAATATAACGGCTGATTTGAATTTAAACTTAGTTCTCGGATTATCCACCAGAATAGGATGGCGCTGCAATCAAGGCACACTTTCAAATGACGTTTAAGCTAGCGCGCCAAAAGTTTTGTTTTTTTTCTGCTGCTACTTGAGTGTGAGGATGGACCAGTTTGGAGAAGATTGATCGGTGGAATTTTTGGATCCGGACCCGCCACCGGGTGTGGATTCCTCTGAATGGTCTGTTGAGCATTTAGATAATCCTCAATCCTTCCCGGCCGAACCGTTAGAAGAAGAGACGCCGGATTGATTTGAAAGTTTTATCACAAAACACGAGCTACAGGATGAAGATATGCCGGATGCGAACTGCGGAAGTCTACTGCTAGACCGACACGAGCCACTGGACGAAGAAATGCCGGAAGCTACGAGTAACGATTCCGGTGTTCTGAACATCGGAAGATTCTTAGGCAATTCCAACAACGAGACGCCGTCCCATTCAGCTGATTTTGTTATTTCATCCGTCGGCGTTGGTAAATTTCAACTAGATCTTGAATGAATGCAATTAGAAACTGAATTTGGTCTACATTATAGATGGTGTACCCCAACTTGACCAGGTGAATGGGTTAGGCAATGCAGTGTCCACCGGAATCGCCTCGCCAACCTCGAGCACGCAAGAGACCGCGAGAATCTTGACTCCGTCGTGGTTCTCAAATCCGGCCTTCGTGAATGACGCGGTGTCCAGCGATGGCAGTTGCGCGACCCGGCCGACTTCGAGGACGCAAGAGACCGCGAGAATCTTTACTCCGTCGTGGTCCTCAAATCCGGCCTTCGTGAATGACGCGGTATCCAGCGATGGCAATTGCGCTTACCACGATTTCAGCAACTCGGTATTGACAACCCGGCCGACCTCGAGAATGTTGACTCCGTCGTGGCCCTCAAATCCGTCCCTCATGGATGAACCGGTGTCCAGCGATGGCAATTGCGCGACCCGGCCGACTTCGAGCACGAGTCTACCAAACAGCGTTTCTCGTGAAGAGTCGATCGTTTACAGCATCGTATGGCCATCCCCGCAATCTCCGAACCGTGTTGATATCATCAAACGAGACCACGCGGAGCCACCTCGTGACCCCACTCTTTATGATGACTTCGGCCCAACAAACTACAAACAATTGTACAACATGGCCACTGGTAAGGTTGAAGATGCAGGTATAGACCGTCGACAACAAGGTCAACCTGGTCTCATACGATTATTTGGTTGCTTGCAAGTGGACTAAATTGCTTGCCGAGAAGGTAGCTTAACCTCACGCCAAGAAATTTATTATTTAAACTCATGGCCAATTTGTGGGCATTGTTCACAAACAGCGCAGGAATACCCAAACCACCCTCAAACTGGTGCATCTTTCCATCAACCTCTGCAGCCTACACGAATGTTTCCTCGGCAAGATTTACCTAGTGCATGGCCGCAAACGGACGCGGACGTGGACCGTCTGCGTGAGTTAAGAATTTGAACTTCTTGCATTCTTCTCACATGTTGGTAAACAAATGTAAATGTTAGTAAACAAATCTCCCTCCTCAACAAGAGTGACCGCGTTCACTAACACACTAACCAATTCTCATATACAGTGATGCTTATTGCTAGTATTGGCCACCAGATCGAGCTACTAGCTAACCTTTTTCCATTTTTTTTGTGATTGATGGATTTTCGTTAAGAGGCAGTATTTGTAGATTCTGCTCGGTTTGTTCTAGAGGTCGTATCGAGGTGCTCCGATTTGGATGAAACTTTCAGGGTTTGTTTGTCTATACATGAGATGAACTCATGCCAAATATGAGCCCTCTACGACAAAGGGAAGTGGGGTAAAACGGGCATTGAAGTTTGAGGTCCAAAAAATATGAAAAATCTTAAAATTGCTCACATTTCCGTAAAACTTCATCAATTCCAACTCTCTTAGATGCATTCGAATGGTCTTTTTAAGCCCTTTAAAACGTGCTATAGACATCCAGGATTGGTTTGACTTTTTCTCATAGCTTTTGCAAATTACTGTTAAAAATGGATTTTTTTAAAACCTTAATAACTTTTCCCAACAGCCTCCAACACCAATACTCCCATAGGTCAAAAGTTAGGGAATTTCATGGACTATAAGCTTACGGTATTAACTTTTTGGCCAATCGCAGTTTTTCTCATAGTTTGACGATTTTTCTAGAACAAAAATTTTACAACGTTAGTTTTTGCCCTGTAGGCCTCCATAGCGGGACTTTTTGGTCTCAATTTTGACATATTCGGAATCCTTGGACAATTTCACGTAAGTTAGAAGTATTGGAGTTGTAATATTGCTTTAAAAAATAATTAAATAAAACATTTTTGAAAAAAGAAATAGATCTTATTTACCCTATGCTCAATACGTCAAATGCTGTATCAAGTAGGCGAAAACTTGTTTTACCCTTAATCCGACAAAATGCTAAATAATATTTTAATTAATTCTAAATGGCATTTTTTACAATCAAATTCAAAATTACAACACCTCAACCTAATGTAAAATTTTCTGAGGATTCCGAATATGTCAAAATTGAGACCAAAAAGTGCCGCTATGGAGGCCTACAAGGCAAAAACTAACGTTGTAAAATTTTTGTTCTAGAAAAATCGTCAAACTATGAGAAAAACTGCGATTGGCCAAAAAGTTAATACCGTAGGTTTATAGTCCATGAAATTCCCTAACTTTTGACCTATGGGAGTATGGGTGTTGGAGGCTGTTGCAAAAAGATATTAAGGTTTTAAAAAAATCCATTTTTAACAGTAATTTGCAAAAGCTATGAGAAAAAGTCAAACCAATCCTGGATGTCTATAGCACGTTTTGAGGGGCTTCAAAAGATCATTCGAATGCATCTAAGAGAGTTGGAGTTGATGAAGTTTTACGGAAATGCGAGCAATTTTAAAATTTTCATGTTTTTTGGACCTCAAACTTCAAAGTCCGTTTTACCCCACTTCCCTTTGTAGTAGAGGGCTCATATTTGGCATGAGTTCATCTCATGTATAGACAAACAAACCCTGAAAGTTTCATCCAAATCGGAGCACCTCGATACGACCTGTTTCACATCGGTGAAAAACTCGCGCTTAAATTTGTTCAATGACTTACGTCTGTTTGTCTGTGCTTCCACATTCTAGTCACTTCATGAAAAAGTGTGATTTTTTAAATTCTTTGAATTGGCACTATTAATAAAATCATGTTTTAACAAAAATTGAAGAAAAATATCCTACGATTTTGCTGCAAAGTCTTCACTACTGAACAAACATTTGCCTTTGTAAAAAAACAAATATGTAGAAAAAACGACACTGAACCGGCTCAGCTATATCTAAAAGTAAAATGAACCTGAAAATGGCAAAAAAAGTTCTTTTGATTTTACAGAAATAATGATTTTACAGAAATAATGAAATCATTAATTTAGAATGTGATTTAATCTTTGAATTAATGGAAAATTGCTTGATTTATATGATATATGTTTTTTCGAAAAAACAGTATTTTTCAATAAGTCAAAAATTGAAGAAAAATGTCCTACAATTTTGCTGCAAAGTCTTCACTATTGAACAAACATTTGCCTTTGTAAAAAAAAAACAAATATGCAGGAAAAACGACACTGAACCGGCTCAGCTCTAAAAGTAAAGTGAACCTGAAAATGGCAAAAAAAAAAATCTTTTGATTTTACAGAAATAATGAAATTTTTTTATCTACCCTTATTTCGATTTTTTTTAATTATTGGGTCGTTTTCCTCCAACTCACACAGCAGTTGCCCCGACCCCGATTTTCGTGAAACTTTGCTTAAGGGGTAATTTTGGTCCCTGATTTTGAATTCGAGTTCCATTTTTCGATATCTCGTGACGGTGAGGCGGTACGGTCTCTTTCATTTTTCAGATTTTTTTCAAAGACATGTTTTTCAGTGATTTAAAGCTCGAAACCGTGAAGAGATAGAACTTTTGTGTCAAATTGGACGCTCGATTTGGTGGCGTACTAAAAATTACGAAAAAAACGTATTTTTCTTCAAAAGGAGTTAAAAAAAAGTTTTAAAATCGCTGCCATTTCCCGTTACTCAACTGTCAAAAATCGGGGAATATGTAATTTTTTCATTTGAAAAAAATACATTTCAAAATTTTAATTTTTTTTAAAGAAGTATACACTTCATGCCCTTTTGTCTTGCATTCCAAAACTTTTCGAATCTATTATAAACGAAAAATCTTTCAGCATGTAAAATATCGCATCACATGTAAACAGAACGACTTTTTTAAAGGCCGCTCTGCTAGCACCAATCTTTTGGAATTTGTAAATTTTACACTGAATACTCAATTCTCAATTTTGAAAAAAATATTGAAAATAATATTTTTTTTATCTCAGATTCTCAAATCAGAAAAAATGTTAAAACAAAAATAAAAAGAAACTCTCGAATGCTTGTTTGACTTAAAACTGATGCATTTTATAAAAAAAAATCAATTGTTTTTACTTTATTTTTTTATACTTTCCAATAATGATGCCTTTCTCACTACTCTCCAAATTTGATCACAACAGCGGATCCTCAAATACTTTTAATTTTAAGCCTCTTTTTGGCCTTCACAGATCCCGAAATTTAGGTTTCAATCCTGAGATATTCAATAAAACCACCACTCCCTCTTAATTTGATAATCTTGTCGTACATCATAATAATAATGACGAAAAAACGAAACTATTGGCACTACGCCCCCCGGGGCATGGCCTTCCTCTAACGTGGGATTTCTGCTCCAGCGCTTCTGACGAGACAGGAGAAACCGGGACCGACGTTTTTACTTCACCATCCGATAGAAGCTCAGTGGATAAGGCGGGAATCGAACCCGCGTCTCATAGCATCATCGGGATCGGCAGCCGAAGCCGCTACCCCTGCGCCACGAGACCCACTAATGACACACCTTGAAAATTGATGTAAGTGCGACAATTGTCCAAAAGGGATTTCAGATCAGAACTCGTTTGATACACGTATTTGCCCGACTACTGAAAACATTTGTAATTATAACTCGGGACTCCGGTAACCAAATTCAACCAAACTTCAGGACAATGTACATAATGGTTAACTTAACAAAACATGTTTGTTAATGTTTACATTGCGTGGTTTTTTGTTTATTCAAGGTCAAACATGAAAACGCGTTTATCTCGGAACGTCAAAAAGCAACGTGCGACAAGATAACGTAACCTAACCTTCAAATATTATTTTTTCAGAGTTGTCAGATATTCAAACTCTCGGACAACAAAAATACTTCAAACAACCAAATAATCAATAATATTTTTTCTGCTAGGTGCATCTCATCGATAAAACCTAGTTTGCAATGGTTTCCTATTTTTATGCAAATTGAAGCATTCCTTTCCCAACCATATCTCCATTTCAACCAGTTGGCACACAATAGGGTCATCTGGACTTGTTCTTGAAAACAAAAAGTAAAATAAAACAAAATGACAAGTAAACGCGACCTAAACTGCACAAAATGCAGCCAACTCGGGCCAACAAAGCCCAATAACATGCATTTCCAATGCATAGCATTTAGGAAGCATTGGCATAAAAATAAAAACATGAAAAAAGGGCCGACGAACAAATCGCGAGTCCGTTCGAAGGGCGCGCACATTATTGCGACAAAACGTTGCAGCATAATTTCAGCATATTTTTGCATTGCGATTTCAATTGTGGCGACCGCGACGGTGGAGACGACGACGTTCCCCGGAATGGTGCTGGTGGATCATACAGAGACCGGGGGCCCGCAGGAATATATGCAAATCCGATGTAAACTGTGCCGGCAAAAATGCGACAAAGAAACGATTTCCAGCTCTGTGGAGGAATTTTCATTGAACTGACGGGTGGACTCGATTCCAAGAGGGGCATTATCTGGGTAAAGGTTGTAATTCCAAAACGGCTGCATAAATGTACGACTTCAGTTCTTGATAACGATTTAAGTTTTCTTAAGAAACGAGCGTACGCCATAATGGTGGATGCCATAATATTTGACAGTTCGGCGTCAATTGCTTTTATAGCACTGTTGGGGCTTCTCGCTATAGTAAGCTTTGTAGATAAATTTTCCCCTAAACCACTGGACAACCGGAATGGCTGTTTTGAACCGGCGTGAAACAAAAACCACAATTAAGCGTCAAAACCGCGTCGGAACCGAACCACTTCAAAGTGGGGTTTCCACTAATGGATCCATGGCAACCCTGCAGGTTCCCCACCCCTGCTGGTTAGAGTCACCAGACCACAATTTTGTTCACAGTAGAAACCCACTGATTTGATACGTTTTTGTACGAAAGTTGCAAAAAAAATCTCAAGATTTCAGATTTTTAATTCGTATTTTTGATTGTTGTTTTTGTTGTAACTGTCAAAGTGTCCAAGAATCGGCAACTAATGATTCAACTTTCGATTTAAAAAAAACGAAACTTTTGTGAATTTTTACATCCCTTTTTGAGCATTCAAGGTCGTAAATGATGTCATTCTTTTTTTAACGATTACTGAAATAATTGAATTGAAATGAAAAATGCTTCCAAAAAAAAAAAAAACATGTAGAAAACCATTTTTTTGATTGAAGCTTGATTCAGAGTTGGATGTTTTTCAAAAACTAACAAGGCCGCCAATGGCCGGAATGATACTTGTCAGAGCCTTAACACATTAATTTTGATGAACAATTTTAGATATTGTGAGCTGAAAAATGAGATTTGTTTCACTTTGTAGCCATGCTCAATTTTAGAATATTCTTTGTATATAACTTTGAAATAGGGCTTAGTGATTCAAATGGCAAAATTACGAGGAAAATTGATTTTACGAAAATTTGTGAAGTTTTCTGGCATTGGAGTTGCAGAGTTTTGGAAATAGAAAGAGGTTGAAAATGTAGAGTTGTTTAAGATAGGGTTTTTTTTTACAAAATTTCAATTTCCAGGCATATTTTTGGGATTTTTTTCCTCTGGAATTTGTTGGGTATGCCAATTCAAGCAACTTTGGCGAAGACACAATCATTTTGAATTGCAAACGTTGAAAATACTCAGAGTATTTGTCTTTAAACTCAATATAACGTTTACCATGATTTTTTTCCGCTGAATCTGGATCTACCCTCATAATTAAGTCGAAGTGTCAAAATATAGATTTTTGGTCATATTTTGAGTTTTTCTGTAGAATAATTAAACCAAAATCAAAAATGATCAAAATTCGATTTTGTGGACACTGAGTGAATTTATATCAGAAAAATATTTTTTTTTTTGTCAATTTCATGATATTTTATCTCATAACCATTATTTTGGGTAAAAATGCAAGGAAATTAGGTCAATTAGATAAACATAAAAACTTTGAGCTCTGGAATGCTTTATTTCGTTTTTTTTTCTGTTCAATCATGAAGTTTTTCTAAATATGTGATTTTTATACTCAAAAACCTTAAAAAAACTGTTTATTTATAAATGCACAAACTCACATAAATATTAATGAAAAAATTACAGATATGTACCTTAAACTGAGACGAATTGGGACTATAGTTTGCATAGGAACAGCAATTTTTAAATCAATCAGCCTCAAATTATAAGGTACTAATTTTGTTTTTTTTTGTGTTTGTTAAAGAATCAATAATCTAGCAAGAATGAATAATACAGAAATATTACAGAAGCCAGATTTTTAAAAGGATATGAAATTATTCAAAACATTTTTTTATAATTTTAAGGAACTGTTTATGTTTAGGCTAGTACAAATTTTATTTAAAGTTTTTGTCCCCCCTGACCGCCTTCAAAGTTGGCCCGAAAAACCGGGGAAAAAAATGTTTCAAAAAACTTCAGATTTCAATGCAAATTTAATCAGCTGAATCCAATTTTTAATGCATTCCCCAACATTGAGAATCATTTTTAGCTAGGTTGGACTGATTTAAAAATATCATTTTTTTAAATTCGATGTTTACTACGCAAAAAGTTTTATTTATGCTAAAATTTTTGTTTTCGCTTACATTTTTTACATTCAATATTACGTCCTTTTGAAATGTTAGTCTTGATTAAACAAATTAAAATACACTCAACCCCCGGTGGTTGGTCACTTTTTCGTTTGACACTTTTTTAATTTGTACCCCGTTGGTTGGTCAAAGTCAAACTGAAAAGTGGCGAGCTGTCACTTTTTACACGGCGCTCACGCACACTATCAAAACAAACGTTTGGTAGAGAGTGTGAACTCCGTGTAAAAGGGGTGTCAAAACATCGAGGTTTGATTGTATTGTTTTCGAAAAGATGGGAAAACTTCACGAATGTTTCATATTTTAACATTGTAAATCGGAGCATGAATTGCTGAGATACCGACATTAGAAAACGGTGGGTTGTTTTGGTGAGACTTAGAAAACATCATTTTTTTTTGTTTAAATCTTTGCATGGCAATTTCTCAGCATTTAAGGGTCCTATCAACAAAGTTCAAAAAAGCTAAATTAGAAAATTTTATCAGGTTTTCAAAAATATTTTTTTCAAATGTGGACAAACATGTACATTTATTTAAAAAAAAACTGAAAAACTGCGACTATTTTCAAAAATGTTACCTGTGTGTGTGTGTGTGTGCAACCGACCAAACGGGACCACGCGGTCGCTTCTTACAAATTGAATTGTTTCCATGTATTTTAGATTTACATTTTATACATGCAAATAACTCGCATAGGCATTTGGATGGTGTTAGCTCTGCCGAGCTTCGGTGACCCATTTCTACGCAGGCTAGCCGTGCGCGAGGTACCTCAGCTTGAATCGACAAGCCCCGTCCTAAAGAACGTTTGCATCAATCGGATTCAAACGTTATTTAGAACTTCTGAACCCTTGTCAAATGGACAAGGACCCAGCACGTATATAGTTTTAGTGATAACAGTGTTCTTAATTCCAGTCGTAGCTCACTTAGCCGTGATGGCTTAATGTTTTGCATTTTTGCTTAACAATCCAAAGGACGGGGGATCGAACCCCGACTCGAGCAACTTTGATTTTTCATTAATGTTCAGAGCTTCAATTTATGTTTCCTAAACTTTCTCGTTGGGAGCAGATGGGAATCGAACCCAGGACCATTCGCTTACAAAGCGAACAACATAACCAGTCAGCTACGGCTACTCCCATATAGTAATAATTTGGCGTGGTTGGCTTGAATGATGTGTGCGTATGTCAGAATATATGAAAAAATGGTTGTCTCATAAAAAGAACGAGCTCACCAGATAGCTTCTTTTCAAACGTCTTCAGGAGGCTTGTAACAACAGCAGACATCAGATTTGCTATGGAAAGCACGAGGCGAAATATGCCGGTTACCGCTTGGGCTGCTTCTGCTCGCCTCCGTCGTCCTCCTTTTCCACCTCTAAGCGAACTTGCCACGTAAAACGGTGCCGGCGCAGTAATCCGTGCCGACGGCTCCAATTCTTTTTCGCTCGCGAAAAACCTTGACCTTGACGGGGACCGTTCACGCTGTGAACGAAGACAGCCTCGCTCTCTGCGCTCGCCACCTTCCCAATTCGGACCAGGTCCAGCATGCTTCCGGTTGTTGTCTATTTCCCGGTCGAACCCATCACCACCCTGCTCTTCCGGGAAGTTTCGACGGCCACCCTGGAACGAGCACACGTCCTTGATTGAACCGTCCTCCTCCAGCACCGCGATCCATCCAGGCCGGATGTTAGAAAACCGCTTCACTTCCCGACGACTTTAACAAAATTCACTTTTTCTTCAAGACCAATAATTTCAAAGTTCGACTATTTTCAAAAAAGTTACCTAAACATTAATTCTATCTTGCTTTAATTCGAAAACGGTGCACGTTATCAAAATTTCACTAGAATACTTTTTGGTTGCAAATTCAATTTTGCATCGAAAAATAAAGTTGAAAAATGTTTGCGACCAGTATTTCGATTTTTTGAAAAAAATAAGTATTTATTAAAAATTTCATAGCTCGGTCAACAATTTTTTGAACATTCCGAAAATTTCTGACGAGTTGACATTTGATGTCCTTAAAACATATCAGAAATAAAAAAAAATAAAAAAATGTTTTTTTTTACAATTTAAGTTTCAGTGAAAAAAAGTGAAATAAAAAATACCCAATGTTTTTTACCGTGTATCATTTTTTTTCAAGTGTCCTTATCCATAACTTTAACTTTGCCGAAGACACCAAATCGATCAAAAAATCCTTCAAAAGATACAGATTTTTGAATTTCAGCTGCCAAATTTGTATGAACAAACTAATGATGCAAAATGGTTTCTTTGGGCATACCGAAGGCATAAAAAAAGTCAGAAGGATTAAAAAATACAAAAAATGATATCGTAAAGAATTGCTCAGGTGTCAAACCATCGGCATGCTACTGTAACACAAAAAGCTCTCACGGGACGCTTTTACACCTCTCAATCAAATTAATATCAATCGGATGTTGTGACTGCGCTGGACTGACAGCTTGTGAGCGCTTATCGCTTATTGTTCCAAATTTTAGCACTCCGGTGTTATCTGTGCAGCCAAACGTCACTCAACGGGAACGCTGCGTAAAATGCGTTAATTTCTCCGGAGGGCCAGGTTTTATTCCTCCCATGAATGCAAATTGGACACTGAAAGGTTCAAATATAAAAAAATAATACTCCTCTTTAATTGATTTGAAATGAAACAATATTTGTTGACATTTTATAGCAGCGCCCATTATGGCAAACCACCAAAACGTCAAACTCCACCTTTCAGTGCGTTGCGTCTAATGCCGTAGACAGCCGGGGCCGACGCTTTAAATTCGATCATATTTTATGAAAATTAATATCAACTTTCAGGGACCCCAAATGCGTGGCCGCGGGTATCGATTTTGAATGCGTCGACGACCACAATCTCAATATCTGGTCGGAGACTAATCAAAACTGTCCGGCGCATTCTTCACGCGTTTTTCCTTGTAAGGTTGAGGCTGCTTTTTGCCTCTTTCTTTGAATTTTTGTTTTATTAGCTGTTGGATAGTCGAGGCGCGTTTTTATTGATATTACTACTGTTGTTGGTTTTATTGTGCATATTTGGGATTGATTACTTAATTGAGGGAACCTTTTCTATTTTTGTTTTCGTTTTCTAAGGGGCAGTAGGTATAAACAAATTGTAAATCAATCGTGGCGCTTGAATGCGGATGGATTTGAAGTTGATTGGGATAAACCCGTTAAGCAGTTGTGGGGAACGGTGTAAACAGCTCTAAATTGCTGTTTTACGGTTGTTTACTAAACAATTGACGCTGCCGTCAACAGCTTCGGACAATTTTAATCCTAATAATGCAAAGTATAACGATTTATCAACAGCAACGGAGTCGATGTCCGAATCCGAATCTTTTTGAGGATTTAGAATCTGTGTTACAATTGAATTCGACAAACTCCTGGCTGGGCGTACACGGAAAAAAATGTGTTCCTCAAAATCGTGAACACACGTTCATGAAATTTTAACACATTGTTCGTGGTTCTCGAATTCGTGAACGCTTGTTCACGATTTTGGGAACACTTTTTCTACTACTCTGTGTACTAATTACGTTTGAGTTGGAGACGGACACTTTGGAGAACTAGAGACGACATCGAAGTCGAAGTCGGTTAGGTCGAATCTTTGTATTGCAAATTGCTGTTGGAATCAGAGTCGGTAAGTTGTTGTAGCCGATTGATTGCAGGTTGGTCCCTCAAGTTTTAGTCTCTACTGTCTTTACAGTAATCCTATTCAGCCCGTTGCTGCCTCGTTGTCGTCATCGTGTTCAGGTTTCGCTCTCAGCTTATCTGATACACCGCGATCGTCAGCGCCAGATTACCCGAGGTAGGTACCTACAAATTCACCCTCTAGCACCCTGCACTGGAGTCGGTAAGGTTTGCAAATTTTAAAGCCAGATTTGGTGTTGTACTGCCTCGGTACGGCGCGGCAAAGAATATATATGCTAAAATTAGCAACAGCCGACACATTTAGTCATCGATTAGCGGCGGCGTTAAACATAACCTCACTGTGCAGCGCTCTGCATGGGCAAAGCATGAACATGAGCAGTTGGTAACTACACCTCCAGAGTCCAAGGGAGTGCAATTTGAGGTAACGATTAATTCGAATGGCATGTTTTGTCAACCGGAATGATTTGTTGGGGTGGTTCGCGGCACGTGTGGTGGCATGATTTACATGTGGCACATGGGACTGCCAGAAAAGGAACGGGCTTTGAGTAGAGTGAGAATGACCGAATTCTAGGTGTGAGTCAGGCGCCACTGGAAGTTTCGGTGGGCGTTTTTGGACAGGGTGTGAGGTCCCAGATTTCTGGGTGATTAGTAATCTTGAAATTTAGGTTATGCTGAAGTATTTTGTTTTCAAGCTACAGATTCCGCTCCAGCAGGTCTCACGACCTTCCATCCTCAGTTTCCGATCAACGAAAACGATCTTTTCGTTGACGAAACATAATCTGTTTCGTCGTCCCACCTCCCCGGCATCACCCTATTGCAAAGTTCACAAAAAATACCTCTCAGATATTGTTAGGTGATCCGTCCCCACGGACTCACGGCAGATTGGATTACAAATTGGCCTCTTCCTGGCCAAAAGCTGGCCAACCAACCAGCCAAAGTCGATCAAGTAAAAGCACGCGCACTTTTTTTTTTCTTTTTTTTTTTTCGTGGAACCTAACCTCAACCTGTGCGACGGCGAAAAAGTCAAAGAGTCATTAATTTCGGTTGCCCTTTCCCGGGTTGCCCCATCGCGATCGTCGGTGGAGCCTAAACAGTAATTTTCGGCGGACCCCCAAAAACCAACAAGTGTCTTGTAACGGCCGTGCCAAATATATCGAGCCCGCTTTGGTGGACGGAAACAAGAGTTGACGGCGTAGTGGCGTCTTGGCGTATTTGGATTGTGGTTACAGCGTAAACCTCCGCGTCGTTTCAGCTCAGCTTGCTCAACATCCAGTCGATAAGAGGTTAGAGTCAGCCCTACAAGTAACAATTGCTATCGTGTTTGCCACTTTTGGTCGAATTTTGAGTAGACGATATGAGAATGCCAACAAAATTATTATCAAATTTGCGGCAAGAGATCACTGACAAACGTCAAAGTATGTCTAAGGTCGGTGATGTTGTGGCTGGAGAAAAGGGTGCGACCATGTCGCGATCGATCCTCCGCTGGTCGTGATTGTGGGGCAGAAGAGAACAAAAACAAAAAAAAAAAGAGCAACAACAAACAATGTCGATCGTAATCGGAGCTGGGACCTCAGTTTAGCGAAATCGGTTTCACGGGAATGAAGCTTGTAGCGATTATTTTTCTTTTGTGTGATTCTTCGATATATATATTGGAAATTTTATTATAGAGCAATTCCAGCTCAAATCAGAAATTTTTCTGGTACTTTTGTACCCGACCCTCTCCATTTTCAATGTAACATTGTAGACATGTTATCCTAGGCCTTTATAAGCCATTTTTGTGTAAATGAAGCCAATAGTACTCGAAAATAACATTTCAGAAGGGCGTAAAGTATTTAAATATTTTTGTATTTTGTAATTTAAAAATTACTGTATCTCGAAGCCGTTGCGTCGTATCAAAAAGTGGTCAAAGACAAACTTGTAGGAAATTGGACGGGCTTTCTGAAAAAATACACTGATACAAAAATACAAGCCACATCTATGAGATTTTTTGACTTTTAAGTCTAAAACTTAAATTCAAAGGTGATGTCACGATTTTTTTTCGTTCAAAATTTTTGAGGAAATAGCCTAAAATATAACCATTAACCAAACGACTGACGAAAAATGCAGGATGGTATTTACTAAAACTGTTTTTTTGAAAAGTGGTCTAAACGTCAAAATTTTTGAAAACCGGTATTGGGAATTGATTTTCAAGACAATTTTACATAAAAGTCTCCATATTGACCATTGTCCTATGTCCAATCCTTGGGAAGATGCAGCGGTTTTAAAAATTAAAATGTTGAAAAAAACGGGTTTTTAGTGGTTTTTGGCAATTTCTGTATGACAGACTTGGTTTTTCTGTCTCGTAAATATTTTTACCGGAAAGCTTGTCCAATTTCCCATAGGTTATGAGAAATTCTCTACCAAAACCGGAAATGGATTTTATTTGTATTTTTTGATTGGGCTCAAACTTTGTGGGGGCCTTCCTTATGACCAAAGAAGTTATTTTGTGTCATTGGTTCACCCATACAAGTCTCAATACAATTTTGGCAGCTGTCCATACAAAAATGGTACGTAAATATTCAAACAGCTGTAACTTTTGACTGAATTTTCTGATCAATTTGGTGTCTTCGGCAAAGTTGTAGGTATTGTTGAGGACTATGGAGAAAAAATAAGTACACGGAAAAAAATTGCAGATTTTTTAATCAACTTTTTTTCACAAAAACTCAATTTCCCAAAATATTTAACAGATTTAACAGATTCCCAAAAAGTGTCCACGTGGTTTATGGATGGTCCCTTGAATAACTTGAGTGTTTTAATAATCTCACCACCCGCAAATTTCATTTGTTGTTAACTCTCCGATAAGAGAACCGAATTTAAGGTCAATCTTGCTGATAATTTCGGCGAAATGTATTGTTTCTGAATGGCCCTCTTAAAGGTACACAGCAAAAAATTGTATAAATTTGGAAGGTGTAACTTTAGAAGGTTTAATATTGCCTCTTTAATGATGTAATTTTACCTCAACTTAGACTGCAAAAGCGACATTACTCAAGAATAGTGGTAAAACTTCAAATTTTCAGAGGTAAAATTACACATTTTTTTCTGACAAAAACGTTACTTAATCCACATTTAGGTTGTTGGTTCCTTCTTCTCATTTATAGAGTGATTTCAACCCCCCCTAAAGTGTCCACATGGTTTATGGATCTCCCCTAACGTGATCGTGGGTCTCGTGGCGCAGGGGTAGCGGCTTCGGCTGCCGATCCCGATGATGCTATGAGACGCGGGTTCGATTCCCGCCTTATCCACTTAGCTTCTATCGGATGGTGAAGTAAAACGTCGGTCCCGGTTTCTCCTGTCTCGTCAGAGGCGCTGGAGCAGAAATCCCACGTTAGAGGAAGGCCATGCCCCGGGGGGCGTAGTGCCAATAGTTTCGTTTCTAACGTGATCGCAGCACCTAAGAGGTCCTAATAAAAATAAGTTATGAGTAAAAACAAAACAGACTACCTACAGACTTTTTGTCAAGATTATACAGTAGGGTGGGTACGTTTTTCAAAAAGTTCTCCAATCAAGTTTTAGTATGGTTCCCCTTGTAGGGCATGCCCATAGGGACTTTCATGCCAAATAGGCGTCATCCATAAAGTATGTCACGCTAAAATCGGCCAAAATTAACCCCCCCTCCCCCCTATGTCACACTTTGTCACGCTGGCTCTGACCCCCCCTCGAAAAGTACGTCACGCTTTGTCGAACCCCCCCCCCCCCATTTTGATTTTTTGTTAATTATTGCAGGTTGAGTGTTGATTTTTTTTTTCAAAATATGATTTAAACATTTAAATCAATTATCAAAAAGTCTGTTTCTCAAAACCTTGTATCGTGTTTCTTTTATGAATATAGTTTATGAAACATTACTCTTTTAAACTTTTTCAAAATATATTTTAAGACTGAAAAAAATAGTCTAGCGTGACGTCAAAGTCTCACGGACCTCCTTCTCCCCCCTTGTCACACTTTGTCACACCCAACTGGCAGTCGCATGATTGTGATGCATGGCGGCATGAAAGTATATCAGAATCTGCATGAAATCTGTCCTCATGCATTTTTTGCGATATAGGAGTATGACATTTTTGCCCGTTACCGACAATTATCGACATTACCGACGGATTTTTGGTTGTATTTCACAAAAAAACACTTAGCAGAACGAGGATTGAACCACCAACTTCTTGGTTGTTGATCCGATACGCTACCACCGCGCCATGGACGATTGATGAAAAGTGAGTTAAAGAGCACCAACATATGCTTCTCCTTGGAGTGTTGCTCGGGGACGGGCCAGCATTATATGTGTTGGTGAGAACTGCAGATCGCTGAAATTTTTACACGCGGGCTAAAATGATCTAGGGGCTTGCTGCAAAAAATGTTATAAAATATGACATTTTCTGCAGCAAATCCACTGTTGCAGATTTTGAGATATATTTTTCCTTTGGGTGCACGCTTGCGACAACCCCCCCTCCCCCCTAGAGCGTGACGTACTTTATGGATGACGCCATATCAGCTCATTTGGTTGTAAACTGGCTGCGCGCATCGAGGTTAAAGTTTACATGGGAATTACTATGGGAAATTTGGACTTTTTGTTCAAACGCTCCTACAGGTCTGGGAAAATCACGCGCCAACTTCTGGTGTGGTCAGGCCTAAGGAGAATGGTCTGAAGAACACTTTTCCCGAAGAGAGCATATGGATTCGTTGTCCCTACACCCAAAGATAAAGAACGAGGGGATAGCCCTCACGAAAAGAAACGTGAGGAAAGTGCTATAAAGGAGAAAAGCTCGGAACTTAACCTCAAAGGTAAACAACCGAATGAACTTTTTTGACAGGTGTCAGTTCCGGCACTTAGCAATTAAAATAATAATTTTGTTCCGGATGTTCCGTTTCGCATGGACACAAACACTCCTGGTCACGGGGCAAGGACACGGCCACGGGAATGGCCAGGAACAGACACCTACACGGCCAGAGACACGAAAACGGCCAGAAGCACGGGCACGAACACGGGCAGGAGTCCGGACAAGGACACGGCCTAGAGCACGGCCACGGGAACGACCAGGAACAGGCAACTACGTGGTCAGGTGCACGTACACGAACACGGCCAGAAGCACGGACAAGCACACGAGCACTAATACGAAAAAAAACTCGGATTATGACGTTTCGCGTAATCGGAAGCAAATTCAAATTCAAAAAAATTCTAAGTCCCGATTTGACACCTGTCAAACCACTCAAATGGCACTCACAAAATGAATACTGAGTTCTTTGAGTTCATTTGCTACGTCACGGTTTTCTTGCCTATATTGCGAGAGTATAGTCCTCTCGCGTGTTCATTCGTTCATTGGAATAGTTCATCCTATGAGTGGCTTATATGGACTAACGACCGCCACTTAGTCACCGAACCATGGTGGCCCATACGGCAAAGGCACGGTTCATTATGCCGAAAGTCTTGGGTTCGAGTCTCGATACAGGTACTTTTTTTTTGATAGATGAACTTTTTTGGAAATGAACCATGAGTAAAGTACTCTCGGTAATTTCGGGATTTATCCTCCCCGTCCGCACACGGTACCATTTTACTACCGAATCGTGCTCTTTATCCTCTCGTATGCCGATGCCCAGTTCTGGGTGTAGACCTGGCGCATTGAAAAACAATCCGATGTCTCCGGAATCAACGGTTTTCTCTGAAAAAGCATCAAATTTTCCTTAGTATGCTATGAAAGCTTGATGAACACGGCGACGCCATATGTCGACGACGAATCGACGAATCGAATGAGGCCAACACGGTCAAAAATCAGTGACGAGATATTCCAGTGACATTGATTCGGTACACATGTCTACATACAGCCAAACACACAGACATTTGCTCAGCTGGTGATTCTGAGTCGATATGGAGCAATTCCAGCCCAAAACAGGAATTTTTCAGGTACTTTTTTCTCGACCCTCTCCGATTTCAATGAAACTTTGTAGACATGTTATCCTACGCTTATATAAGCCATTTTTGTGTATATGGAGCCAGTTCCACTCGATAATGACATTTGAGAAGGGCGTAAGTGTTTTAAATATTTTTGTAATTCGGAATTTAAATATTTCTGTATCTCGAAGCCGTTGCATCGTATTGTGGGATAGAATATTGCGCTACCCCTGTACCCGGCCAAATGTCAGTCGTGAGTGCCGTTGCGCTCCAGGCTAGCAGTGGTGTGAGTGACTTCCGTCAACCGTGAGTTCTCTTGAATCTGTCAAATCCTCGCGTGCTGAACACACACTGCTGGGGGCTTCTCGTCGGAGCCGGACGCACAATTGGCGATCCTGCCAGGTTTTTCACTTTTTTTTTCAGTGAAAAATAAATATTCTGGAGAAAAACGGTTCTGCCCTACGAGAAGCCCTCAACAGTGTTAAAAAAGTCTAAGTGTTTTTGATCAACGGTGGCGGAGAGTACACGGCGGTGGGTACTCTTTCTGTTAGAGGAAGGGTAAGTAGATTTTCTGTGTATTTTGATGCTGTGAAACAGCGTGGCTTAGCGACTGGACTCGTGGCCATTTGTGTATTGTTTTAAAGTGGACGGAAGATGGCTATTAGATCATTGGCAGATCCACTTCTTGAGTTTGGGAAGGTCCTATAAGTTATGGAATTCTCTGAAAATACGGCACATATTTTGTTGATTTTTTTTTGTCAGTCTCGATGGCAGGCAAAATAAGCCATGCATCAACGCTGATCGATCAAACGACTTTTGACCCAAATAACCTTGAGCAAGACCGATGTATCGAGTGTATGGCAGGGTGCAAGATTTTCTGGTTCACGGGAGGTGGTAAGAGATAACGCAAGAATTTAATGGGTTTTATAGAGATGAAGACGCTTGGGGCAGATCCTGCTTGTGTGGCGTTCCTCGGTGGAACGTCAACAAGTAGAAGGCGAGAAGTGGTCCGCCAAACCCCGGTGAGACGCTTGGGGCAGATCCTGCTTGTGTGGCGTTCCTTGGTGGAACGTCAACAAGTAGAAGGCGAGAAGTGGTCCGCCAAACCCCGGTGAGACGCTTGGGGCAGATCCTGCTTGTGTGGCGTTCCTCGGTGGAACGTCAACAAGTAGAAGGCGAGAAGTGGTCCGCCAAACCCCAGTGAGACGCTTGGGGCAGATCCTGCTTGTGTGGCGTTCCTCGGTGGAACGTCAACAAGTAGAAGGCGAGAAGTGGTCCGCCAAACCCCAGTGAGACGCTTGGGGCAGATCCTGCTTGTGTGACGTTCCTTGGTGGAACGTCAACAAGTAGAAGGCGAGAAGTGGTCCGCCAAACCCCGGTGAGATGCTTGGGGCAGATCCTGCTTGTGTGGCGTACCTCGGTAGAACGTCAACAAGTAGAAGGCGAGAAGTGGTCCGCCAAACCCCAGTGAGACGCTTGGGGCAGATCCTGCTTGTGTGGCGTTCCTCGGTGGAACGTCAACAAGTAGAAGGCGAGAAATGGTCCGCCAAACCCCAGTGAGACGCTTGGGGCAGATCCTGCTTGTGTGGCGTTCCTTGGTGGAACGTCAACAAGTAGAAGGTGAGAAGTGGTCCGCCAAACCCCAGTGAGACGCTTGGGGCAGATCCTGCTTGTGTGGCGTTCCTCGGTGGAACGTCAACAAGTAGAAGGCGAGAAGTGGTCCGCCAAACCCCAGTGAGACGCTTGGGGCAGATCCTGCTTGTGTGGCGTTCCTTGGTGGAACGTCAGCAAGTAGAAGGCGAGAAGTGGTCCGCCAAATCCCAGTAAGACGCTTGGGACAGATCCTGCATGTGTGGCGTACCTTGTAGGATCGTCAACATGTAAAAGGTGAGTGATTAGAGATCTGAACCGGTGATGTAAAAGAGAAATCGTAATAAGCTCTCGCCTATAAGCCCTGCAGAAAATGCATTTGTTGCGACAATTGTGAGCAAGCAGAGCATCATTTGGTAGCGGTGATGAGAAATGCTACGAAGCACGCATCCATAGTGCATGATAGTGCGATTGTGATGATTTACCATGTCTGGCCATGTGTCGACACTTCTTGTGTGGACATGTAAGAGGAGAGTACAAGCCAGGATGACACTGATTGTACTGAATAGAACAGCTGGTAATTTGTGAAATGGTCAGACCATTTCATTTGTTTTTTTTTTTCGCAAGAAAGAAAGAACATAAAAATCATCAAAATCATCAAGATGCTAACCAAAAAAAATAGGAAAATGCTACTAGTAGGGGATACTTGTAGGTCGCTGATGTAGGGGCAAGCGTGGTTGCCTCTTACTCCAGTTTGCCTGGGTTCAATCCCAATCGACCCCGGTGGGCATTTTCTAGACGAGATTTGGCTAGTATTATCTTCCGTAAAAAAAGGAGAAATACCTATCAGTCTCAGCCTATTTTTAAGGTTAGGTCCTTAGGTCAGTCCATGTGGTAATCGCCTTCTTGGTATAGCTGTAGCAGCGGCGGCGAGAGCAAGCCAGAGAGGGTGAAGAAATGCCCCAAGAAATCGCTCCCTCTCCTTTGTTCTGCTGTTCGTGAAGCTGTTTCTTGACCCCTTAGCTTCCGAACTCCGTACTAGCCTTAAGGGTACAAAGAGGTACCAGTCTGAGACTGCTTGGCTAGAGTCGCTGGTTTGCAATTGGATTCTAGCCTATTTGAGTCCTGGTGTGGAAGGGTGATAGGTTTAAAAGAGGCTTAGATTGATTCAACATTTACGCCTTTGAACACTATGTGGCAGGTGTTGCCGAATGGTTACACTATCCGCTTTGTAGGCGAATGATCATTGGTTCGATTCCCACCTGCTCCAACCTTCTATCGGATGAGGAAGTAAAACGTCGGTCTCGTCCTCTGTTTTTGTTAGGCTGTTATGTAATTCCAGGTTTGGGAGTCGTCTCCCTGCTATAAAGACAAACATCACACCAAACCAAGTCTGCTCCGGCGGAATCGCTGGCGGCGGTTGGACTCACAATCCAAAGGTCGTCAGTTTGAACCCTGGAGTGGAAGGTTCCTTGGATTAGAAAGAGGTTTGGTGCCCTCCCCATTCAAGACTTTGGACTCCTAGGTTCGAGCAGAAACTTGCAATAAACCACAAAAGACCTGGGGGTCGTTAAAGTGGAAGGTTTGTTTGGTTTGCCTTTGAACACCAAGAGCCCACTAAGGATCTTGTAATACAGACCATTAAGACCTAAGTTGGATAGCGAATAATTTGATATGTGGGTGATCCTTGTATAAATGGTTCAAGAAGGACAAGATTTCTGCATACATAATTCTCCTTCACATAGTCAATGTCTAGGAAAGCCAAACGACATATCGCGAGATGTGATGCGCACATAATAATAAGAGAATATCATGACTTCTTTGATGGAAATAAAGATTATAAGAATTCAAAAGGAGAGCGAGCAAAGGATCGTCATGTGTTAAGATTCATAGATGAAGTGTGCCCATGATGCCCTTTAAGTGGTACTAAATACCCATTTACTCGGCGATCATCTAAAGTATAATTTTGCCTAGAATCACTTACTATTAGGAGGTGATAGGAGTAGACCAGTGTTTCTCAACCGGTGAAGAAGTCCCCCCTGGGGGGGAAATTCTGGTAGTATTTATATCGCATTTTAACTATTTTTTCAATCTTTACTTTTTTCAAATATATTTTTTTTTATTCAAACACGAGACCACTGGATTTTTTTTATTTCAAGGAGCAGTGATTGTAATCAAATTGTTTAGTTTTAAAGAATTCAAATATTTTTGTTAACTTGAACAATAAAACATTTTCACGTATTTTTAAATGTGTTAAGGCTTAATTCCAGCACAGTTTTATTAAATATAGCATAGAATATGTATGAACAAAAATAAAAAAAATGGGTTTTCATTTAATAAAACCATGAGAATTAATTCAAACAGGAACAATTTATCTCATTTCATTGATCAGTTTATTTCTCAAACTGAAAATTGATGTTTATAAACAAATATATATATATATTTTTTTTTTTGCTTTTTTAATGACGTTAACATTGAATCCAAGATTATGTTTGATTATTTTTTTTTCAAAATTCAAGGGGGTAATGAAGGTCTTGAAAAAAGTAATGGGGGGGAATGGAACGATAAAGGTTGAGAACCACTGGAGTAGACAAACCAGTAAGAGGTTAGTCTGTGTCGATCTATGGTGATGATTCACACTCTTACCCATAAATAAATCTCGCAGTTTCCACGAGTTATCAGATCGACAATTGCTAAAAATGAGCATGATATTGATTCAACAGAGGTTAAAAAAATAAACTTGGTAGCGACAGCTGTTCGATTTCCCGTTTGTATCAGATGAAATCACTCGGCTAGAAATACTTATTTTTCTAATGGCTCTTCTCGGAGTGGAATAGACTCATCAGGAACAGAGTTGGATATAAGAGTGATCGGAATTGAGGGCGTTGGATTGATCCCAACTTTCACAAATCATTCTGATAACTAGGATTTAGATTAGTGCAAGGACGAATAGGATGTCGTTACTTGGGATAGAGAGTTAAACGTAGAGAATTATTTAAGGAATTTCATTTGCACGATATTTAGACTGGAAAATGTGTAGCAAAATTTCCCTTTCAATAGTTTTTTAATCAAATGACTGTGGGTATTATTTTTAAGAGCAGAAGGGGGATGTGGGATAGAATATTGCGCTACCCCTGTACCCGGCCAAATGTCAGTCGTGAGTGCCGTTGCGCTCCAGGCTAGCAGTGGTGTGAGTGACTTCCGTCAACCGTGGGTTCTCTGGGATCTGTCAAACCCTCGCGTGCTAAACACACTGCTGGGGGCTTCTCGTCGGAGCCGGATGCACACGTATCAAAAAGTGGTCAAAGACAAACTTGTAGGAATTTTGACGGGCTTTTCGATAAAAATACACTGAAAGAAAAAAACACCCAACTTTTATGAGATTTTTTGATTTTTAAGTTTAAAAGTTAAATTTGAGGGGGAGCCCACGATTTTTTTTCGTACAAAATTTTTGTGAAGATAGCCTAAGATGTTACAAAAAGACTTACAGAAAGTGCAGGATGGAGCAACTCACCTAAAAAAATACAAAAATCATTTACTGAAACTGTTTTTTTGAAAAGTGCTCTAAACGTCAAAATTTTCAAAAACCGAATACTGGAATCGATTCTCCAGACAATTTTACATAAAAGTCTCCATATTGATCATTGTCCTAAGTCCAATCCTTGTAAAGTTACAGCGGTTTTAAAAATAAAAATGTTGGAAAAATAGGTTTTTTGATGGTAATTTCTATATGACAGACTTAATTTTTCAGTCTCGTAAATATTTTTACCGGAAAGCTCGTCAAATTTCCCATAAGTTTGTCTTTGACAACATTTAAATTGGATGTATGAGCTTGCATTTGCTTGCATAACATTTATGAACATTTTTTTTATTTCCTGTGACCCTTTGTGGTTAAGGTAAACTAGGCGAAACCTTGAAGGTTCCTTGATCAACCCAGAGGCGGCGGAAATCAATGCAATTTTTTGAGGCGATGAAAAACGAGAATATTTTCGCTGCAATGACCAGCCAGTCCAGTCGTCCAACTGGGCAATTGTGGAACAATTGCCATTCTGTATGCTTTATGGATGCCATTTAGGGTAGTGTCGTTTATTTTGAACCTGTCTTAAATTTGGATTCATAATTTATGATATCCCAGAAATCGGTCAGTTCAAATTCTGGCATTTTTCATATTTTTGTCATTTTAGAATGTCTCATAAACAAGAACTTCTCCTACCATGCAATGCATTCCACTGAAAGAGAATGCATACGTTTGGCTGGATCGAGCTGGCTTGCCTCATCTCTTCACTTTCGCAGCCGATTGATTCGTTCGGGGCTATAAATTATCCGCCATTATTATAAATGATATTTTGAGAATTAAATAATTATGGTAATTTTTCAACGAGGCGAGGTCAACCGGGGTCTGCCCGGCAGCGAGCAGCAGCGGACGAGACCTGGCTTTGCCAAAATCGAATCGATAACTGGACGCGTCCGTCTGGTGATGACCAGACGGCCTCCTCCTTTTGGGGACCATCGATGGGGCCATTTATGTGCCAGTGGGCCAGGTTGGACGGATGGTCGTCCCCGAAAAAGTTTGTGGCAATTATTTGACCGGATTTGAATAATTTGGCCATGTTTTGGAATGCTGGTCGTGGATGAACTTTGAAGATGCCAAATAAGAACAAGCTGATTTTGTGTCATAAAAGGGTGTTTGAACGAAAAAACGAAAATGACCTTGACCGTTGCGACTTTGTGACATTCATTAGTCTTAAAAAGGACGCAAATTGGCTTACTGAGTGCATAATTGGCAAAGGGAGCACGTGGTCGTAAAAAATATTCATAGTGAAAAGTGATGTTCTGTGATTTTTCAAAGTCCTTCCTATATCATCGTTGATCGGAAGGCACGGCGTCGGGTGGACTGTGTTTAAATTTTTCGAATAAGGTTTTATTTTTTGCGGTGAAAAAGCTATTTCTATATAATGATCGAAAGACGCACTGACAATTTGGATCGTCGAGTTAATAGTGGAGCAAAATAACTGTGTGTGAGTGATTTTGTGTGTTAACCAGAAAGACCTTCCCATAGCATCGTTGCTCGGAAGGCTCGCCGACGGGTCTGTTATGAAAGTCCTCCCCATAGCGTCGTAGCTCGGGAGGCATCGAAAAGCCAATACCTTATCCTACTAACCAAAAAAAAAATAATCACGTGATGCTTGAAGGAGATGCTGTGGATTCAACGGTCTCAAGCGGTATCAACAAGTATATAGCGAAAAACTATGTGCTTGATGAATCTGCAACTTCAACTATCGGACTAACATTCCTCCCTTTCGTTGAACTGCAGGCTTCTTGGGAGGGCGCCGGTATTGACTAATAAAGTAGGGATCTTCAGAGGTTAAACAGTGAACGGATGGTTGGCTCCCACTGATCATTTTTGATTCATTGTTTAACTTCAGCTGATCCGTCAATAACGGAGTAGCAGCTCATTGGCAGTCAACCATGCTCATGCTCATGCTCATGCTCAAAAGGACGCAAATTGGCTTACTTAGGTCTTCCCTTGGCGTTGGATATTACGATCAACTTGCAATTTATCACCGCCATACTGGCAACAATGTGAATACGCTCAAGCCTAGCGGCAATGTTTGCAAATCCAGTTTAATAATTTATTGCTTTTCATTTAACAACTATCCCAAAGTGTTTGCGTGCCATTTCAGTTCGTGCCCGCCCGAATCATTTCTAACCTTAAACTGGGAATGTGTGTGTGCATTAATTAATTAATAACATTTCCCTCTTTCTAATAAACTTCACTTTGCAGTACGCGATCGAACGCTTAAACGTTGATTAATTACTTCAACCACAAATGGTACTGTACCTGCACGGAGAAAATTGCATTTCAGTTGCCAAGGATTTAAAAAATCTCAAAATACAGCTTTTAAAACAATTTTAACATTCTTTCTAGCTTCATACAAAAATGCCACAAGCCAACATTGACTTCTTCCCATCCTGCGGACATGTTTATTTGAACTGGCTATACTTTGACCTTGACAGCTGTCAGTCGTGCCAATAGAGTTATCTACGTGCGCATGTATTGCTTGTACGTACACGAAAAAGATTGAGGTTAAATTTTGTACCCGCAGCAAAACAAATGGTGTGCTAGTGTGCGTGCGCACGGGCTTAGATAACTCTATAGAGCTATCTAAGCCCGATCTCACGCACACTATCTTACCATTTGTTTTTGCTGGCGGGTACAAATTTTAACCTAAAAACCCTTCGTGTACAAACACGCAATACATGCGCACGTAGATAACTCTATCCGAACGCAGTTTTCCAGTTTAAGTTGATTTTTTTCTCAGAACTCCAGAATATTTTTTTCCCGTGCAGGTTCGACAGGGTGGCCACTAGATCTCCCGAGGGTTGAATCGGCAGTCCGTGTCCGA
The DNA here is from genome assembly GCF_016801865.2 of Culex pipiens pallens. Lineage (NCBI taxonomy): Eukaryota > Metazoa > Arthropoda > Insecta > Diptera > Culicidae > Culex > Culex pipiens. The sequence continues at coordinate 39,658,262 of NC_068937.1, read as the reverse complement.
TTACTAATGGTGCCCCACCCCTGCCTCCGGGAGTCCACGTTCGATGTAGAGACATTAATCAGAACCAATCCGACGGCTAAACGCCGCCGTGGCGGCTTAAGGTAAACACACATTCGTTTGTTTGGCAAAGAAGCTGAGAAAAAAGTGACCTGTCAGAAAATTACCACCGCCATTATAATTCAAATAGCTCAATCCCAGCCTGCCGGAAGGCGTGGAAGATGCAACCCGTAGTAAATAGTTTGACGCCCGAACTGACAGCTCTCCACCGCGTGCCATAATGGCCGGCCGATGCACGTGTCGTTGCCATAATGGCGAACTGACAGATGACGCAGATGGTCGCGCGCAAATCAATATTCTCGCGGTGACATACCAATCAGCTGCACGGAGGTGACAATGCAGTTGTAAATTGAATAAATAAAAGAGCGAAAAAAAAATGTGGGGCACAATTTATTTGCACCCGAGACAATGCGACTCCTGATTGGCTGCGCGAACGGGTTTCAAGTTCGCGGAAATCACAGTATCTTGACGGTAGGGACAGCCTCTCGGGAGAACGTAGTTGAGCGGTGATTTATCGGGTAAATAAATCTTGCATTTGTTATCATTGTTGCTTAATTAGACTTATTCTAGGCATGTAGGAACTAGGCGGGGTTTAGGTCGCCATTGAAAACAAACGAAATCAATCAAGTTTCTTGCAACTGGGGATTTATATCGATATCCCACTGATGCTGACCCTCAACTCCATGACATCATCATGGTTACCATAATCTACTCCACTAACGAATTAGCATGATGAACGACGACGACGACGATCCTCACACCGGCAGCCCTGTCAACAATATGCAAACGACGATTCTTGAACCGCGGTCCATGGACCGACACCTATAGACCGAGTCTTCATCAGGAATTCCACCAGCGGTCCGTGTCAATGTGTTGATATGATTTATCGACGGAACCCACAACCCAGGAGGCCGGGCCGGCCGGGTTCCCGTCATCACGGTGTCGATGGTGTGCGCCCGGGTTTAATAATTATAATTAAAGGTGTTGCCATCATCACATGTAAGAATAACTGAACAACCTGTCACACCGTCGTGGTCGGTTCAGGGAACCGAACCTGATCGCACAGACTGTCGGAAGAGCGGTGAAATTGCGACGTTAATAAGTTATGAGCGGCTCTAAACCCGCAGAGGGAGCCAGTGTCGCCAGACTAGCCGAGAACTTGGCCGGATATGGGAAATTGGAAACTTTCCGCAGATTGTTCAAACAGCTTTCTCGTGGGAAGAATTACTGTCTGCATGAGTGGTTTAAGTTAACTGCCTGCCGGGTCGGTGGGATGACGGAAGCTTCCCGGACAGGATCCCGAAACGAGACATGCAGGACAAGTTTTTAATGAATTCTGGCACACTTTTGGCCTTCTGGGAAAGTAGTTGTTGGTACAGGGTAGACAGTGGGGACGATATGGGTAGATTGGTTGCCAAATTAATGCAATTTAATACTGCTACAGACTGGCTTGCTGGCTGGGGAGGTACAAGCGATGGTGGTTTATTGAGTAAGAAGTGATTAATTATTCATTGAAGAACCTGAAGATATGATGTAAACTATATTTTAAATGAAATGGACACCTTCTTTAATACTTAAAAAGTTTTTGTAATTGGAGTGTGGATGATTAGATTTTGAGCTACTACTTCCTTGAAACAATTGAAGAGTCAAGAGCCTTTATCTAAAAATTTCAGCCAATCTTAAAAGTATCCATTCAAGTACTGAAAAGCGTATCTTTTAGCACTTGTATCGAAAAGTTTGTTTCTTGCTTTCTTGCTTTTTTGCTTTTTTGCTTTCTTGCTTTCTTGCTTTCTTGCTTTCTTGCTTTATTGCTTCCTTGCTTTCTTGCTTTCTTGCTTTCTTGCTTTCTTGCTTTCTTGCTTTCTTGCTTTCTTGCTTTCTTGCTTTCTTGCTTTCTTGCTTTCTTGCTTTCTTGCTTTCTTGCTTTCTTGCTTTCTTGCTTTCTTGCTTTCTTGCTTTCTTGCTTTCTTGCTTTCTTGCTTTCTTGCTTTCTTGCTTTCTTGCTTTCTTGCTTTCTTGCTTTCTTGCTTTCTTGCTTTCTTGCTTTCTTGCTTTCTTGCTTTCTTGCTTTCTTGCTTTCTTGCTTTCTTGCTTTCTTACTTTCTTGCTTTCTTGCTTTCTTGCTTTCATGCTTTCTTGCTTTCTTGCTTTCTTGCTTTCTTGCTTTCTTGCTTTCTTGCTTTCTTGAATTCTTGCTTTCTTGCTTTCTTGCTTTCTTGCTTTCTTGCTTTCTTGCTTTCTTGCTTTCTTGCTTTCTTGCTTTCTTGCTTTCTTGCTTTCTTGTTTTCTTGCTTTCCTGCTTTCTTGCTTTCTTGCTTTCTTGCTTTCTTGCTTTCTTGCTTTCTTGCTTTCTTGCTTTCTTGCTTTCTTGCTTTCTTGCTTTCTTGCTTTCTTGCTTTCTTGCTTTCTTGAATTCTTGCTTTCTTGCTTTCTTGCTTTCTTGCTTTCTTGCTTTCTTGCTTTCTTGAATTCTTGCTTTCTTGCTTCCTTGCTTTCTTGCTTTCTTGCTTTCTTGCTTTCTTGCTTTCTTGCTTTCTTGCTTTCTTGCTTTCTTGCTTTCTTGAATTCTTGCTTTCTTGCTTTCTTGCTTTCTTGCTTTCTTGCTTCCTTGCTTTCTTGCTTTCTTGCTTTCTTGCTTTCTTGCTTTCTTGCTTTCTTGTTTTCTTGCTTTCTTGCTTTCTTGCTTTCTTGCTTTCTTGCTTTCTTGCTTTCTTGCTTTCTTGCTTTCTTGCTTTCTTGCTTTCTTGCTTTCTTGCTTTCTTGCTTTCTTGCTTTCTTGCTTTCTTGCTTTCTTGCTTTCTTGCTTTCTTGCTTTCTTGTTTCTTGTTTCTGTAAGACTGGATTTTCATGGATCATGCAATGACATCGTAAGCACGAGCATCGAAATTTTTACGATGCTCTTGGATGGCGTTATGACTTAGCTATGACTCAAACCTAAATAACGGGCAGACCGCCATTTTGCCCGCAAGCGTTTTAAGAAGGAAACGGTAGAAAATGGGAGAGAACGCTTTGGGAAACGTCAAAAAAAGCAACACGTGCGCGGAAAAACCAAAGATAAAATTTTAGACAAATGCAGGGGAACTTTTAATTTAGAACCATTCAAAATTTATTTCCGGATAGAACAAAATAATATTAATATTAATAATATTTGGCAGCATTTATATTAGTAGAGCACAACAAAATAGACCAAAATAAAACGCTTCCAATATTTAATAAAATTCTAAAATCCTCTCTCTCTCTCTCTCTCTCGATTTAAAAGGGACGGCGAGAGCGGGAAGTATCAAATTATAGAACGAAAAATCAAAGTATGCTATTTGAAGAGACTGAACAAATAATTGAGAGACGGAGCCATATTGATATCGAGAAGATTGACAGCCAGAGAGTCAACTGTACAAACATGGGGTGAATTGAAATTCAGAAATTCAGAAATTCAGAAATTCAGAAATTCAGAAATTCAGAAATTCAGAAATTCAGAAATTCAGAAATTCAGAAATTCAGAAATTCAGAAATTCAGAAATTCAGTAATTCAGAAATTCAGAAATTCAGAAATTCAGAAATTCAGAAATTCAGAAATTCAGAAATTCAGAAATTCAGAAATTCAGAAATTCAGAAATTCAGAAATTCAGAAATTCAGAAATTCAGAAATTCAGAAATTCAGAAATTCAGAAATTCAGAAATTCAGAAATTCAGAAATTCAGAAATTCAGAAATTCAGAAATTCAGAAATTCAGAAATTCAGAAATTCAGAAATTCAGAAATTCAGAAATTCAGAAATTCAGAAATTCAGAAATTCAGAAATTCAGAAATTCAGAAATTCAGGAATTCAGAAATTCAGAAATTCAGAAATTCAGAAATTCAGAAATTCAGAAATTCAGAAATTCAGAAATTCAGAAATTCAGAAATTCAGAATTTCAGAAATTCAGAAATTCAGAAATTCAGAAATTCAGAAATTCAGAAATTCAGAAATTCAGAAATTCAGAAATTCAGAAATTCAGAAATTCAGAAATTCAGACATTCAGACATTCAGAAATTCAGAAATTCAGAAATTCAGAAATTCAGAAATTCAGAAATTCAGAAATTCAGAAATTCAGAAATGCAGAAATCCAGAAATTCAGAAATTCAGAAATTCAGAAATTCAGAAATTCAGAAATTTAGAAATTCAGAAATTGCACGTTTCGGACGTCTGCCAGATTTCCAAATACCACAAGACTCCGGATCTACGCCGTAGTCTAATTTACGATAATCTCCCCGACAATTAGTTTATCTAAATAACAAAATCTCGACAAACTTTTTTTCCACTCTCTCCCGCTCCTAATTACCGTCAATTAATTAACCATCGCCCACCTTGGCTGCAGTTTAGCAGCAGTAGCACATCAGGTTGGTGGATATTGGCGTCCTCGGCAGAATCACGATTTCGATTGGCATCGCCTTAAGGTGAAACTGCAGTGCACTCTACCCGTTTCTCTCGCTGGCAGAAAAACCACACATAAACTAATATTAAATTTATTACTTTCACCAACCGCCAAGAAATGGCTGTTTTCACAGGAACACAAAAACCTCAACAAGAAAAAGTTGGATGCAGTTTTGTGAACAAGGCATAAAATTAGCGTGGCAAAGATTACCGGCTTGATCTTTCCTTTTAAGCACTTTTTTTTTGCCTGCTTCAGCAAAACCAAAAAGATCAAACCGCAAGATGGCGTCACAAGGTTGAAAACAGTAGTCACCGTCACTGCTCCCGCCACCATCAGGGGCTGGAAGTCTTCAGGGAAAGAGATTTTGCTGGCCAGATTATCGACGGGGAACCGGCGCGGTAACCACTTCTCATTTTGCATAGCTCTGAAGTTTCTCACCTTTACGGTGGTGGTTTCAGTCAACGGAAGAGAGATTTGCTACCGCGCTGTAGGTACATAACCTATGACCTGTCTCCAGCTGAGGAAAGACCTCTGTACGTGGCTAAGATCGTTTCCCTCGAATCGTCAACGCTTCTTCAAGTGTTGTTTGCCCTTTTTGGATTGTGATTCTGCCGACAAGTTCCCAAGAACCGGCGTGTACAATACAATCGGTACAATTGAAAAATAAAAGTTTGTGAAAAGACTAAACATATCGGTTATTGAGTGACTGATTTATCTTGCGAAGATGTTCGTTCTCTGAGAGAATACCCACGGGATCAAGAGGAGAAAAAGCAGCGTTCAGAGTTGTCAAATCAACCATCTCCCTCGTGCTGTTTGCGAACTACTCACGATGGTGAGTTTCCCCATCACTGCATCGTTCTCGATCGGTAGAAATGCATTGAACTGCATAACATCACTCTCCGGCGTCGGTGGGGACGAAGATGGTTTTTCTGCTGCTGGAAGATGCAAATCTGCACCGTCACACGGAGGGAAATGTGAGAATTCTGCGATGACATATTTTTGTGTTGTTCTTTCTTGGTGGACCGTGCTGTTGAATATGTATTAATCGCTATTGTTTAGGGATGGTGCTGGTGAGAAGAGAATGGGAATGTGTGACAGTGTTGCAGTTCGAGAGAGGTGAAATGAGGATGGGGATTGGGAACATATACTGTGAAAATTTGTATTTTGAAACCTTCCATACCAAAAATATTGGTATCATAATTAACTTAATTTAATTATAAAATGAAACAGTACAGACTCGATTCTTTAAACATGGATTACTCGAAAAGTTTTTTTCTTGTTTTTTATTTTCTTATTTTTAACATCAAATTCATGTTCTGCGACCCCATCAAATATACTGATTTTTTTCGAAGAACGTTGGGTAGTCAAGTTTGGACTGAATTTCACAATTGTTTTTTACACTCAACCCCCGGTGGTTGGTCAATTTTTCGTTTGACACTATTTTAGTTTGTACCCCGTTGGTTGGTCAAAGTCAAACTAAACAGTGACGAACTGTCACTTTTTACACGGCGCTCACACACACTATCAAAACAACCGCTTGGTAGTGTGTGTGAACTCGGTGTAAAAGGGGTGTCAAACTAAAAAGTGACCCCGTTCGTTTGACAACAGTTGGTGTCAAACCTTCGGGGTTTGAGTGTAAACCATTATTGAAGTTTACTTGCGAATGAATAACATAAATAATTGAATATCCTTAGTAGCTTTTCAACAGGACGTAACCTTGGATGCGAACTCTCACTAGAGCGCGTGGGGTAGCCTGTTTGTTTACATCCAAGGGATATTTGATAATCTTTATTCTCTCTCTTTACTTACACTTTGTGTTTCAAATGTTCCTTAAAATTTTCCCAAAAAATTTGGGGAGTTAATCAAATATTTATTGCTAAACACGGTGGGTAAGAAGGGGATTATTATGCGACTTGCATGCACCTCGGAAATTCTTTCTGGAGGTTGTTGGGGGGACTATTCTGAGTCCGAAAAATCCACTCCCAAAATATTCTGTCGGTGAAAACTGATTTTATCTCGATTTTAAGTTAAAATACCTAATATATTACCTAAAAACTCAAAAATAAGTCTAAAAACTCGGTTTATCTCTGGACAAAGATGTACTTTTTCATATAGATATCAATTTTTAGTTCACAAAATAAATTACTGACATAGTACACCTTAAATCGATCCATTACTTGAGTCCAAGCGTCATCAAGAGATGTAAAATAATGTTATTTCTAATAAAATATTTTCAATTTGCTCTGGTAAATAAACTGTCATGTCTGAATCCAAAAACTAATGTTGTAGCATTGTTGCAAACGAAATGAAGAACAATTTTGCAGAAAAAAGTATGACATTTTATCCATTTACAGTAAAGTTATTTCTATTTTAGTGGGAAAATTTCCACCAATTTTCAAAATTCTTCGATATTTAAGTCAGGCCTGTTATAAACAGCTACTATCAGGAGGATTTAACAAAAATTATAATTTGGCGGTCATTCAGAGGCTGGTTACGGTGGGCATACTGAGCTAAAATTCCTAATATGAGCTTGATTGAACTTAACAAGAGCTGGCATTCTGCATTTAAATTTTAAATGAGATTTAACCCGTAGAAATCACTTTTTTCAAATATGTAGATTTCTTTGTCACTTTGGCCACTGAAGCGTTTATTTTAAACATCATTGGCGTGTAGGACAGATCCTATGTGAATGTAGGTAGATTAAAAATATTTGTTTATGGTTATACTCTGAGTTTTTATAAAGTATTCAATACCCCTTGATTTATTAAAAAAGTGCAAATCTTCCACATATTTTTTTATGCATTGAATTTTTCGGGTTATTCAAGATTAGATTAGATGAATTTTTCTGGTTATTCAAGTATTATTTTGCCTAAGAGTACAACTTTCGCTTTTATTCAAACGTTGCAAAGTTTCGGTTGTAACAGATAGTTTATTTGAAGATTTTGTTTCAGTTAAAATGAAAAACATATTTTGTTTAAAGTGTGTACAAAACATTGAATTATCTTGAATTCAATATTGCGAATTCAGATTACAAAAAAAACACGTTACAAAGACATAATATTAGAAAAAATACTTTACATTATTTTGTAAATTTTTAAAACATTTGAGCAATGCTGTTTAAATCAATAAAAAAGTAAAAAATAATAAATATAACGTTACATATTTTTATCCCGATATGATGATCCTTTTAAAACATATAAAAAACATTAGAAACTGCACTTATTTTTGAATATTTTTTTATAAAATTAAAAAAAAAAGTGCTGCCTGTTGGAATCGTGCAACTTTGCTGAACATAGTATTGATTTTTGATGAATAAAAAAGTTCTTCGCTAAGTAAATCATATTAAAGCTGAAATAGATCAAAATGAAAAGTGAGCAACTCTCTACGAAATCGACCGATTTCGACCATTTTTATTTTAAGTATTTTTTTATTTGACTCAAACTTTGTGGGGGCCTTCCTTATGACCAAATAAGCTATTTTGCGTCATTAGTTCACCCATACAAGTCTCCATACAATTTTGGCTGCTGTCCATACAAAAATGGTATGTAAATATTCAAACAGCTGTAACATTTGAGTGAATTTTCTGATCAAATTGATGTCTTCAGCAAAGTTCGGCAATACCTACATTGTTGAGGACTTAAGAGAAAAAAAATAGGTACACGGAAAAAAAATTTGCAGATTTTTTTATCAACATTTTTTTTTACTAAAACTCAATTTCCTAAAATACGTATTTTTTGATTTTCGAGATTTTTTTATATGTTTTAGGGGACAAAAATCCGCAACTTTTGAGCCATAGAGAAACATGGTCAAAAAATCTGCCGCCGAGTTATGAATTTTTGAAAATATAGTGATTTTTGGAAAAAATTGAATTTTCATGCAAAAACAAGTTTGACATTACTTTTTAATGCAAAATTGAATTTGCAATCGAAAAAAACTTTACAGATTTTTTGATAAAGGGCTCCGTTTTCAAGATATAGCCACCGAAAGTTTGATTTTAGCGAAATATTTGCAGTTTTTCAGTTTTTAAAAATAGTGACCATGAGTGACCATTTCTAAAAATATTTTTTTTGAAAAGTTCAGAAAATTTGCTATAAAACTGTCTAAGAGACATTGAAGATTGGACCTCGGGTTGCTGAGATAGAGCCGCTTTAAGAAAAAGAAACACGAAAATTGAAGTTTTACAAAAAAAAACACACCATTTTCTAAAGACGATATCTCAGCAATTAATGGTCCAATTTTCAATGTTAATATATAAAACATTCGTGAAATTTTCCGATCTTTTCGAAAAAAATATTTTGAAAATTTTTAAATCAAGACTAACATTTTAAAAGGGCCAAATATTGAATATTACGCCCATTTAAAATGCTCAACAATACCTACAATTTTGCCGAAGACACCAAATTGATCAGAAAATTCACTCAAAAGTTACAGCTGTTTGAATATTTACATACCATTTTTGTATGGACAACTGCCAAAACTATATGGAGACTTGTATGGGTGAACCAATGACACAAAATAGCATATTTGGTCATAGGAAAGGCCCCCACAAAGTTTGAGCCAAATAAAAAAATACAAATAAAATCCATTTCCGGTTTTGGTAGAGAATCGCTCAAGTATCAAATTTGGTAACAGGTATGATTCTGTTCATAATTCTGAAAAAAAAATAATTTAAAACAAAATTGCTGTTATTTTTGATTTTATGATCCTACAAAATATGTAGTCAACTTTATTTCCAAAGTAAATTTTAGTTTTAATCCTGTCTGCATTCAAAATCCATAACATATTTAAATTTTATCGATCGAGTTAAAATCAAGGTTTAAATACTACTAATACGAACATTAAAAAACAATTGTTCTCAATATAAAAAATAGAATGGATATGACTGAATTTGTTAAAAAAAATAATCTATGAATGGTTTTTCAAACATCTAATTGATTTGAAAACAAAAACAAAAATAAAACTGTGATTCTGTCTTATTTCTGTCTTTAATTGGAATCATCAAACTCTTTGAAGCAATCATTGAAAATGTACATAAATTTATCAAAATGGTGGTAAAATTGTGAGAGGCGCCAAATTGGTGTTTCATCAAGAGCGCCGTGGACGGCACTGTGTATCACAAAATATTTCATACATCTTTAGAGTTATGCTACAATCTAAAATTGGCAAAATATTAATGAATTTATGGAAATGTTCTTTCCTATGTTTATAAGTTTTGTACCGGTCTGTGGTCCCAAAACACTAAAAATAGAATTAAAATGACTTCATTTAATAAAAAGGCATAACATGTATTCTGAAGAACTAATAATCGATTTTACAATTTTTATTTTTTGCAAATGATGATTAAAACAAAAAAAAAAAAGTTATAATAAATGTTATAATAAGGATTTTCCGCGTTCCAACGACTGTATTTTTATATTTTTTTTAGAGAAAACTAAATTTCTCAATTATTTATTCTTACATTTCCTAATTGGCGTTTACTAAATGTTTGGTGTCGAAAGTGCCCCGTCGATAGATTCCTCCACACGATTGTGCCAAATCCGGGCCCTCTTGTCTTAATTTTCAATTTGTTGTACAGCCGAATCGTTTGTCACTGTCGGCAGGAGGACGATTTGAATCGGGGATATTTCCATTCAAACGATCGTGTTGGTCGCGTCGTGTTGCTGCTGGAGAGCTTTTGTTGACCAAATATGGAATTTCCAACTGGGAAGGGGGCGCGTCGAAGGATGACGTCGTGTTATGCAGGAAAATTAAAGTAGTTAGATCAAATTTGCTTCCAATGTTCTGTTCTTGAAGATCGTTAAAGATTTTAAATATTAGCGTTACGAGTTCAAAAAAGATTAAAATATAAACTTCTTCTTTCATGAGTCTCCAAGATTTCTATCAAGAATCAATAAATCATTTTTCTCGATTACAACAGGAATGTTTCCATTATCCCTTGTCCTTACACCGAACAACAAGAATCAGATTTGAATTCCTTTGATTTCGCTCCGTCATGGAAAGGGTTTTCCCTTCCAGCTTTAGAAAAGTACCTAGAAATAGACGCGGACATGCTGCCGACAGCATATTAATTTTTCAATTTTCATACTAAAGTTTTTCTCCCTTCTGAGGAGAGTTTGGGGTGTCACTCAAGGTTTGTTGGGTGCTCCTGCAGGATTGATGAGGAAAATGCACTGAATGAACGGATATTGATTGGATTCCTTTCGGTTTTGTTCTGTTTCGCGAAGAATGCTTTTAGCGGAAGTAATGAACTTTCTGGCCGGGATGGAAATGTAATTAGACTAGCTGGTAGGGGAAAGAGATGTATTGTTCTTTTTGGAAGATGATTGGCAATATTGAAATTTGTTTGAATGACTTAATTAAAATTATAGATTTACTGCATTAATAACTTTCAATTTTGAAAGTTTTTTCTTGAGATAAAGGTTGGAAAACGTTCATGACTTTCATTTTCTGTAATTACATAATTAAAAAAAAATCATTAAAGGTTTCAACTTTTAAACCTGCCACTATAGCGATACCATGACCATACTTTTTCGCGCTTCTGAATCGAGATTCTTATCGTGTTGTGCCAACCTATTCCTCCGGTGGACACCAAACCAGGGGGCTGAAGACTTCGCGCTGTGCCGCGCCATGACACGACGACACAACCTGTCCTAGTCTGGTTGACAATAAGAAACCTTTACCCATTCAATGCTCCTTTGGCGGCCTGGCCAAGTCAAATCGAGATGGCAACCCGGTGATAGACGAAAAAAATTGCGCACGCTTTACCTCCCCACCTCAACGGTTGAGAATGAGTTGTTATTTATTGAAAAGAGCTCTAGCCCACGAAGACACCACACCGACCCCTGAGAGTTGTGGCACCTTCCGTTTCGATGATTCGTGTTTGTGGTCAGCGCCGTGGCGTGGGCTTTATCGGGATCCTGGCCGTTTTAGGGTGGCCGCTGGTGCCGTGGGAGGTTTTGAACCAGAAGGTGTGGATAGTGGTTTGTTTCAAAATAAATTTTAACTTACTGAATGAAAATGGTATCAGACCATTTCTGGTTGGGTTATCGTCAGTTAAAAAATTCAAAGTTATTTTTCTCTTTTCTTAGAAAATCACATTTTTCTGAGAATTACAGTTATAAAAAAAATTGCAGACAATTTTTCATTTTTTTTTTCAATTTGCTATGCAACAGATAATTATTTTACAAAACCGATAGTTTTAAATGGTATGTGAAAAGGCCAGCTGGGAGTTTTTTTTTATCATGTCTAATATGTACAACTATTTAACACAAAATCAAACCTATGGAAACAGCACGTAGTTCGTAATATTTAATATTTGGCCATTTGGAAATGTTAGTCTAGATAAAAAAAAACCAAAAATATTGTTTGCGAAGAGATGGGAAAATTTCGCGAATGTTTCATATTTAAACATTGAAAATCGGACCATTAGTTGCTGAGATATCGACATTAGAAAATAGTGAGTTGTTTGGGTGAGACTTAGAAAACATAAATTTTCCTGTTTTTTAATCATTGCATGACAATATTTCAGCAACTAAGGGTCGTATCAACAAAGTTCAAATTAGCAAAATATAGGGAATTTTCTAAGCTAACTATTCAAAAATATTTTTTTCTAAAAGTGGGCAAACAGGGGCTCTATTTAAAAAAAATGAATAACTGTGACTATTTCCTAAAAAAAATACTTAAACTGGCTATGACTTGAAAATTGTGCACTTTATCAAAATTTCACTTAAGTACTTTTTGATTGAAAATTCAATATTACATCGAAAAATAAAGTGGGAAAAATTTTGCGGCCATTATTTCGATTTTTTTAACAAATTATTGTTGATTCAAAAATGCAGTCAAAGATTGTTTGCACATTCTGGAAATTTCTAAAAAGTTGGCATTTGATGTTCCCTAAAACATATCAGAAAATAAAATAAAAGTTTTTTTTTTTGCAAATCAAATGTTACTGACAAAAAGTGAAATTAAAATTCACCCAAATTGTTTTACCGTATATCATAATTGTTTTAGTGTCTTTCAAAAAAAATTGATTTTGAATTTTCTGTTAGCTATCAAATTTGTATGAAAAATTATATGGACAAACTAATGATGCAAAATGGATTCTTTGGGCATACCGTATGCACAAAAAAAAATACAGCTGAATTAAAAAATACAAAAAATCGAATGACCAAAATCTCAGGGAATTGATTAGCTGTATTCTGCATCATAATTCGTTTTTGAGCAATTGGAATTGTTAAAAGAGCATAATGAAAAGTAAAAAAAGTTCAAAAAAATTTACAAAATAAAAAAAGTATTTTTCTTCAAAAAAGTTATGAAAAAAAATGAAATTACTACCCTTTCCCGTTATTTATCTGTCAAAAAACGAGATACATTCAAGAAAAAGTTTTTTGAAATAGTAATGACTATGACCATTTTTGACAAGCAAATTTTGCATAAGAATTACTCTTTGGATGCTTGCTGTGGCTCGTGCATTGCTTGAAAAAGGGTAGTGGATAGAACAAATATTTTTATGATCTGTTGATATCTGTTTTTTTTTTTTGATAAATTTCCAATCACAAGCAGTGCACGAGCCACAACACTTGTCTAGGGTTATGAAAAACACGTAATTTTAAAATGATTTTTTTATTCTAAATGAAAAAAAAAATATATCACAACAAATTTAATAATTTTGATGCTGCTTTTCAATGCTTCCATTTTAAACAATATTAAAAATGGAAATGGAAATTTCGTATTAACGTTTCATCATTCCCCCTCCGAGCTTTTGAGGTATTCGAAGTCAACACATTTTAACCCTCTAACGCTCATGGTTACTCCCGAGTTATGGTGAAAACCGTAAAAATCTCGATTTTGCTCTGGGCGGGAAGGGGTTAAGAAGAGGGTTGATATCGAGATTGGCATAACTCGTCGCTAACATTTAAATAAGTGCTATGTTATAACATATGGCTGGCTAACTCCAGAAATAATGAGATCTCCCTTACTAAAACACCTCAGGGTCGGCCTGTTAATCCGAATTCGGCACAAAAGGGAAACACCTGCTAATACCGTTGAACAAAACGCCCACTTTATTCCGGTTCTAGCGACACTTTTATTTCGGCAGACTCAAGCTGCACTTCTTTGTCCTTCCCACTTCCTTATCCTAGTCCTACCTCACACGTCCTCTTCTTCCTTCTTCCTTGGGACCCCTTTCCGGAACTGTCACTGCTGCCGCTGCTCGTTCTCGCTGGCTTCTGCTACCCGCCGTCGTTGTCGCCTCCTCGCATCCGGGGCACACTCCACCGGAGCGGAACGCCTTCTTCTGCTCTTCGTGCTCACGGTCAGCTGCTCGAGCTCGTACTCGGACCCTCTCCCTGCCTTCTACTTCGACGCTCCTGGGTTTGTTGACGGACCCAGGACTTCGGTGGACAAGTCCACCGGATTGCCTGGTTTCCGGCGTCGACGGGTTGTAACGGTGGGCAGATTCGGTGGCGGTTATGGTCGCGACAGGGATGTTCCTCAGAACAAAATGGCGGCGTCGCGACCGGCAGTTCCCTCACCGGAACGGTATAGAGTTGCGATCGTCTGGCGTGACGATCGCCGTAGGGGACACTGCGGGTGTCGTGTGGGTTACACGGGCTTCCGGCACCCAGGGTTGGGCTGGCCGATCGGTACGCGAAGCGTACACACCGAGGGGTCTGTAGGGCACAATGGGGCAGCGTTAGAAGATGGCGGGATGGAGATGGGTTGGCTGTTTCGGGGTTAATGTGGAATCGTCCTTTACCTGGTTGTCCAGTATCTACGCAGATACTCCTGCAGCTCGTCCGGATCTCGCGATCGACGGACCCTTTTCCTCCGGTCTTCTGCACCGGTTCCACTTCACACAATGTCACTATACGTGACGGCAACTTGGCTTAGTTGACCGTCCACAAATCACATCACCAGGCAAGTGACCGATCCAATGGCGCAGATTCTCCAGCGATCCTCAACCTCATCCATCCTTCCCATTTCGCCCCATTCTCATCCTATTTCGCCCTAGCGAATCCATTGTCCTGCTCGTGGCGCTTTCTGGTGGTGTCTAGCGCAACTACTCCAGCGTGCAGCGTTGGTAGCGTCCATAGGCCCCCAAAACCAAAGCTAAAAACTCGATTCGCCACCTACATTCGAGTAGGAGAACTTTGGTGCAAGGTTACGTTTACGTTTTTGCGCAATAAGTGCAAAGGCGAGTGAAAACTATTTCAATCTCGATTTCAATGGTTTTTAAAAGAAAATTGATCTTTTGGAATAAGATAAAGTTAACAGGTGGTAAGAAATAAAAAGTTCTATCGATTGACTTTTTGATTTTTTTGCTAAGTTGCCTTTTTCATTGAAAATTCTGAGATCCGGATTGAAAACGCGAGAATGAGGTTAGATTGCAAATTTTGAAAATCATTCCAATTACCATTTTTCAAGCAGAGCTTTGCTTATATGGTAGAAGTGACTTTAAAAATATTTGTTCACTTGAATAATCTACATTCTCAATTGATTAGTTAGGTTTTGGTTGATTGAAACATTCCCTTATTTTGAATCAGATAATGAACAGGTTAAATCGGCCATCACAAAAATATTTTCGTTTATATCAATTAAGCTATTTATTTCTTACCTGAAAATGGCATAATTTGCTATTAATGTCGATTTTATGATGAAATAAAACAATTCCAAATTTCAAATCAATTTACTCGCTATAGGTTATAATGAAAACATCACCCCAAGTTTCAGCGCCCCCTAGTGGGGGGTAATTTTGACGTTTGATTGCCTATAGGCGTTGGACAGCTACTCGAGTGGGGATGTTCCGCTCTCCAGCTTTCACAGGGTTCCCTTTCGGCATGCTAATTTACGCGTCGCGGAACAACAGTCTCACCACTCTTGGAGCTAACCTGACCACTGGTTACAATGTCTCACGCAAAACCTTTGTTTATGACGTTTTTTTTAAATGTTAGCGACGAATTATCAATAACTATGAATGGCACCAGCCAAATAATATATAATAAACTTACTCCGATATTATCACTGTGCTTCAAAAATACAAAATCTCGGAACTTCCATTCGGTTGCTCATCAGATTAATAAAATTCCACCCACTTCTGACGCAATTGTTTGTCACGTGGATAACAGAGATGGACTCTTTTGGCCGCCTGTCGTTTAGTCTACGAACAAAAAAAGCGCTTAGCACTTATTTTTTCAGCGAAAACTTTAAGAGGCAGTATTTGTAAATATTGCTCGGTTTGTTCTAGAGGTCGTATCGAGGTGCTCCGATTTGGATGAAACTTTCAGCGTTTGTTTGTCTATACATGAGATGAACTCATGTCAAATTTGAGCCCTCTACGACAAAGGGAAGTGGGGTAAAATGGGCTTTGAAGTTTGAGGTCCAAAAAACCTAAAAAATCTTAAAATTGCTCGCATTTCCGTAAAACTTCATCAATTCCAACTCTCTTAGATGCGTTCGAATAGTCTTTTGAAGTCCTTCAAAATGTGCTATAGACATCCAGGATTGGTTTAACTTTTTCTCATAGGTTTTGCAAATTACTGTCAAAAATTGATTTTTTTAAACCTTAATATCTTTTTGCAACAGCCTCCAACACCCATACTCCCGTAGGTCAAAAGATAGGTAATAACATGGACTATAAGCCTATGGTATTAACTTTTTGGCCAATCGCAGTTTTTCTCATAGTTTTACGATTTTTCTAGAGCAAACATTTTACAACGTTGGTTTTTGCCCTGTAGGCCAAGAAGACGGCACTTTTTGGTCTCAATTTTGTCAAATTCGGAATCCTCAGAAAATTTTACATTAGATTGAGGTGTTGGAATTTTGAATTTGATTGGAAAAAAAAGCCATTTAGAATTAATTAAAATATTATTTAGAATTTTGTCGGATTAGGGGTTTAACAAGTTTTCGCCTACTTGATACAGCATTTGACGTATTGATCGTAGAGTAAATAAGATCTATTTCTTTTTTCAAAAATGTTTTATTTAATTATTTTTTAAATCAAAATAACAACTCCAATACTTCTAACTTACGTGAAATTGACCAAGGATTCCGAATTTGACAAAATTGAGACCAAAAAGTGCCGTCCTCTTAGCCTACAGGGCAAAAACTAACGTTGTAAAAAGTTTGTTCTAGAAAAATCGTAAAACTATGAGAAAAACTGCGATTGGCCAAAAAGTTAATGCCGTAAGCTTATAGTCCATGAAATTACCTATCTTTTGACCTACGGGAGTATGGGTGTTGGAGGCTGTTGCAAAAAGATATTAAGGTTTTAAAAAAATCCATTTTTAACAGTAATTTGCAAAACCTATGAGAAAAAGTTAAACCAATCCTGGATGTCTATAGCACATTTTGAAGGACTTCAAAAGACTATTCGAACGCATCTAAGAGAGTTGGAATTGATGAAGTTTTACGGAAATGCGAGCAATTTTAAGATGTTTCATGTGTTTTGGACCTCAAAATTCAATGCCCGTTTTACCCCACTTCCATTTGTCGTAGAGGGCTCATATTTGACATGAGTTCATCTCATGCATAGACAAACAAACGCTGAAAGTTTCATCCAAATCGAAGCACTTCGATACGACCTCTAGAACAAACCGAGCAGAATCTACAAATACTGCCTCTTAAAGTTTTTAAATTCGATATTGCGGCTTAAATAGTGGTGTTTAAATATTGTTAAAAATACATTTAGCATTTTTTAAGGCAATCAATGATTAAAATTTGACTTAAATTTATACTTTTCAGCACTGTGTTACAATGCATTTTTTTGTCTCTGTTATTTTTGATGGTTATAAGTAGGTAAGCAATTTCACCCGAAATTGGTATATTTATTTGCAATAATGCTTAATTGAACACAAAAAATACTTGAAAAAGACAAAAAAAAACAAGATGAGTAATGTTGCTTAAAATGAAAATATTAGTCAGCAGAGAGTTTATTTCTTTCTTTTAAGGATATTTTTTTGTGAATTGCTTACACTGTTCACACCAGAGCCACATTTTCTTCCAGTCTTGACCACCTCTTGGTCTCTTAGGTGGGGGGGTGATGTGGTGGGGCATTATGGTGATATCTACAATCTGCTGGAGGCGGGCGTGAGGCGGCCACGTGGTGAGAGCAACAAATTTCGCACCCAGTTCGGGGCCTCCACCGGGTAGAATGAAAAAAGGGTTGGGCCTTAATTATTTTATCACGCTGAATATGAGAGGCTACCTGGTTGCATGTTTTACTAGCTCGCTTGAATGGTAGGATCAGGGGGCGATGGGGGAGGAATCGTTGTAAAATTGCTACTGCAACAAGCATCAACGAGCAAGATATGGACTAATTTGGAGTTGGGAACGGTGGCGGCTTAGCGACAGGAATACAGTTAAATATTGAATAGTGCGCAGGAGTTACGCTTGGTATTTTGTATTTTTTTTCCAAAATGACAATATAATTTTGCAATATTTAAAAAGCAATCTGTGGATTGGCACATGACAAACAAATTGCTCTAAAAACATCGCAAAAATATTATGTGGATTTGCAGAAATTCAAGAAATACAAATCGTAACGCCTTCCAACTGTCACAAACTCACATGAATATTATTCACGATGCCATGAATCTCACAGCTCACGTCAATTGGAGATGAATGGCTTTTCACGTGCAACCCCTCCAAAGCTGATTCCCACATGTTGGCCAACCGCTCGCGGGATCAGGAACCGCTGTCGGTCTGGCCGCAGTGGCCAATAAATACTGGCCACACTGCCAGCCCAGAGGACATCCAAATAAACAAATTACCGCCTCCGACTTCCGAGCCGAGAACGTCGAAGCCGTGAGCAAGTTGTTTATCGACGTCTTTAAATTAAATACTTATAAAGCCGCAACCAAAGAGAGGTTCACACAACTCTCAGCTTAAGGCGAAGACCGTTTGTTTGAAATTCGACTGCAAATTTGTTTACAAAATCACCGCAAACCATAAACGGGCACCTCGGACGGGTGAATCGGAATCTGTCTGTTATTTACAGGGAAAATAAATAATCTGCTAATCTTCTCACCCGGCAATGAATCTCCCCGTTCTGAAGTGAGAGGGTTTGCAATTGAAATAAACATCGCACAAGCGTGGACGTGAACGCGACCTAACCTTAAAGATCGCAACAATTAGTCGCGCCGATACTTGAAGGCTTGAAGAATTTATTATTCACATGAACAATTAATGGCAAGTCCTGGCGCGGATCCTTAAATGGGGACTCTTCTTTGACAGTGACACATGGCGACGGCGATCTTTTTCTGGTGGAATCCGTCGTAAATCTGCGCTGGAAGGGTACGATTTCCTGGATTAGTGAGGTTAGAATTATTTGCAAATAACAACCGATTAGAACGCTTTTCTTATTCAAATATTTTCGTGACACGATAAATCACGCCGTAACGAACCGATCTGGTAAGGGCATAACTTATTGTGACAGTGTAGAAAATTGTAAACGCTTTGAGTCGTGACTAAGTATGAATAATTTAAAATACTAATTGCGACGCGGGATCACATTTCAAATTGTATGACAGTTGTAACAAGTTTAAAATATTACGTATCGAGTTCTTAAGAATATCATTCTTACTGTTTTTTTAGCCTGAATCTGATTCCTTCAATATATTTCAATCTCTAAAAAAAATTAAAATGCGGTTTATTTATTACTTTTGCTCTTCAAGGCATTTTCTTTAAAGTTTTGTCTCTCTACTTTTTAAAAAGTCTTCAAAAAGTGTCTTATTTGGTCATTTCTATTTTTTTATTAAAATGGTATGCATAGTTTGCCATGGCTTCTAAAAATTCTGCAAATAATCCATTCTTTTCAAAAATTTTATCATGTATTTTAAACTCCCTGATTTTTGGGAAAATATTTAACAATTTTTTTTATATATTTGAATCTGTAATACCATTTATGTACTTTTTTCAATTTTTGCCTTTTATAAATGAAAACAATAGGAATGATGTGTTTTGATGTTTATTTTTAAATTTATCGTTTCAGCGTTTTGTTTTTAAAATGTTTTTTTTCGTGTTTCGTTTTTAGTTTTTTTTTTAAATATTTTTTTGAGTATTTGTTTATTGTTTGTGTGTTTTTTGTTTTTTATTGTCGTCTTTGGTTTTATGAATAATGGCCTTTCAATTTTTGTTAATTTTTTTGGTTTTTCGGATTTTCACTTTTGAGATTTTTTAAAAGTTTTTTATTTTTATTTATTTAGTTTGAAAATCTTTGTTTTTTGTTTAAAGTTTTTTGGTTTTTCTTATTTTTTACTTTTTAGATGTATTAATGTTTTTTTTATGGTTTTTTGAGTTTAATTGTTTTTGCACTTAAATATTTTTGTGTTTATTTTTCGTTTTATCTTTTTATCACTTTACCGTTTTATAGCTGTATTTTTGTGGTTTCTAACATCTGTTTTTGTTTAATTTTTTGAGCTTTCAGATTTTTTGTTTTTTTTTAAGTTTTTAATTTTTAAGATTTTAATTCTTCGGTTTTTTGATTTCTTGTTTTTCTTTGTTTTTTAATCTGTGTTTTTTTTTGTTTTTTGTTTCAAGTTTTCTGGGTTCCCTGTTTTTTTTTTATTTATTTTTTAAGAGGATTTGCAGCAAAGCTAAAAGACACATGTCGCCACCTATGAACAAATAGCTTAAACCTATGATTTTTTGAAAAAAATGTGATTTTTCCTCCATAATCAACATTTTTACAAAACTTATGCCGGTTTCGGATGAGAAAAATTATTTCCAACAATTTGGTGTACAACTTTCCGAAATTTGTTTGATTTTTCTATGAGAAAACTGTAAATTTATAAAAAGATAGTAATTTGGACTATTTGGCAAGAAAGTCTGTTGAAAATCAATAAAAATGGTTGAATATACGTTAACACATCTGTTATCAACTATATAACTGTTTAATTCATTGATATATACGAGGAAACTAATTTTTCGTGTTCCAAAAAATGTTTTTTAAAGAAAAAGTCCACAAATTTTTGCGCGCCCAAAAGTTGATGTTCATTATTTTAAATCAAAAAAATTTTCTCGTCTTTTGCAACCAGTTTCATTATGATTGATGCAGGGAATCATGAGAAATAAGCGATTTTGTTCTTCAATCCAGCAGAAAGGAATGCGATTTTTGGCAAATAACCTCATTTTGGCGCCACCTACATTTGAAACACAGTCGCGCTGCAAATCCTCAATATGGTTTTGGTATCTTTTTGTTTTTCATTCTATTGTTTTAACATTTAACATCGTTTTTTATTATTTCGTTTTATCAATTTTTTATTTGATTGTTTTATCGATTTATGCTCCAACGAGCCCAAATTTTTTTTTATGTATTTGATCCCCGGTCCCCCGGCTAACCAGGTCTCGTACCGAAGAGGACCTAATAAAAATAAATTATTTTTATTTTTTTGTGGCTTTTTGTCTTTTGTTTTTTTTTCGTTTTATTGTTTTATTGTTTAATTTTTTTATTGTTTGTTTTTTTTAATTTTATCGTTTTTGTAAGCTTTTATTAAACACTTTTGTTTTTAATTTTTGGTTTTTGTTTCGTTTTTTTTTGTTTTTTTGGTACACCTCTCCGTTTTTGTGCTTGTATTGCTTTTTGTTTTTTCATTTGATTTTGATTTTTCGATTTTTAAGGTTGATTTTTAATTTTTTTTCCACGTAATCCATGGGATCTCCGCTGATTTTTTTCGAAAAAAATTTTGTTTTCCGAAATGTTGCTTAAGAAATTGGACGTTACGAGAAAAATAACTTATTATCACCGAAGAAGTCGACTTATTTAGGGTAGCTTAATTTATTGTTAATGTTAAAATTTAGAAAATAAAAAAAGCCAAAAAATATTTTATGAGACTTCAAAATCAAATTTTCTTTTGAAGAACTTTCTTTGGAGCACCGAACTTCAGAAGATCGAAACTTTTTACTACACAGCACAGTGGGCGAAATGGAACCCAAAATCGGACTTAATTGAACGCGGCTGGTTCCCTGGTATAAAACATAGTGTTTCTTATGTAAAAAAATCCGGGGAATCGATTGGTGATGGATTCATCCACCGCACGAAACGGCAAAGGGTCCATTTTGCCCCAATTACTCATTTTTTAACATTTTTTCTTGAAAATCGGTCTGTATTTAGAGCGGAGGCTTTTTGCGGCCTTTCAAAATGCACTTAACTTATTTGAAAATGTCCCAGGAATCCAGTAAAAATAACCACTTGCACCGCAAAAATCATCTAGGGTCCATTTAACCCCAATTCCGCTATAAAAGCATTTTTGGCCGTTTTCAAATGTTAGGTCAGATTTCAAAAATCTGAAAATATTTTTATCGTAAAGATCAGACAATTTTACATAATAATGACGATTTGCACTTGAAAGTTTGACGCATTTATGTTGATATAGAAATTAAACTAAATAAAAAGATTGAAGAATCACTTTTGGGCCAATTTTCCCAAACGCAGAATAAACTGCCTTTCACATACATTTTATTTTTATCAACATAAATGTGTCAAACTATCAAGTGCAAATCGTTATTCTTATGTAAAATTGTCTGATCTTTACGATAAAAATATTTTCAGATTTTTAAAATCTGACCTAACATTTGAAAACGGCCAAAAATGCTTTTATAGCGGAATTGGGGTTAAATGGACCCTAGATGATTTTTGCGGTGCATGTGGTTATTTTTACTGGATTCCTGGGACATTTTCAAATAAGTTAAGTGCATTTTGGAAGGCCGCATAAAGCCTCCGCTCTAAATACAGACCGATTTTCAAGAAAAAATGTAAAAAAATGGGGAATTGGGGCAAAATGGACCCTTTGCCGTTTCGTGCGGTGGATGAAACCATCACCAATCGATTCCTCGGATTTTTTTACATAAGAAACACTATTATTCATACCAGGGAACCAGCCGCGTTCAATTAAGTCCGATTTTGGGTTCCATTTCGCCCACTGTGCACAGGTTTCCGGATATTCGAGTTTGGACTGTACCAATATTTCGATATTCATTACTTGAAGTGACACATTTTTTTCCAAATAAAGCCACCGAACTCACTAAACGCAATGAACAGTCTACGTTCAATCTCAATTTGCGAATGAAAATAAGCGATAAAAGTGTATTCGTTAAATAATTTATTGCCAATAACGATAAATTTGGCAGGCCACCGCAAATGCGTGGTTAATTTTGGGAGATTCAATCTCCTTTATGATTATTTTCAGTATTCAAGACTGTGACTCAACTCAGAAGAAAAAAAAAATATGACAAAACCAAGTCACCCCCGTTCGATTTGATGGATACCGTTTATCTGTCAATGGTGATTATTATTCGAGAAATCGCTGACTCGCATTAATATGAAAATGGCAATTGGCGGTGGAGAATCGCGCAAAGCGCGATGAGATCACAGTTTAGGATATATTAGCGATAAACTTGAATGGCGGCCATCGCTTATCGATAACGAGTTGATGCCCACGGACGCGTTTGGCGTTTTGTTAAATTTTAGGTGTTTTTTGTGTTGAAGAAGCGTCGCTAAAAGCTTATGTTGTGACAAAGGACGCATTGACAGTTTGACAAATTGTCAAAACTCGTTTGACGTATTATATTACATTTGGGTCATAATAATTCGCAAATTAGCATAGCATCGACCAGTTTCAAATGTCACAACAAACGGAGGTGTCAACGCGCCATAACGGCCGGTCGCTATAAAACGCATCCTGTCAATATGACGTTGTGCGCAGTTGTGCACGCTTAACTGGAACTGTGACAGATGAGCACTGATTTGATTGCTTTCTGCTCAATAAAATCAACCAATAAAATCTTCGCTGGCTGGATAGCTTTTAATCGGTACTAACGAGACTAGCCGTAGTTGGTTGATTTTTAGTCATAAATTTCAATTGGTACCCTCCGCAGCGGTGACAGCAGTTTTGGATGACGTTGGCAACTGGGTGGGAGGGCAAGCAGAATTTCAACAATAAACCTAAATTACGACCATTAAAGTTCAAGAGTTTTTCAATTGGTAGTCATTATTTGTTTGGTAGCTTCATTCGCCCGCGAAAAAAAAATCATTAGAATGACATAACTGTCAAAAAAACAAATCACCCCTGACGGGATTCAAACCCATGTCGTTCTATTGTTACTTAAGCTACCAGCTGTAAGCTCAAAACTGTTTCCAGCAGAGTACATCAAAATTTCGCACGAAAGTAAACACTACGCCAGAGTTCAAGTACCATCAATCGAAATGTAATGACCCACGATGCCGCGATCGGCTAATTCCGACCAGAGACAGACACTGCTGTAAACAAACAGCTGTCAAATAACTGCCGCTCTGTGTGAGATCGAGCGCGCGCCGGCCAAAGTGGCTAATCAAAATAAACTGGCCCCGTGTTCGATTCCGAAAATCTCTTCTCATTGAGAGGGGTTTTTTTGCTGGTTGTTGCGTTCGAGCGTACCCACCCCCACTCGACTTGGGTGGGTAGAGATTAGTTTGGCTCAACTTGAAGTGCGCGTTTAATGATTATTTTCATTTCATCAAATCACTTTGGGGCCTCCGCTCCTTCCGCCCACTCGGGAATGTCTATCCGGAGGGTTGAGGTTAGGGTAATTTGAGAGTTGTTTGACGAATTTAATGATACAGAGTTATGAGAGATATCAACAACGTTAATATTGCCCAAACTGCTCAAAAGTATACGCGGCCAATCAGTCTCAATCTGAGCGCCGCATTTTCGGCTAGTGCGCGCTGTCAAATCCCGTATATACTGCTGCTTGTTTTGTTTTTGTTTGTTTTCTTTCTTAGAATCGCTTGGCAGTGTTGACAGGTAAATTTTTCATTGCAAAAAAGTACAGCAAATCGCTTGCAACAATGGTGACGGCAAATTCTGGAATGCCACGCGGTGTGTTCCTTCGGGAGAAACGGACAAAAACTATCAAAACCAAGTAGAAATGATCAATGTTTTCTTCAACATCTTCAAATTTCCCGGGAAACGGGAAATATTTTTTTCCGGGAATTCCTGGGAAATTTTTCCCGGAACCGGAAATTGGACGCTCTATGCCAAAATCAATATCTGCTAGGAAATTTCTTACTCAATACTCAATATTAATACTCAATACTCAAACTCAATTTTATTAGCTACATCACTTTTTCTGTTGTTGCCATCATATTTTTGTTTACAATTTTTTGCATTGTTTTTATTACGGAAATTTACATGCAAAACGAACCATTTTCATTGAAATTATGTGACGTTAGTGCCTTTGTAAAGAAAAGCATTTTAAATTAACCGACATTGGAACATGAAAATCACGTTTATTAAACAAATGTTGACTGCTATTCTATTAAACATATTTTAAATTGAAAAAAATGCCAGTTTTCAAAGAAAATTTCATATTTTGTTCTAATTCATGCAAAACTGAATTCATATTTCACTTTAAATCATATCTAAGGATACCTAAGGCAGAAGTCCATTCAAAAATGGGTGTTGGAATAGCTACACTCTAAATATAAAAAAGCTCCGTTTTTGTTTCACTTAATCTGGAACTGTTTTTTTTTTGTAAATAAATGTTGGGGAAAAGATTTCGCCTTGTAAGCGGAAGGTGATGGGTTCGATTCCTGTCTGGCTCGGCAAAGTCAGATCCCTTCAAAGAGTAAATCTGCTCACTGGGAATACTGACCGGTAGGGGATGGGTTTCGACTAACGGCGTGCTAGATTTCCAATCCAGAGGTCGTGAGTTCGATTCTCGTACCGGGATGATGAAGTTTTTTAAAAGATTGTAAAATAAATGTTTTTACCTCGTTATTTTTAATTCCTATTTTTAATTTTCTTAAAAATAGAAATTGAATAACACCAATTTCACTATCCACCTAAAGGTGATTTTTTGTATAAAAAGAGCTATACCACCTTAAACATTTTTTTGAATAGTTTGTAACATTTTTCCTAAATTTGTCATACATATTTTTAAAGATTGAACTCACGATTGCTAAGATTGAGAGAAAAAAAGCCATTTTCACCGATGATCGATGTCAAAAAATTAATCGTTCGTGATATTTATTCATGTATCGAGTCCAAATATGTTCAAATTTTTAAATCAACCCTTACATTTGCCATGGTTCAAAAAACTCATTTTCAGCCGGCTTTCACAATTTTACGATCGTTTGGAAACAAATATATCCGAGGTATATCATGTAATTATTTTTGATGTTGTTTTACAACTCCGAGCATTGAAGTTGTTTTTATGGCAATGCTGCCAAATGAATTCTAACCATTTTGTTTTAAAGCTATAATTTTACAATTTGGTCATCTTAGACGAAGCGATAAATTTATCAATTTACAAATCGTTGTTTTATTTTTGTTTGTAAATCTGAATGAAAAACCCTATTCTCAAGTGTACCAAATTTTCCTGATTTCATTTGAAGATAACCAATCGATCAGCAAAATGCAAAATGTCCTCTTTAGTCATAAAAAAATAATCACAAAAATAAAAAAAACTTATGTTCAAAATATCACAAAAAAATATGTAATATTGCCCAGAAATCCACAATTTACCCTACCGATGCGTTCCCCGCGAGACTGCGTACTCGATCGTTTGGAGAAGAAGAAAAAGGAGGTTCGACATGCAGAAGGACAGAGGAGCCGCACGATCGTAAACTGAGTGTTGATTTTTGCTTGAAATTGGATCGGAAATCACGTTCCGTGGTGCGGTTCAAAGTCGCGGCCCGCAAAGTCAACACTGGGGTCTGGCCGGATAAATCAAAACGATGATTTTAAGGTGGATTGCAAAGATGGATTATCCGGATTCTTGCAGGTTATGGCATTGGAACAAGAACAGTAAAGGCCATACACTCCATTTTATGTTTATCATTTCAGATTGCAATCTTTTCGCTGGTGATAACATAGAAACTTATTCAAAACTTTAAAAAGTTTGACTTCCTAGTAGCTCATCATCTATTTAAAATAATCCGCAATAAATTTCCATTTTGCGCCGCACGAGGCAATAAAAATTCATCATCATTAAAAATAGACAACACTCCTGATGACATCCATCCAAAACGGTTGTCCCATGCGTTGACATGGGCCGACATAAATTTGAAATATATCATTTCAGCAACAGCAGCAGCTCCGGGCCGTGATTCATCGGCCAGATATGTGCCATGTTTTTAGTAACCTGATATACGTGAAAACAGCAATAATCATAATATTCATGCGATGGCCATCAGACACATCAGAGCCGCTCCAGCGGGTCCTCTCCTCCTTCTGGTTTTCAGGGTTCCACAGGGTTAACGAATCCAATCTGGTGGTACTTCTGGTAAATACAAACCAGTCTGGGGACATATTGCCGCCGGCGTTAATCGAACTTTAATTATTGTAATTATCTTTATCTGTTTTGCAGCTTGATTACTGGAGTGTGTCCCCAAGCATAGGTTACACTCGATTTTTTTGAAAAAATATTCATTTTTTCATGCTCTCAATATTTGTAAGGCAATCTGTTTTAAACATCTTAACGATTTTCATTAAAGTTTTGTTCAGTTTAATTTAAGAGTGTACAATCCATGAAAAAAATGTCATCCAGCCGAGTGCTACTCGGCAGACCAAAACCGATGCAAAATTGTCCCCGACCAGCACCCAATCCCAAGTACTGTACCTAATTACTAGTAATAAAATAAATTCACCTTTCCCCGGGCAGATCAATGCTGCAACAAGTCTGTCCTCGAATATTTTCATGTCATTTTTATAAGGACAGCTCAATAATTCTCCAGTTTCTTTTTTGCTTTTTTTGCATTTTTGCTTTTTTGCTTTTTTTGCTTTTTTGCTTTTTTGCTTTTTTGCATTTTTGCATTTTTGCATTTTTGCATTTTTGCATTTTTGCATTTTTGCTTTTTTGCATTTTTGCATTTTTGCATTTTTGCATTTTTGCATTTTTGCTTTTTTGCTTTTTTGCTTTTTTGCTTTTTTGCTTTTTTGCTTTTTTGCATTTTTGCATATTTGCATTTTTGTATTTTTGCTTTTTTGCATTTTTGCTTTTTTGCTTTTTTGCTTTTTTGCTTTTTTGCTTTTTTGCTTTTTTGCTTTTTTGCTTTTTTGCTTTTTTGCTTTTTTGCTTTTTTGCTTTTTTGCTTTTTTGCTTTTTTGCTTTTTTGCTTTTTTGCTTTTTTGCATTTTTGCATTTTTGCTTTTTTGCCACGTGGACACATTTTTGGAATTCTCAACCCCCCCCCCCCCCCATCGTGGACAATTTCCATACAAATAAAATCTTTTTTGTATGGAGCGTGGACAATCGCCGAACCCCCCCCCCCCTATGTTGTCCACGTGGTTTATGGATGGTCCCTTTTTGCTTTTTTGCTTTTTTGCTTTTTTGCTTTTTTGCTTTTTTGCTTTTTTGCTTTTTTGGACTGTTTATTTTAAAGATAGTTGAGAAATATCAAGACCAAATCGCCAAACAATAAATAAAGCGTTTCGTTAAAATTTCAAACCCATAAACATCGTCATTCCCCGGATCGTTATGTGATTTTTAGCTTCGATTAATGAGCAAGATAACCAAAATTCAGCTTCTCGTTTTGCTCAACACAAAAAAACCTACTAAACACACCCCAAAATGGAACTCCGGCGCAGATGTAAAACCGTGTCCAAAACGTGATAATGGCACCACTTTAAACAATCCCCATCGTGGTCACCAATTAATAACGAAACTGACCCCCCATCAGAGACCCGCACACACACAAGGTATGCCAGATCGTAATCTTTATCACTCAATCGTTTGCGCAGGACGGAGCTGGTGTATGGCTAAGCTATAGCAAAATTAACTACGACTATGTCTTTATGGGTAGTCTAAAAAATGCCAAAAAACCTCCCCCTTAATAAATGGTTGTGATCTTTACGATAAATACTCCGCAAAATAATACACTTAAAAACTCGATCTTCCTCGCGAGATACGTCTCTATCAACTGGAACCGATCTGCTCCATTAAAATATTCAAAAAGCTCTATTTGGCTAGTCTACGGGGGTCGTCCATAAGCACCAAACCTATGTCTTAAGCCCCCTGCGCGAGATTTACTGCCACAGATTAGGAGCGCGAATCTTTGCAATATTTTCTCGTTAACCAAAAATAAAAACAAAAACCCATGCCATGGCACTACTAAATTAGTCGAGCCCGGGCGGTCTGACTTTAAATGAAATTATTACATGGTGGTGAATGAGCAGCTACAAAAAAAAGAAGCTGGAATTTATGGCTTCTGGCGAATTAGAGTGGAATCTGTGTCAGGCAAACGTCCCGGCTGTGGGGGATCTCGACGGTTATGATTTGTGAATGGGCGGTGAAATTGAATCTTTGGGAGGGAAACTGTAGTGGTGAAAAAACTATTCATTGTTGTGTTAAATAAAGTAAATAAATTTACATAAGTCGAGTAGACGCCAAGACATTAGCAGGATTTTGAACAATGCGACATCTGTCAAGATGAACGTTTATCGAAACTTGTAACTTCGCATATGCTTAAGAGGTTTAGCAATGTGTTTTTTTTAATCAATTTTAAATCTGCTTTATAAATAGACTAAATGTACATTTTTTCTGCATACAAAACCATTTTGCGGGTGCTGGTTTCAAACCCTGATCAATTTGGGATGCCTGCAGTTTAGCCTGTATGCCTGAACATATCGTAACATAAAGCCAATAATTTTTGAAATTTGAAATTAAATATGTCTTTATTGAATTGTATTGAACTTTCTTATAATAATTACATTTCTTTTACATACTAAGTGGTATAGCCTAATGCTCTTCATCTTTGTTGTATTTTTTGTTTTATTATTAACTGTTCACATTCATTTATTTAATTCAAATTGTTTTACACTTTTGCATTGAATCGAATACATTTGGGTAAAAAAGAAAAAAAAAATAACTTTAACAACTAATCCTATCTTACATCTAAAATAAAAATTCTTTGAATTATTCGAAATCATTAGAACGAGTAAACTACGAACTGTATTTTAAGATAAATCCTCCAAGCGTTCTCACTTGTTCTGCACGAGTTTTGCAACCACGTAGTGTTGTTGTCATCTCGATGAAAATGTTCAGAAGTTCTTATGGTGAAAACAGGTCACTACTGCCTTCACCCGTTGCTGCTGGTTGGTTTTTTTTTCCAAATCTTTAAACTTATTTTTGCGACAAAAAACTGCTCTGATGTATTTCTACCGTTTGCCAATTCCAAACCAATCGCTACCGAACACTCTCTCTTTGCTCTCCCTCTCATTCAAATCGGGCAGTACAGCGAATGGTTCGGAGAGACCGATTTCGTTAAGTCGCTCAATGCTGTCTGAGAATACTTTGCGATCGGCTTAGCTTTGATCGTTTAAGAAATTGCTTTACATTAATGATATCAATAATATTTTGCAATTTTGTAGTTTACACAGCATCAAAGACACATTTGGCAGCAATTTCCACCATACCAAAATCTAATTGACGGCAAACTGTGGTAGTGCAGGCCAAATGAGCACCGCGCTAGTATTTTTTTGGCTCTCTCCTCTCTGAGCACATTCGTGTATGACTCGGGTCGACGGACGGAGTAGAAAAAGAAATTCACGAAGTATTTGTTTCGCTGAGTGAAGCGATTGAGCAAGCCGCTGGCAGAGAGCGGGTAGTGTTCGCTAGCGAATGGTTGCCTGCTCCAGTCGGCAAAGATTCATTCGATGATGAGTGAGTGATTTCTGATCTTTGAACTGAAAATCGGGACCCTTGCTTGTTAGAATAAGTTTTCGTTTTTCACCACCATGTTTATAGTCATGCTTTTGTCAAAATTGAAAAAAAACATCAATGAAATAATGAAAATATATGATTCTTGAAATGAAAACGGTGGTCCAAAAAACATTAGCCTTTTGTAAATTTAAATTTTTACTTTATTTGGCTAAATCTTTGTCCATGCAATCTTTATGTCAAAAGGAAAAAAATGTAAATGGGTAATTCTCTACCAACTCACACGAAATCGGGAAAAGTTGCCCCGACCCCTCTTCGATTTGCGTGAAACTTTGTCCTAAGGGGTAACTTTTGTCCCTGATCACGAATTCGAGGTCCGTTTTTTGATATCTCGTGACGGAGGGGCGGTACGACCCCTTCCATTTTTGAACATGCGAAAAAAGAGGTGTTTTTCAATAATTTGCAGCCTGAAACGGTGATGAGATAGAAATTTGGTGTCAAAGGGACTTTTATGTAAAATTAGACGCCCGATTTGATGGCGTACTCAGAATTCCGAAAAAACGTATTTTTCATCGAAAAAAACACTAAAAAAGTTTTAAAAATTCTCCCATTTTCCGTTACTCGACTGTAAAAAATTTTGGAACATGTCATTTTATGGGAAATTTAATGTACTTTTCGAATCTACATTGTCCCAGAAGGGTCATTTTTTCATTTAGAACAAAATTTTTTATTTTAAAATTTCGTGTTTTTTCTAACTTTGCAGGGTTATTTTTTAGAGTGTAACAATGTTCTACAAAGTTGTAGAGCAGACAATTACAAAAATTTTGATATATAGACATAAGGGGTTTGCTTATAAACATCACAAGTTATCGCGATTTTACGAAAAAAAGTTTTGAAAAAGTTACTTTTTGCGTTTCTCTTTGTTTTGTCGTCCGTGTCTGTCGCGGGTGACCATGAACGGCCATGATCGATGACGACCAACTTTTTTAAAACTTTTTTTCGTAAAATCGTGATAACTTGTGATGTTTATAAGCAAACCCCTTATGTATATATATCAAAAATTTTGTAATTGTCTGCTCTACAACTTTGTAGAACATTGTTACACTCTAAAAAATAACCCTGCAAAGTTAGAAAAAACACGAAATTTTAAAATGAAAAATTTTGTTCTAAATGAAAAAATGACCCTTCTGGGACAATGTAGATTCGAAAAGTACATTAAATTTCCCATAAAATGACATGTTCCAAAATTTTTTACAGTCGAGTAACGGAAAATGGGAGAATTTTTAAAACTTTTTTAGTGTTTTTTTCGATGAAAAATACGTTTTTTCGGAATTCTGAGTACGCCATCAAATCGGGCGTCTAATTTTACATAAAAGTCCCTTTGACACCAAATTTCTATCTCATCACCGTTTCAGGCTGCAAATTATTGAAAAACACCTCTTTTTTCGCATGTTCAAAAATGGAAGGGGTCGTACCGCCCCTCCGTCACGAGATATCAAAAAACGGACCTCGGATTCGTGATCAGGGACAAAAGTTACCCCTTAGGACAAAGTTTCACGCAAATCGAAGAGGGGTCGGGGCAACTGCTGTGTGAGTTGGCGGAGAATTACCCAAATGTCTACGAAAGGTATAATAAAATTAACAAAAAAATCTTAACATGCTTTATACTAAATACATCCTTACCGAGGTTGCTAAGGTAAAATTATCGAGGCTCGATATGGATATCATCAGGACGGTAACGATAATTTATTTTTAGCGATATCGTTAATCATTAAATAAAATTTGTACCAACCTAATATTATCGCCAACAATCGACAAGTACTCATTTTATTAAATTCTTCTGAAATCGACCTTATTCAACCAAATCATGTAAATTTTCTTAATGCTTTCACTTATAATATATAATTTTGAAAATGTAGTAAGTTTCAAAGTGTGAATACAAGGGGGTCAATAAATAACAAAATATAAATATTGAAATAACAAGCCATAGTTTTTACATTTGCATGGAAAAAGTGTTTTAAAATTCATTTTACTCTAGTTCAGTTGTTTTGCAATCATTAGTTTTTCTAAAAATGTAAAATTAGACGAAAACAAAAATTATAGCAAAAAACCATATTGCGGTAATAAACATCGACAATTTAAAAAAAAACAGAGATTTTTAAATCAACCCAACCATGATTCTAAACGCAGGGTAATGCATTTTAAATTGATTTCAGTTGATTGAACTTCAATTTGGGGTGACAAAAACTTTAAATAAAATTTGTACCAGCCTTATGGGTATCAAACGAAGCGAAATTTTGTATGATTTTACATGAAATTTTGCATGATTTTTTATATGTTTTTTTAAATACTTAAATTTTTAGAATTTACCGTATTTTTTTCGAAAATACTCAAATTTTCTTAACTTGCTAAAAAAAAAGTTTATTAAAGTTTTTTTAAACACTAAAATTTTCAAAAAATACTGTAATTTTTGAAAATACTTAAATTTTCAAAAACTTGAAAGGATGGGGAATTTTGAATGCATTTTCACTTATTTTTTTTGTAAATCACTCACAATTTTTTTTTTAAATACTTTTTTTTAATGTGCAATATGTAGGGGAGAGTGGAGAGACTTGATCCCCTTTTTTTGTATCGCACATAACTCTGTCAATTTCTCACAAAACTATAATCTTTTTGCATGAATTGAAAGCTTAAACATTCAACTATGTTTGGCTGATAAGGGTATTTCATCAGATAAACTCTTCGAATAATGCCAAGCTTATATTTTAAACCGGCATTTTCAAAATGTTGGGGGTAATTTGATCCCCCTTTCAACATTTTGAAGAAATCTTAAGCAAAATGTTTCTTATTCTTCCAAACTTTTATTTTTCTATAAGATACAGTAATTTCACATTAAACCTGTACGTTTGTGTTCGAAATACAACAAATTAAGCATGTGAAATATTTTAAAACATAAAATTTTCTTTTTTAGACCAAAATTGAGCATGTTTACGAAAGCTGGTAATTTTTGTTTACAAAACTTTTGAAAAATGGTTCAAACTGCAGTTAGTTATGTACAACTATACTAAAGGAAACTATGTACGAAAACCCAGCCAAATTATTTAATCTTGAGGCTGATTTCAGTGACTGTAAAAATGCAGGTATCAAGTCTCCCTTAACGCACTTTTTAAAAAAATTGATTGTAAAAATAGTATGACGATAAATTTAACGTTAAATGCGTAAGGGTTTTGGAGTTGATATGTTTATCAAACAGTTTATGTATATAAAATATTTTTTTAAATAATTTTTGAGTGTTTTCTATACTTATCAAAACAAAGAAAAAAGATCTCTTGGAAGTTTTTTGCAGCACTTCTTAGAAAAAATTGTGTAACTCAATCCAAACATTTTTTAATTTTTTTCTTTGTTTTCTACAATGAGTTTTAGTCAATTTCGCACAACTTTCTAGAACAAAGCTAATTGTTTTACCCACATGCTGACGAGATACAGGCTTGGGATCAAGTCTCCCCGGGGATCAAGTCTCCCCACTCTCCCTTATCTGTATAAAAAAAGTAAAATTTTATATGATGCATCAAAATTTTAAAGTTTGTTTGAAGCATACAAAATTTCGGTTCGTTTGATACGGATACTAATTGATATTGCAAAAAAAAAAAAAAGAATTACAGGCCATAGTGTCAACATGTGAATATTGCATAAATATCATTTGAAGTTTTTTATCCTTGACTCTGACCAAAGTCAAGGGGGGAGAAGAAGGGCAAATCATAAAAAAAATAATTTGCAAGCCATAATAACATTTGAATGAAAAAAAGTGTTTTGAAAATGCATTTAACACCTGTTCAATCGTTAATTTTCAAAATATCTTAGTAATGGATTTTTTTTCGTCAAAATTTTTTATTGCAGTACTGTACAATTGAAATTTACAAAAAAATAATATAGTTTTAATCGATCCCAGACAGGTTAAATGTGATTTTGAACGCCGAAAATGCATTTCAAATTGTTTTCAAATGATAAGACTTGTATTTCCATTTAAACTTTGAAGTTTTTTGATTTTTTTGCCCCCTGATTTTCCAGACCAATTTTGAAGGAAGGGGTGGAGGGGGTAGGGGGGGGGGGGTTTGAAATTCACCTTGAAAAATATTTGCAACGGCTTTAGGAGTTTTTCAAAAATCAGCATCTTTAAAAATATTATCGCCTTTTCCAGATTTTGCACCACCCAAATGTCTGTTGCAAAGGAAACACGAAAACAAAATCGAAAATAAAATGTATTTTGGCAATCAGATTTTAGTAATAAAAAGTCTAATAATTATAAAAATCGGTAAAATATCGAACTCACAGTCCTATCCACTTCCCGGTGATCTTACCACTGGTCGTAGACGGCGCCGGTATTGATCAGCATGTTAAGAACATTGGATGGTTGCGAAGTAGTGAGAATTGGTATGTTTGGTCCATGGAGAAATTCTAGAAGGTCCTGATAAAGAACAGAGTTGCAGAGTTGCGGGTCGACACCAATGCTATGCTACAGTTGATTTAATTTACAGTTTGATTTAATAACAAAAGTGGCCTAAAATCTTCAATGTCAGTTTATATTATGATTTTACCTCTTCCTGATTGGGGTGTAGACGGTTAATCCAGAGCGACATTTGTTTCAAATGTAGGTCATTATTATTGTTGAAACTCAAACAGATTTACATCTTACAGCGGATTTCGTCAGTTTATTAATAATTTGTTGGTTAACATTTGCCTTTTAACAAGCAAGCTTTAGATGCACTCGCAACTACCGGACATTCTACCATTTACACATGTACAAATAAGGGAACGCACCCCGAACGTGTACGGACACACGCCTCCTCGGGGGCACGCACAAATACAAACTTAAATACATTCAGAACACCACGTGCCCCCACCCCCCGATCACGTGAAGTACACCGGGCACAGATAGAGGTCACTGTTTTCGCCGATTCCGTACCCGGCCAGGGTGCGCCCATCCTCGAGGCGCTGGTTCCGGTAGAACATCCAGTGCGTGCTGGTCGGGATCGCCTCCAGCTTCTGGATCATGGCCTTGACCTCGCCGATCGTTTCGCGCGCGTCCACCTTCAGCCCGATCGGGTAGATTTTCCACGTCTGGATGAACACGAAGATCTGCATTGTGGTGCCGGCGTCCTGTTGCGGCTGAAATGAGAGCATTATATCTAATTAGTTGAAGGAATTGCATAAATATTAGAGATAAAACTTACTTGTTTGCTGCTAACGAACGTGTCTCGATGGAGGGAAGAGATCGTCGCTGAAACGTCAACAAGACCCGGCGAAACAATGGAGCTGCCGATGAGTGACAGCCAAATGATAAGGGCTGCGTTTGTGACACTTCTAATTCTCGCAGTTTCGGGTCACAGGATATTGAGGGATTGATAAAACTGGAAGCCTCTAACTATAATAGTGAAGTTTAAATAAGCACATGTTTTCCATTATAAATTTTAAATTCAGATGTATTAAGATATCTAAATTTTCGAAGCAACCTGTTTGCTATGAATTTTCTATGCAGATATGACTTTTTAAAAATTTAATCTAGATATATTTTTTAGAAAATATAAATATTTATTTCAGTTTTATATAAAAACACCAATCAAAAAGTGTATCTAAAAACCCAACAACGAAAAACCCTGTTTTCAAAAACAGAGCGTTGCAACGTCACGAAATGTAAGCGGTCTTCAAAAATCGAGGTTTAATTTTTTCGAAAAACTAATGATTGAATTCGATTTGTTGGCCAATTTTACACTAAAAATGGAAGAAGAACTCCAAATTTGCCGTTTAACAGAACAGAGTTATTGGCGAAACATGAATTGGGTCAGGATTGAGAAAAAGTCACGCGTTGCAACGTCACGCTACATATCCCCCTCTCAAAAATAGAATATTCGCTTAAAATAATGTTTCAACATTGTTTCTTATAGGAAATTTAATGTACTTTCCGAATCTGTAATAACATATGTACCTTTTCAATGTAATTTTTGAGTTACAGCCGAAATACTGAAAAAAAGAAAAGTCAAAGCGTTGCAACGTCACGGCGGAATGTGTCATAGGACTGTATCAGGCAGTGGAAATCTAGTTTCAAGACTTCTTTTTTTTCAAACATGTACTAGAAAAGGCAAAACAAAATTTTGAACAAAGGCGTTGGAAATTTTTTCTTGAAATTTAGGGTGACTATCAAAGGTTTTTTTTTGTTCAAAAGTGTATGAATAAAATTGATTGAAGGACCAATCAATATGACTGAGAAATTTGTTCCATTGGAAATTCTTTAAATATGTAAGAATTTTGTTTGAATAATTTCATGTTTCGAGTAAACAAGTTTCCTCAGAAAAAATGCCGTCCGTTTTTCAATTCAAAATCATTTTCATCAAGATAATCATGAAACTATCAGATTTCAAATTGAAGGCCTCGCGGTTTGAACACAATTCCTTATTGAGTTGAGCTGTAGATTGTAATTAAAACTATTCAGCAGAAATGTTAAACTTAAAAAATTACCAATTTCTTTATTTTACTTTATTTTTGCTCTAAGTTTGTATTTTTCTCTCGTTTTTTTTATTGATTTTGTTTTTTTTTTATGTTTTATGGGACTCAATAAAAAACAACTTTTGAGCCATAGTGCATGAGCATGATGGTGCAAAATCTGGTTCCCAAAATATGTTTTTCCTTTCTTACTAAAGAATGTAAAAAAAAATTTACTCGTTGGAAAGGTTTTTCGATAAACTAACC
The DNA here is from genome assembly GCF_016801865.2 of Culex pipiens pallens. NCBI lineage: Eukaryota > Metazoa > Arthropoda > Insecta > Diptera > Culicidae > Culex > Culex pipiens. Next base: position 39,621,415 of record NC_068937.1, on the reverse strand, counting down.
AACGATGGGTCGGATGGTGGATCCGGACATAGTTTACATAAATTTAAGTGAGATCCGGCTTGCAAAAAGTACATAAATATTACTTAAATGGCCATATCTCTAAACAGGGTTGCCAGATCTTCAAAGTTTTGGACACATTGGAAAGGTCTTTCGATTAACTAACCAACGATGAGTTGGATGACATAGTTTTCATGCGTATAAGTGAGATCCGGATATATGTGAAAACACATTTTTATTTATAACTTTTGAACTACTTATCGAAACTTCAAACAATTCAATAACGATGTGTAGGACCCTAAACCAAGTCGAATGCAACCGGTTTGATCAAAATCGGTCCAGCCAGTGTTGAGAAAACTTGGCAAGAAATTTTGGAACATATACACATACACACACACACACACATACAACACACACACACACACACAGACATTTGTTCAGTTTTCGATTCTGAGCCGTTAGGTATACATGAATATAGGTCTACGAGCTGTTTTTCAAAAGTTCATTTTTCGAGCAGGATTATAGCCTTACCTCAGTGAGGAAGGCAAAACGGTGCACTTTATCGAATTTCGGAAAAGTAACTTTCGATTGAAATTTGATTTGGCCTTTGAAAATATGTTTTTAAATTTTTTAAACCGCATTTTCGTAATTTTTCAAAAATCCAATATTAAAAAAAAACTTGTTTTTGGAACCAGGTTTTGCACCAATCATGTCTTTTGGAGTCCTATAAAACAAATAAAAAAATCGATAATTGAGAAAAAGTAACTTTTTGTGAGATAAATAAAACAAAGAAATAAGTAATGAACTTATAGTTTTAAGTTTTATGAAATCGTCAAATTTGACCAAATTTATTCCAGTTCTTTCTCAGTTGAGCAGTTCTCTACGGAATCGGTCTTTTTTCTTTAATTTTAATTTTTGTATTTTTGTATCCGGCTGAAACTTTTTTGGTGCCTTCGGTATGCCCAAAAAAGCCATTTTGCATCATTAGTTTGTCCATATAATTTTCCATACAAATTTGGCAGCTGTCCATACAATAATGATTTATGAAAATTCAAAAATCTGTATCTTTTGAAGGAATTTTTTGATCGAATTAGTGTCTTCTGCAAAATTGTAGGTATGGATATGGACTACACTGAAAAAAAATGATACACGGTAAAAAAAAATTGGTGATTTTTTATTTCACTTTTTGTCGCTAAAACTTGATTTGCAAAAAATACTATTTTCAATTTTTAATTTTTTTTATTTTTCGATTTGTTAGGACATCAAATGCCAACTTTTCAGAAATTTCCAGGATGGGCGAAAAATCTTTGACCGAGTTATGATTTTTTTGAATCAATACAACTTTTTTCAAAAACTCGAAATATTGGTCGCAAAAATTTGTCAACTTCATTTTTCAAAAAGACCAAACATTCAATATTACGCCTTTTTGATATGTAACTCTCGATTAAAAATGTTGAAAATATTTTTTTCGAAAAGATCGGAAAATTTTGTTAAAATGTTAATGTTAAATCGGACCATTGGTTGCTGAGATATCGACATTAGAAAGTAGTGGGTTGTTTGGGTGAGATTTAGAAAACATCAATTTTCTTGTTTTTAAACCTTTGCATGGCAATATCTCAGCAACTAAGGGTCGTAAACAAAGTCCGAAAAAGCAAAATATAGAAAATTTTGTCAGCTTTTCAAAAATATTTTTTCAAAAGTGGGCAAACATGGGCACTTATTTTTAAAAAGTCAATAACTGCAACTATTTTGAAAAAAGTTACCTAAAAATGCCTATAATTTGAAAACGGTGCACTGTATCAAAATTTCACTAGAGTACTTTTTGATTGCAAATCCAATTTTACATCGAAAAATGAAGTTGACAAATTTTTGCGACCAATATTTCGAGTTTTTGAAAAAAGTTGTATTGATTCAAAAAACCATAACTCGGTCAAAGATTTTTTGCACATCCTAGAAATTTCTGAAAAGTTAGCATTTAATGTCCTAGCACATCAAAAAAAAAAAATTAAAAATAGTGTTTTTTTGCAAATCAAGTTTTAGTGAAAAAAAGTGAAATAAAAAATCACCAAAAAAATTTTACCGTGTATCATTTTTTTCAGTGTAGTCCATATCCATACCTACAACTTTGCCGAAGACACCAAATCGATCAAAAAATTCCTTCAAAAGATACAGATTTTTGAATTTTCATAAATCATTTTTGTATGGACAGATGCCAAATTTGTATGGAAAATTATATGGACAAACTAATGATGCAAAATGGCTTCTTTATATATCTTGGAGGTTTTAAGTAAATAATTTGTCAGGTAAAATGTCACGAGGAACATAAAAAGATTTAAAATAATAATCAGTGTTTTTGGAAATTGGAAAAAGTCACTGACAGTATAACTCTTCCAACAAACAATGAGCTTTTTTTTTACTTGGAACTCAACATGCGCATTTTTTTATAATTAAGTACAAACAAACACCAATTGTTGCGTTTAAAATAATAGAAACTGACTAAAAATGTCAGAAAAAAACAAGGTGACTTTGATAGTCACTGTGCTGTGGTTTCTTTTAAGGATTCATTCAAAAAATAACTATTTTATATCTAAATTTATTAGCATTTAATACATTAAATGTAAATTTAAGGTTGAGTAAATAAATCCAAATTTAATTGCAAAACTGTTCTCCTGGAAATGCCTTCAAAACTGGAGATATTTTTTGGTTTCTGTTTCAATAAAAAATAACGTTTTGTGATTCGAACTTATTTTCCTTGAGAAAACATGACACTAAGAGAGTATTTAAATAGTTCTATTTGTAAATAATTTCAAAATAATAGTTGACTATCTTTTGAAACATTTAAAAATATGTGGAGTCGGAGCCAACTATTTGTTGAAAGCTGGAGTCGGAGTCGGAGTCGGCTTGAGTTGGTAGGCCGGAGTTGGAGTCGAAGTCGGAGTCGGTTTGAGCTGAAAACTGGAACCGGAGTCGGAATCGGAGTCGACTAAACTCAGAAAGCCAGAGTCGGAGTCGGAGTCGTTTGAAATATGACCGGACTCCGCAGCCCTGCTTAAATGTATGTAAACTACACTCAAAAAAAATATTTCTGAATGTTACATAATTTATTTAATATTTTTGCACATCATTAAACATTTAAATTTAATTGTAATTTGATGTAAATTTGCAACAAATTTTACGTCAAAACATGATTTTACGTGTGTTTCAACCGTTTACGTCGAATCTCAAGTTTACATCAAATGAACCAAGTTTACATGTGATTTATTTTTTCCGTGTCGAGTAAATTCACATATTTTTTTCTGTGTATGACCAGGTCTATCATCCGACAAATAATTGATTATGTAATTAAAAGACCATTCCAACGAGTCCAATACATTGAATAGTGAGGAAGGCACCAACCACGTAGGTGGCTTAAGTTAGTTTTTATTTTAAATAGTGATTGTATTTCTTGCTTTGTGAAAACTAAGGACGTCTTGCTAAAAGGAAAAACTTAAATCTAAATCGTTTGTGTGATTCATCACGATCATGATCAACAATCAAGACTTACTATTTTCTTTATTTCTGCCATTACACGTTGACTAATACCGTTGATTGACGACCGCGCAAACGTCACGTAGAATTTTGAAACACTACCCGGGCCTAGATGCAACCAAATGCAGCGCAAAACGGAAAGAAGGCAAAAATTTCACACAATTCACACGATTTGGTTCGGTCGCGCCTCCACAGACAGTCAAACCCCGTCAAATTGCGTGGTACCTTAAGTTCGTCAGTTACAGCTACGAAGCTAGGGTGGGGTGGGCTATTGTTGGTCTACTTTGTTGATTGCTGTAATTTTATGATTTCTCATATAAATGTGCAGAATTCTAGATATTTTCGGAAATGATAGTAATTTTAATTAAAATTTGTTTTGTTTTAGGGCCGAACCAGATCACCAAATCCTGATCCCGTTGACAGCAACTTTAAGAGAGAGTATTTTGATCGGAATTTCACACTTTCGCCGATGAACTGATGAAACACTAGATAGCGATGTGTGTTGTGGTTCACCGAGCCGCCATCTAATTATAGAGGCCACTGCGCCAAGGGATATCAAGTCGGAACAAGTCTCGGCGCGATCTCGATGTTCAAATCGTTACAAAAACGCTGCATGGTGTGTGTGAGGGGAAAGGGAAGTTCGATACACAATGCTCCAATTCGTTCGCCGTCAGTTTCTTGACACCGCGAGCACATGATGGGAGGACCACCCTACCCGGCCAAGTTTGGAAGGGTGCAGGGGGGTGGGGAGACACGCATGAAATTATTAATGTCAAAATTTAAGCTGCATATCGATATAGATATTAATTCGACACGGCAGTCGCAACCGGTTCCAGAGTTCGCGGGAAAGAGAGTTCAATGTGGTCTGAGTTACGATGACTTGGGATTGCAGACCTTAATCACAGAAAAATGGACCCCGCTGGCCGGCAGTGAAATTATGAAAAAGTATTAGGAAAGTATTTCCAAAACAATCACTTCCTCTTATCTGAGATCGCCAAAACAATTTCGTTCGTACCAGTTTCCAGAAGTTGCGCGTTACCGCGACCTGTCATGAATCATCATACCTGCCAAGTTATTGTGCATTTCGCGGTATTCTTCAGCGCGCAAAACTCAAACGTTACACGGATTTGCCCCATCGGAACCTGTTCCAAAGGGTTGAACCGATTTGGGGGCGCTTCAATAAGCCATAAAATTGTTCCATAACAGCAACCAGCTTTTCTTGGTTGGTGGTCGACCGGCTTTCATTCAGATGTGGCGCTGGCATTTGGCCCAGGTTTCGCAACTTGATTGGCGGGATTCACCACTTGTGCAAAAGTTGATCTTCCCCGTCTCATGCATTGAAGGAGGAGGCGTGAGAGAAAGTAAACAAAAGAGCAAGATTGTAATAATTATGTTTTTACATTTATGGAAGTTAATTTACAAACAAGACCACCCCGGATGAAGAACGAAGCATGGGTGTTCTGGATATCAAATTTTGGTTTTGAGCCTTGGTTCCATAGTTTTGTTTTTTCCTTAAATTATTTGGGCATCTTATTTTCCCATAATTTTGTTACAAATAACTATTTTTGAATTTTAAGCAATTCTCTGCAAAAATAGTAGATGATTTTCATTTTTTGATTTCCTGATACGTTGTGGGAACCTTCCTTATGACCAAAACAGCCATTTTTATTATTGGATCGTCCATACAAATTTTCATTTAATTTTTGCAGCGATCCATACCAAATAATGTATTTAGCATAGCATTGATGTCTACCTGTAGTTGCTACTCTGTTATTGACCAGGACCTCCAAGAATTGCTCCGTGGACCATGTCCCTATCATGCTAGCCAATCACAGCGCCGGCCACGACCAGTAGTAAGATACGGGGAAGTGGATAGGAATTTTAGTCCGATACTTGAGTGATGAAGGCCACTAAATCGGCTGCGTCTTCGACAAAGTATCACGTGAGATTTGAGGGTGTTAGTAAGACGGGTGTGAAGCCAGGATTCACCGTGGTAAGTGATGCGGCCGGTCAAATCTATTTATAGTCCTTAATTCTTCGTATGTTCTTGGATTCATTTTGGAAGCTTTCTAACTCGGTTCACCAAACGAGTATGCAACCAGTAAGAATTTCTTGAATTCAACTTTGCATTCCAATCAAGTTTCTTGGATTCTTATAGCATTCTTAATCACTCTAGTCAATTAAGCCTCGATGGTCTGGTGGTTAGCATTTTTGTCTGCTGACCCAAAGGACGGGGGATGGAACCCCGCCGCGAGCTAATGAATTTTTCAAGTGTTCAGAATTCCTTCTTTCCATAATTTCTCGATAGAAGCAGATGGGAATCGAACCCAGAACCTTCCGCTTACAAAGCGAACAGCGTAACCATTCAGCCACGCCGTCCCCTCGATCCATACAAAATAATGTATTTATTCAAAAATCTGTGTCAGAAATGTTCTGATTGATATGGTAATTTTGAAATTAAATATGTCTTTATTGAACATTCTTATAATAATTACATTTCTTTTACATGATAAGTGGTATGGCCTAATGCTCTTCATCTTTGTTGTATTTTTCGTTTTATTATTAACTGATCACATTTATTTCTTTGCTTGAAATTGTTTTACATTATTGCATTGAATTGAATACATTTGGGTAAAAAAGAAAAAAATCACTTTAACAACTAATCCTAACCTAAAACTAAAAAAATAAATCCATTGAAATATTCAAATCACTAGAACGAGTAAACTACGAACTGTATTTTAAGATGAATGCTCCAAGAGTTCTTACTTGTTCCTGGCGGGTTTTGCAACTACGCAGTGTTGTTGTCAACTCGATGAAAATGTTCAGAAGTTCTTGTGGTGAAAACAGGTCACTGCTGCCTTCATCCGTTGATGCTGGTTTGTTTCCCCTCGGTTGCTGACTGAAGCCAGGAGGTGTTGTATTCCCCAAGGGGTTTCCAGCATCAAGGATTACTGACCAGTCTAAATGGAATTACCAGGATTACTGACAATATATCACGAATTACTATGATTTCCGAGAATTATTTCGGATTTCCAGAAACCACGCAGAATTGCTCAAATTTATAACAATAACTTGGAATTACTGCCTAGCTTCCAGCATATTGAGAAAAATCTTTGGAATTGGATCGAATGACAGCTGTCAAACGCACAAAACCATGTGCTTGGCAATAGTGCGTCCAACCCGGGAAAAAAATCCCGGGATTTTTATATGTTGTACGGAGAATTCTCGGAATCAAACAAAAACATTATTTGATCTGGGAATTACATAAGTATTACAATTTATAAGTTTAAACTTTTCTAAAATTTTACATTAATTGGTATCATTTTATTTGTAGTCATTTTTGTTTTTTAGCCATCTTAAACCATTTTTTTAAGCTGTTTTATTCATGTCATATATAAATAAATAAAAAAATTATAAGATACTTATTTAATTTGAATTAGAAATGTTGTGCACATAAAATTCAAAGCACAACAAAGAACAACAAAATTTTGTTTAAGTTATCAAAAAACTGCTATCCTTGTTTGGATTGATATCAATAGTATTGAGCTAATTCTATAAATTTAAAGCTTGAAAAACATAGCAAATCAAAAGAAAACATAGATATTATGACTTTTTCAAAAACTTCCCGGGAATATATAAATATATTCCCCGTTTTCCCGGAAACTCAAAACCTGGTAAAATTAGACGTCCTGCTTCGAAATCATCGAAAAATTGGGTAACCATCAAAATCAGTGTGACAACTGATTTTGGCGATTTTGGCTTTAAAACTATCTAAAAGTGCTATCCTTGTTAAGATTGGTAATAATAATATTGAGCTAATAGTATGATTTTAAGGCATGAAAAACATAACAAATTTAAAGATAACATAGATTTTACGACGTTTTCAAAAAATTAAAAAATATTTTTTTCCGTTTTCCGGGAAACTCAAAACCCGGGAAAATTGGACTTGGAAATCATCGAATAATGGGGTAAATAACAACATCAGTTTGACAACTGATTTTGACGTTTGAGTGTTTTTTCATCCGAATACATTTGAATTAGAGAACATCCGAATTAGCGGACATTCTCAATCCGCTCTGTACTTCTTACAACCATAAAAGGCATCAAGGAAAAGCATTCTACCAATTTACCTTTAAAGAATTACTAGTAGTTACTTCACAGAAAAAAATATGGTAATATTCAACAGGAAATGGTGACAGATCTTGTGTCATAAAAAAATGATTAATTTTACCTCAGAAAATGATGAATTTTCATCAGTTTTTGATGAATATTCATCAGGTTCACATTTTTACACATTTTAATGTATTATTACTAAAAAAAGAGGTAATATTCAACCAACCAAATTTTCAACATTCCAAAATTCAACTTTTTTTCTGTGTTGAATTGATGTGAAATGCACGAATTACTGAGTAACTATGGAATTACACGAATTACTACGGAATTACTAGGTAATTCCAGAATTACAGGAATTACTGCAGAATTGCGAAGTAATTCTGGAATTACTGAATTACTTACTTAAAATCCGAATGATCCCGTACTAGCTGGTTTCTTACATGAAAATTAAGAGGCATTTAATAGAATCATAAAAGGTTTATCGAAATTATCTTTTCAACAGTTGTTTTCTATTATTTTATTATTTTCCGAAGAATGTTTTCACAAAAAAAAGAATCATGGAATTACCAGGATTACTGGGATTATTACGAATTACCAGGATTACTCTGGAATTACTCAATAAATCCGGAATTACTGAATTACTTGCTCAAATTCCAAGTAATTCCGGATTAGTGACCAGTCTGACACGATGCTGGAAACCCCTTGGTATTCCCTGCAACTCTTTGCCGCTGATTCAACGGCAATGGCTGCAGATTTGGAACCACTCGAGTAGATCCTGCTCCTGGTGACGTCAAAGCAGGAAAATCCACGTCCGTGTATGCTGGTGGTGTTTTGCGACGATTTGGTTGGTGCCTCGTCATCGCTTGCTGCCGAATTTTTACAAACTCAGCTCGTTTTGGGCAGCTTCGATTCTTGGTCGAATGGTCGCCGCCGCAATTGAAGCATTTCGCTTCGATGTTCTCGTTGATTGTTTCGCAAGCTTGAGTTTTGTGCTCACCTCCGCAGGTTGCACAACGACTCTTGATGAAACAGTTCCTTCCACCATGTCCAAACTGCAAGCAATTCGAACATTGTGTCACGTCACGGTGCACTGGGCGATAACGTTCCCAAGTCACGATGATGTTGAAAATTGCCCGAACTGCTTTCAGCTCAGACGGCGTTGTCGATCCTCTCTCGAGATGAACCAGGTACAGTTGATCACGATACTTGATGACCTTGTTGTGTCTCGTCATCTTGAAGACTTCGATCACGTTCAACTTAAGAGTTTTGAGCTCTTCTTTCAGCACACTCACATCCATGTCGTACAAGCCACGGAGGACCTGTTTCATGGGGCGTTTACCTGGATCGTCATGGCTGTAGTATTCAATCTTTGTGTTGTTCAGGAAATCCCGAACGTAGTTGTAATCCTCTCTGGTAGGTAACAGAATTTTGAGTCCATCAGCACACAAGCGAATGGAAGCTCGTAAAGCACCAGATTTGATAAACCCGGTCAGCCACTTTCGCACCGAATCCGATGACGATGTTTTCACAAAAATGGGTGGCAACTTTTCCCGTCGTTCAAATTCTTCCTTCTCGCTCACGTCCACAGGGAGGGTAGCGAACTGGTTTCCAGACAATTTTTGAGCGTCCTTGCTCAAACTGCCTGGCTTTGCAGGTAGCGCTTCGGCATTCTTTAGCTTCTTCAAATCTGCTGATCCTGCTGGTGAGGACCGCCTCTTTTTCTTGCCGTGAGGCATTTTTTGCACTTTTGAAGCACTTTTCAGGAGCTAAAATCCAGTACCTCACTGAATGATGGTCCACAAAGGAATGATTGATATGGTATTTTAAGCAAATTCAGAAGAACTCAGAGAAAAAAGATGCACTCTAAAATAAAATAACCATTTTTTTAAATTTATATAGCACTACAAAAAGTGAAAAACATAAATACTAAAGTATTATTCATATTTTTTTTTATTTTGAGCTGAACTGAAATACAAAAAAAACTAACAAGGTTATGATTTTTAAAGATAAATGCATACAAAAAACAAAAAGGATCAAAAACCAACTTTAAAAAAGTAAAAAACATTTTAGCCCTAATTTATAAAAAAAAATAATATTCTTGTTTTTTTAATGAGCATCCATCTTTGTCCAGATTTTTTTTGTTTGATTTTCGTCTTTAGACATATAAAATCCGACAATTGATTGCTGAGATTCAGCCTTGTAAAGAATGAAAATTGATCAAACTAAGTTTTTTCAAGTGTCATCCAATAACCTATATTTTTTAAAACACAATAACTTGACAACGGTTAGTCCGATTTTCATTTAAAAAGAAAACATTTTGAAATTTGATCTAAATCGATCTTTCAGATAAAAATAATTCAATTATATTAAAATACAGTCCAGATTCGATTATCCGAAAGCCTTGAAAAAATTTCATTTCAGGTAATCGAATCTTTGGATAGTCGAATCACAACAAAATGTTTTTTTATTTGTCTTACTTTTAATTGCCAAGCTTAAGTATGACCCCTAAACAACGCTTAAATGATTTAGAATTTTTAAATCCAAGATGGCGGCCAAAATGGCGGTTATGTATTTTTTCAAAAAAATCATCTAGTAATTTAATACGCAATCAACTTTGAAAATTTGACAAAAATTGGGTTTCAAAACTTGCATTTCATGTTGAAAATAAAAAAAATACAAAAAATCAAAATCTGGAAAATCGAGGCTCGGAAAATCGAGTGTGGACTATATAGCCTAATATTTAAATTTATAAATTTAAAATTCAAAACAAATATAACATTAAAAGCTGTTCAGCTCATACTGAAATTGTTTGTGAATCTCTGGTAGATGTCAAGGGGAAGGTTAAAAACAATCAAATTTCAAACATTTTTGGAGAAAAGTCATGTATTCTATTAAAAATCTAAAAGGTTATTGTAGTAAAAAAAATCTCTGAGCTTTTATTAATCTTCTCATTGAAAAGTTCCGGCGACAAAATTGGGCGAAAAGTTCACCGCCCGGAGATCGCGAGTTGGCGCGAGCGAATGAACACCGCGAAAAAAGATTCGGGGGTGCATTGGGGTTAAATGATTATTTCGTCATTTGGTTTAATTAGAAAATAATTTTTTTTTTCGTAAATATCGCTACTTTGATGCGATGTAATTAATTTTTACAGTAAATTAGGTATTGTTACATCAAATTTGACCTTTCAAACGCACTAGAAAGGCCAAATTTTAAAACAACAATGTTTGCCAATTTGACCGTTTTACCCCCAATTCCCCTAGTAGAACAAAAGAAAAGTTCATCCGCGGTCTGTCAGCAGCGCGCTGTTTTGTTTGCTAGATCATCATTTGGAAATGTCGAACGTTGAAGGAAATCGCTCAAAAAATAGAAATTAACCGATTTTAAATGTTTTGGCCGCAAATGAAAGGTAACGGTACCTAATTTTTGATTCCAATCTGTAAAACTAGTTCTGGCGAGGGTTCTGGGCACTGCGGCAATCGATTTTACCGGCGGGTTGCTTCCGGTTGCATTTGGTTTGCGGAGAAGGTTTTTCAATCCACCAGGGGCTTATTCGGGGGCAACAGTTTCGGTAATCCGGAACTTCTGGTAAGTTTAATATTTGCAGTGTTTAGCATGAAAAACAAACTTAGACTAATCTTTCAAGTGTGCGCTCTTTTTGAGACAGACGCCATTTTGTATGAAGAATATGAAGCAATAATGCACAATCATTTTTTTGGTCAAAATAAATAAATCAATGGACAAGGTTTCATACAAATCAGAAAATGCAATCAAAAGTCAATTTGCAATAACGAAAGGAATTAAATACTTTGTTGAATACAAAATAACGCCTCATTTTTCTGTTTGTTTGTTGTTGTGCAGGTTTGGTTTCAAATATTTCGTTTGATATGTTTCAATTGGGTCCTAAAGAGAAGCTTAAATTTGTGATATTTTTGTTCACTACGATAAAGCTTATATTTCTGAGCAAAATGACACTTTGTACGACCGAGAATGATTTAATCGATTTTTAAATAAATTTGAAAAAAAAATCGCGGCCCTTCTTGACAAAAAGGTCCTACTTCACAGCTCGTTCTACGCGGACCTTAGTGGATTCATCGAAAAAATGATGTCCTGCACCCAAAACTGGTAGCGCTAGTCCGAGAGAATGATGGTCTCGAGTCGAGAGAATAGTGGTACCATTCACGGACGCAGAGAACACAGCTCGAGATGGGCGATAGAACTATACTCTCGAGATTCATTTGCAAAAAAAGTTCATCCGTCAAACAAAAAACCAAAAAACTGGAATCGAACCAGAGACCTTTGACAAACCAATCCAATGACTTAGCTGCCTCGGCCAACACAGCTTGGTGACCAAGGAGAAGTCAGAAGTCGATGTATGACACTTGTTGGAGATTTATTGATTCAACTAACGAATGAACTCATTTGTTATGATGGTGTGAGTTGGTACCATTATTCTATCGATTTTGGCACTGAGCCCTCAATAAATTTTGAGACAACGATTATCTCGATTCTGAATTTTGGGTGTGTCCTATTTTTTTGCATTTAAATGAAAAAAGTGATCAGATATGGTTTTTAATCTGTTTTTTTACCGTTGAACATAACAATTGACTTAGGGCTTTAGGACCCTATTGTCCGCCATTACGGGGTTTGTTTTCCGGTACCCCCTGAGATCATTCGTGATCAACGGAGGTCTATATGGGTGAATTAACCAATTGGTGTAGCTTCAGGTAGCTTTAGTGAACCACGATAGATACTCTGGGGTACGTTGGATTGTTATTGATCATCCAAGAATTCCAGGAAGTGACCTGATGATCTACCTGATCAACGCGAAACTATATGGGTATATCAACCATCGGTATCGCTTCAAGAAGCTTCAGAAGACCATGATTGACACTTTGCACACTGCTGCACCATGCTGCCCAAGTAACAATTTAAGTTTTAAAACGATCTAGAAGAGATTATTAAGAGTCGTTGGCCAAAAATGGTTATAAAACATTTTAGTCCTACATGCTGTATTAAACACGAGTTAAAGCTGAGTTAAGTGCAAAGTGGACTATTTTAGGAGGTTATGAAGATCAATTTTCAAGGATGTTTTAAAACGATATAATCTAGCAGATAAGTTTTAGCAATGTCTTCAAAGACTCTTGCTGAATTAAATAAATCTTGTGTAAATGATAAATGGTTTTGGAGTATCCTGGAAGACTTCTTAGCGACTGAAATAAATCAAGATATAAATGGAACAGCTCTTGAAGAAAACCAAACGTGCCTTAACTAGATCTTATTGAATTCAAAAATATTATCATCAAAACCATTCTGTCTTATGGTGTACCCTACTTGATAAACAAGTATTAGAAAATTATACAAGACAAAAATTTACAAGGAAAATGCTTTATTGAAAAATAAAACATGCATAATTTAGTGAACATATCCAAAAAGTTCATGCCATTAAAAAATGATCGAATAATTTTTCAAGATGCCTCGAAAAAATACTGCTCGCCTTGTTGAATCTTTAAATAACCTACAAGATTTTCATGCCAAAATACGTCTAATTTCTGATATCTCTCAAATATTCAACATGGCTGCGATTTTTTGCCCAATTTCTTGCCTCTCAATATGGCGAAAATCGTTAAACCATTCTTTTCTTGATTAAAACCATGTTAAATGTAATTATTCTAAGCATGCTCTTGGTGGGGACTTCTGAAGAACTGTAGGACTTGTGGAAGACTTTATATTGCTTTAACCAAGGCTAAATCACACGTTGCACTGGCCGTAGCGCATGCTTGTATCGATGGTGGAAAATAGATCCGGGTAGTGAAAATTTCTGGACCAACACGGGGAAAGGGTGGACAAAAATTTCGACTGTGTAGATTGTGTACTCGGACACTCAAACAACAGCAATCCTCTCCAGCTTTCTTCCGCAAAGGGGATTTAGATGAGTAGTTACCTGTTGTCTAAGAACTTTAATAATAATTGTTCCAAATTTGCATGCGCCCTTTTTGATTGTTGCTGTAGATTTGATCATAATTTTTTCTCTAAATAAATAAACACAATAATAGCTCTGTTTTTTATTCATATAACATTAACAATTCTGCGGAAAAACATACTACATGACAAAACGTATTCCAAAGTGTCAATTATTTGGTTTGGCTTTATTTCGTCACATATTCTATATTTCACTTTATCATGAACATGATCATGGTTTTCGTCACTTTTTCTTTATTTCACATACACATTTACAACGTTTGTCATAGGTTTCATCCGCCACAGAAAAAATAATCACAAATAACACTTTTTATTCTCTTATTAATCGATCACCTAACCTCTAAACTGCACTGAACAAACTGAGCGCAGCAATACATGCAACAAAATATTCATGGTTTTAATTAAGCCATTTCTAAAACTGAAGAGTTTTAATCTTATCTTCAGGAAGCCGTTGTGAATTTAAAACATTCTTGAACAAATCAACTTATTCTTGGACAAGAAAATGCCGTTTTGGAAGTTGAAATAGTTAATTTGAACGCTAGTCAAGTTAATAATTAAAAAAAAACACATTTGCTGCCTCGTTAGTTTTCATCCAAAGATGGATTACGAATCAGCATAGACATTGCACGACACTAATTTTCTTCAATCCTCAGAAAAAATCACAAACTAGGGACGGCATGGTTCGACTGCTCCTTGAATAATTTTAACCGCAAACAAATCACTTTTCGCTTTAAATGGTTTTCACAGAGATAGCAACAATAATGGTAACGGAATTTTTATTTCATAATCTGTAAATTCACACAAAATGTCTCCTGCAACTGCGCTGCTGCTGCTGCTCCATGATTGAAATGTTGCTTTTGACAGCTAAAGTCCTACGGTTTTGGAACATGCAACTACTAGCACAATTGGTTTTAAGATGGTTTTATTTGAGTCACTAAAAGAATGCTTGAAAATCTTATTTAAACTAATAAATAAAACTGTTCCGACAGTCTTGAAAACCTACTAGAAAAGTTTTCAAGATATCTTGAAAGAAAAGCGAGGATAGAACTTGATAGGATAATTCAAAGTTGTTATGAAACTTGGTAACATTTTCCAAAGCTTTAATAAAACTTGTGAAGAGTATTAGGCAAATCGTTTGTTACTTGGGTGCTGGGTTTCCGTGCCGGGTTTGTCTCTAACATCGTGGTTCAGTGAAGCTACCTGAAGCTACACCGATGATAAATTCACCAATATAGACCCCCGTTGAGCAGGTAGATATCCAGGCCATGACATCCGGGAGTTCTTGGATACCCAGATTTGAGGATGACCCCTTATCAGTGTTTTGTGGATGACCCCTTATATAAATGTTTCGTTTAATTGTAAATAAAATTAAAAAAAAAATCCCGTTTTACGCCAAAACCCCGCAACAACGCTCAAAAGAGCGCACACTTGAAAGATTAGTCTAAGTTTGTTTTTCATGCTAAACACTGCAAATATTAAACTTACCAGAAGTTCCGGATTACCGAAACTGTTGCCCCCGAATAAGCCCCTGGTGGATTGAAAAACCTTCTCCGCAAACCAAATGCAACCGGAAGCAACCCGCCGGTAAAATCGATTGCCGCAGTGCCCAGAACCCTCGCCAGAACTAGTTTTACAGATTGAAATCAAAAATTAGGCACCCTTACCTTTCATTTGCAGCCAAAACATTTAAAATCGGTTAATTTCTATTTTTTGAGCGATTTCCTTCAACGTTCGACATTTCCAAATGATGATCTAGCAAACAAAACAGCGCGCTGCTGACAGACCGCGGATGAACTTTTCTTTTGTTCTACTAGGGGAATTGGGGGTAAAACGGTCAAATTGGCAAACATTGTTGTTTTAAAATTTGGCCATTTTAGTGCGTTTGAAAGGTCAAATTTGATGTAACAATGCATAATTTACTGTAAAAATTAATTACATCGCATCAAAGTAGCGATATTCACGAAAAAATAATTATTTTCTAATTAAACCAAATGACGAAATAATCATTTAACCCCAATGCACCCCCGAATCTTTTTTCGCGGTGTTCATTCACTCGCGCCAACTCGCGATCTCCGGGCGGTGAACTTTTCGCCCAATTTTGTCGCCGGAACTTTTCAATGAGAAGAGTAATACGTCTTTTACTGATCTGTGGTTGCAAAAATTTAAATTTAAAGAGAGAATAAGAACTTAAGATTTAAATATTTGATTATAAATACTTAAACAAGCAATATACAATTTATTCTGTATAATTGAAAATTTATGATTGCCGTCAATAATTTCGTGCCTTCTTGAATTGTTTAAAAAACTTAGGCCGTTGCTTATATTTTTTTAAGTTTATGAACCTCGATATTTTTTTGAAAATTTGTCGAGTTTTGGAGTGTTAGTACATTCTCAAAATACAGTTTTAATTCAAAATTTAGCAAAACTTTGTACAGATTTTAACTACATAATAAATATTGTGCAAAATACTCGAACTACGCAACTTTTTGAAAATATTTGTTAAAAAAGGGTTACCTACACCATTTATGTTAGAAAAAATGTGTAATTTTACCTCTGAAAATGTGTTATTTTACCACTTTTCTGGTATAATGTCACTCATTTGGTCTAAATTGAGGTAAAATACTACATAAGAGAGGTAATATTAAACCTTCCTAAATTACACCATCCAAATATACACAATTTTTGACTGTGTAGTAGAATATGCTGAAATTTCACATTTACCGTACTTAAAGGATTTTTTTTGTAATTTGTAGTTTTGGCATCAAATGACGTAACATTTTGTGTTGCTTTTAATTAAAAGAGTGTTTTTTTTTTTTGTGAAAAATACACATATATCTGAGAAAATAAACAAAATTTCATAATTTGCAATATGGGTATCAAACGGCGCAAAGTTTTGACTAATAATAATAATAATTTACTAAAAAAGTGATTTGAATATTAGAAATCTGAGATGGCTGTAAAGAAATAATGATAAAATGCATTTTTGCATTCAAAAAGGCACTCACGTCCTAATTAATCAGTGAATGCATCTACTTTAACCACAAACTACGGAATTTCACTTTCCCCTTTCAAACTCCAACCTATGGAGCAATCGTTCACCCAATTTTCAACAGGTTGGTCCCCCTTCCGCACTCCAGAACCCAGCATTTTCCCCCATCCGGATGACTTAATTACGACCCCAAATGAAGATTTATAGCAAACATGACCCAGCGTGGAGGTCGCCATGGCAGTTTGACTGCGCATTCCTAATCTTAACCCTCGACGAGAAAAGCTTGCAAACTGATTACCACTTCCTCTCAAGCTGAAAACTGACGATGCTTTTAAAATATGAATTAAGTGAATTTAGAATTACCCATTTCGTTGTGTCTTCACTAAGAATAGTTCAAAGCTGTCAAATTATTTAGTTTAGACTCAAACCACCATGCTATTTTTCGCTGCAATCAAATAAGACAACTTTAAGAGCCTCGTCTTATTCGCAGCCTCAAAGCTTGCACAAATTATACCTTAAAAAGCAACTTCCCCTTAAAGTCCCCTCTTTCCCCGCTTGCAGCCCCCCCTCCATTGATAATCACTAATAACGAAATTATACAAGTCGCTGATTTATGTCTTAATTTACATTTGTCCGAAACGCATGTATTTATTTATGCAAGCCGCGGCCGGGCTTCAAGCCGCTATTTTAAATGTTAAAACATAATTCCAGGCGGCGGCGCGGGGAACTGCTTTTTTCTGTTGTTGTTGTTTCTCGCGCGAAACATAACCCCAGCCAAATTGGCCAGCTGGTGGCTGGCAGTAATCGGCCGTCCAGTTATGAACAGTTATAAATTTTGTTCGTATCGACCGTCGCCCGGTGAACTCCAGAGGCGGTTATCGGTTTGGTCATTTCCTTCCCGAGGGTTTCCTCGAGCAACCAAACACTCGGTTAACAACTTGATTATTCTATTACTGAGGTGGAGATTCACCACAGACAAGTGGGGGAAGCAGTTTGAGCGATTTGAACGGATTTTTAGCAAAGACACCCACCGGAAGGTAAGATTTACATTGCGAAGACACAAACCTCGCTAGGTCTAGCGATGTTTTACGCCAAATTTGTTAATGAAGTCATCTGACAACCTCTGATTCCTCTTTCAACTGTTGGAAAAGCGTAACTCCTAATGCCATTATCACAGCCCAGCTGATCGGTGGTGGTGGCCCCCGCTGGCCCTGGACATTCGAAGGCCTCGCGTTTGGTCCAGAACTCCGTACTGAGGGCTAGAGCGGACAGCCAGCAGTCATAACTTATTTTAATCTGGCATTTCTGCAAATGCCATGACTATTGGCGTGGTTCTTTCGCGTTTGTTAGGTGTGAAAAAACAGTTCTTAGGTTGATCGAGATATAGGCTGTAATTGTTTTGCAAGACTGTCATTGAGTAATTTTGCCGAATTGAACGAGTCAATTGGGCAGGAAAAAGTCTTAAAATAATGCAAAGAGAACGAAATAGTCAACTTTGGGTTAAGTTCAGAGCGGCAAAAAAGCAAAAAAGCAAAAAAGCAAAAAAGCAAAAAAGCAAAAAAGCAAAAAAGCAAAAAAGCAAAAAAGCAAAAAAGCAAAAAAGCAAAAAAGCAAAAAAGCAAAAAAGCAAAAAAGCAAAAAAGCAAAAAAGCAAAAAAGCAAAAAAGCAAAAAAGCAAAAAAGCAAAAAAGCAAAACAGCAAAAAAGCAAAAAAGCAAAAAAGCAAAAAAGCAAAAAAGCAAAAAAGCAAAAAAGCAAAAAAGCAAAAAAGCAAAAAAGCAAAAAAGCAAAAAAGCAAAAAAGCAAAAAAGCAAAAAAGCAAAAAAGCAAAAAAGCAAAAAAAGCAAAAAAGCAAAAAAGCAAAAAAGCAAAAAAGCAAAAAAGCAAAAAAGCAAAAAAGCAAAAAAGCAAAAAAGCAAAAAAGCAAAAAAGCAAAAAAGCAAAAAAGCAAAAAAGCAAAAAAGCAAAAAAGCAAAAAAGCAAAAAAGCAAAAAAGCAAAAAAGCAAAAAAGCAAAAAAGCAAAAAAGCAAAAAAGCAAAAAAGCAAAAAAGCAAAAAAGCAAAAAAGCAAAAAAGCAAAAAAGCAAAAAAGCAAAAAAGCAAAAAAGCAGAAAAGCAAAAAAGCAAAAAAGCAAAAAAAACAAGAACAAGACAAATGTATAAACTAGATTTGTAGAAAGTTTCAACTCTCCGATTGCCTTTGCTTACAGCTAGTCAATTCAAAGCACATACACCTCTGCCCACTGGAGTATTCCAGGTTGAAGTTGGTTGAACAACACAACAAACCTTCCCTTGCTTGCTTGCTTCCATTGAGTCTATTAGCCCTCACCTGAAACTAACGCGCGTCTTGCGAAGTAAGAACCCCAGTTTAGGGTAAAGGGAGCAATTGTTGAACAAACTGTCAGGTTTTTGACAAGCGACTGATCCAGAACAACTTTGAGGTTCAGCTACCTCTTACTTTCTTGCACTGAAGAAGCCCCCGGAGGCCAAAGGTGCAACTCTAGAACGAGCTTCGTTGTTTACATTTGACGTCCGAACTCCACACATGTTCCGCAACCCTTTTGCTGAACTACAAAATACATGTGCGAGCTATAGTAAACCGTTTCCTAGAACTAGAACCTAAGGGTTTGCTTTATTCCGTTGAGTTGGCGGTAGTCTTCAAACATGGACGAGCAATTTGCAGCGATTGGAGCGCTTTCGAAGTCGAACTAAACGCCAAGAGCTTCACGCTGTGTTGTGGAAAGTTGTTTAAGGTTGTTTGGTGTTTGCCGGGTATGATTCTTGCTGGAAGTTTTTCATTTACTGATACCAAGTTGAAAGAAGTCTGATGAACCGTTTGGAGTTATTTACAATTGGTCAGAAATCAAAGCTGTAAAAAAAATCAATATTTTTCGAATAATATTGTTAACCGAATAACATTGTTGAACCACAGGTGCTTAAACCCACTTACCTTAAATGTCACTCAAAATGCTACGCGAAAATGTCCAATATTCCGTCTAATTGCCCTCCAAGCCAGCATTCTCATGCTCCAGTCCACTCTGTTGCAATTTCCCTCCCGTTCTGGGACGGTCGTCTTTCAGCAACAAAACAACCAATTCCGCAAGTCAATCACCCCCGAAAGACCACCCTCACCCACCCACGACAACCTGCGGTAATCGATGCTTTCGCGGGATCATACCCGAGGCACTACACTCTTTGGCTACGGTGCAGCGATTATTATCCTCCAATTTCTCGACCAATCTCGTGTGAATGTCAATATTTGCTTACAGCAGCAACCAGCTGCCGGCTGGAACTGTACCAGAACTAGGGAAAAGGAGTTGGTCCACCGTCAAGGTTTTCGATTGTCAGGTTGGAAGCAAATTGAAAGTTTTACTGTTAGCAATTTTAAGTTTCATGCTCACTAATTGAAAGTCTTAGAAAGCTTAACATCAATACTTCAACTTAGTTTCCCAGAACATCATAGTTTACCAACCTTAGATTCAGCAACCCTGGTGGGCAGTGGTGCCAGTGTGGCAATCATAATAGCAACGATATTGCCGGTAATGGCCATCATTACTGCCAATTTATTGTAATTTCTTACCGGCGGTAATAAGCTGGTGAACTGTTGGCGGCGGAACTTGTGCCAAGGGGTGGCCAGTGGAGGGACTTTTGCAATTTTGCGGACCCGCAGGAATGGGCAAGCACGAGTCACCCTTTTGCATCACTGCATCGTTAGTTGGACAACTTTTTTCTACCCTCAAATAAAGCAATAAATAGCGAGATTCACACAGCTAAAAAAGTAGTAATCCAGCTGCGTGTAAAAGGCCTGGGTGTAAAATAAATATTGCATTATTTTATGCAATTTTATGTGATTTTACACCCTGAAATATGTAGCCCATCAGTATGGGAAACCTACTTGACCGAAATGTCAAGCTCATATATGCGTTTTTCCTACCGGGTTTTCATCGGTCTGATGGCCGAGCGGGCTAAGGCGCCAGTCCCTACTGTAGGTGCTGGGTTTGAGTCCCGTCGGTTGCAACTTTTTTTTGTGTTTGCAAAAATTGTACATGCAGTGTGTAATATTAAGTGTTTATTTTGACGAAGGTGATGTGCATGCTTTTGCATACGATTTTACCATCGGATTTTTTGCTGTGCAGTTAGTTAATCTACTTGAATCAGATTGAATGTAAATAAAAAAAAAAAAAAAAAGAAAAAAGATGCAAACTTAACAGTGTCCAACGTGGTCAAACTAGTATAGAATTACTGTACCATGAACAGTTGCCTGGTACCTAGGGTGAGGTCCTGTCATGAAACGCTGTTTAGTGTAAAAATAAACAAACTGTGGCGCTGAAACCAAGGTGGTGGTGGAGAAAATCCATGATAGCCGGAAGATAGAGTGTGCTTGCAGTTTGTGCATTTTTGTTTTTTTCTTACAATAATGGCATGTTTGAGAATGATGAAAACTCAACACTAATTAAGATATAAAATTTGGGAAAAATTTCTTTATCGGATTTCTTTCCCAAATGAGAAGTGTTTTTTAAGTTGTATTCCCAAATTCATCAAATGTTTGATTTCCTAATTCTCAAATTGCTAAATTACCAAAATTTCTAAGTTTTTGAATTCCCACATTCATAAATTCCCAAAATCCTTTATTCGTAAATTTACAGATTTAAAAAATCCCAGATTTTCATATTCCTCAAATCTCATATTTTTAATGGCATGTTTGAGAATGATGAAAACTCAACACTAATTAAGATATAAAATTTGGGAAAAATTTCTTTATCGAATTTCTTTCCCAAATGAGAAGTGTTTTTTAAGTTGTATTCCCAAATTCATCAAATGTTTGATTTCCTAATTCTCAAATTGCTAAATTACCAAAATGTCTAAGTTTTTGAATTCCCACATTCATAAATTCCCAAAATCCTTTATTCGTAAATTTACAGATTTAAAAAATCCCAGATTTTCATATTCCTCAAATCTCATATTTTTAAATTACCGCATTTCAAAATTCCTAAATCCTCAAATTTTAAAATTCTTAAATTTCAAATCATCATAGTCACAAATAATCAAATTCTTGGAAATCACAGAAATCTCAAATTTTCAGATTTTTAAAATCCCATAATTCCAAAATCCCAAATCATAAAATATTAAGCCACTCCGATAACCAAAATTCCAAATTAGTAAATTTCTTAAATCCCAACAGCCTCGTTCTTTGACTCCTAAATTCCCATATACTCTCATCCAAAAATCTCAATTCCTAAAATTTCACAAATTCGCAAAATCTTTTTTTTTCAAATATCAAAATCACAGACTTCAAAATTTATAAAATCCCGAATACCCAAAATTCCTTTATTCCTAAATTCCAAAATTCCAAAAATCATAATTATCCTTCATTTCTAATCTTCAAATTTTGACCAAATTTTGCGTGACATATTTTATGGATGACGCCTCACTAAAATATCAAATTTTCAAATTCCTTAATTCACATATTTTGAAAATCCCAAAAATCTGAAAATCCCTCCGAATTCTTAAAATCTCAGATTACCAAATTCCTAAAAAAATGAATTCTCAAATTCAAAGATACCGAAATTATTGAATATTGCCTTTTTCCATGATACTTTAATTCCCGAATCGTTTTAAAACGCTTCAAAAATTCAAAATCTAAAAATTAAAATAAAATCCGAAATTTCCATTTTCTTAAACACCAATATTTTCAAAATCCTTTACCCCCAAATTCCTAAATCATCTGATTTTGATTCCCAGATTCCCAATTTCCAGATTTCTTGAATATTAAATTTCCAAATTCGTCAAATCTTCAATGCCTAAGTTACCAAATTTGCATAAAATTCTAAATACTCAAGCTCCTTGTATCCCAAATACTCATATTCCCAAAATTTCAAATTTTCAATGCCCCTAACGTTCCCAAATAGCCTGTTTCCCAGATTCTCAAATTCCTACATTCCAAAAATCTTAAATGCGAATATTTCCTAATTTTCACATTCGCAAGTTCTTTTTCGTAATCTGCTAAACTCCAACACTTTTAAATATCCCGAATTCCCAAAATACTGTTTCCAAAGTCTCAGATTTCAAAAATTGCAGATTCCCTAATAAAGAAAATTTTAAATTTCTAAAATCTCAAATTGAAAAATGTCTGAAATAACATATTTCCAATCTACAATTCCCAGAATCTCAAAATCCCAAATTCTCAAAACTCCATATTCTAGATTCCCAGATTATCAAAAAGCCGAGTTCTCAAATTCCCAGATACCCAAATTTCTTAAATCCCAAATAGAAAAAAAAATCAAATTCAAAAATTCTCATTTTTTCAAATTTCTAGATTGAAACAAAGTCACGCATTCCCAAAATCCATGTTTTTAAAATTATCAAATTAACCGAAAATCTATAATTTACAAATTTCCAGACTACCAAAATTTTAGATTGCAAAATTTCCAGATTAAAAAAAATTCTAGAAATCCCAATTACCCAAAATTCCAAATACCCAGATTCTCAAATTCCCACAATTTAAAAATGAAAATCTTCGAATTTCTATCTATTTATCTATTTAAAAAAAATTTCTCGTGAATTGTATTTGAAATAGGTTTAAATATAATTTCTTCTTAATAAAATAAAATAGAATGTTAGGTATAATTGCGATTAAGGGACCATCCATATTAGCATAGCATAGCATAGCATTGGTGTCTACCCGTAGCTGCTACTTCGTTGTTGACCAGGACCCCCAAACATTGCTCCGTGGACCACAGATGAAAAGTAGGAACCAATCATCACCCCTTCGCAATTTTCAAAAGTCCCTATCGTGCTGATCAATACCGACGCCGGCCACGACCAGAGGTAAGACACGGGGAAGTGGATGGGAATGTTAGCCGATACTTGAGTGATGGGACCGCTAAATCGGCTGCGTCTCCGACAAAGTATCACATGAGTTTTGAGGGGTTAGTAAGATGGGTATGAGGTCAGGATTCACTGTGGTAGGTGATGCGACCATGAGCAATTTGTTTATCGGTTGAAATTTTAAAAATCTTAGGCAGCCGGCTGCGGAAAGATACCTATCTAGGGATTTAAATATAGTATTAATTCAACCGCGATTCTCCAGAAATTCTCCGTCGGCGTGCCTTCCGATCAACGGTGATTTAGGAAGGGCTTCATTCATTTAAATTATTTTATATCATAAGCCTTAAAACATATTCGTCGACGTGCCTTACGATCCTCGATGATATTTAAAGGACTCAATCCAGCAATACGACTTGCTTGTCTCAAAAAAACAAAATCGGATCGTTTCTATCGAAAACTATATAAAGAGAACAAAAATAAAATTCATCGGCCAACGAAAGTGCGAACTAAAAATAAATGAAAAAAGAAGAAGAAGAAATCCAATCACCCCATGTACACAAAAAGCGACACAAAAGAGACGGAAAATAACACGAAAAAACATAACTGAGCGTCCACACAAGCACCGCACTACTGATCAATTGCGATTAAGGGACCATGCATATTATACCATAAACCACGTGGACATTTTGTTGAAATCTCAACCCTCCCCCCCTCTCGTGGACAATTTTCATACAAAAAAAATATTGTTTGTATGGAGCGTGGACAACCGCCAAACAAACCCCCCCTCCCATAAAGTGTCCACGTGATTTATGGATTGTCCCCAAATGCATTTTAGCATTTCTTCAATCCGCTGCTTATTTTTATTACTTATCGATAAAAAAGCTGAAAAGTTGACTTTTTCAGCACACAAATGAGTGCAACAATAGTAGTTTATGCAACAAGTTGCAAAAAGAGGATTTTTTCAGCACGAGTCGTACATTTATCCAACGAGGTTCACCGAGTTACAACATTTTTTGCAATTCCAAAAAACACACACTGAGTGAAATTTTATGTCAAATTTTCATGTATTTTGTCAATAAATCGTTTAAATCAAAAAAATGTTGAAAAGTGTTACTTTTCGAAACAAGTGCTAAAAGTTCAACTTTTCAGCACCCATTTGAGTGCTGAAAAGTAGAACTTTTCAGCATTTATTTTGAAAAGTGTTGCTTTTCGATTCTGTTATTTTTGGTACAGAAAAGTAGGCTATTTCGTCGTTCAAGAATGACAGGAGAAGTAAGTAGTTTCACGACGGAATTGCAAAAAGAACTTTTCAGCACTGTTTTGACAAATAATCCATTCCGTCACCATAGAATGACAGGAAAAGTAAACACACTAAGATTTTTTACCGTTCTTTGTTAACAAATTACCGAAATCTCTCTCCTAAACATAGATTTTAAGTAAATTTAAAAATGTTTTGCAGTCACAACACCTCCCTCTATTCCTTTTTTCCGATAACGCTACTAAAGTCAGCAAAGCGTATCCGCTTTAGAGAAGCAAAAGAACTCACTTTCGACACTTGATCTCAAAACGAGGAGGATTTCGTTCTCCTCTCATAAAATCATCCTTGCACTAAATCGCCTCAAAATTGTTGGGAGAAAAATGGAATCGAATCGATTCTACGTGCCCGCACCGTGTCATAATCCTCTTTTTCTTTCTGAAAAAAAAAACAGTCCAAAACAGGGGGTTGCCTTCCCTTAAGGGATAACGGCCCTTCCAGCAGTGCGATATCTGTATCAGGGCGAGGAAACAAAATAATCGAAAAGTTATTTATAGGGATTTAAAAGACATTTTCCTCGCTGGAATTCCAACGTTTTCCTTTCTCTAGGGAGTGGGCTTTCCCCCTTTTATCCAATCCACAACTTGTGGGCCTACCCAAGTCACAGAACTGTATTTATTGAAAAATGATTACCTCTTAACCAAGTATGGCCACAACTGAGAGGGAGCTGGAGGCGGGAAGTTTCGCATCGCAAATCGTTTACCATTTTTGGCAATACATATGGGTAATTCTCCGCCAACTCACACAGCAGTTGCCCCGACCCCTCTTCGATTTGCGTGAAACTTTGTCCTGAGGGGTAACTTTTGTCCCTGATCACGAATCCGAGGTCCGTTTTTTGATATCTCGTGACGGAGGGGCGGTACGACCCCTTCCATTTTTGAACATGCGAAAAATGAGGTGTTTTTCAATAATTTGCAGCCTGAAACGGTGATGAGATAGAAATTTGGTGTCAAAGGGACTTTTATGTAAAATTAGACGCCCGATTTGATGGCGTACTCAGAATTCTGAATAAACGTATTTTTCATCGAAAAAAACACTAAAAAAGTTTTAAAAATTCTCCCATTTTCCGTTACTCGACTGTAAAAATTTTTGGAATATGTCATTTTATGGGAAATTTAATGTACTTTTCGAATCTACATTGTCCCAGAAGGGTCATTTTTTCATTTAGAACAAAATTTTTCATTTTAAAATTTCGTGTTTTTTCTAACTTTGCAGGGTTATTTTTTAGAGTGTAACAATGTTCTACAAAGTTGTAGAGCAGACAATTACAAAAATTTTGATATATAGACATAAGGGGTTTGCTTATAAACATCACGAGTTATCGCGATTTTACGAAAAAAAGTTTTGAAAAAGTTGGTCGTCATCGATCATGGCCGTTCATGGTCACCCGCGACAGACACGGACGACGAAACAAAGAGAAACGCAAAAAGTAACTTTTTCAAAACTTTTTTTCGTAAAATCGCGATAACTCGTGATGTTTATAAGCAAACCCCTTATGTCTATATATCAAAATTTTTGTAATTGTCTGCTCTACAACTTTGTAGAACATTGTTACACTCTAAAAAATAACCCTGCAAAGTTAGAAAAAACACGAAATTTTAAAATGAAAAATTTTGTTCTAAATGAAAAAATGACCCTTCTGGGACAATGTAGATTCGAAAAGTACATTAAATTTCCCATAAAATGACATGTTCCAAAATTTTTTACAGTCGAGTTACGGAAAATGGGAGAATTTTTAAAACTTTTTTAGTGTTTTTTTCGATGTAAAATACGTTTATTCGGAATTCTGAGTACGCCATCAAATCGGGCGTCTAATTTTACATAAAAGTCCCTTTGACACCAAATGTCTATCTCATCACCGTTTCAGGCTGCAAATTGTTGAAAAACACCTCTTTTTTCGCATGTTCAAAAATGGAAGGGGTCGTACCGCCCCTCCGTCACGAGATATCAAAAAACGGACCTCGGATTCGTGATCAGGGACAAAAGTTACCCCTTAGGACAAAGTTTCACGCAAATCGAAGAGGGGTCGGGGCAACTTTTCCCGATTTCGTGTGAGTTGGTAGAGAATTACCCATATAGATAAATTGAAATATTGTGCCCATCATGTAAGGTTTTCCTCCCCTCGCAGCAATGTCACTGTTTTTTTGTTTGCAGGGAAAATTTAGTCCGGAAATTGGGGGATTATGGTCGCTCCCATACACGCAACAGTGAAACTCAAGAATGGCCTCAGATTAAGATAAACTATTCAAAGTTAAATTGGGTTGAAACGGCTCGATTTATCTTTGAGGGTGCGATAAAGTCACTTGCAGACAGCAAACTGTCAAACCCAGCTGGACAGTGCCATCTGTTGGGGATTAGCACAACTAACGAAGGTCGGACCTTGCTCGAACTCGTCGAGGGTTAACGTGGCACGAATTTGTTCGTAATCCTGCTTCCTGAGTGCCAAACGAGCACACAAAAAAAAACTTCCCAGTACAGCAAAAGTGAAATTAATGATCGCAACCAGTGCAAAATTCCTGCCAAATGGAATAATCCACTACATTACACATACTTTCAATAAGCGAATAACTCGACGAGTACTCGAGACTGTAGCGTAGGGCGCTCTCTCGTTTACTCAGCAAATGTGTTCAAGTCAGTGACAACTATAGAAGGTCAGGTATGAAATACACTTAATGTGACTTTAACAACATTTCATCAAATTTGTACTTCTTAGAAGTCCCAAAACTAGTACAAATATCAACCAGTCAGACCTCAACTCAACCTCATTGGTGCACACCAAACGAGTAGTGGCAAATCCGTGGAAGCCACTTGCTCGAAAAGGAATAATTCGAAAATAATTACAGTTTAATCCGACCTTCCGGCCACTGCGAAAAAAAGAGAAACACATACCGGAAAAAAGCAAAACAAAAAGTACAACGAGTGCTCGAGACGGCCAGGATTAAGCAGAGTGCGTTTGATTTTCGTATTTTTTCTGTGAACTCTCTGTTGCTGACATGCACGGAACGTTTTGCTGCTTTGTTCGGGAAAGCTATAGTGACTATGGAACCGTGAAAATTGAGGTCTTTTGATCAACATTTGCGTATTAAGTAAAAAGATGTTTTTTCAGCAACTTTCGTGCCTAACGGGGGTCGCCAACTAGCACAGTTGCCCCAACCCCTCTTCAAAACAGACATGTTTTTCAATATTTTTTAAAAATTGGCAGAATAAAGTCTCACACTAAACTCTAACAGACTTAGTCACCGATGTGCCTTTCGAGCGGTGGTGCTATAGAAAAGGCGTGTTTAAGCGAGTAGATCATAAATAAAAGTTGTCTAATAATTTCAGAAGATTTCCATAATCTCCGTTGTTTCGTACGGTTAACTGAGTAACTAACCCTTGTTTCCCATCAAACAGCAGTTTCGTTACAATGAAACGAGCCTGTTTATCAGCACGCAATTAGCACCTTTAGAAAACTCCCACGGAAGCTACTTCGCAGGGTCCACCAGAGCAAACAATGTCACTGACTGTTGAATCGCCGCAGTCAATACGCCATGTCTGCACCCATGTTAATCAACAGCAAACCTGTCAACGGCCGCAGCAGCTCACAAAGTATCATCCGCAGCGAAAACTTATTTAGAGAATCACTTTGCAAACTTATCTCCGTCATCATCATCGGTCCCCGGAGGTCCCATAGTCCAGATGTAAGCGATGATATTTGCATTAATGGCAATTAACACTTACTCACCTTCACGGGAGGAAGAAGCAGGAGCGTGGTGGGGGAACATTCCTCTACGTGGCCTCGAGATCGACGACGAAGTCCACGTTGACGCAGGCGGTGTTGACATCTAGCACCCTGGACCAAGGTGGAGGCCACAGACAAGTAAAGTAGTCGTGGGCTCTGCTTTTTGTAAAATTAATGCAAAGGTTTTTTTTTCGATTTTCTTAAACATTTTTGTGAACCGATCAATTTTATTTTACTATTTCTTTACGAGCAATTTTTTACTAAATCGGTATTTAAAAAAAAAAATAATTTTTGTATTTTTTAATCCGGCTGAAACTTTTTTGGTGCCTTCGGTATGCCCAAAGAAGTCATTTTACTTTTTGTCATAAAAACTTGATTTCTAATCTAATCTAATCTAATCTAATCAGACCCTAGCGCAGCCAATCTTTCGAAGGAATCCTGGAGAGTGCCTTAGGTTAGATGACGCCTAGCACTCTTCTTGTCTTTTATTAACATTTGTAGTGCGCCATTGCATTGAAATGCATTGAAACATCACAAGCGTTAAAGCGGCCAGGCCTACTGCGTAGAGCCGTATCGCAGAGATGACTCGTAATTGGGTTGAGTTTGAGCACTGAGTGTTCGAACAACAACACAATTCTGAATCGACAGGGGAAGAAGAAGCGTGGGGACACACCACCATACGCTCCGAGATTTGGTTGTATTCGTTGGGAGCACCATGCTAAGAAGGATTGGTACTCCGGGACCCTCTGGGATGGGACATTGTATTTCCACGAATGCCCTGGACACTATTTGCCGTGGTTATAGCGCCACAACTCGCTCATTTTTGTCATAAAAACTTGATTTGCAAAAAAACACTTTTTTAATTAATTTTTATTTTTTATATTTTCTAGGGGCCATCAAATGTCAACTTTTCAGAATTTCCAGAAAATGCAAAAATTCTATTCCTGGGTTATGCAATTTTTAATCAACGCTGATTTTTTTTTTTTCAAAAAAAATTGACTTCATTTTTCGATGTAAAATCAAATTTGTAATCAAAAAATAGTTTAGTGAAATTGTGATAATATGCATTGTTTTCAAGTCAACGTGGCCATTTTTAAGGTAAGTTTACTGATAATAGTCGTAATATTGAATGAATGTTTCATAACTTATCATTGAATATCTGACCATTAGTTGCTGAAATAACGACATTATAAAATGGTGGGTTGTTTGGGTGATACCGTAAACCGGGGTGACTTTGATAGGATTTCAATTTGTTTTTGGAATAATTTCCAACAGGTAAGGTGAGGCCACAGAATGTCAATGCACTTTTTTGGAAAAAAAGTTTTTTCAATTGTGTGTAGAAAAATAGTTACGTTAAAAATGCTTAGTTTAAATTCCGGGGAAACTTTGATAGTCATAGTTTTTCATGTTAAAATCATATTAAATTTGTTCAAACTTTACTTGTACGTTTAATGTACCATCACTAAAGTAACTGATATAGTCTTTAAGAGGAAAAAAAATCATTGTTTATATTTTGTTAACATAGTTTATTAGCTTTTTAACAAAACACATATAAATTTTAGGTAAAATTGTTAAAATGTCAGAATTTTCCCTGAAATTTGTTAAAACGAAGCACGAATCTCAAGTTTTCACATTTTACATGAAATTTGTTCAACTAAAATTGCCTATAAATTCGGAATTCTTTTAAGATGTGTTTCAAAAATACATATTATTTTTTTTTTTTTTATTATTATTTACAGACTGGAAAATTGTCCAAAGAATCCGAAAATGCATTCCGTTTTCCGATTCAAATTCATGTTCATTGAGAAAATCATGACACTTTGAGAAGTTTAAAAAAGAGACTTTCATCTACATTTTCTTAACTTTAGTTAACTTACTTTTTAAACTTTTCAAAATTTTATGAAAAGTTGTTCTTGAGATACTTTGAACACTTTTTTACCACAGTCAGTATGATTCTAAACCATTCCGTAAGTATTTTAATTGTTCTCTTCATTTTGCGGAAAAATCACGATCCTATCAAAGTCACCCCGTTTTACGGTACTAAGAAAACATTAATTACCTTGTTTTTAGATATTGACATGGGGCTAATTCTCTACCAACTCACACGAAATTATTATACTCTAAAAAATGCCCTTGGTTGCCCAGTAATAGATGGTAAAATACCATGAAATCATACCAAAGTCTTGTATGTGGAAGGGCACAACAATACCAAACCATGTTATTCCAAGGGTAAAATAATACCTCAAAATAGAACCATTTCAATACCAAAACTTGGTATTGCCATGGTTTTAATTTTAGGTATTCCCGCGCCCTTGGAAAATCATATTTTGGTATTCCTGTGGTCTTCCACATACATGATTTTGGTATGATTTCATGGTATTTTACCATCTATTACAGGGCAATCAAGGGCACATTTTGGTAGCTGTTATTTGCTCAAGTAATACCAAAATTTGGTATTTTCATACCATTTTTAGTGCAGCAGTTGCAGTTAGTGAAAAAACGAAAATTATTCATATGCAACAGCCAAATCTACTCACCTGATGATTCCATGTTGTTCTTAGTGATATTCTTCACCACACCGAATGGAGGGTGAAAAAAAAACCTTTTAAAAAGTTGGTCGTCTTCGATCATGGCCGTTCATAGTCACCCGCGACAGACACGGACGACGAAACGAAGAAAAACGCAAAAAGTAACCTTTTCAAAACTTTTTTTCGTAAAATCGCAATAACTCGTGATGATTATAAGCAAACCCCTTATGTCTATACATCAAAATTTTTGTAATTGTCTGCTCTACAACTTTGTAGAATATTGTTACACTCTAAAAAATAACCCTGCAAAGTTAGAAAAAAACACGAAATTTTAAAATGAAAAATTTTGTTCTAAATGAAAAAATGACCCTTCGGGACAATGTAGATTTGAAAAGTACATTAAATTTCCCATAAAATGACATGTTCCAAAATTTTTTACAGTCGAGTAACGGAAAATGGGAGAATTTTTAAAACTTTTTTAGTGTTTTTTTCGATGAAAAATACGTTTATTCGGAATTCTGAGTACGCCATCAAATCGGGCGTCTAATTTTACATAAAAAGTCCCTTTGACACCAAATTTCTATCTCATCACCGTTTCAGGCTGCAAATTGTTGAAAAACACCTCTTTTTTCGCATGTTCAAAAATGGAAGGGGTCGTACCGCCCCTCCGTCACGAGATATCAAAAATCGGACCTCGGATTCGTGATCAGGGACAAAAGCTACCCCTTAGGACAAAGTTTCACGCAAATCGAAGAGGGGTCGGGCAACTTTTCCCGATTTCGTGTGAGTTGGTAGAGAATTACCCCTGTATCTTTTGAAGAATTTTTTGATCGATTTTGGTGTCTTCGGCAAAGTTGTAGGTATGGATATGGACTACAATGAAAAAAAATGATACACGGAAAAAAAATTGGTGATTTTTAATATAACGTTTTGTCACTAAAACTTGGTTTGCTAAAAAAACACTATTTAATTTTTTTTTATTTTTTTATATGTCTTAGAGGACATAAAATGCCAACTTTTCAGAAATTTCCAGAATGGGCAAAAAAAATTATGACCGAGTTATGATTTTTTGAATCAATACAGAGTTTTCAAAAAATCGAATATTGGTCGCAAACATTTTTTAACTTCATTTTTCGATGTAAAATCGATTTTGCAATCAAAAAGTACTTTAGTGGATCAAAAAGTACTTAAGTGAATTTCATTTTTTTAAATTAGTGCCCATGTTTGCCCACCATTGAAAAAAATATTTTTGATAAGCTGAGAAAATTCTCTATATTTTGCTTTATTGAACTTTGTTGATACGACCCATAGTTGCTGAGATATTGCCATGCAAAGTTAAAAAACAGGAAAATTGATGTTTTCTAAATCTCACCCAAACAACCCACCATTTTCGAATGTCGATATCTCAGCAACTTTAGTTCCGATTTACAATGTTAAAACATGAAACATTCGTGAAATTTTCTGATATTTTCGAAAAAAATATTTTCAAAAATTTAAAATCAAGACTAACATTTTAAACAAGCCAAACATTCAATATTACGCCCATTTTCCTGTTTTTTAACCTTTGCATGGCAATATCTCAGCAACAATGGGTCGTATCTGGGTGCTGAAAAAACAGAATGCGTAACGTGATTTCCAAATGATCCCCACTGCTCCTCACTAATACAACTGCACTAGAGCTGTAAACATAAACAAAGTAGAAGGCTTTGTTCAAGCACAAGCGTGGCATATTTTTTGCTGCTGAAGTGACTCTTTTTGAAACATTTTGGATTTAATGATATTGAAGTTTTCGCTGAAAAATTAAGTTCTTCGTGCTTTTTTTGTTCGTAGACTAAACGATGGGTGGTTAATAGAGTCCTTCTTTGTTTTCAACGTGATGAAATATTGATTCAGAAGTGGGGGAATTTTGTGAATCAGAAGAGCAACCGGATGGAAGTTAAGAGATTATGTATCTTTGAAGCGCAGTGATAATAAAGGAGTAAGATTATTCAATGTTATTTTGCAGGTGCCATTCACAGTTACAGATAATTCGTCGTAAACAATTCGTAAACATAGGTTTTGCGTGATACATAGCGCTATTGGAAATGTTAGCGACGAATTATGGCAATCTCGATTTCATCTCTTTTCTTAAGACTGACTCAAAAGCTCGACGCCCTCGACTTATTTATTTCTGACAAAATAAACTGTAGATCGATTACAATACTTGCCTCTTCTTGGCATCATTTTTCAAACAGTAAATTGGTTCCGCTTTGACAGTTTTGAATTGAGGCCGCTTTGCGGACAACTATTCTGCACCCAGGATCGTATCAACAAAATTCAATAAAGCAAAATAAAGAGAATTTTCTCAGCTTTTCAAAAATATTTTTTCAAGGGTGGGCAAACATGGGCACTAATTTAAAAAAAATGAAAAACTGCGACTATTTTCAAAAAAGTTACCTAGAAAGGGTTATAACTTGAAAACGCTGCACTTTATCAAAAATTCGCTTAAGTACTTTTTTAATGCAAATTCGATTTTACATCGAAAAATGAAGTTGACAAATTTTTGCGTCCAGTGTTTGATTTTTTGAAAAAAATCTGTATTGATTCAAAAAATCATAACTCGGTCTAATTTTTTGCCCATTCTGGAAATTTCTGAAAAGTTGGCATTTTATGTTTTCTAAAACATATCAAAAAATAAAAAAAAAATAAAAATAGTGTTTTTTTGCAAATCATGTTTTAGTGACAAAAAGTTAAATTAAAAATCACCAATTTTTTTCCGTGTATCATTTTTTTTCAGCATAGTCCATATCCATACCTACAACTTTGCCGAAGCCACCAAATCGATCAAAAAAATTCTTCAAAAGATACAGATTTTTGAATTTTCACTTATCATTTTTGTATGGACAGCTGCCAAATTTGCATGGAAATTTATATGGACAAACTTATGATGCAAAATGGCTTCTTTGGGCATACCGAAGGCACCAAAAAAGTTTCAGCCGGATTAAAAAATACAAAAAAAATCGAATGACCGAAATCTCAGAGAATTGCTCAGCTGCCAAGTTTGTATGGAAAATTGTATGGACAAATGATACAAAATGGCTTCTTTGAGCATACCGAATTAAAAAATACAAAAAAAAAAAATCCAATAGAAAGTTGCATTTTGGTATGGAGGAACTTTCCCAGTTACCTGAACAAAATGTCAAAATTAAAACTTTTCAGCCCTTGTATCGAAAAGTGTTACTTTTCGATTCTGTTATCTTTGGTAGAGAAAAGTATGCCGTTTTACCGTTCGAGAATGACAGGAAAGGTAAATGAAATTGCAAAAGATGATTTTTGAATGTTTCATATTATTGCATCATTTTTGAAGAGAGAGGGGTGCTTGAAAAATCTTCCTTGTCCGTTTGTCCCTGTCAGAATCCCCATCGTGAGAGTTTTGCTGGTGGTGCTGCAGCATTTGCATAAAGTAATCGCTTAAGATCCCCCCGCTGCTGCGTAACAGGCTGTTTAACTGGACCGTAATGACACTGATGGATGATTGCACTTTTTTCGTGAGATATTTCATCCGGTTCTGAGTAAAAGTGGATTCCACACCGGACCACAACTTAAATGCCAATCTTGACCAGTCATCGAAGGGTTCTGGTCAACTCCCACGGAAAAAAAAAAACACCAGCAGTGTCCCTAATTACCCCCACTTTACGACATCAGGTGCTCACCAATCTGCGTTGCGCATCGAACCTTTTCCCTGTCAACAGATATTCAAAATTTTACAACCTCCAACCCGCCATAAACCAGATTAGTCCGGGGTAGGGACTTTTCTTTCGCGCTCGCTCAGTTTGTGCTGAGCTTCATAATAAAATGATTTTACGACCACTGCAGAATTGTCCTGTTGCCACGTGGCAACGCACGTGGTGGCCAGTAAAAAGCGCTAATTTAATTGGCCTTCGACCTACCCTCCTCTTTCCCCCACAAAAAAGGAAGGGAAAGTGGGTGTCAGACTGCCATAAAGTGTAACTTTGAGCTCCTCTCCCAGTCCTGAAGTGGACCTCGTGACTGAGAAGCTCAGTAGGCTCATTTGTGGGGCAATTTAGGAAGGATTTGGCAAACAAGTGATAAAATGGCCCAACACAACAGCCCGAATTACAACAAGCCTTTCGAGCTCCTTCACTTGGTGGCGATGATGATGGGGAAAGTTTGTTCTTTCGGTTCGGGGGCCAAAGAGAGAAAGGGGTTATGATTATTATGGTTATGAGTTGTTATGAGTGTTGTTTAGTAAAATCGCAACCGTTTCTGGTGCTGATTGTTTACTTGGAGGAAAATTGTGGTAAGGACTACATCGTAATTAGCTGTAATTTTATGGACACG
This sequence comes from Culex pipiens pallens, assembly GCF_016801865.2. Lineage (NCBI taxonomy): Eukaryota > Metazoa > Arthropoda > Insecta > Diptera > Culicidae > Culex > Culex pipiens. Next base: position 39,586,076 of record NC_068937.1, on the reverse strand, counting down.
TGATGTAATCGGTATAAAATGTTAATCACAGCATATTTTCTTTCAGTTAACATATTTTCCCGGAACAAGCTGTTCTTTTTTAGTTATGTAATGCCATAATTCTAATTTTATTATTTGTTTTATTCTAAAATTCCGTAGATTTACTCGACTTGTATTTGGAAAGATAATAATTCATTATACCACGAAAATCTTTGATCTTAACATATAAAAAAGAGAGTCCAAAGCGTGAACAAACAGCCAAATACCCACAAGCACTAGTCGCGGTGCAGAGATTACATGATAATCTCAATTTAAATTAATTAAATAAACGACAAACATTACGCGGTCGGCATCTTGCTCACAGAACAAAAACGAGAGGGAGCGAAACAAAAAATACGCGGGTGTCATAAAACATGCCTTTAACGGCCCAACTTGCTGCAGCACTTCGAGGAATTGACAGAGGCCGCGGTACCATTTGATGACGGGGCCCCCACCCTAAAGGGCTTGCAAATATTGACAGCCAACAGCCTGCGTTTTAACCGTGTGAACTCTTCTGATAAATTATCTTGTTTCGTAAAAATCTTCCCAACTGGACAAACAGAAGAGTTTTTGAGCAATCAAGACTGTGTGTGATTCAAAAATTAGAGCTCAAATGCGTCAAATCGTTTAATTGGAGTCATTTGTCACCAGTTTGAAACTGTTGCGGTGAAAAAAGGGTTACGGTCCGGGTTACGATATGGGCGTAAAGTTGGGTTTAAAAGTCGTTCAACTCCAAAGTGGTCGTTTAGTTTTAATCCGTCATGCCCTGCGGAGGAACTCGGTCATCTTCACCCACTGCTCACAGTGGGAGAATGTCGGTTGATTGTGGACAAAGATAGCCTAAGATTCTATAAATGGCATAGAACAATTTTTATTTGTATAATAATTATTCACATTTCATGGCTAGTGACAGCAACAATTTTGGTAGAAAATGAGTTAATGATGAACTCAACAAACCCTACGAGATGCTTTAAACCTACAAGATGTTTTATCGTTTTTACACATTTGTGACACAGACCAATTCTGGAGTTTATAAGCTATTGTGTTTCATACGCTTATAGGACCTTTTCAAAAAACACTCTAGAATTGTTTTTCAAACTGATCGAGCTTTCTTGCTAATAAATTTTCTTATTTTTCTCAAACTTAACACACATTTTCATAGGCTGTGACATTTTTTGTTTTAGGAAAAAATATTGAGTCATTTTGTTAAATTATTGATTTCAGCTTATTTTAGTTTGTATGCTAATTCTGTGCAAAGTTTTTAAATTAGATATAGATTTAATAAGAATCTGTAAAGGAATACTGATTTTAATACTGATTCAAAACAATGTTACAACAAAAATATATTATATTATTCGTCAATCATTTAGAGTTGAAATTGAAATATACGTTAAATAAATTTAAAATTATCAAAATCGGACATAATTCATAAAGATTAAAAAGAAAATAAAAAAAGTTTCATATTTTTTGTTATGTTGATGGAATGGATTAAAAAAATAGTTCGTTATGCTTGAACACATCAGAATTTACTGTAAAACACGTGAAATGAATTTTGAACAGAACCCATTAAAGATAATTATTCGAATAGCTTTGGTTTCTTTAATGTAGTGTAATCGTGAGTGTAATTTTTTGAAGAATAAAACTAAATATTAAAAAGTATGTCATTCTGTCTTTCAATTTTTAGTTAGACCAATGCAATTATTACTTAAAAAGTTGGTCTTGATCAAAATTTGAAGAAAATTTGTTCTTTTTGTCTTAGGTTACAAAACTTTAAAAAAATACTTATATGCAAATATCTTCAAAGCCATCTTAGAGACATTTTTGGCAGAATAAAAGTTTTTTTCTTAAACTTTTTTCTTTATTTGGTCCTAGAGTTAGCTATCGTTAATACATTACCCGATTACCCGCGGCTTACTCGGGGTCAGAATAGAAATTAAATTAATATTCATATTTTCTGAAATAGAAAATTCTATATATATATAAATTTTTATATTTAACATTGAAGTTTAGCGAGGCAAAATTGTATAAAATAGTTCAACAAATTGTATTTGATGGATGCCAAAAATATTATCAAAAAATCTATGTTTAAAAGAAATTTGAAAATAAACACTCCAGCTTTTTGACCACATTAAACTAAAATTAAAAATATACATTTTTTTAAAGCATTGTTGAATTAAATATTGAATTTTTTTCTGTTGCACTTAGCATCAATTGTTTACTTTTGAATATTTTTTTATAATATATATCCTAAAAAAATCTAAAAAAACGATTTAATATCACCAGAGGTGAAATAGAGCCTTTCTTACAAAATGATTAAACTCCGACAAATATATTGGTGCAATAAATTTTTCAGAAACATAATGATATGATGATTGAAAATTTGTCCTAAGGCTTCGAATATTTTTAGGCTAAACCTCGAATGCTATTTTTTTAATTTCAGAGGTACATTATTATCACAAGATAATTACATTTAATTTAGAAAAACATATTGGGTTCACATCGTAAGAAAAAAAAATGGTACTCAGCCTTTAATATTAGTCTATGATTAACTTAAAAAAATATGTATCGATATTGCACGTTGTCGATATATTATGAGAAGCCAGAAAGAATACTTTCACGCTTAGCGTAAAACGCGCAAGCGTAAAAGTGCTGGCGTTTATGCTCCGACTTGACGACTTGTCGATCTTTCGAGCGAGAACAAGTCGGGACTTCAAATTTGATGTTCAGTATATGATTCTGTATAAAACCAAAAATTAAATGGGAAAAATAGGGTAAAAATAAGACGAAAAACACTAATATGGCTTTATCTCTGGAAATAAAATTTTTAAATTCTTCGAATTTCGGGCCCATGCAGTTTATGGCACATGTTTTCGAATGGCTTTTTGTTTGAAACTGAATTCTTTTAATTTGATAGTGTTATCCGTAAAATAGTCCAAAAAATACCTCTTAAAATGGCTTTGATAACATTTACTGGTAGAAAATTGTGAATCGAAAAATAGAATGTTCGTCTCCGACCCCACGGCTACAAATCTGAAATAAAAAAAATGTGAATTTTACGAGTGGTTTTCCAATGATGGAAGACACAATTTTTTAAGAGCGGATACAGACATCGCACAAGTATTTCAGAAAAAGAGCTCTCAAAAATCAGGCTTTGAGTTCCGGGGTTCGGACCAAAATTCAAACGAAAGAGCGCATTTAAACCTTCAATTTAGTAATAGGATTTTTTTCTGGGACGATTCCCCGCTGTGCACGATTTTTTTTAATGATTTCTGAGAAAAGCGTTTTTCCAAAAGCAAACCATAAACCTTTCTTTTGTAAGAAAGGCAAAAACGCTTAAAACTGCAAAAATGATTAGAATCTGGAATCGATCAAAGATATTTCGATTTTTTGTAAAATTCCATTGCACAGTACATCAAACAATTTTTTTTTTGGCGAAATAAATCTTTCGTAATTTTTTTCTATATATTGAAAATTAATTATTGCTAAACTAGACAAGACCAAGACCTTTCCAAAAAGCTTACAACATTGAAGATCTGGCAACCCTGTCTCGAGTTATGACCACTTAAGTGATATTTATGTACTTTTTTGAAGCAGAATCTCAATTAAATGTATGTAAACGATGTCCAGATCCATCACCCGACCCATCATTGGTTAGGTACCGTAAACTGGGGTGACTTTGATAGACCGGGGTGACTTTGATAGGTTTTTCAAATGCCCGTCAAATTAATATCTAAACATTTTTGAAAATTTTGAGTATGTAAGCATTAAGGGATAGCTTGTTATCGAACATATATGCAAAAATGTGACTGTTACATTGGATGTATCAAAGTTAGTGGCCAAATCAAATTTCTATCAATGTCACCCCGGGCTATCAAAGTCACCCCAATTTACGGTAATTGAGAGATCTTTCCAACGAGTCCACAACATTGAAGATCTGGCAACCCTGTCTAGAGTTATGACCACTTAAGCGATATTAATGTTATTTTTTGAAGCCAGAACTCAATTAAATGTATGCAAACGATGTCCGGATCCATCATCCGACCCATCGTTGGTTAGGTAATCGATACCCCTTTCCAACGAGTCCACATTATTAATAATCTGGCAACCCTGTCTCGAGTTATGACCACTTAAGTTATATCTGTGTACTAATTTTTCTGGATCTAAAAAAAATAGCTGAAATATGTGTCCAAACCACTCATATTACCCATTGTTGGTAAAAAGTGAGGAAGGCATCAACCACATAGGTGGAGTAAGTTATTTTTTTTGCATTCATCATATCTAGTTTTTTTTTATAGTATTAGGGCAATTTTAAAACCTCAAATCATTTACAAAGTCTGAAAATTATGATAACAGTGTTCAGACAAATACACTGTGATCATAATTTTCAGACTTTGTTTGACTTTAAATATATTTAGCTTGTATAACTGAAATTTGTTGACCCAATTTGATTCTACTTTTATTTAATCTGTTTTTTGAGGTACGTGTTTAATATTTAATAATTGTCTTTGTCATTTTATTTCCAGTTTTTTTTTCTATCAGCAAGCATATAATAATATAATTTAAGCTGTTTTGAATTAGCTTTTATAATCTAAAACGCAATTTATTATAATGATAAAAAAAACACAATTATAAGCAATCATGTGTTTCCCACTATTCTCCAGGTCCCGCACCATAATTGATGGTTCATTTTCATGGTCGTTAAAACAAGTGTCAGAGAGTTACGGGTTACGGCCATAGAGTCCGCTCCGCGCGGCAGATTCCAGTCGCATTTCTTCGCGCGTTCCGGAAGACATTCAGAGGGTGGGTGAGGCGGAGAGGTTAGCGAGACACGTGGGATAAATTGCGCATATAAAAGGCTTACTTGTGGCCAGAGTGACGACAAAACGGTCCTTTTACGGCCATCTTGCGCGCGACTAGAGGGTCGTTTCTCCTGTCAACACTCTTTTCACGGTTGTGAGATGCCGACTTGCCGTTTGGTCACATTATGACCATAGTGCACGGAGCTAGATTTACGGGTTCTTTTTCGTTGGCATCTGCCAGAGAGGTGACCCATAATGGATAGATTTTTGGTGGTGGGGCCAGTTGAGAGGTTTGCAGATAATTTGGCTTGTTTGATAAATTTACTTTTGTTATTTCAAAGGTTTATTAATAAAAAGTACACGGAGAGACTGTGCCCAGAAATTTTAACAATTAAAATTGTTGATTTTACTTTCGTAAATTTTAACAAAAACGTGCTTATTACTGGCAATTTCCAGTTAAAATAACCAAAATTCAATATAAATGTAATAACCCGTTTGTTGAAAATGCTAAAGGCAAAAAGCTAACAGATTTCCCGAACTCGAATGAACGTGATCGACTGTTAGCTTTGGTTTTAGGAAAATCAAAAATTTTGTTGGTTGAATATAATTAACAATTGGTTGAATATTTAAAAGACAAACTTGGGTTTGTTTACGTCTGTCATTTGAAGTCAGGATTTGAACGAGAGCGGTCGATTTGTTGAGTTTATGTTGTAAATTGTGAAGTAAGAGGATGTGAAAGGTGAAAATCACACTATTTGGGTAAGTTGACGTGGCAAATCGAAGTGCACACTGCTGCAACTGTGGAAGTGCAATTGGTGAGTACGTTTGTTGATGATTTCTTTGCAGGTGATAAACTATGAAGAGCAAGACGAGGACATTCGCAATGGGGACTGCTGATGCGAGGGGACTTTATGATAGTTTGGTGGAAAGAGAGGGGCAGTGGAAGGAAGAGGCGGGCCAACTCTTGCACGACAATACTTGCACGGGCAAATTTAACAAAATGTTGGTTAATCTTAGTAAGTATGTATTAAAAAACTAAATCATCAAAAACCTTTGTCCTTAAGATGGATACAATTTTAATGAACCATTATTTTTTCAGAATCATCAACCATAAAATACATGGAAATGCGTACACATGATATAAAAATGATGATGGGAAATGTCTAAAAAGTAAAATTTATAAAAGATATACAAAAGAAGATATTAATATTTTAAAAATGCTGTTGAAAAAGACTGCCCAATAAACTGGTAAGTAAAACTCAAAATATTGTTTACAGGAATCGGAGTACGTTGAATAAATTGAAGCAAATGCAATGAAAATGTTTTGACAAAAGTAGTTAGTTGTTAAATTAGTGCAAGCTTGGTAAGTAGCATTATTGATATTTCTTGTTTCCTCATAATAATTACATTTATTTACGTTCCTTTTATCAGTTTAGAGCCAAAATTTAGATTTTTTTTTTAATAAATTAGTAATAAATTTCAAATGTATATTTGCAGCAAAAGGTTCGCATTGGTTTAAATTATGTGTCCAACCACAAGAAAAATAACTAAACCTGAGACCGTTGTAGATGATGACGACTTATCGGATGATTTCACAGTGATGGTAAGTGAATACAACACTTAATTGTATACAACATAATAAAAATATAAGCTTAAAACTTGGGGGAAATTTTGCTCGGTTTTTACTTTTAAGGAATTCACGAGAAATTAAACATCTTTTTTAAATATGTTTAACAAAATTTGTAAAATGCTTTTTTTATTATAATTTTTTAATATATTAATCAAACTTTACTTGTTTTATAATAACAGTTAAAGAAAGGTTTGTTTTTATGCTTTTTTAATGTAATTGAATAATTTCATGCAAAAAAAAAAACAAATAAGTACAAGTACAACAAATTAATTTTTGAGGCATTATTATAAAATTTACTGCAAATTCAATAAAAATATTGCTAACAACAGCTAATTATCGACTACATGTACGAATATTTTTCTGTATTCAAATAAGACATTAGTTAAAAATATAGCTAGAAATTCGACCCAGCCTGTATCGTTATATAATTAAAGAAAATATATACAGACACTAACATAAATTATGTTTAATTAAGAAATGTTTTGTTATAAACCACTAATAATTTGCTGCGTGCAAAAATATTTCAGTTGATACAACGAAAAAAATATTTGAAAAATATGATCCAGCCTGTTTTTTACAGACTATTCCACTATATTTTAGCTGAAAACAAAAAAAAATAGTTAATTTTCTGAAAAAAATATTCTAGCAGTCGACTGCTAGAATTTTTTTCGGCCAATTAACCAGCAAAAATGCCAATTCCAACTATTTTTTTAGTTAATTTTAGTTACTGGTGGTCAGCAATTTCGGGTTAACAAAATCAACAATCGATTGTTGAAAAAAAGCTGTGTAAAAAATTAACCCATACTTTTAGTTAAATTAACCAAGATTTTCTTAGATTTGCCCTGGCCGGTCTCTCCGTGTAGTCTAAATAGCTTGAATTAAAAAATCTTGAAATTATAATGATACTCTGCTTTTCATTCTTCCTCGATTCCCTTTCTTAAGAAATAACAGATTTACAAGCACTCGTACTCCATAAAACTATCATCAAGTTGAACCCATTCGCCCAGCTTTACGACTCCATCCTAGGAATTCGCGGCACCCAAGGCCCTTCGCCAGGAAACCGCACGATCACGCAGCTTTATTGGATCACGGAACGCTAAAGTGCAGCAGCAGCAACAGCCCCCGATGATGGTGTTGCATTCTTAAATCAAAACAACATCAGTTTATTCACTTTTCTTCTGGAGTTGAACCCAGCTGAAGCAGAGTAATCGTCCAAGCCTCCAAGCAAATGTGCAGTGGTTCAGCATCAACAGCTTAGGATGCGAGGGTATCCCTTAGCTTGTCAAAATTTAAAACGCATTCAAACGACAAAAAATGGTAAAATTGACGTTTCGGCTACCTTGAGCGTCATCCTCAGGGTCCAATGTTGAAACATTTCATCAAAAAACACTTAAATTTCAATTTTTAAGCTGCCAACGTCCACCCGCAAGCTTCCAGTGCCTTCGGGGCGGGGGCGTGATAAATCGCCGTAATATGCGAAATTACTTCGGCGTAAATAGTGATGTGATAAATTAATGAACGTATGATAAATAACACCCCAGCTCAACTGCGGTTGCACCAAGGCGGGATGGCAGAGCAAAAAAAAAAGCTCAAATTATATGCTGGCACGCGGAGATGACGTTGAAGTCATCCAACTCTCTGCAAGGGAGGTTTGTGGTGGACCCTAAGGATGATGGGTGTTGAGGCCAAGTTTGATAGTGAAGTCATCAGAGGCTTTGTACTTCCTTCAGCAGTGAAGCTATAAAAGAAGCCACGTTATTGAATAGTTGTAGATCTTGCTGTAACTCAAGAAGTTTGCATTCTTCCACTCCGCTGATCTCGTTAAAGGCGTTAAAAGCAATAAAACAACAATCTCCAATATCAGTAACATCGAGCCAACCAGCAAGAATTCGTTCCAATCTGGTCGTCCAGCAGCGCCAACCCATGCACTCATTTAAATTTTAATGAATGAAACATGCTTCGTATTAATTTAATGTGTTAAACTGTTACTTAAATGGGTTTAATTAAAAGGTCGTTGCTACAGCATCACCATCCCTTGGTTCAGCCTTGTGGAGATTGCACTTACTCTCTTTCTCCTTTGCTTCGAGGTTGGAGATTGGCCTGACCGAAGAAGCTCTTCGAAGACGATGATGTCCGTGACGCCCTTTCGTTGAATCAATTTGCATGCGAAAACAAGTGAGATGGTGAGTGATGAGACTGATGGATGCGACGGGTTTGGGTGCAAATTCACTTTGCACGCGAGAGTCAACTAGACGAATCGGTTGAAGGACGGAGAAGTTGTCAAACGGGAGTTTTAGATAATTAAAAAGTTACTTTTAAACATCAAGAAAAGACTAGAAGAAACTTAAAAGAAGTGAAGAAGTGAAGAAGTGAAGAAGTGAAGAAGTGAAGAAGTGAAGAAGTGAAGAAGTGAAGAAGTGAAGAAGTGAAGAAATGAAGAAGTGAAGAAGTGAAGAAATGAAGAAGTGAAGAAGTGAAGAAGTGAAGAAGTGAAGAAGTGAAGAAGTGAAGAAGTGAAGAAGTGAAGAAGTGAAGAAGTGAAGAAGTGAAGAAGTGAAGAAGTGAAGAAGTGAAGAAGTGAAGAAGTGAAGAAGTGAAGAAGTGAAGAAGTGAAGAAGTGAAGATAGCATAGCATAGCATAGCATAGCATTGGTGTCTACCCGTAGCTGCTACTTCGTTATTGACCAGGACCCCCAAAAATTGCTCCGTGGACCACAGATGAAAAGTAGGAACCAATCATCACCCCTTCGCAATTTTCAAAGATCCCTATCATGCTGATCAATACCGACGCCGGCCACGACCAGTGGTAAGACACGGGGAAGTGGATGGGAATGTTAGTCCGATACTTGAGTGATGGGACCGCCAAATCGACTGCGTCTCCGACAAAGTATCACATGAGTTTTGAGGGGTTAGTAAGATGGGTATGAGGTCAGGATTCACTGTGGTAGGTGATGCGACCATAAGAAATTTGTTTATCTGTTGAAATTTTAAAAATCTTAGGCAGCCGGCTGCGGAAAGATACATAATTGATTATTTAAAAAGTTTTTTAGTCGAACGCGTGCCAACCGAGCAGTATTGCTATGGGCTGGACTTATCAGTATATTTTTACTATTTATACGATAACGCGAGTAAATTAAAAAAAAAGTTATTCTTCATAAAATGGAATGTTTGATGAGTTAATACTTAAACTGCCCGTTGGAATACATTTTTACAATCAACAAATTTGAACTACAAGAAAAAAGGACACCACGTAACCGATTGTAATGAAATTAAAACAATAACATAAACGAACTAAACCGGCGGCGGTAGATAATATGACCGAGTGTGAAACATAATCGTTGTCTTCCGATCTTCGACGCTAGAAGAACTTAATTTTAAACTCAATCCCGTAATTTTTTACTTCTTACCGTCGGCGTGCCATCCGAGCAACGATGCTATGGGAAGGGCTTTCAAAACGAAATGAAATTCAACATATACACGACAACGCGAAGCCTTCTATCAAAAATTCAAGGAACTTCCACTACTTTCTCGCGGATTTTTTTAAATAATCTTAAATCTCAAAAACTATATAAAGAGAACACAAAAAAAAACTCATCGGCCAACGTACGCGCGAACAAAAAAAATTAAAAAAAGAAGAAGAAGAAGACCAATCACCCCATGCACACAAACAGCAACACAAAAGAGACGAAAATAACACGAAAAAAAACAGGACTGCGCGTCCTCATAGGCACTGCACTAATGATGCCATTATTTAATTATACTGACCAATCACCCCATGCACACAAACAGCAACACAAAAGAGATGAAAATAACTCGAAAAAACAGGAATGCGCGTCCTCATAGGCACTGCACTAATCTACGCGATACGATCACCATATTAACGACAAAAAACGCGATGACCCCATCACGGCGAAAATCGTCAATTACAACCAACAAATTTCCTCAGTGTAAACAAAAAACAAAAACGACTAGCATCTCTTTTCTTGCCACATTACTCAAACACACACAAACACAACACACACCTGCCTCCATCTCTCCACCAACACCACTCAAGGAGAGTGTCAAAACACACAACATAAAATAGAACGCTCTCACCCGGGTCACGTATGCAGTCGTCTCTCGATCGTTGCCTCTCCTCCCCACCGAGCGACGAGGTGGCACAGAGTCGCCGTCCAGCACCTTTCACCTTTCCGCTGGCCAACCGCATCCTTTTCATGCTTCCAGCAACGCAGTTATTCCCTTCTTCACACCCCTCTCGTGCTCGCGACCAAAACCGAAAGCTCTTTTTGCACACATTTCACTTTAAATCCACTTTCCGAGAGCGCCCACTCAATCACGCACCATTACAGCCACATCAAAGCACACTACGATCAATGCTGCTAACATGATTTAAGGCGAAACGGGAGCTAGAACCAAATTTTGTCGTGATTTGGCGCATCTCACTTTTTGATTTTTTAAAAATCGATTTCAACGAATTTCAAAAAACCATGAGCATCACGATGTTGCCCATGTTCTAACGGATCACTGTAAAAAAAATCAAGTCTCTAAGTCAAAATATGAACAACTAGTTTAGTTTTTCAGTTAAACTCACGATTTTTATACTTCTCCATACGATTCCCATGGACTTTGCCGAAAATCAGAGGAGCGCAATTCCACCCAAGTTTTTGGTAATATATTCCATTATTCAGCTATATTTTTATATACCGTTAGATTCGTTAGAAGGTAACGAACACGGTGGTATATATAAATCAATAGTTCACTAACTTTTATAACACACTTTTTTGATTACCAAAAAAAATAATCAAATATTTGCTTCTCGCGCAACGCAACGGGCAACGAATCAAAGGAGAAACCTCAGAGACAAAAAAAAACTCCCGTGTGCCGTGGCGAGGCGCGTGGATTGTGCTGGCCGCACGCACACACTCTCATGGCGCGCAAGCACTTATTTTGAATTCATTCCTTGATGTGTTTGATTTTGAAATTATATATTTTTTTATTTGGGGATATTGCGAGGTTCGGATATTTTTAATTACTACTTTTAATTATTACTAATTTTATTTACTAATTTATTATTGCTTCATTCCTTTGTATCTAAACAGAGTATAATTAACAAATACAAATCAGGACTGAAAATATCTACATTCAAATGAATAAAATGTGATTATTATTTTAGTTAGACCAACTAAAGAATTGAAATTGGTCTTTGTCAAAGTCTTTGTTATTTTGAATAAAAAAAAACAGTTGACAATTTTCTTGGCTAAAAAGGCTAGTATGAATTTCAATGAATGAATTTGTTTTGTAAATTCTCAAATTTTCATATAATATTGTATGTTTTTGAACGAACCAAAATTTTGTATGCATGTTCACTTCATTGGTTTTTTTAAAGAGAAAATGCATACAAAATTCCGCTTCATTAAAATAAACAATATTTTTTGAAAATTTTAATGTATTACAAAAAAAATCTAAAGTGGAAATGCATACAAAAAATCGCTTCGGTAAAAAAAACGATATTCTGAGAAAATTTGAATATTTTACAAAATGAAACAATAATAAAGTGAAAATTGCTCACAAAATTTTGCTGCGTTTGAACTCTAATAAAGTGAAATTGCATAAACAGTTTCGCTACATTTAAAAAATACAATATTCTGTGAAAATTTGAGTATTGTTCAAAAATGCCCAATAAAGTGAAAATGCATACACAATTTTGCTTCCTTCAAAAAAAAAACAATAACTAACTTCAAAAAAAAAAACAATAACTAACTCAAAAAAAAAACAATAACTAACTCTAATAAAGTGAAATTGCATACAAAATTTTGCTACATTTAAAAAATACAATATTCTGTGAAAATTTGAGCATTGTTCAAAACTGCCCCAATAAAGTGAAAACGCTTACACAATTTTGCTTCCTTCAAAAAATACAATAATTTCAGTATTTCTCAAAAAAAACTCTAATAAAGTTAAAATGCATACAAAATTTCGTTCATTGAAAAATACAATATAAATATTGCCTCGTTAAAAAAAATGTGAATGGGCAAATTTGGTCCAAGGATGTACACAAAAATAAATACTAAAAAACTCAAATTTTCACAGAATAATGTAATTTTTCAACGAAGCACATTTTTTTTTTGCTTTTTTTAGAGTTTTATTCTGTAAAATACTCAACTTTTCACAATTTTTGTATGCATTTTCACTTTATAAGCGTTTATTGTTTTGTTAGTACTCTAATTCTCATAGAATTTCCAATTTTTGGAAAACACTCAAATTTTCAAAAAATATTGTATTTCTTTGAACGATGCGAAATTTTGTACAAATGTTCACAAAATATTGTATTTTTGTAAGAACGAAATTTTGTATGCATTTTAACTTTATTAGAGTTTTTTTTAGAAATATTCGAATAATTGTATTTGTTTTATGCATTTTCAATTCTGAGTATTTTGTATGCATTTTCACTTCATTAGAGTTTTTTTTGTAAAATACTTATATTGTATTTTATGAACGAAGCAAAATTGTGTATGCATTTTCACTTCATTGGTTTTTTTGTGAAATACTAAAATTTTCTCGAAATACTGTATATTTTTTAACCTAGCGAAACTTTTTATGAATTTTTAATTTATTAGAGTTTTTTTAAACTCAATTTTTCACAAAATACCGTATTTTTTTAAATATTCTTATTTTCATAATTTGCAATATGAGTTTAAACAAAGCGAAATTTTATTTGCATAAAAAAATTCGCTTCCTTAAAAAAAAATACAATATTCAGTGAAAATTGGTTATTTTACGTGGGTCTCGTGGCGCAGGGGTAGCGGCTTCGGCTGCCGATCCCGATGATGCTATGAGACGCGGGTTCGATTCCCGCCTTATCCACTGAGCTTCTATCGGATGGTGAAGTAAAACGTCGGTCCCGGTTTCTCCTGTCTCGTCAGAGGCGCTGGAGCAGAAATCCCACGTTAGAGGAAGGCCATGCCCCGGGGGGCGTAGTGCCAATAGTTTCGTTTTTTTGGTTATTTTACAAAAAAAAAAACTCTCAAGTGAAAATGCATACAAAATATCGCTTCGGTAAAAAAAGCAATATTTTGCGAAAATTTAAATATTTTACAAAATGAAACTATAATAAAGTGAAAATGCTCACGAAATTTCGCTGCTTTTGAACTCATATTTCAAATTATGAAAATTAGAATATTTTCAAAAATAAGGTATTTTGTGAAACAAATTGTATTATACGAAAAAATAACTGTTATAAAGTGAAAATGCATACAAAGTTTCGCTACATTTCAAAAATACAATTTTCTGTGAAAATTTGAGTATTGTTCAAAAATGCCCCAATAAAGTGAAAATGCATACATAATTTTGCTTCCTTCAAAAACAAATAATTTGAGTTTTTCTGAAAAAAAAACTGTAATAAAGTTAAAATGCATACAAAATTTCATTTACTGAAAGATAAATTGTCTAATTTTCACAGAATATTGTATTTTTTAATTGTAGCAAAACTTTGTATGCATATTCATTTTATAAGAGTTATTTTTTCGTAATAAAAAAATTCTCAAAATATCGTATTTTTTGAAAATATTCTAATTTTCATAATTTGAAATATGAATTCAAACGCAGTGAAATTTTGTGAGCATTTTCACTTTATCATAGTTTCATTTTGTAAAATATTCAAATTTTGATATTGTGTTTCTTTACCAAAGTGATATTTTTTATGCATTTTCACTTCAGAGTTTTTTAAAAATATTGTTTTTTAATGAAGCGAAATTTTGTATGCATTTTCTCTTTAAAAAACCAATGAAATAAAAATGCATAAAAAAATTTGCTTCGATCTTAAAATACAATATGAGTATTTTACTTAAAAAAATCTCTAATGAAGTGAAAATCCATACAAAATATTCAGAACTGAAAATTCATACAAAATAAAGCTTCGGTAAAAAAAGGCAATATTTTGTGAAATTTTTTATATTTTACAAAATGAATCTATACATATTAGGATGTAACAAAAATTACTTTTTGGCGGGCATTCAAGGGTTTGTTCCGGTGGGCATACTATGCCCAAATCCAAAATATGAGCTTGTTGGCCCGATCCTTGCGCATTTTTTGGTATATCAAATCAAAAATCAAATTATTCGCTCTACAGCATTGCCTTGGCGTTCTCGATTGCAAGATTCCTACTCGAAACTAGGTGTCCGAAGGCTTGATTGTTGAGGCAATTGCCACCCCGGGATTCGAACTGACGACTTTTGGATTGTGAGTCCAACTGCCTACCAGCGACTCCACCGAGGCAGGACCCAGGGAGACGACTCCTACACCTGGACTGAGCTAACGACCTAACCTCTAGGTTAGACCGGGGCCAACATTTACTTCCCCGTCCGACGGAAGGCGTGATCAGACAAATCTCGTCTCAAAATTTGCCACCGGGACCTTCTGGGATCGAACCCAGGCCGACTGGGTGAGACACAAACACGCTTACCCCTACATCACGGTCCCGGCTAATAATACAAATATAACTTTATTATATAATAAAGCGAAAATGCTCACATAATTTCGCTGCGTTTGAACTCATATTTCAAATTATGAAAATTTTAATATTTTCAAAAAATACGGGTATTTTTAACGGGTAAATTTTGGTATTTTACGAAACAATAACTCTAATAAAGTGAAAATGCATACAAAGTTTCGCTACATTTAAAAAATACAATATTCTGTGAAAATTTTAGTATTTTTCTAAAAAGGCCCAATAAAGTGAAAATGCATACAAAATTTTGCTCTCTTCAAAAAATACAATAATTTGAGTATTTCTTTAAAAAAACTCCAATAAAGTTAAAATGCATACAAAATTTCGTTCATTATAAAATACAATATTTCGTGAACATCCATACAAAATTTCGGTTCGTTCGAAAAAATATAATATTTTGCGAAAATTTGAGTATTTTCCAAAAAAAAATCTCTAATAAAGAGAAAATGCAAACAAAATTTCGCTTTGTTTAAAAACATACAATATTCTATAAAAATTTGAGTTTTTACAAAACAATAAACGCTTATAAAGTGAAAATGCAGTAGTATTTTTTTTGTGTACATCCTTGGACCAAATTCGACCATTCACATTTTTTTAACGAAGTGATATTCATATTGTATTTTTCAAGGATTGAAATGTTGTATGCATTTTTACTTTATAAGAGTTTTTTTAAGAAAAACTTAAAATTTTTGTTTTGAGGGAATCAAAATTATGTATGCATTTTCACTTTATTGAGGCATTTTTGAACAATACTCAAATTTTCACAGAATATTGCATTTTTTAAATGTAGTGAAACTTTGTATGCATTTTCTTTATAAGAGTTTTTTTCGTATAATACAATTTGTTTCACAAAATACCATATTTTTAAAAAATATTAAAATTTTCATAATTTGAAATATGAGTTCAAACGCAGCGAAATTTCGTGAGCATTTTCACTTTATTATAGTTTCATTTTGTAAAATATAAAAAATTTCGCAAAATATTGCTTTTTTACCGAAGCGATATTTTGTATGCATTTTCACATGAGAGTTTTTTTTTGTAAAATACTAAAATTTTCACAAAATATTGTTTTTTTTTTAACGAAGCGGAATTTTGCATGCATTTTCTCTTCATTAGGGTACTTTATTTTGTAAAATAATCAAATTTTCACTAAATATTGTATTTTTTAAAGGAAACGAAATTTTTTATGCAAATAAAATTTCGCTTTGATTAAATTCATATTGTAAATTATGAAAATAAGAATATTTAAAAAAAATACGGTATTTTGTGAAAAATTGAGTTTTAAAAAAACTCTAATAAAGTAAAAATTCATAAAAAGTTTCGCTACGTTTAAAAATATACAATATTTCGAGAAAATTTGAGTATTTTACAACAAAAAAACCAATGAAGTGAAAATGCATACACAATTTTGCTTCGTTCATAAAATACAATATGAGTATTTTACAAAAAAACTCTAATGAAGTGAAAATGCATACAAATTACTCAGAATTGAAAATGCATTAAAAAATACAATAATTCGAATATTTCTCAAAAAAATTCTAATAAAGTTAAAATGCATACATAATTTCGTTCTTACAAAAATACAATATTTTGTGAACATTCGTGCAAAATTTCGCATCGTTCAAAGAAATACAATATTTTTTGAAAATTTGAGTATTTTCCAAAAAAAACCTAAAATAAATAGAAAATGTATACAAAAATTCTCTTCGTTTCAAAACATAAAATATTCTATGAGAATTTAAGTACTGTAAACCAGGGTGATTTTGATAGGATTTCAATTTGTTTTTAAAATATTTTTCAACAGGTAAGGTTTTTCTCAAGATTATTATTTTTAAAACATGTACTGGGGTAGGCCACATACACTATTTTGGAAAAAAAGTTTTTTCAATAGTGTTTAGAAAAATAGTTACGTTATAGTTACGTTAAAAACTCTTAGTTTAAATTCCGGGGTGACTTTGATAGTCAAAGTTTTTCTTGTTAAAATCATATTTAAGATGTTCAAACTATATTTGTACGTTAAATGTACCATCAATAAAGTAGCTGATAAAGTTCTTAAGAAAAAAAATCAATGTTTATATTTAGTTAACTAACTTTATAAGCTTTTTATCAAAGTACTAATAAATTTTACATAAAATTGTTGAAAAGTAGGAATTTTGCCTGAAATTTGTTAAAACTAATTTTGTTCATAAAATTATCGATTTATATTGCATTTTAAACTGAATACAAAGCACGAATCACAAGTTTTCACATTTTACATGAAATTTGTTCAACTGAAATTGCATATAAATTTGGAGATTTTTTTTAATTGTGTTTCAAGGACACATAATTTTCATTATTTATAAACTTATTTAACATTCTCCTAGTGGAAAATTGTCCAAAGAACCCGAAAATGCATTCCGTTTTCCGATTCAAAATCATGTTAATTGAGAAAGTCATGACACTTTGAGAAGTTTTAAATAATGACTTTCATCAATATTTTCTTAATTATAGTTAACTTACTTTTTAAACATTTCAAAATTTTATGCAAAGTTCTTCTTGAGGTACTTTGAACACTTCTCTACCACGGTCAGTATGATTCTGAACCATTCCGTACGTATTTTAATTGTACTCTTCATTTTCTCTACATTGCAAACCTATCAAAGTCACCCCGGCTATCAAAGTCACCCCGTTTTACGGTATTAACAAAACAATAAACGCTTATAAAGTGAAAATGCATACAAAAATAGTGAAAAATTGAGTGAGTATTTTACAGAATTAAACTCTAAAAAAATGAAAAATTACATTATTCTGTGAAAATTTGAGTATTTTAGTATTTATTTTTGTGTACATCCTTGGACCAAATTCGCCCATTCACATTTTTTTAACAAAGCAATATTTATATTGTATTTTTCAATGAACGAAATTTTGTATGCATTTTAACTTTATTAGAGTTTTTTTGTTGAAAAATAATGAAATTATTGTTTTTTTTTTGAAGGAAGCAAAATTGTGTATGCATTTTCACTTTATTGGGCATTTTTGAACAATACTCAAATTTTCACAGAATATTGTATTTTTTAAATGTAGCGAAACTGTTTATGCAATTTCACTTTATTAGAGTTCAAACGCAGCAAAATTTTGTGAGCATTTTCACTTTATTATTGTTTCATTTTGTAAAATATTCAAATTTTCTCAGAATATCGTTTTTTTTACCGAAGCGATTTTTTGTATGCATTTCCACTTTAGATTTTTTTTGTAATACATTAAAATTTTCAAAAAATATTGTTTATTTTAATGAAGCGGAATTTTGTATGCATTTTCTCTTTAAAAAAACCAATGAAGTGAACATGCATACAAAATTTTGGTTCGTTCAAAAACATACAATATTATATGAAAATTTGAGAATTTACAAAACAAATTCATTCATTGAAATTCATACTAGCCTTTTTAGCCAAGAAAATTGTCAACTGTTTTTTTTTATTCAAAATAACAAAGACTTTGACAAAGACCAATTTCAATTCTTTAGTTGGTCTAACTAAAATAATAATCACATTTTATTCTTTTGAATGTAGATATTTTCAGTCCTGATTTGTATTTGTTAATTATACTCTGTTTAGATACAAAGGAATGAAGCAATAATAAATTAGTAAATAAAATTAGTAATAATTAAAAGTAGTAATTAAAAATATCCGAACCTCGCAATATCCCCAAATAAAAAAATATATAATTTCAAAATCAAACACATCAAGGAATGAATTCAAAATAAGTGCTTGCGCGCCATGAGAGTGTGTGCGTGCGGCCAGCACAATCCACGCGCCTCGCCACGGCACACGGGAGTTTTTTTTTGTCTCTGAGGTTTCTCCTTTGATTCGTTGCCCGTTGCGTTGCGCGAGAAGCAAATATTTGATTATTTTTTTTGGTAATCAAAAAAGTGTGTTATAAAAGTTAGTGAACTATTGATTTATATATACCACCGTGTTCGTTACCTTCTAACGAATCTAACGGTATATAAAAATATAGCTGAATAATGGAATATATTACCAAAAACTTGGGTGGAATTGCGCTCCTCTGATTTTCGGCAAAGTCCATGGGAATCGTATGGAGAAGTATAAAAATCGTGATTTTAACTGAAAAACTAAACTAGTTGTTCATATTTTGACTTAGAGACTTGATTTTTTTTACAGTGATCCGTTAGAACATGGGCAACATCGTGATGCTCATGGTTTTTTGAAATTCGTTGAAATCGATTTTTAAAAAATCAAAAAGTGAGATGCGCCAAATCACGACAAAATTTGGTTCTAGCTCCCGTTTCGCCTTAAAGCCCGAGGCAGAGCTTACCCCTCTTCACAGCACACAAGCACGACCCACAAGCTCCCACAAACTAGCCGTGATTTTCGCTCTTCTCTCTTTTCGTCAACAACACCACTACAAACAATCAACCTTACTGTGTGAGTGTGATACGTATCACTGCAGCATCAACGAAAAAAGGGACGCCGTTTACCAACAAGCTGTTCGACCAAGAAAAAATCACTTTTTCGCAATAATATCTCAAAATTTGCAGTAATTTTTTCAGCCACATGAAGTTCGACTCTAAACGAGCAATATCTATCACTTTTCAACACGAAAACTTTTTTAAATCACTTGAAATTTTTGAACTAAAATCAGCGCGCACCAAGACCGAACCGAACACGAGCACGACCGCAAAATCTCCTCCATGAAGAAGTGAAGAAGTGAAGAAGTGAAGAAGTGAAGAAGTGAAGAAGTGAAGAAGTGAAGAAGTGAAGAAGTGAAGAAGTGAAGAAGTGAAGAAGTGAAGAAGTGAAGAAGTGAAGAAGTGAAGAAGTGAAGAAGTGAAGAAGTGAAGAAGTGAAGAAGTGAAGAAGTGAAGAAGTGAAGAAGTGAAGAAGTGAAGAAGTGAAGAAGTGAAGAAGTGAAGAAGTGAAGAAGTGAAGAAGTGAAGAAGTGAAGAAGTGAAGAAGTGAAGAAGTGAAGAAGTGAAGAATTAACAACCAATGATCAATGACCAATGACCAATGACCAATGACCAATGACCAATGACCAATGACCAATGACCAATGACCAATGACCAATGACCAATGACCAATGACCAATGACCAAGATATGATTTGAAATGATTAAGCTCTCCCGTTTTTAACATTCACAAGAAATTCATAAATTCAGCGACAAATATTTGCTCACATGAATTGAATTTCACATGTCCCCGACAAACATTGCTCCTACACGGAATCGAATATTTTTATACCTTTTCTCAGTTTCCACCTTTTGAAAGGTATTGAGACCAATAGTGGCCCTTCATCCTTCAGCTAATTTCCCCCACAATTGTTCAACCCAAACCCAACTCCAACCACCCTAAATCTTGTAGCAACGAAAGCACCATCGAATTCACACCTCATAAACTCTGCTGTTGATGTTTGCCCCACTCCAGGAGCAGACTTTTCCGCAAAAAGCCGATCGATCGATATTGCCGTGTGAAATTCCACCATCGTGCGCGGTTTTTATGGTGGCAATCTTGCCTCGAATTTCGCACATATTTGCCACCTTTCTACTCCTGTCTGTGCCTGTGGAAGTTGATTTAGTTATGACGCGATACGTGCGCCAACCAATTTCTTGGTTTGATTTGGCTGTCAAAGTTTGATGGGCACTGAGAGGTGATCTCAAATTTGAAGACTAAGACACTACAAAATCTACTGAAACAATTAACTGAAAACCGCAAAGCGATAAGAGTTCTTGAAAGTAACGATCAAATTCAAAGTCACCGGTACACGAAGTAGATTCTCTAAATCAAACACGAGCATGTCAAGAATTCAGCGCAGTAAATGTTGCCGCAAAAGAAGGTTGAGGGAGGGCAGTAAAATTGTGCTCGTACATGTTTCTGGCGCCACCCTCACTCTGGTTCCTTACAGCTGGTGTAAGGGAAGACGCTGGAACGTGGAATTTGCGCAGCTTTAATTCAGGTATCGATGATTGGCAATTTATTTTGGCCAACCACGTGCGAAAGGCACATGCACGAGGTGAAAGGAATCTCGGTTAAGGAAGTTCTGATGACTTGCAATGCTGATTTTTTTTTATTATATTTCGATGATTTTATTATAATTTCTCACGTTCAAGCGCTCGGGTAGTCATTTTACCCCAACATTTTTCTTAAATATCTTAGAACTTTTGGTTGATTTGAAAAAATTGGATGCTTCCGGTAGCAAACGATCCAGATTTGTCTATATTTGAAACTATCACAATAGGTAAAAAAATGGTTCAATTTAACCAGAGATATTCCGGATTCTGTTGGGGTACCTTGGCACTCCTATGTGGGTTTTCGCACATGACGTGCAGACTTGGCCGAATGGTTAAGCTGTCCGCTTAGTAAGCGGAAGATCATGGCTCCGATTCCCATCTGCTCCAACCATCCATCCGATGTGGAAGTAAAACGTCGATCGTCGGCCTTGGATGTTGTTAGGCCGTTAAGTCATTCCAAGTGAGAAATTCTTTGAGATTTCGGTCATTCGATTTTTTTTTGTATTTTTTAATCCGACTGAAACTTTTTTGGTGCCTTCGGTATGCCCAAAGAAGCCATTTTGCATCATTAGTTTGTCCATATAATTTTCCATACAAATTTGGCAGCTGTCCATACAAAAATGATATGTGAAAATTTAAAAATCTGTATCTTTTGAAGGAATTTTTTGATCGATTTGGTGCCTTCGGCAAAGTTGTAAGTATGGATATGGACTACACTGAAAAAAATGATACACGGTAAAAAAAAATTTTGTGATTTTTAATTTAACTTTTTGTCACTAAAACTTGATTTTTTTTTTAATTTTTTGATATGTTTTAGAGGACATAAAATGCCAACTTTTCAGAAATTTCAAGAATGGGCAAAAAATCTTTGACCGAGTTTGACTTTTTGAATCAATACAGATTTTTTCAAAAAATCAAAGTATTGGTCGCAAAAATTCGGGCCAAACATTCAATATTACGCCCATTTGAAATGTTAGTCTTGATTTAATTTTTTTGAAAATATTTTTTTCGAATAGACCGGAAAATTTCACGAATGTTTCATGTTTTAACATTGTAAATCGGACCTATAGTTGCTGAGATATCGACATTAGAAAATGGTGGGTTGTTTGGGTGAGACTTAGAAAACATCAATTTTCCTGTTTTTAACCTTAGCATGGCAATATCTCAGCAACTAAGGGTCGTATCAACCAAGTCCGAAAAAGCAAAATATAAAGAATTTTCTCAGCTTTTCAAAAATATAAATATTTTCAATAGTGGGCAAACATGGGCACTATTTTTTAAAAATGAAAAACTGCGACTATTTTCAAAAAAGTTACCTAAAAATGGCTATAACTTGGAAACGGTGCACTTTATCAAAAATTACTTAGGTACTTTTTGATTGCAAATTCGATTTTACATCAAAAAATGGAGTTGACAAATTTTTGCGACCAATATTTCGATTTTTTGAAAAAATCTGTTTTGATTCAAAAAATCATAACTCGGTCAAAGATTTTTTGCCCATTCTGGAAATTTCTGAAAAGTTGGCATTTGATGTCCTCTAAAACATATCAAAAAATAAAAAAAAATTAAAAATAGTGTTTTTTTGCAAATCAAGTTTTAGTGACAAAAAGTTAAATTAAAAATCACCATTTTTTTTACCGTGTATCATTTTTTTTCAGTGTAGTCCATATCTACACAACTTTGCCAAAGACACCAAATCGATCAAAAAATTCCTTCAAAAGATACAGATTTTTGAATTTTCACATATCATTTTTGTATGGACAGCTGCCAAATTTGTATGGAAAATTATATGGACAAACTAATAATGCAAAATGGCTTTTTTGGGCATACCGAAGGCACCAAAAAAGTTTCAGCCGGATTAAAAAATACAAAAATTAAAATTAAAGAAAAAAGACCGATTCCGTAGAGAACTGCTCAATTGTAGGAGTCGTCTCCATGCCATAAGTACAAACAACACACCAAACCAAGCCTACTCCGGTGGAATCGCTGGCGGCGGTTGGACTCGCAATCCAAAGGTCGTCAGTTCAAACACTGGAGTGGAAGGTTCCTTGGAGTAGAAAGAGGTTTGGGTGCTCTCCCCATTCAAGCCTTCGGACTCCTAGGTTCGAGCAGAAACTTGCAATATAGGCCACAAAAGACCCGGGGTCGTTAATGTGGATGGTTTGATTGATTTGATAGGACACTTTTAAAAAAGTATTTGAGATTTATAACAAGTTGTACAAAGTTTTATCCCGGCGCTTTTGTGACCTAAAAACAATCCCCTAAAATTCGGAACCGACTGGTTGCGTTCACACTTTGGGCATTTTATTTTATTTTTGTATGGAAATTTATTGTAGAAAAGCATTCTTTCATTCTCTTCAATTCTGATTTTTATTATTTTTATTTTGAGCTAAATATTAAAAACAACACAATAGCGTTAATATAAAGAAAATTTTCTAAAACTTCCTAAATAAATGTAGGGGATTTTCTCGAATATACTCAAATTTATATAATTCGCAATATGGGTATCAAATAATTCGAAATTTTGCATGTTTTTTAACGGTTTTAGATTTAACGTATTTTCTCGAAAATACTCAAGTTTTTATAATTCGTAATAAAGGTATTGAACGAAGCGAAATTTTACCTGTTTTTTCATTAAAACCCCGAATTAATATCACCAGAGGTGAAATAGAGCCTCTCTTACAAAATGATGAAAGTCCGAAAAATATATTGGTGCAATTATTTTTTCAGAAACATAAAAATTTGTTGGATTGACATTATCAGCAAAAAATAAAGGATACTCAGTCTTTAATGTAAGTCTATTATTAACTTTAAAAATATGTATCGATATTGCACTTTGTTGATCTATTATAAGAAGCCAGAAAGAACAATTACACGCGCAGCGTAAAACGCGCAAGCGTAAATGTGCTGGCGTTTATGATTCGACTTGACGACTTGTCGATCTTACGAGTGAGAACGAGCCGAATTTGATGTTAAAACCAAAAATGTGATGGGGAAAAATAGGGAAAAAAATAAGACGAAAAACGAGTGCCAGCGGATTACCGCCGAGAAAAAGGCAGCTTACGACAGGAAGCTGCACAAGGCGACGAGAGGGAACGTGGAACGGTACCGGCAGGCTCGGAATCGGCAGGTCGCGGTCTTCAAGCTTAAGAAGCGCCAGTAAGAAGATCGAGATTGCGCGGAAATGGAGCAGCTATTCCGAGCTAATGAAACGCGGAAGTTTTACGAGAAGGTGAACCGGTCCCGCAAAGGATTCGTGCCGCGAGCCGACGTGTGCAGGGACAACGGTGGAAACCTGATCGTAAACAAGAGCGAGGTGTTGGAAAGGTGGAAGCAGTACTTCAACGAGCACCTCAACGGCGATGAAGCGGACGGAGACGGCGTTGGAGTCAACCTTGGAGCGCCCGCAGCAGATGAACAGTTCCCAGTGCCTGATCTGGAGACGGTGAAGAGTGAGATCAGGAAGCTGAAGAACAACAGAGCGGCCGGCAAAGATCGGTTACCCGGTGAGCTCTTCAAATATGGAGGAGAGAAACTGGCGAGAGCGCTTCACTGCGTGATCTCCAAGATCTGGGAGGAGGAGAAGCTACCGGAGGAATAGATGGATGGTGTCGTGTGCCCCATCTACACCCAACTGGCAGTCGCATGATTGTGATGCATGGCGGCATGAAAGTATATCAGAATCTGCATGAAATCTGTCCTCATGCATTTTTTGCGATATAGGAGTATGACATTTTTGCCCGTTACCGACAATTATCGACATTACCGACGGCTTTTTGATTGTATTTCACAAAAAAAAACACTTAGCAGAACGAGGATTGAACCACCAACTTCTTGGTTACTGATCCGACACGCTACCACCGCGCCATGGACGCTTGATGAAAAATGAGTGAAAGAGCACCAACATATACTTCTCTTTGGAGTGTTGCTCGGGGACGGGCCAGCTTTATATGTGTTGGTGAGAACTGCAGATCGCTGAAATTTTTACACGCGGGCAAAAATGATCTACGGGCTTGCTGCAAAAAATGTTATAAAATATGACATTTTCTGCAGCAAATCCAATGTTGCAGATTTTGAGATATATTTTTCCTTTAGGTGTACAAAAAGCGCGATAAGCTGGACTGCGGCAACTACCGCGGCATCACGCTTATCAACGCGGCCTACAAAATCCTCTCCCAAATCCTCTGCCGTCAGCTGTCACCCCACGCAAGGAGGTTCGTGGGGCCCTACCAAGCGGGCTTCACTGGCGCGCGCGCCACCACGGACCAAATATTTTGTCTCCGACAAATCCTCGAGAAATGTCGTGAGTACAACGTGCCCACACATCACATCTTTATCGATTTCAAGGCGGCCTATGATACAGTCGATCGCGAGCAGCTATGACAGATTATGCACGAGAACGGGTTTCCGGATAAACTGACTCGACTGATCAAGGCTACCTTGGATGGTGTGATGTGTCACGTGCGTGTTTCGGGGGAATTAGCGGAACCCTTTGGATCACGCCGAGGGCTGCGGCAAGGTGATGGCTTATCCTGTGCGCTTTTTAACATCGTCCTTGAGGGCATCATTCGAAGGGCGGGCATCGAAACGAGTGGCACGATTTTGAACAGGTCCTACCAGCTGCTTGCTTTTGCCGATGACATCGACATTGTGGCAAGAAACTTAGAGACGGTGAAGGATGTCTACACCCGACTGAAGGTACAAGCAAGGCGTGTAGGACTTGGCATGAATACGACGAAGACGAAGTACATGAGAGGAAGGGGTTCGAAGGATATCGGTCCCCCAAGTCTCACCCCTCTCACTGTGGATGGTGATGAGTTGGAGGAGGTGAGCGAGTTCGTGTACTTAGGATCGCTGGTAACAGCCGACAACGACACCAGCAAAGAGATCCGGACTCGTATTTTTGCTGGGAATCGTGCTTACTTCGGATTACGGAAAACCCTTACTTCGGATCGAGTGCAACGCCGCACGAAGCTGACGATGTACAAAACACTGTGGCCTCTATGGCCACGAGACCTGGACGATGCGGCAGGAGGACGAACGTGCCCTTGGAGTTTTCAAACGGAAGGTGCTACGAACGATCTACGGTGGAGTGCAGGTGTCTGACGGAGTGTGGCGACGACGCATGAACCACGAACTGCACGCGTTTCTTGAAGAACCGACCATCGCCACCCAGGCGAAGATCGGGAGGCTCAGGTGGGCCGGCCATGTCACCCGAATGGACGAAAGCCAGCCTGTCAGACTGCTATTTGACCGCGCTGAACCAGCTGGCGAAACAGGGAGAAGAGCAGGAAAACCGCGCGCACGGAGGGGAGACCAAGTGAATGGTGATATCCGGAAGATCTGTAACCTGGGAAATTGGAGAGTAGCAGCACAAGACCGAGAAAGATGGAAGCGTCTTCTTGCTACAGCACGCGTACCTGGTGCGCAATGCTGATTGGTATTGGTATTTAAGACGAAAAACACAAGCATGGCTATATCTCTGGAAAGACATTTTGGAAAAGCTTAAAATTTTGGGCCCAAGTGGTTTTCCAATGATGGAAGACACACATTTTTCAGAGCGGATACAGACATCGCACAAGTATTTCAGAAAAAAATCTCTCAGAAATCAGGCTTTGAGTTCCGAAGTTCCTTCAAATTAGTAATAAGCTTTTTTTCTAGGACGATTCCTCGCTGGACACGATTTTTTAAAGATTTCCCAGAGCAAACCTTAAACCTTTTTTTTGTAAGAATGGCAAAAAAACTTTAAAACAGTTACAATACAAGCAAAATTTCGAATCGTTGAATAACCATATTGCGAATTATAATGATTTGAGTATTTTGAAGAAAATACGGCATATTGTAAAAAAGAAGTAATTCATTCAAAATACTCTAAAACGATTAAAATACGTGCTAAATTTCGATTCATTTGATACTCATATTGCGCTTTAAAAAAATGAGTATTTCCGAGAAAATACGGTGTTTTGTGAAAATTTGAGTATTTCATTCAAAAAGACTCAAAAACAGTGAATATGCATGCAAAATTTCGAATCGTTTGGTACCCATATTGCAAATTATAAAAAAATTAGTACTTTTTTAAATGCGGTATTTTGGGATTTTTTATAGTATTTATACATTGAAACTTACCATATTATCAAAAAATATTTATCCAGAGGAAGCTTGAAAATTCAACTTAATTTGGTTGGTTTTAATCATTTTTTAAAATATATAAATATAAGTTATCGTCCATTATCGTCGATAAAATTATCGCCGAATGAATTAACGGAACAACGATTACGATAACGATAGTTTATCGTTATCGTACTGACGATGAAGATAGAGCTATCGTTATCGTTATCGAACCTCAATAATTTTATCGTTAACAACCTTGATATTTTCGTCAAAACTCAGATTTATTAAAAAATGATGATTGCAAACCGACTGTAAAATTGATTTTCCAGGCCTTTTTGCAGCTCAATGTTGAAATTCTGGCTAGGTAGGGGAAATCAGGGCTGCGGAGTCGGGTCATATTTCAAACGACTCCGACTCCGACTCCGACTCCGGCTTTCTCAGATTAGCTGACTCCGACTCCGACTCCGGCTCCGGCTTTGAACAAATGGTTGGCTCCGACTCCGACTCCGACTCCGGCCTACCAACTCTAGCCGACTCCGACTCCGACTCCGACTCCAGCTTTCAACAAATGGTTGGCTCCGACTCCGACTCCGACTCCACATGTTTTAAATGTTTTAAAAGTTAGTTAACTATTATTAGTAAATTATTTTTGAAACATTGATAAATAGGATTATTTAAATACTCTCTAAGCGTCATGTTTTTCTCAAGAAAAATAAGTTAAGTAAAAGTAAAGTAAAGTAAAGTAAAGTAAAAAAAATAGAAAAAAGTTTATAGGTTACAAGTTTTATACGTTATGGAAACAGAAATCAAAAAACATCTTCAGTTTTAGAGGCATTTTGAGAAGAACAGTTTTGTAAGTAAATTTGGATTTACTTGCTTAACCTCAAATTTGAAAATATTTTTTTCAAAGCTAATAAATTTAAATATTAAATTGTTATTTTTGAATGAATAACTAAAAGAAATCTGGCCTTAATGATCTATTGAACATTAAAATTCAATTTGCTCACTTTCAGGCTGACATTTGTAAGAAGCACAGTGACAGGCACCTGGTTTTTTAAATGACAATTTTTAACGAAACTTTTTTTTTTGTTTTTTTGTTCAAACGTACATGGACATCACGCCATGGCTGAAGGAGATTATTATTGCAAATAAATGTATCTTAACAAATTTTTCGTGGAAAGGACGCTTAAGATGTCCTTTTCAAATATCTGTGACATGGAAAATATCTTAAACTGTAAATTTTCAATTTATTTTAATTTTAAAATTTTATATACTTTAAAAAGGAGGTGCACGATACTTCTTGAATATTCAAGCAAAACGAAGCTTAATGGATGATCTTGCGTCTCCATCAAAATATATGAAAAAACTTAAAATATAATAAAAAAAAAATATCCACAAATGAAATATTTTCTAGGTCACAAATATTTCATTTTTTAAGGTACAAAGATTAAGGTACAAAGATTTGCAATGATTATCACCTTCCGTCATATTGGCGTGAGACATACAGTATGAGAAAATTCGTACCAGTTGATAATATTTTGATTCTGTGTTTTTTATTTATAATATTTGAAAAATAAATGAAAAACCTACATTTTGTTCTATACATTTTCTTATTAGTTCATTTTTGTACTGAATTCATGAGATTTGTTCAACGATAATTTGCAACGATATCAAAAAAGTTTACCTAAAATCAACATCAACATCAACAATCAATGATTATTTCAAATTTGTTGCAACTTCTTTTGACATTTTTTGTTTGTTTAAATTATTTTAAATAATTTGACTTTGATTTTCTTGTACTCAGTTATAAACAAAATGCGCATGTTGAGTTCCAAGTAAGAGATTGTTATTATCGTTGATTATTTGTTACAGAAGTTAAACTGTCAGTGACTCTTTTTCGATCTGCAAAAACAGTGATTACTATTTATAATCTTTTTATATACCTCGTATTTTTTCCGAAAAAATGATTTAACTTAAAACCTCTAAGATATTCGCTATCGGGGTAAAAGATGACTTTGTGTGTTCTTTTTTCAGAAATAACTGGATGAAATTTGGTCAAATTTGAATTAAAAGGGAACATAAATATAGTGTGACTACATAACCAATATTTTTTTTATTATTTTTTGAACTATGATACTACATACTTGGGTAAGAGGTTATCATTTAGTGTTTATAGTGTTGTGTTATTACACATGGAGCTTTTCAATCACAATAAAAAGCTTCAAATACATAATGATATCTGATAAATCAATTGAAAATATGAGTTGTTTTGTAAATTCAGCTGTTGTATAGGAAATACTGAACAATAAAAAAAAACATATTTTTTGTTAAATTTAAGATAACTCCGGCTCCGACTCCGACTCCGGGTTATCAGAAATCTTCGGCTCCGACTCCGACTCCGACTCCAGCTCATAAAATTTAGCCAACTCCGGCTCCGACTCCGACTCCAGCTGTTCGAGTTTTGACGACTCCGACTCCGACTCCGACTCCAGGTCCCCAAAAAGACCCGACTCCACCGACTCCGGCTCCGACTCCGACTCCGACTCCACAGCCCTGGGGGAAATATACCCATTTTAATCACACTAAGCCGTTTGACCAATCCTCATCACTTTTGCCGTTTTCCGCTATTAAATCAACATTTTCAGATGTATCAACAATGAAGAGTTGCCTGCTCACTTTTATTTGAGCTATTTATTACTTTGAAACAGTCAAAAACACTTTATTTAAGCTGCCATTCATGATCAAAGTGCTGATAGGCCGATAATAGAAATAGGCTGAGAAAGAGTATAGTTCCCCTACTCTATTTTTTATATTTTTGTTGACTTTTTTTCTGAATCAGTCTTAAAGAATTCCCTAAAATATCGCAAAATTGCTCTTTCTAGTTGACTTCAAAGGGAAAAAGATCAAAATCAGAAGTTTCTTTGAATAATTCATAAGAAATTGAAACAGAGTATGAAACAAAATTTGCTATTTTCAAATTTTCAATGAGGTGTTTATGGTTAGTATTCAACCCTTTACAACCTAACCCCGCCTCCAGACAGGCATCGATCTAAAAGTATGCTAATAATCCGTTTTTCAAACAATGTTTGATCTTTTAAAATTATTGGAAAAAGAACTCTTCAAGTTTCAGAAAATTTTACTTTTGGAAGTTTGACTTGTTTTATGTGACTTTGGCAATGTTTTTCAAAATGTCATTTTTTTGTGGTCAGCTTTGGCTTTTTGTTACTAACATTTGCTATATTTTAAGTAAAAAGAAATATGCAGTAAATTTTGTAGTGTCCCAGACTATGCATTTTTTCAATTTAATTGATAATGGTGCTATTCCAGAGCATTAAATGTAAAAACGAGCAAAAAATTGAAAAAAAGTGTTTGTGGAAAAACACATGACATGAAAAAATTAGAAAAACAAAATGTAGAGATAGGAAGTGGTAGAATAGGCCAAATACTACCAAAAACAAACATAAACTAAACAAGATAAGTGCAAATTAAAATACTAAAAATAAAGCAAGAAAAACATGTGAAGTCAAGTTTTTGTTTTACTGCTTAAAATGACCTCCTAAACACGGGAAAAATAAAAAATTGAAAAAAATGCAGTAGAGTAGTATTTTTAGTTTGTTTGATTTTGTTTTAACTACAAATCTAAGTCTACTCAATATACTAGTTGATTATACTAAAAAGAAGGACATAGCAAAATTGCTCCAATCGGCAATCGATTCCTTCAATCAAGATGTCTCCAACAAGGTCAAACTTTCACAGCCATTATAGGACTGCCCATCGTCTGAGGTGTCTGTTTTTGGCAATATTTTTCTTTCTTTGGCCACAATTTTCTCCACGATGTTTTTTTTTCTTCTCTTGGCTTGACCAACGTCTGAGTTGGTCGGTGGAGCACCATAAATTGCGCTCCAATTATTTATGCGTGTCGAGTTTGTTGGTTTTCCGCGACAGTTTTCTGAGGCCAGTGTGTGGTGGTCAGCATTACGAGGAAAGCTGGGGTAAAATTGGACCTTTGAGGGATTTTCTTGATTATAAAACTGTTATTCTAGATGAAATTTATAACAAAATTATAAATTCTGATTAAAGTTTCAATTTTTAAATCATTTCACCCCAAATTACCTTTGGTGAAATTTGTGCTCCAGTAAAGAAGAGTCAAGATATATTTATGTGCTTCGACGAAAGTCATGACAATTTATTGCTCGTTTGTCTGGTGATTTTCTTGAATGGGTGTGCCTGCGTGTACCCTTTAAGTCCAACAGATTCGTAATTTCCTGTCCTGATCGATGACATTTAAGTGTGATTTGTCTGCGTTGAGCTCAACTTTGTATTGAATTTCATTAAAATTTTAAATTAACAGTAAATTTGGCTAAATTACCTCAGTGTGAACCCCTCCCCCCTCGATGGTACCTCCATTAATTATAAAACCATCTGTTTAAACTGTCCCAAGTACACTTTTAGTTGCGGAGCGAGAGAGAGCGAGAATTTTCATCGCCCATTCATCAGATGGGGCTGGGACTCGGGTGACTTCAATTTCAATTAACCTTGTTAAATTTCAATTTAGCACCCATAAACCACACACGTGTTGTGTGCCCGAAAACCTCGCCACATGTGGAAAGCGTCCCTCCTCCACCCTTTTCCCCTTTCATTTAAGGGGGGTCCAGAGAGGGTCAAGGGGGCACTTATCACACCACTCCTCAACCTACTCCCTTGGACTTCCTATCAGGGTGGCCACAGCGGACCATTAGCGGGGTCATAAATCTAAATAAAGCGTATTTTCTTCACATTTGGCTGGCGTTGGCTTTGAGAGGGCTCGGCCCAGGCCGAGGGACTCTTGGCGATCCGGAGCCGGTTCCATGAAAATGAAAATATAAACATTACACCACTACCGCCGGCGGCGGGTTCTGTGCTAAGGTTTTTGGATAAAACATTGGTCCTAGGTGAAATCTCTGCAATTTTTGGAGACCAAGGTGCAGCGAGCGAGTGTTGGTGGAATTAAACCTGATGGGAAGTCAGGGACGTGCATTAAGCGGATAAAAATTGATATTAGTGGTTTTTTCCATTTATTGAAAACTGCTTTTAATTGCAATCCAAAGCATCGAAATTCATGTTTTTTTACAAGCATATTCAAACAACAAGTATTTTTTGATTTTTTGTACTCTTGATCATAAAGAACGGAGCGGATTCAATGGATATTTAATAACTTAATGTTAACCTTCCCTTTACTAAACTGAAAAATATTATATACGGTAATTTTTTTTTAATTTTTAATTTCATTTTTTGTCACAAAAACTTAATTTGCATAAAAACACTATTTCTATTTTTTTTCTGATATGTTTTAGGAGACATCAAATGCCAACTTTTCACAAATTTCCAGAATGGGCAATAAATCTTTGACCGAGTTATAAATACTTGAAGCAAAATCGAAATATCGGTCGCACACAATTTTCAACTTCATTTTTCGATGAAAAATCGAATTTGCAATCAAAAAGTACTCAAGAGAAATTTTGATAAAGTGCATCGTTTTCAAGTTATAACCATATTTTGGTAACTTTTTTGAAAATAGTCGCAGTTCTTTTTTTTTTAAATTAGTGCCCATGTTTGTCCGGTTTTATCCCTTATCCCCGAATCCCACTTTCCCGAATCCCATATCCCCGAAAATCATTTCCCCGAAAATTCCACATCCCCGAAAATCATTTTCCCGAAAATTCCATATCCCCGAATGTCATTTACCTGAATGGCCATTTTACCGAACTGTCGTTTTCCCTAATTTACATAAACCAGAATGTTTACTTCTCCGAAAAATCAATTTTCCTGAATGATAACCTAGATATAAACTTAATTGTTATTTAAGGATTTTTTTTTAATAAAAGTATGACCTTAATATTAAATTCTCTAGAAGGCCATTCATAAACCACGCGGACACTTCAAGAGTGCGGGGTATTGAGATTATCCACGTTCCATAAAAAAAAGTTTTATTTTTTGTAGCGGCAATTTTCAGCAAAGGACAATTTTCCAAAACGGTATCTACGTGGTAAGGATTGAACAGCAACGATAGCTTTATGCGACGACTCGATGCGCAGGATTCAGTTTGTTCTAGATTTTGTTTAGCTGAACTGATTCGTCTTTATCAATTTTGGCTGGATGAAATCCTTGAACATTTTTTTTAAATTTTAATTACGTCCAATTCAAGTTCTGCAACCAACCCTTTTTAATCAAATCTAAATAGTTGATTATTGTATTACAAAATGCATTATTTTAATATTTCAACACCACCATTTTAGATTAAAAATAACTAAATCACTTTAAAGTAGTTTAGGGGCTATACTTGAGCTCGACAGCAAAACAAAAAAGACGACTAAAAAAATGTTTATTATTCAATTATCCGAAGTGAACTTTTGACAAGGCCTTCGGATAATCGAGTCTGGACTGATTTTAAACTAAATGCATTTTTGCAAAATGATCAATGTATCAAATTGACGTTGTTGTGTTATCCTGTCGTTTGTCGCTTTTTGACGTTCCGAAAAAACGCGTTTTAATGTCTGGCCTTGAATAAACGAAAAATAGAGCCAAACACGTTTTGTTTGGTTGACCATTCTGTGCATTGTCCCGAAGTTTGGTTGATTTTGGTTGCCAAGGTCCCGAGTAATAATTACAAATTTTTGCGGTAGTCGGGCCTGAACGTGTGTCAAACACGTTCTGGCCTGAAATACCTTTGGCCAGTTGTCACACTTACATCAATTTGAATATTCAAAATTCAAGTGAAGCTCGGAATTTTTGAACGTTCAAACGTGGACATGATCCTTTATTGATCGCTACGTACGGCCATACCCGCCTGACCGGGTTCGGGGAAGTGGCGTTCGGGAAAATGGCCGTTCGGGGATATGGTCATTCGGGAAAATGATTTTCAGGGATGTGGAAAATTAGGGGAAGTGGCCATTCGGGAAAATGGTTTTTAGGGGAAGTCGCCATTCGGGGATGTGGCCGTTCGGGGAAATGGATTGTTCGGGGAAATGATTTTCGGGTAAATGACATTTCGGGAAAGTGTCTTTTCGGAGATGTGGCATTCGGGGAAATGTCTCTTCGGGAATGTGGGTTTCGGGGAAATGTCATAGATTCTGTTTGTCCACCTTTGAATAACATATTTTTGAAATCTGAGAAAATTGTCTTTATTTTGCATTTTGAACCTTGTTCATACGACCCTAAGTTGCTGAGATATTGCCAAACAAAGATTAAAAAACTGGAAAATTTTCACCCAAACAATCCACAATTTCCTAATGTCGATATTTCAGTAACTTATGCTTCGATTTTCAATGTTGAAATATAAAAAAAATGAAATTTACCGATCTTTTCGAAAACAACATTTTCTTTTTTTTAAATCAAGACTAACATTTCATAAGGGCGTAATATTTAATGTTTAACTCTTTTGAAATGTTAGTCTTGATTAAAAAAAAATTAAAATATTGTTTTCGATAAGATCGGAAAATTTTATAATTGTTTCATATTTTGACATTGACAATCGGTGCATTAGTTGCTATAATAGAAATCTTTTCACTTCAAGAGTTTTTTTAATTTGTTAATCTTAAAAACTTTCGAGCCTCAGTTAATTTTTTTGGAAAAAAATAAAGTAGCGAATTTCTAAGGTAAACAATTTTTGATATTTTTTAAATGAATAGTTTTGAAATTTGTGTATAAATCCCATTATTTAACTATTTCCCATAAAAACAGCACGGCCGAAAACAAAAGTGCCTCGGATCGGGCTCAAAATTGGATGAGAGTTAGGGTGACCTACGTAGTGCTAATGCGGCCGAAAAAAAAATAAAGTTTCGTTAATTTTCACAGAAGAATGTTTTTCAATTAAACGTAACTCCGCGCTGTTCAATCGATTTTGGCAGTGTTAGACGAAAATTTATGTTTGCAAATTAGTGTGACTTTCAAGAAAAAATAGTTTGGAGTTTCAAGCCTAACATTTGAAAAGGTAATAAAAACTTTCAAATGACGGACCAAAAAGCCTCTGTCTGAAAATATTTATATTTCATTCCTCGAGAAATTGTACTTAAAAAAAGCAAATAAAGCACCAAATCGATCAGACAATACCGATTTTTTAAAATTTGTGAGAACGACAAATGTGAGGACGAAAAAAACAACAAAAATAAAATGATCATTCAATTTTCAAAAATTGAATAATTTTTCAAAAGAATAAAGAAATTTAATGATCATTTTATTTTTGTTGTTTTTTTCGTCCTCACATTTGTCGTTCTCACAAATTTTTAAAAATCGGTATTGTCTGATCGATTTGGTGTCATCGTTGTAGGTATTGCTTAGAACTTTTTAGAAATTATTGATTCTTTTATTTTTTTTTGTTATTGATCAAGATTTTTTTGAAAATACTAAAATTTTTCACAGAATCAAGTTTTTTTTTTGAAAAAAAAAATCTGAAAATTTAAGTTATTATTAAATAATCGTTATTTTTTTGTTAAAAACAGAATTTTTTAGTATTTTTTTTAGTAGTTTTGTGAAAATTTCGAGTGTTTTAAAAAATGTGGTTTTACTATTAAAATGTAAGAAAAAATCCCGATCATTTGATTCCAACATTATGTAATTTTTTTCGAAAATACGTAGTTTTGTGATTTGATTTTTTCTATTTTCAAAAAAAAAAATGTGTAAATACCTAGTTTTGTGAATATTTTGAGTATTCCCCTAAAAATATTATTATAATCGAAATGTATGAAATATCCCGATCATTCGATGCCCAGATTGTAAAAAAAAATCAGAAATTTTGAGTATTTTTTCAAAAATGCATAGTTTTGTGGAAATTTTGAGTATTTTCACAATATGTGTTATTACTTTAGAAATCTCTGAAAAAATCTCGATTATTTGATACTCATATTGTAAAAAACTTAAATTTGCTGTATTTTGTTTTTGATAATATATATTTTTAGTTGTTTTTTTTTTTTAGTATTTCTCAATTTATATTATTATTATCGAATTGCATGAAAAAATCCTGATCAATAAAATATCAAATAGCATTACACGTTTTGTGAAATTGTTGTTCATAATAATTATAATTATAATTATAAACAGAAGTTTTTGCAATGCTTGTAATATTGTTTTCGATCAAAAATATTTTAAACAGGTTCCAACCTTATACTTGCAAAGCCTTGTCGCTCCATTATAACCTGGTTTTGACAGTTCGATTGGAACCCAGAGTGTAACTGATACATAAAAAAACTCATTTTTTTCAGAAGCACCCTACCATAATGAGACAGCGAAAAACTGTTAAGGAAATTTAGTCAAAAAAAAGAAGGAAATTTAGTAAGGAGTTTAAAACCCAAAAAATCAAGGGGTGGTCGAAAATCTACGAAAAATATTGTTGTAAATTCTTAAACAAAAAAAAACAGTTGAAAACGCTTGCACGCCAATGCCCTCCCTCACTAATGCAAAATGTCGCAGCGTCATGTTTCACACGTATTTTTTTATGCTGCTCCTCCAAAACTCTTCAATGTTCCCTTCGGCAACTGCAGCCACATCATCCTCCCCAACCCTGTCCAAAACAACAAAAAAGCGCGACTACCACCGGCCATGTTTTCATGTTTTTACGTTGTATTGTGGCCTGCCGTTGGTGTCGCGCTACGATAATCTGCGCGCTGGTCCGATAACGATAACGTTATATTTCATTCCGTTTTTTATGGTCGTCATCATTACCTTTGGTGGATTTGAAGGGGGGAGGCTGGCCAGTGGCCATGTTGGACCGACTTCTTTGTGGGGTCTTTTGGTGAGAGATTTAGGGTTAGGACATAGACAAGTGGACGATAATATTTTTAAACTTTTTTCGTTAAATTCTGTAGTAACAGAAATTGAAGATAACTTGATTAAAATTACAAAATTTGAAAAAAAGACTTCGATGTTCGAAAAACTGTGATAAAACTGAAAACGAAATAATCTCTCCCAGAAATTATGAACAAACGCCAAAAGGGTGGGCGCACTCGTTGCTGCTGCTGCCATCCGGTGGTGATAAATTATACCAATTATCAGAAAAATCTTCAACATCGATAAATTCTCTCTCACTCACCTTTTGCTGGCTGTGACCAGCGTTGACTCCGCAGGCGTTGACAATACCGATGGCCACAATCGGCCTGGCCAGGCTCGGAGGTGGACAATTCTTTTTGGTAACTGGAAATTGCTTGATCATCGCTGAGGCCTTCCAAAAGTTGCCCACTTTGGAGACAGTGAGAACAAGCTGCAGGTTGAGATTGGAAGATAACGATCTGATCAATGTGTTGGGAGAATTTCAGACGAAAATTGCTCAAGCAGTATTTAATTGTTAAGGTTACACAATGACAATCGTTTCTTTGAAATAAGTGCACAGATAACTAACGGTTCAAACTGTCTGTTAAAGTTCTTTCTAACGGTTCTTCGAATTGAGAATTTCTAGTCAATCTATCTTACAATTTTGTTGAGACCTAAATGGCCTTGTTTTTCACACTCAAAGTTCCAGATCAACCTGAAATACAACAATTCTGCAACAAAATCAAGCCCAGAAACCACCAAAATCAGAAGAAAAACCACAAAGCACAGTCCAACACTGAGCAAATGGCTCGAGCTCGGATACAAACGAAACTGTGATAAGATTTAGTACCTGCGTGGTTCGGTCCAACCTGTGGAGGAGACATGTGTACCAGCCAGCACCGTTGAGTGTGTTTTGCGGAACGTTCAGACAGAATGACGGCGGCGGCACGATGAAGACGACGACGGCGGAATTCCCTGGAATCGTGCCACTTTGGGTGAGCAGGCGGGACATGAAGGCTAGAATGGTTCAAGTTTAAGGTGGGAGTGGAGTTGAGTTGAGTTGATTTGAGTTGAGTTGAGCTAGAGCTAGAGCTAGAGCTAGAGCTAGAGCTAGAGCTAGAGCTAGAGCTAGAGCTAGAGCTAGAGCTAGAGCTAGAGCTAGAGCTAGAGCTAGAGCTAGAGCTAGAGCTAGAGCTAGAGCTAGAGCTAGAGCTAGAGCTAGAGCTAGAGCTAGAGCTAGAGCTAGAGCTAGAGCTAGAGCTAGAGCTAGAGCTAGAGCTAGAGCTAGAGCTAGAGCTAGAGCTAGAGCTAGAGCTAGAGCTAGAGCTAGAGCTAGAGCTAGAGCTAGAGCTAGAGCTAGAGCTAGAGCTAGAGCTAGAGCTAGAGCTAGAGCTAGAGCTAGAGCTAGAGCTAGAGCTAGAGCTAGAGCTAGAGCTAGAGCTAGAGCTAGAGCTAGAGCTAGAGCTAGAGCTAGAGCTAGAGCTAGAGCTAGAGCTAGAGCTAGAGCTAGAGCTAGAGCTAGAGCTAGAGCTAGAGCTAGAGCTAGAGCTAGAGCTAGAGCTAGAGCTAGAGCTAGAGCTAGAGCTAGAGCTAGAGCTAGAGCTAGAGCTAGAGCTAGAGCTAGAGCTAGAGCTAGAGCTAGAGCTAGAGCTAGAGCTAGAGCTAGAGCTAGAGCTAGAGCTAGAGCTAGAGCTAGAGCTAGAGCTAGAGCTAGAGCTAGAGCTAGAGCTAGAGCTAGAGCTAGAGCTAGAGCTAGAGCTAGAGCTAGAGCTAGAGCTAGAGCTAGAGCTAGAGCTAGAGCTAGAGCTAGAGCTAGAGCTAGAGCTAGAGCTAGAGCTAGAGCTAGAGCTAGAGCTAGAGCTAGAGCTAGAGCTAGAGCTAGAGCTAGAGCTAGAGCTAGAGCTAGAGCTAGAGCTAGAGCTAGAGCTAGAGCTAGAGCTAGAGCTAGAGCTAGAGCTAGAGCTAGAGCTAGAGCTAGAGCTAGAGCTAGAGCTAGAGCTAGAGCTAGAGCTAGAGCTAGAGCTAGAGCTAGAGCTAGAGCTAGAGCTAGAGCTAGAGCTAGAGCTAGAGCTAGAGCTAGAGCTAGAGCTAGAGCTAGAGCTAGAGCTAGAGCTAGAGCTAGAGCTAGAGCTAGAGCTAGAGCTAGAGCTAGAGCTAGAGCTAGAGCTAGAGCTAGAGCTAGAGCTAGAGCTAGAGCTAGAGCTAGAGCTAGAGCTAGAGCTAGAGCTAGAGCTAGAGCTAGAGCTAGAGCTAGAGCTAGAGCTAGAGCTTGAGTTTGAGTTTGAGTTTGAGTTTGAGTTTGAGTTTTAGTTTGAGTTGAGTTAAGTTGAACTCTACCGGTAATTTGTGCCTTAAAATTTCTTTGAAATCTTTTAGGACATTGACTTCAACGATTTCAATGAGTTTGTTTATTTCATGGTGTTCGAGATTTACGTTGAACCAGTCTACCGTTCCTCGCATATTCCCTGCTGGAATTCCATGTGGCGGCGGCGGCATTCGTACATAATATAGCAACAACTCTTCAGACAGATTCCGAATGCCGGCAGCAAAGGGAAAGCGAAATCGGAAACTTAATCTAGAGCGCACATTTATTATCTTCCCCCTGGATGTATGCAACGTGGCGACGCTCAGGGGTTCTCAATTTTTTTAGATATCTCGATTTTGTCTGAAATTTTTACTGAAAAATTTCCTGAAAGTATGCAATATGTGTAAAAATTAAGCCTGAATGTAGGCAAATTTACTAATTTGTCAAATGTTTAGGTTATTCCCAAACTTTAAGACCCCTGATCCTTTCATCGCTCAACGATGCAGATCGTCATCCAGAAGCTGTCCTTTGGGACGACTCGGGACCGGGAATGGCCGCCGGGGAACTTTGAATGCAACCGTGTGTGCATGTGGTTTACCTGTACGTGAAAGTGATGCCAGAGGGAACTCTACATACGAATAAAAAGTGCTAAAAGATGTGCAAACGAGAGGAAAAACGGATCTAATTAATCCAACTGATGAAGGTCTCACTTTAAGGTACCATCTGGTGATGAAAATGTGTTTAAGATAATCCGAAATAGTTACCTAACTATGAACGCTCCATCAGATTACGAAATCATAACCTCTCAATCTTCTCAGTTGGTGCAAGTGCACATGCCCCGTCGGTAGGTCAAGAGACCCTTCAACCGTAAGCCGAGAGTTGCATCAAAATTTACATCATGAGCCTAACCCCCAGTCTTGGATTAGGTCAAATTAAGGCAAACTTCCCAGCCAGCGACCAGAACAGGCCCCCCTTCAAAAACAAAGCTAATAACCACGTTTGGGGGGGCCCTTCAAAAGCGAATGTATTGAATGTATTGACTTTCCATCCATCAGAAAACCACACCAAAATTGAATCTTGTTCAAACATTTGTGGGGCTCTCGAAACAAATACAGCAAAACAAAACCGCCACTTGTATTAATCAGCTTTTGTGAATATCTATTTGTGGAGCCCAATCGAAGCCGATTTTTTGTTGGCGTTGTATGTGCTGCGAACCACCGAGCCAATTTTAATAAATTAGACCGCCACGTAATCCCAATTAAACGAGTTACCAACGACCGGCCCCCCGGTAGCCCCATTTTGGGACGGGGGTAGAAGAAGGGGAGAGGGTGTAACCTATTGGCTAGTGGTGGCCTAAACCGCACCAAGCGCCACCGCAATTTCCATCGATCAAATGGTTAACCCTTGGTTGAGTACGGCTGTAAAAACGTGTGGGGACGTTTTAACTTGAGGAACTTACACTTGGCTGTCGACGACTCCGATGGTCCCCCCTGTGTACAGGTAAATCTGCCTGTCGTTTCCTACACCCAAAGTTAAAGGACGAGGGGATAGTCCTCACGAAAAGAAACGTGAGGAAAGTGCTGTTTTGCGAGAGTATAGTCCTCTCGCGTGTTCATTCGTACATTGAATCAGTTCATCCTATTGAGTAGTTTATATGGACAAATGACCGCCACTTAGTCACCGAACCATGGTGGCCCATACGGCAAAGTCACGGTTCAATATGCCGAAGGTTTTGGGTTGGAGTCTCGGTACCGGTACTTTTTTTTATGGATTAACTTTTTTTGAAGATGAATGCATGCGTAAAGTACTCTAGGTAATTTCGGGATTTATTCTCTTGGTCCGCACACAGTACCATTTTACTACCGAATCGTGCTCTTTATCCTCTCGTATGCCGATGCCCAGTTCTGGGTGCAGAAATGGTTACTAATGGTCACTATTTTTAAAAATCTAAAAATGCAAATATTGCGCTAAAATCAAACTTTCGGTTGTTATATCTTGAAAGCCCTTTATCAAAAAATCTGTGGAGTACTTTTCGATTGCAAATTCAATTTTACATAAAACATTAAGTCAAATTTGGAATTGAGTTTTTGTGAAGAAAAAGTAGATTTAAAAATCGGCAACGCGTACCTATTTTTTCTCAATTGTCCTCAACAATACCTACAACTTTGCACAAGACACCAAATTGATCAGACAATTCACTCAAAAGTTTCAGCTGTTTGAATATTTACGTACCATTTTTGTATGAACATCAGCCAAAATTGTATGTGAACCAATAACATAAAATAGCTTCTTTGGTCATAGGGAAGGCCCCACAAAGTTTGAGCCAAATAAAAAAAATACAAAAAAATTGATGCTCGAAATCGGCCGATTTCGTAGAGAATTGCTCAATACTGCCTGTTCTTCGGGAGATACTTCAAAATATTCAATCAATACAGTAATTTATGATTTTTCTTTGTATTTTACTTTTAAAAATGAAGATTTATACACGTATTGAAAATCATGTAAATGCGACTTTGACCTTTAGGATTACCTACGCCGTGTTAGGGTGGTCCGAAAAATGGCAATTTTCGTCAATTATTGAAAAAAAAACATGTTTGAAAAAAATCATAACTTCCGGCCGTTTCAACCGATTGATGGTGGTGGTGATTAATTGGCCGTTCAAAGAAAAACAGTTTGAAGAAGCAAAAAAAATAGAGAAAAAATCCTTTTTCCGAAACTAAGCATCGATTTTTTTTAATTCAAAGGAATTTTAAGTCAATTCAAACATGCTAGAAATGATTTTAAACGCTGGATAATGCATTTTTTATTGTTCCAGCTAAACGAAACTATTGGCACTACGCCCCCCGGGGCATGGCCTTCCTCTAACGTGGGATTTCTGCTCCAGCGCCTCTGACGAGACAGGAGAAACCGGGACCGACGTTTTACTTCACCATCCGATAGAAGCTCAGTGGATAAGGCGGGAATCGAACCCGCGTCTCATAGCATCATCGGGATCGGCAGCCGAAGCCGCTACCCCTGCGCCACGAGACCCACAGCTGATTGCACTTAAATTTCCATTGAAACTTTGAAGTCTTTTTGGAAAAAAATATCCTTTCAGCACTTGTCATATTTATCCATCTCGGTGAACGTCGTTGGATAAATGTATGACTAGTGCTGAAAAAATCTTCTTTTTGCAACATGTTGCTACTATTTGGAAATAATTTTTTAGTGACAAAAAGTGATTTTAAAAATCAGCCAACAAATTTCCACGTTTCATATCTACAACTTTGCCAAAGACTCCAATCGATAAAAAAAAGAAAAATTCAAAAGATACAGATTTGAAATTTTATTTTTGTTTATATAATGATATAGACAGCTGACAATGTTAAATAGCTTCTTTGGACATACGGAAGGCTCTTAAGAGTGAGTCCACGAGCAAAGCATACCCATCTCGCATTGACCTCACCAATCTGCCTGAAATTTTGTTTGTACATATAAAACTAGCATCTGGCCAAAATATGAGCTCTTTAGGTCAACGGGAAGTGGGGCAAATCGGGACACAAAGTTTGAAGGTTCAAAAACGTCAAAAATGTTAAAGAGGC
The DNA here is from genome assembly GCF_016801865.2 of Culex pipiens pallens. Taxonomy (NCBI): domain Eukaryota; kingdom Metazoa; phylum Arthropoda; class Insecta; order Diptera; family Culicidae; genus Culex; species Culex pipiens. The sequence continues at coordinate 39,543,340 of NC_068937.1, read as the reverse complement.
TATAACATAGGCAAAGTTCAATTTAATTTCAAAACTTGAAATGCATCTGAAAAGGCTTAAAAAATGCAACAAAATACAAGGAGAAGCTTCCCAATTGGTTAAATCTCAAGGGAGTTTTTGGCATTTTAGCGAAAAAATAGCATAATTTTCAAACTCGACCTGTAGCTTGTAGAGGACATTTGGGACTACCATCTGAGACCTAGAACGCTTTGGGTAAGGCAGTTTAACATATAAAATAGACACTTTTACTTTTAGTGAATTTTTTGGTTGTAAATTTTTGCTCGGGGAACCCCTTAGATCATTTTTTTGGTGATAATTTTATTATATTTGTGTTCCTGAGATAGTTTCACAATGGAAACATGCATAAAAATGTTTATTTTCATCCATTTGAAACGGTTAAAAAATGAAAGTTAAAAAAATATTCGAAACACATTTATTGAAAATCAATCTCTATTTTTCGTTTTTTTGTTTCCAAGGATACTAGATGACAAGATTGTGTCACGTTCCCCAGAAAACCATTCCCCAGAAATATTTATCGTGGTGATTATAATTATCTCCAAAATTTAAAAAAATCCAAAATTTCCAAAATTTCCAAAATTTCCAAAATTTCCAAAATTTCCAAATTTTCCAAAATTTCCAAAATTTTCACATTTCCAAAAATTTCCAAAATTTCCAAAAATGCCAAAATTTCCGAAAATTCCAAAAAAAAAATCAAAATTTCCATAATGTCAAATTTTCAAAAAACTAAAAAAAAAAAATCATAATCTTTGATTTTTTCAAATTTTAAAATTTCTTTTTTCTTTAATTTTGTTTTATGAATTCCAAACTTTTTGATTTTTTTTTGGGAATTTTGAAAATGTTTTTAATTTGACTTTTTGACTTAACATTGACAAATTTTTATCATAATATTTAGATCTAAAAATCTGGAACGTGATGCGAGAAATAAAGATTGAAATATTACGCTCGAGTGCAATAATCACCACGTTAACTTGTGTCAGCAGTTATTACAAGGCTAGAAAGTTTTCCCTTCTTTAAAGAAAGGAAATCTTTACTGACTGATACAAGTTGAATTTTACCTTTAAAAGGGAGGAGGAGAGTTTTCCCTTCTTTAAGGAAGGGAAAAATTATAGCCTTGTTATTATAACTGCTGACACGTGTTTGATTTTCCCTTCTTTAGGTAAGGGAAAAAAATTTGACCACTTACACAACTTTTTAAATTTGTAATCACTAGTCAAGAGAGTTTTTCCTTATGGAAATAAGAAAGAATACAAGAAAAAAAAACTTTAAAGCGAAAATTCAACTTCTGTTAGCAGATATCACAAGTCAAGACAGTTTTCCTTTCTTTAAAGAAGGTGAAATTCAACTTTTGTCAGGAGACCTTAAAAGAAGGAAAAATTAGTCAGTTATTGTAAGTCAAGAGAGTTTTCTTCTTCCAAAAATGATAAATTAAATTTTGTCACCTTAAATCAAATTTAGAAAATTTAAATCATCATGCAAAATGAGCAACATGCCAAATGGAATTATACCAATGACACCCATTATCATATTTTAATTTCAACAAACATTTTTCTTCTTTGCAAAATAAAAAAAGCATTCACGGAAAACAAGAAATAAAAATAAACTGCAATTTATTCGGCATTTGTATAACAAATTTAACATGACTGAAAAAGAAGGGAAAATTTCTTAGAATAATAGAACGAGTCATAAGTCGAATTAAAATTTTCTGTTGTTTTCTAAAGTATTGTTGTCAAAAAAAGGAAAATTTCCTTTCCTCGTCTAATTTTTATATTTTCTAAGAAATTTCAAACAAACTAATATTTGAAACTACTTTGATTTTTCTAGAAAGAAACTTTTTTGGGGAATGGTTTTCTGGGAAATGGTACATTCTGGAGAATAGTTTTCTGGGAAATGATACATTCGGGGGAATGGTTTTCTGGGGAACGGTTTTCTGGGGAATGGTTTTCGGAGGAATGGTTTTCTGCGGAACGTGACACAATCGATGACACCAGAAAAAAACAGCTCCTTAATTTTTTAACTTTTTTTTTAACAGGATGAAAATAAACATTTTGATGCTTGTTTCTTTTGTGAAAATATCTCAGGAACACGAATATGATAAAATTATCACCCATATATGCCCTGTTCATGGACTCGCTCTTAAAAAGGTTCAACCAGATTTCAAAAAATCGTAAAATTTTCAAAAAGAGCTTTTTGAAGATTTCGCCGAAAGACAGTAACTTTCTTTTAAAGTAAAACGGGACACCAGCTCTTAGACAACTTCTGATCAACTTAATTCAACTTACTAAACTTGACAGATAGCTTTAAATCGTTATATTTATCGTCTGCAATACACCTGATTTATGATACGGCATTTGCATTAAAAATATTATTAAAAACTCGAATCGTGGTGTTTAGACCGGTGCCTTCCCGTTTCAACATAAGACGACCTATACCATCAAAACGATGAAAAAACTGTTAAGTGATTAAACAAAAAAAAACGAACAAAAAGAATAAAACGATAAAAACGAGCAATACTAAAATTTTAATTAATCAAAACAGCATAGATTTAACTAAAAAAACCGAGGTTATTACAAAAGTGATTTTTTTTTCAAAAATCAATTGATGTTCAGGGTTAAACGATCATTCAGCAACGAGAAAAACCAACATCCACGCACAAAGAAACTACTGAACATGCGGCAGCAGCCACAAAAAAGGTGAGCGCCATCACATAAACTTCAAACGCGCAGAGGTAAACAAACACTTAATCGCTTTCATTTACTGCTCTTCTACTGACCGAACTGACCACCGCTGGATGGATGCTGGCATGTGGAGGAAGTGGAGGCGTAGGTTAAGGCTGCGCTAACGACTACGATCCGGCTAAGCTGATAGTTTAGTGACTGATGTTTGGGAACCCTCTCTTTTTTCGGGTGGACTCATAAAGAGCGATTGAGCTCAGAAATCTCTGTGCGGCTTTGTTTGCATTGTTTTGAGAAATGTCTTTTGTTTTGTTGTTTGCTCGTTTTTTTATTGTTTTGATGTTTAGATCGTTTTTGATCGTTTTCATCGTTTTTCATAGATTTGATCGGTTTGTTTTCGAAATCTATTGTGCTTTTATAATTTGCTGAAATTTTGATGCTTTTGAACCATAGTTTGCCAAATGCCAAATTAATTCAATTATAGTTACAATCCCACCCCAAATCTGCATTTATCGACCATCAATATTCCACGTCCTCCACGTAGCAAAATCCCGCGCGCCTGACAAATTGAATTTTTCAGCAGCGGCTTCCGAAAAATGTCATGCATGTCAAATTATGAATCTATTATTTTGGACCACTCTCTGGATGGTGCCTTCCACCGAGAAAAAAAAAAATGGCTTTGACCGGGGTGACACGTAAATCGATGGAGAAAGAAATGCCAAAAGTTATGCTACCGATCCGACGTTCAGCATCTCGTTTTGGGGGGGAAAGGAAGGAAATTGATTAATAGCATTAAATTTTTCACCCCGAGAGCGGTGACACCTAACGTAACTTTAGACGATTCGTGTTTTTTTTCCCTCGACGATGGAATATTGAATTTGAAAAAGTGATGAAAGGTGCAGCAGTAGCAATGTTTGGATTGATTTTAACACCGTTGAGAGGTTAGGTACGGGTAATAGGTTTGATGTTGGCGTAGGAGTACGTGCGGAAGTGCATCACTTTAACAAATGGTGGGACGTGAGCCGTTTAATGGTTCGGTTGAATTGGAACTTTGTTGGTGAGTGGGAAGAAAGCTTTGCGATGAGATGCAGCTGGTTTTGGGCGTACAAGTTTGTTGACGGTTTGTTTGGTTTAAATTTTTGTGATATGACGTGCACTTATTTTAAGTTTTTCGCGTTTGGAAAACTTTTTTGAATCCCAAATTTAATCGGATTTGTGGATTTGTGACATTTTCTGACCATTTCTTCTAGAATAACCTGTAGAATCAACTTGAAACTGTTCACAAAGTAGTTCAACATTGTAAGATTTTTATATCTCGGGCATATTTTCGAAGTGAGTTTTTTTGTTATACTATTTTATGTTTTCAAATCAGAAAAGAATGAACAATCTCTTTGAAACTTGTACCAATTCGTCTAAGTTAGTTTTTGCGACGAGTTTAAACAAGCATAAATACCTATTAGTTTTCAGTGCAAAAACTATAACACTTCATGGAAGCATACACGGAGAGACCGGCCGGAGCAAATCTAAGAAAATCTTGGTTAATTTAACTAAAAGTATGGGTTAAATTTTTGCACAGTTGTTTTTCCACAATCGATTGTTGATATTGAACAATTCTCTACGGAATCGGTTTTTTTAGAATTTTAATTTTTATATTTTTTAACTTGAATGAAACTTTTTTGGTGCCTTCGGTATGTCCAAAGAAGCCATTTTGCATTATTAGTTTGTCCATATAATTTTTCATACAAATTTGGCAGCTGTCCATACAAAAACGATGTATGAAAAATCAAAAATCTGCATCTTTTGAAGGAATTTTTTGATCGATTTGATGTCTTCGGCAAAGTTGTAGGTATGGATGGTAAAAAATGGTGATTTTTTAAATAACTTTTTGTCACTAAAACTTGATTTGCAAAAAAACACTAGTTTTATTTTTTTTTTTTTTTATATGTTTTAGAGGACATAAAATGTCAACTGTTTAGGAATTTCCAGATTGTGCAAAAAATCTTTGACCGGGTATAAATTTTTGAATCAATACTGATTTTTTCAAAAAATCGAAATATCGGTCGCAAAAATTTTTCAACTTCATTTTTCGATGTAAAATCAAATTTGCAATCAAAAAGTACTTTAATGAAATGTTGATAAAGTGCACCGTTTTCAAGTTAAAGCCATTTTTAGGTGACTTTTTTGAAAATAGTCGCAGTTTTTCATTTTTTTTTAAATTAGTGCACATGTTTGCCCACCTGCAAAAAAAATATTTTTGAAAAGCTGAGAAAATTCTCTATATTTTGCTTTATTGAACTTTGCTGATACGACCCTTAGTTGCTGAGATATTGCCATGCAAAGGTTTAAAAACATGTAGATTGATGTTTTTCAAGTCTCACCCAAACAACCCACCATTTTTTAATGTCGATATCTCAGCAACTATAGGTCCGATTTACAATGTTAAAATATGAAATATTCGTGAAATTTTTCTATCTTTTCGAAAACAATATTTTTTTTAAATCAAGACTAACATTTTTAAAGGGCTAAATATTCAATATAATGCTCTTTTAAAATGTTAGTGTTGGTTTGTTGGGCGAATGTTTCTTATTTTAACATTGTAAATCGGAAGATTAGTTGCAGAGATATCGACATTAGAAAACGGTGGGTTGTTTGGGTGAGACTTGGAAAAGGGTGTACCTCATTTGGCATAATGGACATTTGGCATAACGGGTTTTCAAGAAGGACGTTTGGCATAATGGACGTTTGGCATAATTAATCCAAGACATCAGGGACGTTTGGCATAATGGACATTTGGCATAACTCGTTTAAAAACTATTTAGGACGTTTGGCATAATGGACGTTGTGCATAGTTATTTCAAGATTATTTTTTTTTGTTTTATTTTATGAGTATTCTTTATTTTCACGAATGAAAATGTATTGTTTATTTACCTTTTTATATAACTTTAAGGGATTAATATTAATTTTTTCTAAAAATTAGGTATCTTTATATTTTTCCCCAATAGTTTTTTTTCCTTTTTGATTAATTTACAATAATTTTTTTTATGGAATTTCGATATTTTTTATTGAAAATTTAGTTTACAGAAGGAAATACCTCTTGTTAGCTTTACATTTTTCTTCTTTCAATATTATTAGCAAAAATATTTTTTTAATAAAATTTTTCCTTCTTTTATATGAAATTCAACTTAAAGATAAAAAAACCTCTTCAAATCTTCGACAATTGAGCTGTTATAATGCAATTTTCCCTTCTTTTGATCATAATTGAACTTGAATTCAATCTTAAGAACACCTAGAACTGGGCAGCACTCGTCCGACACGAGAGTAGCGGTAAAATTTACAGACACAGAAAACACAGTTCTAGATGACCGAGAGAATTATGCCCTCGAGTTCAAAAGTTCATCCTTCAAAACAAAAAGCCTGGGTTTTTTTAAAAGGTCCAATAAACCTAAACTGCCTTGGCCACAACAGCTTGGTGACACAAGAGTAGTCAGATGTCGATGTATGACTCTTGTTGAAGATTTACTGTTATAATTAATTAATGAAATTAATTGTTTCGCAGGTTGAGCTCTCCATAAATTTTAATGGAACAATACTCTCGACAGATAGCAGAAGTTATCTTGCAAGTACTAAAGAAGTTATCTTGCAAGTACTAAAAATCAAAAAACATCGCTGCAAGATAACTTTTTAGCACAGAAGTTATCTTGCAGCGATGTTTTTTTTTTCTAAAATCATCGAATCTGTAAGATAACTTTCTGCAAGATAACTTCAGCTCAAAAATGCGAGATAGCTTTCTGCAAGATAACTTCAGTTCGGATTCTGCAAGGTAACTTCAGCTCGATTTTTGCAAAATAACTTTCTTCAAGGTAATTTCGAATTTATTCAGAATAATTGTTGGAATATTTTTAAGAATAAATTAAATAAAATAAATTCCCTTCTAAAATTTTTACTCGCAAGATAACTTCAGTTGGTTTCATGGAATTAGGCTGCAAGATAACTTCAGTTGGTTTCATAGAACCAGACTGCTAGGTAATTTCGAATTTATTCAGAATAATAATAGGAATATTTTTAAGAATAAATAAAATAAAATAAATTCTCTTCTAAATTTTTTACTCGCAAGATAACTTCAGTTGGTTTCATGGAATTAGGCTGCAAGATAACTTCAGTTGGTTTCATAGAACCAGACTGCTAGGTAATTTCGAATTTATTCAGAATAATTGTAGGAATATTTTTAAGAATAAATAAAATAAAATAAATTCCCTTCTAAATTTTTTACTCGCAACATAACTTCAGTTGGTTTCATGGAATTAGGCTGCAAGATAACTTCAGTTGGTTTCATAGAACCAGACTGCCAGGCAATTTCGAATTTATTCAGAATAATTGTAGGAATATTTTTAAGAATAAATAAAATAAAATAAATTCCCTTCTAAATTTTTTACTCGCAAGATAACTTCAGTTGGTTTCATGGAATTAGGCTGCAAGATAAGTTCAGTTGGTTTCATAGAACCAGACTGCTAGGTAATTTCGAATTTATTCAGAATAATTGTAGGAATATTTTTAAGAATAAATAAAATAAAATAAATTCCCTTCTAAATTTTTTACTCGCAACATAACTTCAGTTGGTTTCATGGAATTAGGCTGCAAGATAACTTCAGTTGGTTTCATAGAACCAGACTGCCAGGCAATTTCGAATTTATTCAGAATAATTGTAGGAATATTTTTAAGAATAAATAAAATAAAATAAATTCCCTTCTAAATTTTTTACTCGCAAGATAACTTCAGTTGGTTTCATGGAATTAGGCTGCAAGATAAGTTCAGTTGGTTTCATAGAACCAGACTGCTAGGTAATTTCGAATTTATTCAGAATAATAATAGGAATATTTTTAAGAATAAATAAAATAAAATAAATTCTCTTCTAAATTTTTTACTCGCAAGATAACTTCAGTTGGTTTCATGGAATTAGGCTGCAAGATAAGTTCAGTTGGTTTCATAGAACCAGACTGCTAGGTAATTTCGAATTTATTCAGAATAATTGTAGGAATATTTTTAAGAATAAATAAAATAAAATAAATTCCCTTCTAAATTTTTTACTCGCAACATAACTTCAGTTGGTTTCATGGAATTAGGCTGCAAGATAACTTCAGTTGGTTTCATAGAACCAGACTGCTAGGTAATTTCGAATTTATTCAGAATAATTGTTGGAATATTTTTAAGAATAAATTAAATAAAATAAATTCCCTTCTAAAATTTTAACTCGCAAGATAACTTCAGTTGGTTTCATGGAATTAGGCTGCAAGATAACTTCAGTTGGTTTCATAGAACCAGACTGCTAGGTAATTTCGAATTTATTCAGAATAATTGTTGGAATATTTTTAAGAATAAATTAAATAAAATAAATTCCCTTCTAAAATTTTAACTCGCAAGATAACTTCAGTTGGTTTCATGGAATTAGGCTGCAAGAAAACTTCAGTTGGTTTCATAGAACCAGACTGCTAGGCAATTTCGAATTTATTCAGAATAATTGTAGGAATATTTTTAAGAATAAATAAAATAAAATAAATTCCCTTCTAAATTTTTTACTCGCAACATAACTTCAGTTGGTTTCATGGAATTAGGCTGCAAGATAACTTCAGTTGGTTTCATAGAACCAGACTGCCAGGCAATTTCGAATTTATTCAGAATAATTGTAGGAATATTTTTAAGAATAAATAAAATAAAATAAATTCCCTTCTAAATTTTTTACTCGCAAGATAACTTCAGTTGGTTTCATGGAATTAGGCTGCAAGATAAGTTCAGTTGGTTTCATAGAACCAGACTGCTAGGTAATTTCGAATTTATTCAGAATAATAATAGGAATATTTTTAAGAATAAATAAAATAAAATAAATTCTCTTCTAAATTTTTTACTCGCAAGATAACTTCAGTTGGTTTCATGGAATTAGGCTGCAAGATAACTTCAGTTGGTTTCATAGAACCAGACTGCTAGGTAATTTCGAATTTATTCAGAATAATTGTAGGAATATTTTTAAGAATAAATAAAATAAAATAAATTCCCTTCTAAATTTTTTACTAGCAACATAACTTCAGTTGGTTTCATGGAATTAGGCTGCAAGATAACTTCAGTTGGTTTCATAGAACCAGACTGCCAGGCAATTTCGAATTTATTCAGAATAATTGTAGGAATATTTTTAAGAATAAATAAAATAAAATAAATTCCCTTCTAAATTTTTTACTCGCAAGATAACTTCAGTTGGTTTCATGGAATTAGGCTGCAAGATAAGTTCAGTTGGTTTCATAGAACCAGACTGCTAGGTAATTTCGAATTTATTCAGAATAATAATAGGAATATTTTTAAGAATAAATAAAATAAAATAAATTCTCTTCTAAATTTTTTACTCGCAAGATAACTTCAGTTGGTTTCATGGAATTAGGCTGCAAGATAACTTCAGTTGGTTTCATAGAACCAGACTGCTAGGTAATTTCGAATTTATTCAGAATAATTGTAGGAATATTTTTAAGAATAAATAAAATAAAATAAATTCCCTTCTAAATTTTTTACTCGCAACATAACTTCAGTTGGTTTCATGGAATTAGGCTGCAAGATAACTTCAGTTGGTTTCATAGAACCAGACTGCCAGGCAATTTCGAATTTATTCAGAATAATTGTAGGAATATTTTTAAGAATAAATAAAATAAAATAAATTCCCTTCTAAATTTTTTACTCGCAAGATAACTTCAGTTGGTTTCATGGAATTAGGCTGCAAGATAAGTTCAGTTGGTTTCATAGAACCAGACTGCTAGGTAATTTCGAATTTATTCAGAATAATAATAGGAATATTTTTAAGAATAAATAAAATAAAATAAATTCTCTTCTAAATTTTTTACTCGCAAGATAACTTCAGTTGGTTTCATGGAATTAGGCTGCAAGATAAGTTCAGTTGGTTTCATAGAACCAGACTGCTAGGTAATTTCGAATTTATTCAGAATAATTGTAGGAATATTTTTAAGAATAAATAAAATAAAATAAATTCCCTTCTAAATTTTTTACTCGCAACATAACTTCAGTTGGTTTCATGGAATTAGGCTGCAAGATAACTTCAGTTGGTTTCATAGAACCAGACTGCTAGGTAATTTCGAATTTATTCAGAATAATTGTTGGAATATTTTTAAGAATAAATTAAATAAAATAAATTCCCTTCTAAAATTTTAACTCGCAAGATAACTTCAGTTGGTTTCATGGAATTAGGCTGCAAGATAACTTCAGTTGGTTTCATAGAACCAGACTGCTTGGTAATTTCGAATTTATTCAGAATAATTGTAGAAATATTTTTAAGAATAAATAAAATAAAATAAATTCCCTTCTAAAATTTTAACTCGCAAGATAACTTCAGTTGATTTCATGGAATTAGGCTGCAAGAAAACTTCAGTTGGTTTCATAGAACCAGACTGCTAGGCAATTTCGAATTTATTCAGAATAATTGTAGGAATATTTTTAAGAATAAATAAAATAAAATAAATTCCCTTCTAAATTTTTTACTCGCAAGATAACTTCAGTTGGTTTCATGGAATTAGGCTGCAAGATAAGTTCAGTTGGTTTCATAGAACCAGACTGCTAGGTAATTTCGAATTTATTCAGAATAATAATAGGAATATTTTTAAGAATAAATAAAATAAAATAAATTCTCTTCTAAATTTTTTACTCGCAAGATAACTTCAGTTGGTTTCATGGAATTAGGCTGCAAGATAAGTTCAGTTGGTTTCATAGAACCAGACTGCTAGGTAATTTCGAATTTATTCAGAATAATTGTAGGAATATTTTTAAGAATAAATAAAATAAAATAAATTCCCTTCTAAATTTTTTACTCGCAACATAACTTCAGTTGGTTTCATGGAATTAGGCTGCAAGATAACTTCAGTTGGTTTCATAGAACCAGACTGCTTGGTAATTTCGAATTTATTCAGAATAATTGTAGAAATATTTTTAAGAATAAATAAAATAAAATAAATTCCCTTCTAAAATTTTAACTCGCAAGATAACTTCAGTTGATTTCATGGAATTAGGCTGCAAGAAAACTTCAGTTGGTTTCATAGAACCAGACTGCTAGGTAATTTCGAATTTATTTAGAATAATTGTTGGAATACTTTTAAGAATAAATTAAATAAAATAAATTCCCTTCTAAAATTTTTACTCGCAAGATAACTTCAGTTGGTTTCATGGAATAAGGCTGCAAGATAACTTCAGTTGGTTTCATATAACCAGACTGCTAGGCAATTTAGAATTTATTTAGAATAATTGTTGGAATATTTTTAAGAATAAATAAAATAAAATAAATTCCCTTCTAAAATTTTTACTCGCAAGATAACTTCAGTTGGTTTCATGGAATTAGGCTGCAAGATAACTTCAGTTGGTTTCATAGAACCAGACTGCTAGGTAATTTCGAATTCATTCAGAATAATTGTTGGAATATTTTTAAGAATAAATTAAATAAAATAAATTCCCTTCTAAAATTTTTACTCGCAAGATAACTTCAGTTGGTTTCATGGAATAAGGCTGCAAGATAACTTCAGTTGGTTTCATAGAACCAGTTTGCTAGGTAATTTCGAATTTATTCAGAATAATTGTTGGAATATTTTTAAGAATAAATTAAATAAAATAAATTCCCTTCTAAAATTTTTACTCGCAAGATAACTTCAGTTGGTTTCATGGAATAAGGCTGCAAGATAACTTCAGTTGGTTTCATAGAACCAGACTGCTAGGTAATTTCGAATTCATTCAGAATAATTGTTGGAATATTTTTAAGAATAAATAAAATAAAATAAATTCCTTTCTTAAAATTTTTACTCGCAAGATAACTTCAGCTTTCAGTTTTCTCTTGTAAATTGTAGTGTAAACTTTGACCATTCGATGATTTCTAAATATAGAACATTTTAGTACATCTGTTTCATTACACTGAAAAAATCTAACTCGTCGGTTTAATAAAACTGCTTAATCGATGAATCGATATTGACGTTTATTCTTCTTAACCTTACAGTGAGTCGAATAATTGTTAGTACATTACGGTTCGGAAAAAAATCATTAAATAAAAAAGCTCATAATTTTTCAATGAGATCAAACATTATTACTCGGGGCATTGCTATCTTTTGCTTTCAATTAATGAACTGAATCGTGTTGGGTTGTATAAACAACTTGTTTGATAATAAGATAGTATAGTTTATTTTACATGCTTCCTTGCAGGAGTGTACAGACATTTATATGACACACTGTATGCTCTGGTGGAAACCTACTTTACCGAATGGTCAAACTTTCTGTTGCCGTTAAGCTTATAATTATTTTAAATAAAATCTTAGCTCTATCCCAACCGAAGTAGGTATGATTCAACAAAAATAAAATAATATTTCTTACCAGCGTCACAATTTTTTTAAAGACAGTTTTTTTTAATCATTTGTGCATTTTTGCCTTTTTGCCGTCCTATTTTTTTCATAACATTATTTTGTATGTAGCCATCCTATTGAGTGGCTTATACCGGATAATGACCTTCATTCGATTAAAGAACCATAGTGGCCGATACAGTAGAATTGTATTCGTATAGGTCTGATAGCCGAGCGGGCTAAGGCGCGAATCCGCTCTACAAGTGCTTGGTGTGAATTCTGACGGGTACTTTTTTTTGTTGTATGAAGAAAAACTGTAAATGCAGTGGATATTTTTGGCTGAGATTGAGACATTGATTGTTTTATTTTAAGCTGATTATTTTTAAGGAGTTTACCTCAAGGCTACACGGATAGAAATCCTGTCCGGGAAATCGACAACATTGTCGACCAGTCGTCCGGTAACATTTGCAACAAAATCGAGAACAATGTTGTCGATTTTGAGTCGTCACGGTTGGTGACGCCTGGCAAAACAAAAAGCACGCAGCCATCCAGAACGGGTTAATCGGTTTTTGAATTGACCGTTGGTTTTGGTTTTTTAATTGACCGTTGGATATTTCTTTTGGTTCAGTAAAACAGTTGATTCGTTTTTTTTATTTATTGAGGCAAAATAATACATCATTAATTAAAATACTAATCTTTGTGTGAGTGTGTGTGTGTGGAACTAAGGAATTTAGGAATTAAACAATTAAGGAATTTTCGAATTTAGGAATTAAGGAATTAAGGAATTAAGGAATTTAGGAATTTGGGAATTTGGGAATGTGGGAATTTTGAAATTTGGGAATATAAGAATTTAGGAATATTGGAATTTGGGAATTTGAGAATTTGGGAATTTGGAAAATTGGGAATTTGGGAATTTAGGAATTTAGGAATTTAGGAATTTAAGAATCAAGGAATTTAGGAATTTTGGAATTAAGGAATTTAGGAATTTGGGAATTTGGGAATTCGAGAATTTGGGAATTTATAAATTTGGGAATTTGGGAATTTGGAAATTCTGGAATTAAGGAATTTAGGAATTTAGGAATATAGGAATTTGAAAATTTGGGAATTTAAGAATTTAGGAATTATGGAATTTAGGTGTTATGGAATTTAGGAATTCAGGAATTTAGGAATTGAGGAATTTGGGAATTTGGGGATTTGGGAATTTGGAAATTTGGGAATTTAGGAATTTAAGAATTTAGGAATTTAGGAATTTAGGAATTTAGGAATTTAGAAATTTGAGAATTTGGGAATTTGGAAAATTAGGAATTTGGGAATTTGGGAATTTAGGAATTTAGGAATTTAAGAATCAAGGAATTTAGGAATTAAGGAATTCAGGAATTTGGGAATTTTGGAATTCGAGAATTTGGGAATTTGGGAATTTGGAAATTCGGGAATTAAGGAATTTAGGCATTTAGGAATATAGGAATTTGAAAATTTGGGAATTTAGGAAATTAGGAATTAAGGAATTCAGGAATTTGGGAATTTGGGAATTCGAGAATTTGGGAATTTAGGAATTTAGAAATTTAGGAATTTAAGAATTTAGGAATATAGAAATTTGGGAATTTACACCCAAAATTCAGAGTCAAGATAATCGTTCTCTCAAAATTAATTGAGGGCTCAGTGCCAAAACCGATAGAATAATGGTACCAACTCACACCATCATAACAAATGAGTTCATTCGTTAGTTGAATCAATAAATCTCCAACAAGTGTCATACATCGACTTCTGACTTCTCCATGGTCACTAAGCTGTGGTGGCCGAGGCAGCTAAGTCATTGGATTGGTTTGTCAAAGGTCTCTGGTTCGATTCCAGTTGTCGAAACTTTTGGTTTTTTGTTTGACGGATGAACTTTTTTTGCAAATGAACCTCGAGAGAATAGTTCTATCGCCCATCTCGAGCTGTGTTCTCTGCGTCCGTGAATGGTACCACTATTCTCTCGACTTGAGACCATCATTCTCTCGGAGAAGCGCTGCCAGTTTTGGGTGTAGGAATTTAGGAATTCAGGAATTAGGAATTTAGGAATTTAGGAATTTGGGAATTTGGGAATTTGGAAATTTGGGAATTTAGGAATATAGGAATATAGGAATTTAGGAATATAGAAATTTGGGAATTTGAGAAAATAGGAATTTAGGAATTTAGGAATTATAGAATTTAGGAATTCAGGAATTTGGGAATTTAGGAAATTAGGAATTCAGGAATTTTGGAATTTTGGAATTTAGGAATTTGGGAATTTGGAAATTTGAAAATTTGGGAATTTGGGAATTTAGGAATTAAGTTATTTTGGAATTTTGGAATATTTGAATTTAGGAATTTGGAAATTTATGAATTTGGAAATTTGGGAATATGGGAGTTTAGGAATTTAGGAATTTAGGAATAGAGGAATTTAGGAATTTGGGAATTTAGGAATTATGGAATTTAGGAATTCAGGAATTTAGGAATTAAGTAATTTAGGAATTTAGGAATATAGGAATTTAGGAATATAGGAATTTAGGAATATAGGAATTTAGGAATATAGGAATTTAGGAATATAGGAATTTAGGAATTTGGGAATTTGGGATATTAGAATTTTAGAATTTTAGAGTTTGAGAATTTTAGAATTTTAGAGTTTAAGAATTTTAGAATTTTAGAAATTTAGAATTTTCAGAATTTTAGAATTTTAGAATTTCAGAATTTTAGAATTTTAGAATTTTAGAATTTTAGAATTTTAGAATTTTAGAATTTTAGAATTTTAGAATTTTAGAATTTTAGAATTTTAGAATTTTAGAATTTTAGAATTTTAGAATTTTAGAATTTTAGAATTTTAGAATTTTAGAATTTTAGAATTTTAGAATTTTAGAATTTTAGAATTTTAGAATTTTAGAATTTTAGAATTTTAGAATTTCAGAATTTTAGATTTTTAGATTTTTAGAATTTTAGAATTTTAGAATTTTAGAATTTTAGAATTTTAGAATTTTAGAATTTTAGAATTTTAGAATTTTAGAATTTTAGAATTTTAGAATTTTAGAATTTTCGAATTTTCGAATTTTCGAATTTTCGAATTTTCGAATTTTCGAATTTTCGAATTTTCGAATTTTCGAATTTTAGAATTTTAGAATTTAGAATTTTAGAATTTTAGAATTTTAGAATTTTAGAATTTTAGAATTTTAGAATTTTAGAATTTTAGAATGTTAGAATGTTAGAATTTTAGAATTTTAGAATTTTAGAATTTTAGAATTTTAGAATTTTAGAATTTTAGAGGAGGAGGAGGAGGAGGAGGAGGAGGAGGAGGAGGAGGAGGAGGAGGAGGAGGAGGAGGAGGAGGAGGAGGAGGAGGAGGAGGAGGAGGAGGAGGAGGAGGAGGAGGAAGAGGAGGAGGAGGAGGAGGAGGAGGAGGAGGAGGAGGAGGAGGAGGAGGAGGAGGAGGAGGAGGAGGAGGAGGAGGAGGAGGAGGAGGAGGAGGAGGAGGAGGAGGAGGAGGAGGAGGAGGAGGAGGAGGAGGAGGAGGAGGAGGAGGAGGAGTAGGAGGAGGAGGAGGAGGAGGTTCCACTCGGCGCTGGCCGTTCAGTTGGGTGAAGAGGTGCTGACCAGGTTGGAGAAACTGACCGACGAAGTTTGCTGGACGGCGTTCGAGTTCTCCACGGACGGAACAGGGAATTGCCGCAACGCCGACCGGAGGTTTGTTCTCCGTTTGCTCGCCGCCGACGTACTTGTTTTGCTTCTCGATCTTCTTGCGCTCCGACTAGGTGATGCACTCGGACATGGCAAACGACTGCTCGAACACCGCCGACGAGATGACGCTCCGCGTGTCGTTCCCAAATTCGCTCGGTGTTTCCTCCCCAGCTGGCGTTACCGGAGGATCCTTCGGAGTTCCAGCCTTGCCCCCGCTCCCTCCCACAACCGGATTCTGACCGTCTAACAGTGGCAACTGATTGCCTATTATCCGCCGCCTTCTTCTAAATCCCAAAGATCTCCCGGAACAACTCCCGGTGCTACGGGCTGAACCGGAACCGCGTGTCAATCACGGCTTGATCCTCGTAGATGCTGAACTTGCAGTCCTCCCGTCCGCCAAAAAGTTCCTCGGCCGCTCGTCCATCTGCGTCGTCTTGCTGCTGATCTTGTCCGAGAACCCGGAGCTGATCGTTTCCGTCTCGGAAAAGTCCATCGGCGTTCGCAGCTCAATCTTTCGCCGCGTCGTGCCCCGTTGCTGCTCTGGCCGTCTTCTTGCGGTTGCCGTGTTCGTGGGTGAACTTGGTAATGAGAGCGAGCTGAAATCGCCCGAGCCGAGCTCTTCACCCTGCCGTTGATCCAACGACTGCTGCGTCTGACCTTGGCCTTGCTGCTGCGGCGGGGTCACTCCGGTGTAGGTGGAGGAGGACGCCTTGCCTCTCGTTGCTTTTTTCTCCCGAAAACAAAAAAAAACTTGGCTAAAACACAAACTGCCACGATCACTCGGTTGACGTTTTGATTATTTTGGCTGCGTTTTGACAGTTGTTACGGGGGAATCGTAGGGGACGGTTGCCAATTTTGAGAACAAAATGTTTCAAAATCGATGAGAATGTTGTCGATTTTGAAAACATTGTCGATCAAATCGAAAACAATCGATGTTTTCGATTTTATCGCAACTTGTTTTCGGTTATGCGGACCGGATTTCTATCCGTGTACAAAAGCGATCCAACATGTAAAACCACTTAGAGTTGTCTGAGAAGCACGCCACGGAAAACAGCGGGGACAGTGCCGGGAACAAACGGCCGTGTTTGTCGTCGTCACTGGTGCGTCGCTTCCAAACGTGAATCTGTTAGTGTCCGGCTTTGCGGCCGTTGACTCCTTTGTGTGTTGCTGTTACTCTTCTTGGCCTTGATCTCATCCAGATACTTTTTGTGATTTTGAAGATCGGCGTCAGCTTGCACACCGGATTCTCCTTGACTTTCTCCGAAATCCAAGTGGCCTCGGCCAGTTTGAGCGCCTTCACATTGGCAGCATACTCCTCATCCGCGGTGCCTTTGCCGGCGGAGCCTGTGTGTCCTCCTTCGGCGGGATTCCAACCCCAAAAAAGACTTGCTTGCTCGGGTTGGTCGTGGCAAAGATGCTGGCTCCCAGCGCGGACGTCGTGGCCACCGCGAAAGCGAAAATTGACTGACTCTCCTTCGGCCGGTTAAAACGCCGGTGTCTACGTCACCCCGGCGAATCCCTTGAACGCATCAAACACCGACGACGATACACTGCTGCCTGCGGAATCAATGCCGGTGACTCCGTTTTTATGACGCGTTTTTTCAGCTCGTCCTCGGGCCCGCCTCCTCCTCCTCGTTCCAGTTCCTGACGTAGTATCCTCTGAGTTCTCGAAGCCGTGACTGCGGTCGGCCGGAAGAAGACCACACGTAGACTTCGTTCCGAACCAGGTTGGCCACTTCAATTTCCAAACGTTTGCTTTACGTTTGTTTTGTTTTGATGTTTTGACGTTTGTCCGTCAGCCCAAGAAAAAAATGAAGGGTAAGAATACGCTAATTGATTTGCGAGAATCCTAATCAACTAATTGAAAATTCTAATCAACTAAACGATTATTTTTAATCAATTGAGCTTGTGTCTCGCCCCTCGAAATGGCTCAATCTTAAGTCGTACAATTTATGCAAAATTAATTTACTCTGGCTTAAATAATTTTCCGATTCCTGCTTCTCCAAATTTGTCGACTGCAAATCGTGAAAAAGGCTTGATTTCGCCTACGAAGGCTCTGACTTAGCAACTCTGGTGAAATTATTTTCAATCTTGTGCAAAGTTTAAAATCATAAAATTAATTAAATAATTGTTGAATTCCAACACCCAGAACTTGGCATCGGCATACGAGAGGATAAAGAGCACGATTCGGTAGTAAAATGGTACTGTGTGCGGACGGAGAGAATAAATCCCGAAATTACCGAGAGTAGGGGAACTATACCCTTTTTCAGCCCATTTCTATTATCGGCCTATCAGCACTTTGATCATAAATTACAGCTTTCATAAAGTGTTTTTGACTGATCCAAAGTAACAAATAGCTCAAATAAAAGTGAGCAAGCAACTCTTGATTGTTGATACATCTGAAAAAGTTGATTCTTGATTAGGGCATTTGATAATTAATTATGTTGGTACTGATATTAGTGGATATTTTGTCTTCCTAAATGTCGTAAAAAGTTTATAAAATTCATTAATTTAGTTTTCGTATATAAAAAATACATGTAACGAGTATAAAAACCAAACAAATAGGTGGAAAATAATTCAAAATAAATGTTTATGCTAGAAGCTCTTTAAATTTTGGCAACACTTTTCTCTGACAGGTGGACCGGCCACTTTTGGCACTGACAGTTCTGTTTGTTTTTGTTCTTCAAATTCGGACCGGTGCAAAACAAAAGAGTAAAAAATCCACGAAAATAATCGGGATCGTTTCCGGCGAGGCGTACGTGATTCGGTTTGAACCTGATCCGGATCGACTTTTGGCAAATTATTCTGCTTACGGCGGGGGTGTTTGTGTTATTGTCGGCGGCCAAACTATCGGACAACGCGCTGTTCTACTACATTTGTGGGATTTGATGGGGCATTTTCGCCAGCTTTTTGGTGGTTGTCTATTTGACCAGAATGATCTTCCCCCGGAAGCCGATAATGTACGGCGTAATGCTGGGAGGATGCACGCTCGGGTTCTACGCCGCCTACCGGGAGGCCACCACCGGATTCTGCATCGCCTTCTCTATATGCTGCTACTTCCCACGAACCCTCCTGCTTCCTTTACCGGCGTCGATTCCCGCCCAAGCGACGCCTTCTCACCGTCGAAGAGTGCAACGAGCCAGGTGCCCGCGAAACCATCAATGCCTTCGACGAACTGCGCGAGTTCTGCAGCAGTCCCAACTGCAAGCTGTTCCACTGCTCCGATGCTCAAGCTGAAAGATCCCAGCAGCAGCAGCTGGTGGTACAACGAGCACTCCGACGACGGCGCGACCGACGATTAGCGGCAGAAGCAGTCGCAGCAGAAGTAGACAACCGGTTAACTTCCCTCTCGGGGGCGCAGTTGTGAGCTGACCAAATCCGTGTCATTTCTGAAGGCCGCTAGAAGGTGGAATCCGGGATGCTGTGCAGCAGCCCCCGCGGATGTGTTGACGGATATCAGTTCCACAGGACACGTCGGTGACGTGCAAGGACTCGAACACGAGGCGCCCCGTTGGTAAGTGCTACTTCTTCACGTCCCCGATTAGAAAGACTCTCTGAGATTTTTTTTTTCTCCGCTGGTCTCCTTTCAGGTTCACCTGCCGAGGTGTTGACAAGAACCATCAGTTGCAGCTGCTGGACTTAAGACATGTGGAACAATAAGAAGTGACGTGTGGCGTTCTGTTCCGTTCTAAATGGCGTGCCGGTTCGTATCCACAGGACCAACCGGAAGTGATAATGCATTTGCTGCTTGCCAGGCAGGGCGATTACGACTTGGTAATAATGATCACAGTTAACACTCCAAAAGTTCTTACTCCGTTCCCATCAGCATTTGTAGTTTTTATTCTTAGTCCATGCTGGCTTCAGAAAATTACAGTTGCAAAACATATGAAATAAAGGAAAAATAAATATTAACAAAATCCTTTGGGACCATCTATACCCCCCCCCCCCCCCTCCCACTCCCCCTCTCAAACTGTCCATGTGATTTATGGATGGTCCCTTTATATTTCTACGGATTAAGTCATTAAAAAATCGAAAAGAATTCCATAATGGAAATTTAACAACAGACAAAATTAGACCATTTCAAATGATACTGCAGAACGTTTTTATTTCTACAAAACCTCTTTTAATATGTGAAGCGAGAATTTTTGTGTACACTACTATCACTATACGGTATCACTAATACGAATGCATCAGTGACGTCATCGATGATGATCATCAAACTAACACTATCAAAATGCACTAATACATATGAAGTCAAGATTGCCTTCACGTTTCACCTTAATCGAATGAAGGTCATTATCCGGTATAAGCCACTCAATAGGATGGCTACATACAAAATAATGTTATGAAAAAAATAGGACGGCAAAAAGGCAAAAATGCACAAATGATTAAAAAAACTGTCTTTAAAAAAATTGTGACGCTGGTAAGAAATATTATTTTATTTTTGTTGAATCATACCTACTTCGGTTGGGATAGAGCTAAGATTTTATTTAAAATAATTATAAGCTTAACGGCAACAGAAAGTTTGACCATTCGGTAAAGTAGGTTTCCACCAGAGCATACAGTGTGTCATATAAATGTCTGTACACTCCTGCAAGGAAGCATGTAAAATAAACTATACTATCTTATTATCAAACAAGTTGTTTATACAACCCAACACGATTCAGTTCATTAATTGAAAGCAAAAGATAGCAATGCCCCGAGTAATAATGTTTGATCTCATTGAAAAATTATGAGCCTTTTTATTTAATGATTTTTTTCCGAACCGTAATGTACTAACAATTATTCGACTCACTGTAAGGTTAAGAAGAATAAACGTCAATATCGATTCATCGATTAAGCAGTTTTATTAAACCGACGAGTTAGATTTTTTCAGTGTAATGAAACAGATGTACTAAAATGTTCTATATTTAGAAATCATCGAATGGTCAAAGTTTACACTACAATTTACAAGAGAAAACTGAAAGCTGAAGTTATCTTGCGAGTAAAAATTTTAAGAAAGGAATTTATTTTATTTTATTTATTCTTAAAAATATTCCAACAATTATTCTGAATGAATTCGAAATTACCTAGCAGTCTGGTTCTATGAAACCAACTGAAGTTATCTTGCAGCCTTATTCCATGAAACCAACTGAAGTTATCTTGCGAGTAAAAATTTTAGAAGGGAATTTATTTTATTTAATTTATTCTTAAAAATATTCCAACAATTATTCTGAATAAATTCGAAATTACCTAGCAAACTGGTTCTATGAAACCAACTGAAGTTATCTTGCAGCCTTATTCCATGAAACCAACTGAAGTTATCTTGCGAGTAAAAATTTTAGAAGGGAATTTATTTTATTTAATTTATTCTTAAAAATATTCCAACAATTATTCTGAATGAATTCGAAATTACCTAGCAGTCTGGTTCTATGAAACCAACTGAAGTTATCTTGCAGCCTAATTCCATGAAACCAACTGAAGTTATCTTGCGAGTAAAAATTTTAGAAGGGAATTTATTTTATTTTATTTATTCTTAAAAATATTCCAACAATTATTCTAAATAAATTCTAAATTGCCTAGCAGTCTGGTTATATGAAACCAACTGAAGTTATCTTGCAGCCTTATTCCATGAAACCAACTGAAGTTATCTTGCGAGTAAAAATTTTAGAAGGGAATTTATTTTATTTAATTTATTCTTAAAAATATTCCTACAATTATTTTAAATAAATTCGAAATTGCCTAGCAGTCTGGTTATATGAAACCAACTGAAGTTATCTTGCAGCCTTATTCCATGAAACCAACTGAAGTTATCTTGCGAGTAAAAATTTTAGAAGGGAATTTATTTTATTTTATTTATTCTTAAAAATATTCCAACAATTATTCTAAATAAATTCTAAATTGCCTAGCAGTCTGATTCTATGAAACCAACTGAAGTTATCTTGCAGCCTTATTCCATGAAACCAACTGAAGTTATCTTGCGAGTAAAAATTTTAGAAGGGAATTTATTTTATTTAATTTATTCTTAAAAATATTCCAACAATTATTCTGAATGAATTCGAAATTACCTAGCAGTCTGGTTCTATGAAACCAACTGAAGTTATCTTGCAGCCTAATTCCATGAAACCAACTGAAGTTATCTTGCGAGTAAAAATTTTAGAAGGGAATTTATTTTATTTTATTTATTCTTAAAAATATTCCAACAATTATTCTGAATAAATTCGAAATTACCTAGCAGTCTGGTTCTATGAAACCAACTGAAGTTATCTTGCAGCCTTATTCCATGAAACCAACTGAAGTTATCTTGCGAGTAAAAATTTTAGAAGGGAATTTATTTTATTTAATTTATTCTTAAAAATATTCCAACAATTATTCTGAATGAATTCGAAATTACCTAGCAGTCTGGTTCTATGAAACCAACTGAAGTTATCTTGCAGCCTAATTCCATGAAACCAACTGAAGTTATCTTGCGAGTAAAAATTTTAGAAGGGAATTTATTTTATTTTATTTATTCTTAAAAATATTCCAACAATTATTCTGAATAAATTCGAAATTACCTAGCAGTCTGGTTCTATGAAACCAACTGAAGTTATCTTGCAGCCTAATTCCATGAAACCAACTGAAGTTATCTTGCGAGTAAAAATTTTAGAAGGGAATTTATTTTATTTTATTTATTCTTAAAAATATTCCAACAATTATTCTGAATAAATTCGAAATTACCTAGCAGTCTGGTTCTATGAAACCAACTGAAGTTATCTTGCAGCCTTATTCCATGAAACCAACTGAAGTTATCTTGCGAGTAAAAATTTTAGAAGGGAATTTATTTTATTTAATTTATTCTTAAAAATATTCCAACAATTATTCTGAATAAATTCGAAATTACCTAGCAGTCTGGTTCTATGAAACCAACTGAAGTTATCTTGCAGCCTTATTCCATGAAACCAACTGAAGTTATCTTGCGAGTAAAAATTTTAGAAGGGAATTTATTTTATTTAATTTATTCTTAAAAATATTCCAACAATTATTCTGAATGAATTCGAAATTACCTAGCAGTCTGGTTCTATGAAACCAACTGAAGTTATCTTGCAGCCTTATTCCATGAAACCAACTGAAGTTATCTTGCGAGTAAAAATTTTAGAAGGGAATTTATTTTATTTAATTTATTCTTAAAAATATTCCAACAATTATTCTGAATGAATTCGAAATTACCTAGCAGTCTGGTTCTATGAAACCAACTGAAGTTATCTTGCAGCCTTATTCCATGAAACCAACTGAAGTTATCTTGCGAGTAAAAATTTTAGAAGGGAATTTATTTTATTTAATTTATTCTTAAAAATATTCCAACAATTATTCTGAATAAATTCGAAATTACCTAGCAGTCTGGTTCTATGAAACCAACTGAAGTTATCTTGCAGCCTTATTCCATGAAACCAACTGAAGTTATCTTGCGAGTAAAAATTTTAGAAGGGAATTTATTTTATTTAATTTATTCTTAAAAATATTCCAACAATTATTCTGAATGAAATCGAAATTACCTAGCAGTCTGGTTCTATGAAACCAACTGAAGTTATCTTGCAGCCTTATTCCATGAAACCAACTGAAGTTATCTTGCGAGTAAAAATTTTAGAAGGGAATTTATTTTATTTTATTTATTCTTAAAAATATTCCAACAATTATTCTAAATAAATTCTAAATTGCCTAGCAGTCTGGTTCTATGAAACCAACTGAAGTTATCTTGCAGCCTTATTCCATGAAACCAACTGAAGTTATCTTGCGAGTAAAAAATTTAGAAGGGAATTTATTTTATTTTATTTATTCTTAAAAATATTCCTACAATTATTCTGAATAAATTCGAAATTACCTAGCAGTCTGGTTCTATGAAACCAACTGAAGTTATCTTGCAGCCTAATTCCATGAAACCAACTGAAGTTATCTTGCGAGTTAAAATTTTAGAAGGGAATTTATTTTATTTAATTTATTCTTAAAAATATTCCTACAATTATTCTGAATAAATTCGAAATTACCTAGCAGTCTGGTTCTATGAAACCAACTGAAGTTATCTTGCAGCCTAATTCCATGAAACCAACTGAAGTTATCTTGCGAGTAAAAATTTTAGAAGGGAATTTATTTTATTTTATTTATTCTTAAAAATATTCCTACAATTATTCTGAATAAATTCGAAATTGCCTAGCAGTCTGGTTCTATGAAACCAACTGAAGTTATCTTGCAGCCTAATTCCATGAAACCAACTGAAGTTATCTTGCGAGTAAAAATTTTAGAAGGGAATTTATTTTATTTTATTTATTCTTAAAAATATTCCTACAATTATTCTGAATAAATTCGAAATTACCTAGCAGTCTGGTTCTATGAAACCAACTGAAGTTATCTTGCAGCCTAATTCCATGAAACCAACTGAAGTTATCTTGCGAGTTAAAATTTTAGAAGGGAATTTATTTTATTTTATTTATTCTTAAAAATATTCCTACAATTATTCTGAATAAATTCGAAATTGCCTAGCAGTCTGGTTCTATGAAACCAACTGAAGTTATCTTGCAGCCTAATTCCATGAAACCAACTGAAGTTATCTTGCGAGTTAAAATTTTAGAAGGGAATTTATTTTATTTTATTTATTCTTAAAAATATTCCTACAATTATTCTGAATAAATTCGAAATTACCTAGCAGTCTGGTTCTATGAAACCAACTGAAGTTATCTTGCAGCCTAATTCCATGAAACCAACTGAAGTTATCTTGCGAGTTAAAATTTTAGAAGGGAATTTATTTTATTTAATTTATTCTTAAAAATATTCCAACAATTATTCTGAATAAATTCGAAATTACCTAGCAGTCTGGTTCTATGAAACCAACTGAAGTTATCTTGCAGCCTAATTCCATGAAACCAACTGAAGTTATCTTGCGAGTAAAAATTTTAGAAGGGAATTTATTTTATTTAATTTATTCTTAAAAATATTCCAACAATTATTCTGAATAAATTCGAAATTACCTAGCAGTCTGGTTCTATGAAACCAACTGAAGTTATCTTGCAGCCTAATTCCATGAAACCAACTGAAGTTATCTTGCGAGTAAAAATTTTAGAAGGGAATTAATTTTATTTTATTTATTGTTAAAAATATTCCAACAATTAATCTGAATAAATTCGAAATTGCCTAGCGGACGGAATCGACGCAAAAAATTGCCTTGCAAAAAAATGAGCTGGAATTACCTTGAAGAAAGTTATTTTGCAAAAATCGAGCTGAAGTTACCTTGCAGAATCCGAACTGAAGTTATCTTGCAGAAAGTTATCTCGCATTTTTGAGCTGAAGTTATCTTGCAGAAAGTTATCTTACAGATTCGATGATTTTAGAAAAAAAACATCGCTGCAAGATAACTTCTGTGCTAAAAAGTTATCTTGCAGCGATGTTTTTTGATTTTTAGTACTTGCAAGATAACTTCTTTAGTACTTGCAAGATAACTTCTGCTATCTACTCTCGACCCTGTATTTTGGGTGAAGGTATGTTGATTTTGCTATTCTTTAAATATTTTCCAATTAAGTTTTTTTTATGCAATTTTCCCATCTTTTTTATATTCAACTTGAAGAAGGGAAATTCTCTTATAGATGTTCTCTTGAAACATTTCTATCATTTTTGCACATTTTTTCTCTGTTGCTTTATTTTTTGCAATAAAGTTGTTTATGCAATTTTCCCTTCTTGTATTTATTAATAACTACTCTTAAAGAAGGGACAATTGTTTAAAAAAAGAAATTATTGCTAATTAAATTGATATTTTGAATAGAGGTAGGTGAAAAACATAAAAATAATGCGATTATCAAACATTTAAAGAGTGGCAAAATGGTAATCTTCAAAGAGACTTTTTCTTCTATAAGTTGAATTTTATATAAAAGAAGGGAACATTTCATACACAAACTCAATTGTCGAATATTCAAAAGTAAGATATATATATCAATAGTTTTAGATATTCACCCTTCTAAAAGTTGAATTTAAGATAAAAGAATGGAAAATTTCATAACTAATCATTTGTCAGATATTTAAAGTAAGAAAAAATGTACATCCCTTATTTCGGTTGAATATTAAAGAAAGGAATTATGCATAAAACAAATAACTGCAAAATATTGAAAAAAAAAAACAAACGGCACATCTTTTGAGAGATTTTGCCTTCTTTTAGTTTTGAAAGTAAAAAAGAGAAAAAAAAATCCTAATTGCATTTCTTTATGGAAGA
The DNA here is from genome assembly GCF_016801865.2 of Culex pipiens pallens. Classification (NCBI taxonomy): domain Eukaryota; kingdom Metazoa; phylum Arthropoda; class Insecta; order Diptera; family Culicidae; genus Culex; species Culex pipiens. Next base: position 39,517,385 of record NC_068937.1, on the reverse strand, counting down.
GCAAAATATATATACATTCTTCAGGTTGTATTCAAAAAAGGAAGGAAAAGGGAAAATATTATAAAATATTGATGGCAAAACTTACATCTCTTTGTTAGTTGAATTTTAAATAAAAAAAGGAAAAATTTCATACCAAAAATTAGCTGCAAAGTTTTTAAAATGAGAAAAATCTTAAAATTATTTAGACTCTTTCTAAAAAAAATTAAATAAAATTATGGAAAAATACATTTTAAAGTTTTATTTATTATCTGTTTAGAAAATAGGAAAAAAAGCTATACATTATTATACTTTGCAGAAAATAAATACTAATTTAATAAAACAAAAAAAAAATATGCCAAACGTCCATTATGCCAAACGTCCTTGATGGTTTTTGAACGAGTTATGCCAAACGTCCATTATGCCAAACGTCCTTGATGGTTTTTAAACAAGTTATGCCAAACGTCCATTATGCCAAATGTCCATTATGCCAAACGTCCCTGATGTCTTGGACCAATTATGCTAAACGTCCATTATGCCAAACGTCCTTCTTGAAACCCCGTTATGCCAAATGTCCATTATGCCAAATGGGGTACACCCACTTGGAAAACATCAATTTTCCTGTTTTTAAACACTAGCATGCAGCGATGGCATAATCATCATCAAAAGAAAATCTCTAGACGTTCATCAAGAGAAAAAATCCGTAGGGAGCTTGGCTCTCCTCTCTCGCGCACGAAAGATCGGTAAAAAGAATAGAAAAAAATCATCATCTTGATTATTCGGCCGAATATCTTTTTCACTATTACACTTGCAAGTGTAACGTCACCCGTCGAAATATTATCTGTCACATTTTGTAGATGGGCAATGTGTGTAAACAAAGTGAAATAAATATTATAAAGTGGTGCTGACATGGAAATTAACAAAAAATCATCAGCAGATTGATTTTATTGGAGAATTCCGGGAGCGATTTTCTTTTGCGTGATTTGCCTCCTCGATATTTCGTGGGCGAAGAAAGTTCACAAGCGAAATTGATTTTTTTGCGATTATTCCATCCCTGCTAGCATGGCAATATCTCAGCAACTAAGGGTCGTATCAACAAAGTTCAAAAAAGCTAAATATAGAGAATTTTCTCAGCATTCAAAAAAAATTCAAACGTGGGCAAACATGTGCAGTAATTTAAAAAAAATGAAAAATTGCGACTATGTTCAAAAAAGTTACTTGAAAATGGCTATAACTTGAAAACGTTGCACTTTATCAAAATTTCACTAGAGCACTTTTTGATTGCTAATTTGATTTTACATCGAAAAATAAAGTTGAAAAATTTTTGCGTTCAATAATTCGATTTTTTGAAAAAAAAATCAGTATTGATTAAAAAAATCATAACTCGGTCAAAGATTTTTTGCACAACCTGGAAATTTCTAAAAAGTTGGCATTTTATGTATTTAGAATACATAGAAAACATATCTAAAAATGAAAAAAAAGAGTGTTTTTTTTGCAAATCAAGTTTTTGTGACAATAAGTTAAATGAAAACTCATCAAAAAATTTCACCGTTTATCATTTTTTTTCAGTGCAGTCCTACCTACAACTTCGCCGAAGACACCAAATCGATCAAAAAATTTCTTCAAAAGATACAGATTTTTGAATTTTCACAAATCATTTTTGTATGGACAGCTGCCAAATTTGTGTGGAAAATTATTTGGACAAACTAATGATGCAAAATGGCTTCTTTGGGCAAACCGACGGCACCAAAAAAGATTCAACCGGATTAAAAAAACACAAAAAATAAAGAGCAATTCCAGCCCAAAACAGGAATTTCTTAAGTACTTTTTTCTCGACCCTCTCCGATTTCAATAAAACTTTGTAAATATGTTATTGTAGGCATATATAAGCCATTTTTGTGTATATGGAGCCAGTTATACTCGATAATGACATTTGAGACGGGCGAAAGTGTTTTAAATATTTTTGTATTTCGTATTTTAAATATTGCTGTATCTCGAAGCCGTTGTATCGTATCAAAAAGTGGTCAAAGACAAACTTGTAGGAAATTTGACGGGCTTTCCGAAAAATACACAGAAAGAAAAAAACACTCCACTTTTGTGAGATTTTTTGATTTTTAAGTTTAAAAGTCAAATTTGAAGGTGAGCCCACGATTTTATTTTCGTTCAAATTTTTTGTGAAAATAGCCTAAGATGTTACTCACGAAAAATGCAGGATGGAGCAACTCACCTAAAAAAATACAAAAATCATTTACTGAAACTGTTTTTTTTTCAAAAGTGCTCGAAATGTCAAAATTTTCAAAGGCCGAATACGGGAATCGATTCTCCAGACAATTTTACATAAAAGTCTCCATTTTGACCATTGCCCTAAGTCCAATCCTTGTGAAGTTACAGCGGTTTAAAAAAAATGTTGAAAAATAGGTTTTTTGATGGTTTTTGGGAATTTCTATAAGACAGACTTGATTTTTCAGTCTCGAAAATATTTTTACCGGAAAGCTCGTCCAATTTCCCATAAGTTTGTCTTTGAACACATTTCAATTGGATGTATGGGCTTACAGACTATACTACACTGAAAAATATTATGTTTTCAGTTATGAGCAATGTAATTAGCTTATATCTGTAAACCCATATATCCAATTGAAATGTGTTCATAGGCAAACTTATGGGAAATTGGACGAGCTTTCCGGTAAAAATATTTTCGAGACTGAAAAATCAAGTCTGTCTTATAGAAATTCCCAAAAACCATCAAAAAACCTATTTTTCAACATTTTTTTTAAACCGCTGTAACTTCACAAGGATTGGACTTAGGGCAATGGTCAAAATGGAGACTTTTATGTAAAATTGTCTGGAGAATCGATTTCCGTATTCAGCCTTTGAAAATTTTGACGTTTAGAGCACTTTTGAAAAAAAAAACAGTTTCAGTAAATGATTTTTGTGTTTTTTTAGGTGAGTTGCTCCATCCTGCATTTTTCGTGAGTTTCTTAGGCTATTTTCCCAAAAATTTTGAACGAAAAAAAGATCGTGGGCTCACCTTCAAATTTGACTTTTAAACTTAAAAATCAAAAAATCTCACAAAAGTGGAGTGTTTTTTTCTTTCAGTGTATTTTTTTTTCGGAAAGCCCGTCAAATTTCCTACTAGTTTGTCTTTGACCACTTTTTGATACGATACAACGGCTTCGAGATGCAGCAATATTTAAATTACGAAATACAAAAATATTTAAAACACTTTCGCCCGTCTCAAATGTCATTAGCGAGTGTAACTGACTCCATATACACAAAAATGGCTTATTTATTCCTAGGACAACATGTCTAAAAAGTTTCATTGAAATCGGAGAGGGTCGGGTACAACCGATTCCTTATTTGACATGGAATTGCTCTAAAATTAATTAAAAAAAAACGATTTCGTAGAGATCTGCTCAACAATCTCATTGAAATTTGTAACAATTTTTCAAATATTATATAAATGCGACGGGTATTGAGAAGCCTATTAATTTTCAATTCTTAAAACTATCACACTTCATGGAAGCATACAAGTTGTATAACATACGAAATGGCTCAAACAAAATCTAATTTTGATGTGGCCTCCAAATCGCTAACCTAAACTGCATCTATTTATTTAACCTAGTATAATCAAGATAAATTATCCCAACTCCCATCAACCTCCTTCTCCGAGCAGAGTCTGAGTCGGCACATGACGCAAAGTGTTTGTTAAGGTTTCCACTTCACTATTTTTGGAAGTCCCCCTCCGAAAACAACAACAAACACAAAGTATCACCATTCCAATCCGGGACATGGCGCGACTACCGCTGTGATTTCTTCACCAGCATCAAAGCTGGGGTTTGCTCTTGCCCTAATGAATGGCCTTTTCAGAGAACCCGCACTTTGAAGCACACACACACACACGCCAGGCAAAAGGTGAATCAATCAAACCCGGTGGTCATTCGTCGTTGAAGTCTCGAATCCTGCCGAGGAAACCTAATTTTAATTAAAAATATTTAAGCTTCGTCGCCACGTCAACCTGTTGAAAATCGTGCCCCGCGTGTCAGAACCCGCGTTTTTCTTTCGAAACCACCTCGTCAAGGGCGATGATGAGCAAACAACATCACTAACATGAGAAGGATGGTTGCAACTTCAAAGTGGCGAAAAATGTTCAGAAGTCGAAACAAAAATATCTAAACTTGTTTTTTTTTCGTGTGTCACTAAACGATTTCTTAAATAAGGTCATTTATAAGAGGGAATGGTTTCCAGACGGCATTTAATTAGCAGAATGTGTCATTCGACACGCCTCTTACTATGCTAACTAGATCTGACATTAGAACGCGAAACACCTGTAAGAATTGGTGAATCTTTTCGATATATTTGAAAACATGTTTTTTGCAGTTATTTGTATAGTTTTGTATGGTTTAAGCGGTTACATACACGTAATCACCAAATTTCATGTTTCAGAAAATTCACTAAATTCACTAAAAAGATGATTTTCAATCACTTCAGAAACTTTGATGAAGATATTTCGTGACTGATCTGACTAAGAGACGATTTAAGTTCGTAATTTTTCCATGCACAAAGCGAACTGTCAAACTTTGTGAACGTTTTTGAGTAGAGTTGATTTTCGGGTGCCAGGATATCTCGAGATGGGATGAAACAAATTGGTTGAAATTTTGGGTGAAGACTCTTAAGATATATCCCGTGTGCATGACGAAGTCCGATTTTGAAATTTTTTATATGAAAAACATAAAAAAATATTGTTATCGTTTTTTTTTAACTAGGTTTTGAAAATCGGCCTTTGTCATGCACACGGGACGAGTCTTCCCCAAAATTTTCAGCCAATTTGGTCGTAAAAGTGTTGAGATATTGTGTGTCACCAAATTGCGGCCCGCGGGAAGCATGCGGCCCACCGAGGTCTTATATGCGGCCCGCGAGCTGGTTTTAAAAATATGGCATCCGGCTCACACAGTAAATAAAGTACACAGCAAAAAAATCGATGGTAAAATCGCATGCAAAAGCATGCACATCGCCTTCGTCAAAATAAACACTTAATATTACACACTGCATGTACAATTTTTGCAAACACAAAAAAAAAGTTGCAACCGACGGGATTCAAACTCAGCACCAACAGTGGGAACTGGCGCCTTAGACCACTCGGCCGTCAGACCGATAAAAAGTAGGAAGGATAAACGCATTTATCAGCTTGACATTTCGGTCAAGTAGGTTTCCCATACTGATGGGCTACATATTTCAGTGTGTAAAATCACATAAAATTGCATAAAATAATGCAATATTTATTTTACACTTAGGCCTTTTACACGCAACTGGATTACTACTTTTTTAGGGTTTTATCCCTTATCCCCGAATCCCACTTTCCCGAATCCCATATCCCCGAAAATCATTTCCCCGAAAATTCCACATCCCCGAAAATCATTTCCCCGAAAGTGCCACTTCCCCGAAAATCATTTTCCCGAAAATTCCACATCCCCGAAAATCATTTTCCCGAAAATTCCACATCCCCGAAAATCATTTTCCCGAAAATTCCATATCCCCGAATGTCATTTACCTGAATGGCCATTTTACCGAACTGCCGTTTTCCCGAATTTACATATACCCGAATGGTTACTTCACCAAAATATCAATTTTTCCGAATGATGACCTAGGGGAAATATACCCATTTTAATCACACTAAGCCGTTCGACCAATTCTCATCACTTTTGCCGTTTCTGCTATTAAATCAACATTTTCAAATGTTTCAACAATGGAGAGTTGCTTGCTCACTTTTATTTGAGCTATTTATTACTTTGGAACAGTCAAAAACACTTTATATAATCTGTAATTCATGATCAAAGTGCTGATAGGCCGATAATAGAAATAGGCTGAGAAAGGGTATAGTTCCCCTACATATAAACTAAATTGTTATTTAGGGATTTTTTTATAAAAGTATGACGTTAATATTAAATTCTCCTACGTGTTTTGTAAGATTAAAAAAAACAAATTACCGTAGAAGGCCATTAATAAACCACGCGGACACTTCAAGAGTGCGGGGTATTGAGATTTTTTTTTGTAGCGGCCATTTTCAGCAAAGGACAATTTTCCAAAACGGTATCTACGTGGTAAGGATAGAACAGCAACGATAGCTTCATGCGACGACTCGATGCGCAGGATTCAGTTTGTTCTAGATTTTGTTTAACTGAACTAATTTGTCTTTATCAATTTTGGCTAGATGAAGGCTTTGAACAATTATTTTTTATTTTTTTACGTCCAATTCGAGTTCTGCGACCAACACTTTTAATCAAATCTAAATAGTTAATTATTGAATTACAAAAAGCATTTTTTGAATATTTCATCACCGCCATTTTAGATTTAAAATAACTAAATCACTTTAAAGTAGTTTAGGGGCTATACTTAAGCTCGACAGCTGATTTTGGTTGCCAAGGTCCCGAGTAACAATTACAAATTTTTGCGGTAGTCGGGCCTGAACGTGTGTCAAACACGTTCTGACCTGAAATCCCTTTGGCCAGTTGTCGCACTTACATCAATTTGAATATTCAAAATTCAAGTGAAGCTCGGAATTTTTTGAAGGTTCAATAGAATAATCAACGTTCGTTTGTATTGCGTGTACGTACACAAAAATTAAGTGAGGTTCAATTTTGTCAGCCAGCAAAATCAAATGGTGCACTAGTGTGCGTACGCGAAACGTCATAAAGCCAAAAAGTATTGAAAATAGAGCGAGCACTCGGAGCAAATTTTAACTATTCCCTGACTGACGGACGGGGCCGACAACGGCCCGAAATCCGTCCGACGGCTCGACAAAACGGCCCGAATTCCGACGGTTTGTCCGACGGAATTCGGGCCCTTTTCGTGCGTATATGCAACACTTTGTCCGACGATCGTCGAAATCGACGTTTGAGAAAATCGACGTTGACGGGCCGTTGTCGGGCCGTTTTCGGGCGACTTTGTTATTTAGATTGTCCTGCCATTATCTGACGTAAATTTTTCACAAATTTTGATTTTGTTATGAAAACAATAGTTTTTTTTTAATTTGAAAACGGTTTATTTTTATTATACCAATTGTGATTGCGTTTAATTAAAAGTCATTTCAATCGATGCACTGGTTTCTTGGTGATTTCTTCGTAAACATGGTGAAGTTGTATTTGAAGTCTGAAAAATTAAATTGAGAAAAAGTTAGAGACAGAAAGATATTTGTTTTGAAATGAACTAACCCAGTGTTTCGGATGGTCCGTTGTTGTTCGTTGATGGCCACTCAGATTCTGCGGATCTTCGTTCGTCATTGTAGATATTTTCACCAGATCTTCCCAGCTTTGTGAATTCCATTTGCTGGGAAAACTTCATTGCTGTTCTATTAATTACCAAATATCACTGAATATTGCACTAAATTTGAAAAAAAGTTATGAATATTTCTAGAGAAAAAACTTTTTAAAGGACTTGAAAAAAAACTGTACTGTCATCAAATTGCATAGCCTACTCTTTCAAACACAAATTGCGGATGTCGCCTCTGACATTCGATCAAAACGCTCGACAATCGCACGAAAATGGCAGGACAAGATCGATTTCGAGTAGATAACGCTTCGAATCGCACGACCGCGGGACCCGAGCCTAACAGGGTTTTTATGGTACCAACCAGAGGTACAACCGTAACGCCTTTGATGAGGCGTTACTGTTTTCAGGCGTTATGAAAATAAATGGTGCAAAAAAAAATCATCACAGCAAGCTCCCAGATTTTTTTCTACTGACAGTTGAATTAAATAAATAAACAAAACTAAATAGTTTCGTTTCTTGGCTGAGAACCATGTTTCCTGCTGCATTATATCTAATTTCCAAAAAGAAAAACCATTTTTGGTGAGTATTTGCAGTTCTTTCGATTTCTGTTTTTCCAGTTAAAAAAAAAATGAAAAAAAAAACATTTATTTTTACAGCCCCAAGAGCTCTTAGAAACTTTTCCTTCGCCAAAGAATCCGTTGTACCGACGAAATGTGATTCTTTTATATAGTGCTGGTTCTGAGAAAACTGGCCAATCTTGTTGTTGTCAGACGTGCTGGATAGGATGTCTGGAGTAGTCGATACTATTCTTGGGAATTGAAAAATTCAAGATTGACAAAATAATCGATGGCAACCATAAAAATACGAAAAGTAAGTCTATTCAACTACGGATTTTTTTTTTAAATATGTAATAAAGTCATTGTGGCCAAATCATGAACCTTCTTTTTATTTTTTGAAAATATTTGACTGGATATCCAATGTAAATGCAGCGAAGTGTAAAGCTACCGGCGGAATGCAGCGAGTCCTCTTGACCGACATCATGTTGGCTTATCACTGGAAAGCGCTTCACGGAATTACGATTAGCTCAAGGCGTTCACTACAATGTTTGTCCCGGTTAACCTAGGCCAAGAGATCGATCGTATCGTTAGCTTGTCCGATCGGCGGTTTTGGACTACCGTTAAACTTTTGTTCAGTCCAGCAAATACACAAACATATCATAAAAGGTGACTTGCAGTCAAGCTGTAGCTAGGCTCAGTTCAAGTCACTGCCTAGCCGTTGCCCACAATCACCTAACAAAAAGGTATATGGCGTATCTCTGTCCAATGCTAGGAAAAATCTCAGCGAACAGAACGGGACCATCCATAAACCATGTGGACACTTTTTTGAAATCTCATATCCCTCCCTACCCCCCTCGTGGACAATTTCCATACAAAGCAAATCTTTTTTGTATGGAGCGTGGACAATCGCTGACCCCCCCCCCCCCCCCCCAAACGTACCAACGTTTGTCTCAAGAAGGATTGGCATGCCGACGTCCAATTGCATCTTTTCTATTAGATACCAAGTAATATCACAGCTAATTCTGTTTGGGCAAACAGATCAAATTAAAGACCGACTTCATTTTAACTTTGGTGTCCACATTCAGTCAGAAAATTTCTGGATAGATTAATCATCATCTTTTAAGCAAACAAGAGCTAAAATATAAATAAGAAGAACGGTTAGTTTGCATAATTTGTTTAATTTTATGGACGAAACTTTTCCATTTGACAGTTGAATTTTTCTAAACAGGTGAAAATGTTTGACAGCTGCAAATGTCACCAACAACGTAACGCCTCAGCATCCATTGAACAGAAATTTGTCACGCCTGACTGCTGAGATTATGCTGAAGGGCTGTGTACCAGTGTACCGCGTTACGGTACCATAAATAAATTGCCAGTGTTCCCTCTCATTTCCCTACTCTCTGATAAAGCTCTATTGTGGACATGATACTTTATTGATCGCTACTTCCCCGAACCCGGTCAGGTGGGTATGGTCGTTGTCCAGAACCGCGCGCGGTTCTGGGCAACGGCCATACCCGCCTGACCGGGTTCGGGGAAGTGGCGTTCGGGGAAATGGCCGTTCGGGATTATGGTCATTCGGGAAAATGATTTTCAGGGATGTGGAAAATTAGGGGAAGTGGCCATTCGGGAAAATGGTTTTTAGGGGAAGTCGCCATTCGGGGATGTAGCCGTTCGGGGAAATGATTTTCGGGTAAATGACATTTCGGGAAAGTGTCTTTTCGGTGATGTGGCATTCGGGGAAATGTCTCTTCGGGAATGTGGGTTTCGGGGAAATGTCATAGATTCTTTTTTAGCTGTGTAGTAATCCAGCTGCGTGTAAAAGGCTTGGGTGTAAAATAAATTTTGCATTATTTTATGAAATTCTGTGTAATATTACACCCTGAAATATGTAGCCCATCAGTATGGAAAACCTACTTGACCGAAATGTCAAGCTCAAATATACGTTTATCCTTTCCATTTTTCATCGGTCTGATGGCCGAGCGGGCTTAGGCGCCAGTCCTTACTATAGGTGCTGGGTTTGAGTCCAGTTGGTTGCAACTTTTTTTTTTGTGTTTATAAAAATTGTGCATGCAGCGTGTAATATTAAGTGTCTTTTTTGACGAAGGTGATGTGTATGCTTTTGCATGCGATTTTACCATCGGAGTTTTTGCTGTGCACTAAGTAGTCTTCATGTCAAGTTTACAAATAAAATAATAAACAAGTTTTCTTTGTAAAACGATTGAAGTACTCGAAATTAAATTAACGAAAAATAACTTTTATTTAATTTTCAAACTTAGATTCTGAATATGGTTTTTTTCAAGAAAGTCTTTTTTTATTTGAAAATGCCGAAAAAGCCGCTAATTAAAAAAAAAAATCTTTCATAGCTCTAACCAGTGATGGCCTATCTACAATCACTTAACTTAGAAAATTTCACTTAGCTTAGGAGTTTGAATCAATGGAAATGAACCTGATCTTCTACAATGAAAAGGAATAAAATTAGAAACTTGACGTATGGTTTGGAAAATTTCAAAATCTACGGTAAGTTGACGTTTCCATATCAAAGGTAAACAAACAACTGCATAGCAACGTATATCAGCCCAGCAAATTTTCTAAGTTGATTGTGGATGACGGCCGTAAGTTGTGTACATTTTCTAAGTTTTACTTTACTTAACTATTCTAAGCTAAGTGATTGTAGATAGGCCATGAACTTAACCCAATGCCCATTGGGCAACAAAAAAAAAATAGCTCTAACCATCAAGTTGGGCTCTGTGTGGATCTTCCTAAAAAAACGAAATCAAAATCAAATACAGTCCAGACTCGATTATCCGAAGTTTCGGTTATCCGAAGTTTTATTATCCGAAGGTTTGTATGGGACTTCGAATAATCGAATCACGAACAAAATATTTTTTTTTCGTTTTTTTCTTTTTCTTGTTTTAAAAATCGAATTCGAGTCCTGCGACCCAATTTTAGTTAAATTTGAATAGTTGATTGCATATTAAATAATAAAATGCATTTTATCAATATTTTGTCACCGCCATATTGGCCGCCATCTTGGATTAACATTCCAACGCCCAAGGCTCCAAAAAAGTTGGAACGGTAACTTCAACTCAATGTTTCTCGGGCCTAACTCAACCAATTAAGATGATTCTTCTTTCAGTGATTTGTTAGGATGTCTAGATGATTCTAGAACTTTGCATAACTTAATTTGATCAAATCTGTAATTTTTGCGATCAAAAACATCGTTCCATCTTTTTTTTTCGCGTTTGAAAAAATTGCTGAAAATTCCGCGGAGGCAGTCTTTTTAAAAAAGGTGGAACGATGTTTTCGGTTGCAGAAATTACAGATCTACACATCCTAACAAATCACTGGAAAGAAGAATCATCTTGATGGGTTGAGTAAGGTCCGAGAACCAGCGAGTTGAAGTTACCGTTCCACCTTTTTTGGGAGGCTTGGGCGTCCGTGTAAGTTGGATATGCGTTGGGCGTTCCAGCGTTAAAAAAATGTAAATCACTTAAGCGTAGTTTAGGGGTCATACTTAAGCTCAACAAATCAAAAATAAGGCAGCGAAATTTTTTTTTCGTGATTCGATTATCCGAAGTGAATTTTTTTCGAGGCCCTCGGATAATTGAGTCTGGACTGTACATCAAATCATGGCCAAGATTGAGCTCCTAATTTTATTTAAACAATAATAAGCATATTGGTTGCTTATTCGCTAAACTAAAAATAAAAAGACGTATTAAAGATTTTATAATACAATCATTTTTCTTCTTTTACCAGGCACGATGCATAAATTATATTCATGTTTAGTATAATCTTAGCGCCAAAATCAATTTGTCTCAAAAAAGGACGAAATCAAGGTTTTTTTTTATTTTTTTTTTGTCAAATTTCCATTTGTAAAATATAATTGCCACTAAGAGATGCAACTAACTTTGTTATTTTCCGTTTTTTTTTAATAAATATGCTTAAAAAGCTTAAAATAATTTAAATGAATTTCATATTCATAATCCGTCTATTAACCAATTTAAAATTAGGTGTATTTTTTCAATAAAATTTACCCTAAAACAACAAACAATTTTCAAACATACTATTTGTTTTATTTAAATTAAGACATGGATGATTTGGAAATATTCCTCTGGAGTGGTCCATAAATTCAGATGGAGGACATTTTTTCTATTATTTCCTATTATCTCCGTACACTGAAAAAAATAGTACCAAATTCCTTTATTCTAGGAATTTTGCCTCTTTTCCTTATTTAGTAATCGGTTTTTTTTTGGATTTCTTAATAAGGAAAGGAGCTAAAATTCCTAGAATTTAGGAATTGGGTACTTTTATTATTTTTCAGTGTATACGAAATGTTTTTGTTTTGTGACATGACGCTTGACATAATAGCTCTAATAAATATAGATTCAATAAAAACTAAATTAGATTCAAATTTAATTTCAAAATGAAATGTTATTTTATTGAAATTTCATGATTGTTCTTGTAATAAAAAGAAAAAAAAACTGTTTACAAAACGTAGAACTTATTGATCCCAAATTCGTTTAGTTATCGGTTCATAAAACATCTGATCACTTATCCAATTTCTGTTATTGTTCAAAAATTGAACACACAAGAATATTTTCAATAATTTTTCAGAAGCAATAAATTTTATGATTCACTGCTTGCTTGGTAAAATACATCAGGAATATTTATATACTGAAATAGAAGTTTGTGCAACATGTTGCAAAAAGAAGATTTTTTTTAAGCAAGTGTCGTACATTTATCCAACGAGGTGGATAAATACGGCGAGTGCTGAAAAATCAAGTTTTGCAAAGAGTTCCGAACACATTATTTGCAATTCCAAAAAAAAAAACTCTTTGAATGAAATTATAAGTCAAATGTTTATCGTCCAAATAAAAATAAAATGAAAAGTATTCGTTTCAAACAAGTGCTGAAAAATTTAATTTTTCAGCATCCATTTGAGTGCTGAAAAGTAGAACTATTCAGCATTTATTTTGAAAAGTGTTGCTATTCGATTCTGTTATTTTTGGTACAGAAAAAAGGCTTTGTCGTCGTTCAAGATTGACAGGAAAAGTAAGTTGTTTCACGACGGAATTGCAAAATAGTACTTTTTTAGCCCTTCAATAATGATTAATAATATCTATCAAACATGTTTAACGAAAATCTCCTCTTTTGAAAAAATAAAAAAAACTATCTTGATTTCAAAGCTAAAACAAAAATTTATCCATATGTTTTAAATTCAAGACCAAAATTTGAAAATGTTACTTTTAAACTTAATTTTAAAAGAAAACATAGTAAAAACTAGCAAAATGTTTCAAGCTATTTCAAAACTTCAATCCAAATAGGTTTGCACAACTTAAACAAAATATGTAAAAAAGAAAAAAAAATTATAAGTTTACATAAAAAAGAATATGATTTTTGTGTTGTATATTTTTCATTATATGATTTATTTTTCAATTGGACAATTAATTATTACATTTAAAAATCAAATTGAAAGACAAATTTGAACTTTCAAACTGCTCAAATTCTACAAATTAAGGAATTTTAAATTATATTTTCATATGCGGCCCGCAAACCTAAAGCAAATGGCTAAAATGGCCCGCGGGATTGGGCTGGCTGAGGAGCACTGACTTACTTCTTATTTAGAAATTGGATTTTTTGGATTACTTATTAAGAAGCGGAGGCAAAACTTCTTGAATTTGGGAATTTGGTACTTTTTTGTTTATTTCAGTGTATATCTCGGCAATGATACAACCAAATGTCTTCAAATTTGTTTTGTTAATAGTTGAGAATGTATACATTAATGCCCAGCAAAAAGATGAAAAAAATGTTTAAATTTGTGCTCATAACAAGCACTGATATTGTCACGATTTATTTAGTTTCTGTCGAGGATTTCAAAATGTAAGAGACATCTTTAGTCATTCTTAAAATTGAGAATTTGTGTAGCGTTATTTTATATAAGCTTAAGAGAAATCTCCAGTCCAGCCGATGGGTTTCTTAAGGAATGCTTTCAAAATAAATATTTAAAGAATTTTTAATAAATTTATATGAGATTTTCAGTTTCAGAGCAAAACAACCAACTTTCATCTATACCTTGACCAAAGCAATATAACAGCAAACTCTTGAAACTGATTCCTGGAATATCAAACCTTATTCCGAGAAGGAGCCGGTGTGCCGCGGAAATTATCCTAGTTAAAATTGATTCGAAATTTATTAGCTTCTACACCCACCTCCACAGACTTGTTGCGTCTCCAGTGATGATTTGAGCTCGCGCGTTCTAAATTTAATTTCCATAATGGAATCTAGAATCTATTCGCGAAATTAATCGTTTGCTTTTCGTTCACTTTGCGAGCCAAGCTGGAGAGGTCGTAAAAATGTTTTGGACCTGTCTTCTGTTGGCTCTTTTTAAGGTGGCAGCAATTGTTGAGAATTCCGTTTGATGTCGGGCTAGGATGGTGAAGGTGTTGATTTTTCTTTTGATGTTTCGAGCAACAAGGGACGGGACAGCTCTTTTTCGAAGAAAATGATTGTCCCACAGTTATTAACCCTTTGAAAGACGAAAATTTTTTGAAGTGAAGAAGTGAAGAAGTTAAGAAGTGAAGAAGTGAAGAAGTGACCAATGACCAATGACCAATGACCAATGACTAGGCTTAGTGATTTTTCACGCTCAAAAAATGCAAATTTCACGGAGACCTCAATTTCAAAACACCAAATTTCACGCAAATTTCGTGGAACGTGAAATTTTTTAAAATAACTCTGAAAATCTTACATTTAAATCACAGAAACAACTTTTATGCTTTTTTTTACTCTGAAAATCTTATATTTAAATCACAGAAACAATTAAATTATATATTATTCTTCTATAAATTGAAAAAAAGAACCTTATTTTGAACGTGACACAAAAAAAATCTCATAATTTTCAAAAAAGTGTGCACCTGCTATATATCTTTGAAACAAAATGTAAGGCATGCGTTTTCTCATTTACTGAACTGCTTTTTTAATATTCGACTAATAAAGCTAAAAAGTTTTCGCTGATTTGCTTCTGTTTTATCATTTTTTTTTAATTTCATATCAAAGCAAGATTGAACAAACTTGTTTAACCAAAATGACTAAAATAATTTGAATTTTCTGCGACATTTAGCCCATCAAAAATAATGTTTACAGTTTTCATCTAACTTATCAAAAACTTAATTTAAAATCAATAGGCAAAAATAATATAATTTGAAATGAAATCCAAATTTTCAATTCAAAATGAGAACAAAAAACAAAAAAAAGGACTATTTTTCAACTTTTACGGGAATCATCCACCCAAACATTCAAATATTGTTAAAATTAAACAGGACTCAGAAAAATATCTGAAATGTTTCAAAAGGTGATTTTAAAGATAAAAAATACTCTTCATTTTATTTGAATAAATCAAAGCTGTATTATTTATTCTACTCAAACAATACATTTCAAATAAAAAAGCAGCAAAATGTTTGAATATATTACTAAATTTAGTTAGTTTCTAAAAAACTGAACAATTCTTCGACTGGTTCATTTCTAGAGTATTAAATAGGTCCTATAAATATATGAAGTAAAATATTGGTACAATAGCTTATTAGATCTTTTAAAAAAAAACTTTAGATTTCAAGCTATTCAATTGAAAACTAATAATATTTACTTAAATAGTCTGTGTGGATCAACTATTTATTATTTTGTTATTTAAAGTAATGATTTGAGAAAATTGATAAATTTGACGAGGCCGTCTATGAAATTGTCAAAAATCACTAACTCTATATTATTAATTGAACCAGGGTGTTCACTCGCTTAACTTTACAGTAATTCATAATATTATTTTTATTCCTATTTGAGTTTGATAAATTATTTTGAGAAATATCGTTACAGTTTCACACAAACTTGTAATTTCACGGGATTTCGCGGAAAAAGCCAAATTTCGCGGATTTCACGCTTTCCGCGAAATCGTGAAATTTCACTTACCCTACCAATGACCTATGTTTGTTATCTTTATTTTTCAGAATTTTAATTATTATTAAGTTTCATCATGTTTTGTGCTTTCTTTACTATTTTTATTTTAAATAGTTACTTTGCATGTTTATTTACTCTTCTCAATTATTTCTTTCCGGGAACTTCTGGGTTCCCATCAAATCAAAGCATTTTTGGCTACCAACTTTACCCCGAAAGAGCCCTAAAATTCGACACTTAAGGTGATACTCATCTTTATAGGTCATTAGAAGCCTTCACTTTGTTGTTGTCGTTACGATTAACTTTTCCAGCAAGTCGAGAACCCTTTCTTCGTTTGTTCTGTCTCATTTTTCCCCACTTCTTCTCGTCAGAACTCTTTCAACTCCGGTGGTGGTGATTATTTATCTTGCCCAACCTGGCGTGTTGGTTTGCTTATCACTTTCGGTTTTATCTTTTCCTCGCTCATTTTCGGGGCAAGCATCTTCATTTTAACATTTTTTTGTGAAGCGTTTTTTTTGTTGTTTTGTTTGAATCGAGGGAATGGAAATAATTGCTCCCGAGATAAGATTTTTGTTCGGCTTGTTGCTTCTAATCAAGGTGTGCTGCGGGAGTAAAAGGAAGGGTGCTCGTTATTTTATTATTAATGTTTTTCGGCGATTCTGACGGGCTTCGGGACACGAGACCGAATCCTTTGATATCGAACGGGGTTTCTATTGAAAAATGTGGGTGCTAAAGCTGGGCAAAGGATAATTAAAATGGTTTAACGGGTTTTCTTAAGCGAAAACTGAGCTTTCCATTCCATGTTTACTTGAAAATTTGAGGATAAAACAAAATCCAATGTGATCCAATTTTGCGTCATTGGTTCACCCATACAAGTCTCCATACAATTTTGGCTGCTGTTCAAACAAAAATGGTATGTAAATATTCAAACAGCTGTAACTTTTGAGTGAATTTTCTGATCAATTTGTTGTCTTCGGCAAAGTTGTAGGTATTGTTGAGGACTATTGAGAAAAAAATTGGTACACGGAAAAAAAATTGCAGATTTTTTTATCAACTTTTTTTTCACTAAGACTCATTTTTTTGATTTTTGAGATTTTTTGATATGTTTTAGGAGATAAAAATCCGCAACTTTTAAGGCATAGAGAAACATGGTAAAAAAACCTGCCGCCGAGTTATGAATTTTTGAAAAAAATAGTGATTTTTGGAAAAAATATAAGTTTCATGCAAAAACAAGTTTGACATTATTTTTTAACGCAAAATTGAATTTGCAATCGAAAAGTACTTTACAGATTTTTTGATAAAGGGCTCCGTTTTCAAGATATAGCCAGTGAAAGTTTGATTTTAGCGAAAAAATCGAGTTTTTCAATTTTTAAAAATAGTGACCATGAGTGCCGTTTCCAAAAATATTTTTTTTGAAAAGTTCAGAAAATTTGCCATAAAATTGTCTAAAAGACAATGAAGATTGAGCCTCGGGTTGCTGAGATAGAGCCGCTTTAAGAAAAAGGAACACGAAAAAGTTTTCTAAATGAAACCAAAATATCCCACCATTTTCTAATGACGATATCTCACAAACTAATGGTCCGATTATCAATTTTAATACATGAAACATTCGTAAAATTTTCCGATCTTTTTGATTTTTTTTTGTTGAAAATTTTGAAATCAAGACTAACATGTTAAAAGGTCCAAACATTGAATTTACGCCCATTTAAAATGCTAGTCTTGATTTAAAAAAATTCAAAATATTTTTTTTCAAAAAGATCGCAAAATTTCACGAATTTTTCATGTATTAACATTCAGAATCGGACCATTATTTGCTGGGATATGGTCATTAGAAAATGGTGGGTTGTTTTGGTGAGATTTCAATTTTCGTGTTTCTTTTTCTTAAAGCGGGTCTCTCTCAGCAACCAGAGGTCCAATCTTTAATGTCTCTTAGAGAATTTTATAGCAAATTTTCTGAACTTTAAAAAAAAAAAAATTTTTAGAAATGTTTACTCATGGTCACTATTTTTAAAAATTGAAAAGCTGTTTGAATATATACATACCATTTTTGTATGGACAGCAGCCAAAATTGTATGGAGACTTGTATGGATGAACCAATCACACAAAATAGTTTATTTGGTCATAGGGAAGGCCCCCACAAAGTTTGAGCCAAATAAAAAAATACAAATAAAATCCATTTCCGGTTTTGGTAGATAATTGCTCATGTATTCTAAAAAAAAGTTCAATACATTCGATTAACTTATCCGTTTTTTTTTTCAATTGCTGATCGATCGATCAAATTTGCTTAAATTTTATTGGTAAAATTTTGTTTTACCTTTTATTTTTTCAAATCACTTTGGAAATAGGCTAGGTTTTTGAGGCTTATGATGATGGAAAGAAGAACTCTTGAAATTTTAGAAAATTGTATAATCATGGTATCATTCTATAGTAGAAAAAAAAATAAAAACAGCAAAAATTTTAAAAATTGGCAGCAATTAAAAATACCTAAAAGGAAATAAGAAGAAAAGAAAAACATAAAACAAGAGACGAAAAGTTTTTCGTAATAGTTGCTCAAAACGACCTCCTTAACACGGAAAAAATATTAAAATATCAAAATAAAAATTTGGCTTTAGGGAGTAAAAAATGCTGGAATTCAACAGAGTTCAAAAATAACTATTCTCGTAGAAAAATATTCAAAAACAAATACAAAATGTTCCAACCAGTGTTGCCAGCCTACCCTATCCAAACATCCTTCATCAATAGTACCCCCGCAACTGACAGCCCGCAATAAGTGATTTATTTCCCTCCTGATCACACGATCTGCGCCGCAATGGAAGTAAATAAATAAATAAATTTGCATTAACACTCGCGAGCAAGCAAGCACACGCAAAAGTATTCTAGCCCACAATCGCGCGCTAATTTATTACCTATTTTTTGACGTGTCACATCCACTTTAAGGATCTCTGGATGTGCAGTGTGCTGCACCACGCCGGGTGCCATAAATTTACCCGCTACGGAATGGCGGAAAATCGTGCAGTTTGATAAAGGTGGCTCAGTGGGTCGCTAATTGCTTAACTAACTGTGACTGTGACAGGAGATTACTATCGGGGCTGCCAGTTTTCAGCGCGCGCCACGCTCACAGGATTAGTTTGATTTAGTTGCAAAGCTGACGGGCACCCGAGCCATAATGCTATAATATGGACTTGAGTTTGTGTTCCCACGTAGTAAAATTCATTAGTCAAGAACAAAGCTTGAAATGACTGGGACCAGAGAACCTGGAGCTTATTAGAGAACGGCCATCTCAAACCAAAAGTACCAATCGAAGCACGAGATCTGTCAAACGGAGGTGCCAATCGAGCAAAACCGATTGTCTTTTGCTCGATTGGTACCTTTGTTTGACAGTTCTCGTGCTGCGATTGGTACTTTTGGTTTGAGATGGCCGTTCTCTAATAAGCTGGGAATTCTACAACAAAGTAGTCCCCGAGCAAACCCCATTATAGCAACTTGACAGCTGCGGCGCAGCCGCCGCCTCCATTATGGCACGCACAAAGTTGTCCGTTTCGTAACGCGCTTTCACGGCGGCGAAGAGACGGCTTCCCTTCAGAGTAATCCTAACCTCAAAGCGTTTCCCGACCGATGGCCGCAGGGTGCATGACCGTAACAAATCATCGTGCCAATGAGATTTTCGAAAAGTGATGCCTTTCGAAAGGCAAACTCCGCGAGGAAGAGAGACAGGGAGCTTGTTTACTTGTTTGCCCTGGCATCTTCTCATTCCTTGCCACGAAAGTGGGATCCGGTCGGCCGGAATGAGAAACGTGTTAATACATTAATTTGGCTAATTAATTTCATATTTCTTGGCCGAGTGCGCCCTCGAGGGGCCCACTTCGCACTTCTGGCCCGGCCAAGTGGCGATTGAGAATGGCTCCTCAAGTGGTTTGATTGCTGGCAGCACTGGAAAGTCAAGATTAACTCAAAATCGATTCAATTAAGTTTAGCGTGCCAACCCAATTTTAACGTTTTCAAACTATTTGACGTAACCTCAAAAAAGATTAAATGCATGACATACAAACTAAACGTCAAACTCAACTCCCGTGTCAACACTGTCAAACTTTTTCGTCTTCAGGGGTCAAACTTTTGAAGAAAAGGGCCCAACCACTTTATGTTGAGTTCAACAACAACAACAACAGAAAAAAGCAGCCGCGTCGATTCGTCTGAATGAAGTTGAAACTGGAATAACTTCACGTTCTTCTGGCTGCGAGTGTGATGCTGTAGAGCTTCTATCGTTACCGGAGGAGGAGGAGGAGTAATCGTTTTGTTGACGTTTCTGCGTCGCTTTATCTTGCGTCTGACACACACGCGTCTCGCGTTGCCCTTTGGACGAAAAATTAAACTTTGATTTTCTGGGGTTGAAGGATCTGTTTTGGGCTGACAAGTTTCTTAAAATTTTAAGAGGTTAAAGATTTAAATCTGTTTTGAATCCTCTAAAAGCGAGCGAGTGAGCCTGTTAGTGAGTATGTCAGTGAGTGAGTAAGGGAATGAACGAAGAGTGAATCGGTGAGTAAATGATCAATAGAGGAGAAAAGCAACCCGCGACAAAAATTTGAGGCTAGAAATTTTGACAGGTAAGATTTTCATAAAATATTCGCCTCCTTTTCTCTCCCATAGAAAACTGGGGACAATGTAGCTGTCAAACTAGGCCAAAATGTTAAAGTTTGATTTGTGAGTCTACGAGTGAGTTATCCAAATTGTGAGTTTTTTTTCAACAAGTGAATCAGTGAGTGAGAAGGCTGGTGAGTTAGAGTACTTTTGATTTGAGTTGGCTATTCACTCATAGGTTCTCCGGAGCGAGTTGGTGAGTTAGTCGAGTGAGAAAGTTAGTGAGTTGGTGAGTGAGCGACTCCACGAGTAAGGTCGAGTGAATGAGTTATATGAGCGTGTGGGTTATTTAGTCTATGTGGAGTGAACTATTGAGTCAGTGAGCAACAAATTGAAAAAAAAAACGTCAGAAATAGTTTAAAAATGTTTAAAATTCATTTTTATATGTTTTTGAATTGTAACTCAATCTATTCGCTATCTCACTCACACACTGAATAACTTGCACATTTTAGAAATTTCAAAAGAGATTAGAGAAGGCACTCCAATCTGTCAAAAGGTCTCATGACTCATAGGTTGTTTTGAAAATTTACTCTAAAATTGTGATGGATGTGTATAATTTCAAACAAGTTATTGAAGTCGTTCACCAGTGTCATTATATCTATTTAAAAATCTCTATTCCACATTAGCTCACCTACTTACTGACTCACTCACTTACTCACTCACTTACTCACTCCTTCACTCCTTAACTGTCTGATTCGCACATTCAACTACTCTTTTACTCACTATTTCAATCTCTCATTCACTCGTTCACTTAGAAACTCACTCATTTACTCACTCACTCACTCACAAATTACTCACTTACTCCTTCATTGACTTCTTTTTTGACTCCTTCTCTGACTCATTGCTTCACTTTCTCTTTCACTCTCTCCTTCACTCACTCACTCATTCACTCACTCACCGACCGAAAACAGAAACATTTCCCCTTCTTTTCAACCTCGTTGCTTGACTTTTTAAACACTCTCTCACACGTTCCACCACCGTCTTCGCCGTATTTTCGGGGGCCCTTTTGGGCCAAACCTATTGACTCTCTATAGGCTTATCCAAATTTACCACACTTTTGTTATAGAGTTATTTACGTGCGCATGTATTGCGTGCACGTACACGAAAAAAAGTGAGGTTAAGTTTTGTCCGGCCAGCTAAATCCAATGGTGCGCTAGTGTGTGTACGCGAAACGTCATAAAGCTCTATTGTTTGGCTCGAGCTCAAGTGTATGGTGAACAATGGCTATGCTGCCTGTTAGTGTTTAGACACGGGAGCGCCAAGAGGAGAGTGTCAGTTTCTTAAGAAGAAAAGCACCGAGATTACCATAAAAAGGCGGAAACTCTTCTCGTTGAGACGGTTGTCGTCTTTTGTTTGACAGCTACTGGTGGCATCAGAGACACTTCCGGGATGATTTCCGGGCAAGTTCAGTTATTTTGCTGGCAGTAAGCGATATTCAATTTTCTTTTCAATTTGAAAACAAAAACTTGTCAATGTTTTGCCAACCAATTTGTCATAGTTTTAACTCTGCAAACATTACCCAATTGTGTTTCTTTGTTTTTGTTGTGATCAAATATCAAACAAAAGAGTTAAATACCATTTTCTCGATGACTTCCAAGCTCAAAAGCCGCCAAAATCAAACAAAACCTTCTCTCCCTCTCACCAACTCTTCCGAATTTGAGGGTTCCAACCACACCACACTAATTGGGCTTAATTTGGGTTTTGGAAACACAGCTTTAGCCGCCGAAGAAACGCGCGAAGAAAAATTTTACGGTGACTTATCGATGTGACACAGTGACGAAGCGGAAGATTTAATTATCCGCTCGCTTGATCGGGCTCGAAAAATGTCTCAATTTCATTACCACGTTCTTATCCCTTGGCAGCACTGTTCTATGCAAGTTAACAGTTTTTAAAGTCATTTTTTCAAAGTCTGTTTAATGTCATTAAATTGTTTGTAGCTAAAATAATTACAGTGTTCGATTGATATGAATTGTGGTTGAAAGTTTTCAGTAAGGTTCAATTATTTTTACTTATTTTGAAGTTTTTTCGTTTGTGTTTAAATATGTGTTACGAATTAAAATAATTGTAATAGCTTTTATTTAATTTCAACAGTTTTATCCAGTTTGATTAATCACAATTGATTTTAATGATCATTAATTGTTTTCAATTGTTTTTATAAGTTGCCAACAGTTTTTCACTGGGTTACAAATTTGTAGATTGATTTTATTGTTCTGAATTTAGGAATTGTGTGTACTTTTTGTTATAGTTTTTTTTAATGCTTTTAATTCTGGAGCAACAAGAGAAAAGGGCGGATAAGCATTTTGACAGCTTGAACTATTTTTAAAATTCCGAGACAACTGGCAACTTTTTCACAAAACTCGAAGTGTTAAACAACGGCCAGTTTTCTCAGCTACTTTATAACGCTGCCGATTTTGTTGAATAATTACCTGTTGTCCCGGAATTTGCGAAATAGTCCTAGTCCTTTTCAAATGTTGCTCCAGAATTGCTGTTAAATGCCAGATGTTGAAAGCAATTGGTTTTAAATGTATTTTTTTAAATTATAAATTGGTTCTAAATTGATAAGGATTGATTTGGATCTGACCTTTGTCAGAGTGTATACACTAACAGGGTTAGTTTAAATTAAAATTTAAAATTTCTTTTAATTAATAAAATTATTCTAGATTGCTTTAAATTGTTATATTTATTTTATATTATGACTGATAAAAATAGTTTACGAATGTTTAAAAATTTTGTTTTCAAAAGTTTGTTTAAAATTGTTAAAAATCGTGAAAAATGTATAAAATTGTTAAAAATTGATTAAAATTGTTTAATATTGTTTAAAACTGTTTAAAATTGTTTAAAATTGTATAAATATGTATAAAATTGTTTCAATGGTTTAAAAAAATTAAAATTGTTTAAAATTGTTTAAATTGTTTAAAGTTGTTAAAAATTGTTTAAAATTCTTTAATATTGTTTAAAATTGTTTAAAACTGTTTAAAATTGTTTAAAATTGTTAAGAATTTTTTATAATAATTAAAAATTGTTTAAAATTGTTTAAATTTGTTTGGAATTGTTTTAAAATGTTTAAAATTGTTTTAAATTGTTTAAAGTTGTTTAAAATTGTTTAAAATTGTTTAAAATTGTTTAAAATTGTTTAACATTGTTTAAAACTGTTTGAAATTGTTTAAAATTGTATAAATATATATAAAATTGTTTCAATGGTTTAAAAAAATTAAAATTGTTTAAAATTGTTTAAAATAGTTTAAAATTGTTTCAAATTGTTTAAAGTTGTTTAAAATTGACATATACTTTGAAAAATATTTGCATCGGCATGAAAATTGTTTAAATTTGTTCAAAATTGTTTAAAATTGTTTAAAATTGTTTAAAATTGTGTAAAATTGTTAAAAATTGTTTGAAAATGCTTAAAATTGTTGAAAATTGTTTAAAATTGTTTAAAATTGTTTAAAATTGTTTAAAATTGTTTAAAATTGTTTAAAATTGTTTAAAATTATTTAAAATTGTTTAAAATTGTTTAAAATTGTTTAAAATTGTTTAAAATTGTTTTAAATTGTTTAAAATTGTTTAAAATTGTTTAAAATTGTTTAAAATTGCTTAAAATTGTTTAAAATTGTTTAAAATTGTTTAAAATTGTTTAAAATTGTTTAAAATTGTTTAAAATTGTTTAAAATTGTTTAAAATTGTTTAAAATTGTTTAAAATTGTTTAAAATTGTTTAAAATTGTTTAAAATTGTTAAAAATTGTAAAAAATTGTTTAAAATTGTTTAAAAATGTTTAAAATTGCTTGAAATTTTTTAAGATTGTTTAAAATTGTTAAAAATTGTTTAAAATTGTTAAAAATTGTTAAAAATTGTAAAAAAAATGTTTAAAATTGTTTAAAATTGTTTAAAATTGTTTAAAATTGTTTAAAATTATTTAAAATTGTTTAAAATTGTTTAAAATTGTTTAAAATTGTTTAAAATTGTTTAAAATTGTTTAAAATGGCTTAAAATTGTTTAAAATTGTTAAAAATTGTCTAAATTTGTTTAAAATTGATGAAAATTGTATAGTTTTAATGAATCGTTGAAATTGTTTGAAATTGTTCAAAATAATTTAAAATTGTTTAAAATAGTTTAAATTTTTTAAAAACTATTTAAAATTATTTTTATCTTTTTAAATTGTTTTATGTTGTTTTAAATAGATTTAAAATATTTGAAATTGTTTAAAATTGTTGAAATAATTGAATAGTTTATAAATGTTTAAAACTTTCTTTTTAATAAGGCAAAGAACAAGAAGTGTTTTTTTCTCCGAAAAAAAAACCATTTTGCGGTGCTGTACATTGGAATTCCACAAAAATTTAAAATACTTTTCATCGATTCCAGACATGCTTAAGAAAATGCATTTCTAATTGTATTCAGTTGGTTAGGGGGGGGGGGCACATAAACTTTGAGAAATAATTGCAATGGCCTAAAATGTTTAAGATTGTTCAAATTGTTTGATTATCTTTAAATTTATTGAATAAATAAATAAATTTATAAATTTTTACTTGTTAAACTATTTATATGGTTGTTAAAAGTTTCAAAAAGTTCTGAATTATTTTTGATAGTTGAAGATAGCTTGAAAATGTTTTTAATATTTTTAAATAGCTTTAGATAGTTTTAAATAGCTATGCATAGCTTCGAATATTTTTTAATTGTTTTTCATAATTTCAAATGGATTAAAAAAGTTATAAAAGTTTTTAAATGTTTCAAATCATTCGAAACGGTAAGAATTGCTTTTCTTATCTGGAGTTTTTTTTTTTAAAAAGGACCAATAAACCAAATTTCTAGTTTTTGCTTTTTGGGTGTTTTTGAAACCGCCTTGAGTCAGGGGTATTAAAAAACACCCAAATTGCAAAAAAACTAGAAATTTGGTTTATTGGACCTTTTCAAAAAAAACTTCAGTTATCCTTTTGAATCGTTTGTAATAATTTCAAGTTTTTTTATCATTTTCTTTGATTTTTTAAAATTAATTTAGGTTGTTAAATTAAACCTTGCAATTACTTTCTGTTTTAAGTAGTGATTTTTTTACATTTTTTATTTTTTTTTAATGTTTTTTATTGATTCCCAACGATTTTAGTAGTAATGGACAAAACTACTTATGTGATGTTATTTTACTTTCGCAGTATTCATGGTTTGTACTTTTGTTCAGTCTAAATTTATTTATTTACGGTTTACGAATAAACAAGTTCAGATTTATAATTTGACATGCCAAGGGATGCACAACAGGATGGAAGCCATAAAACAAATGGAAGATTGATGAAGCTCCAAACACGATCCGATTTGGCTATAAATGGGTTTATTATGCATACGGCGGCAGCGTTCAGTAGTTCTGCGACTTGTTTTCCAAAAAAAAAAACGGCCTTTATAACCCAATGTCCGTATATTTAAAAGGTCCGGCTGAAAACGTTTTGAATTAGTGTTAGTAAGCGAAAAAGTGTCAACATTCGCGAAGCCTCTCGTGATGACGTCATACCGTTCTCGGCACTGCAGGATGGTATACAAAATCAATGAAAAATGAGCTTTTTATTGCAATTTATGCTTTTTTGGTTACTTTCACGCATGAAAAGATTAATTTGAACTATGTTGAGCATGAGTGGTGAAAGATTTTATCGAGATTTTTATTTATTCCTGATATGAACACTTTTAAACGATACTTCAGAGGAAGTACACGAGCAGTGCCTACCAATCCGCATCGACCATACCAATCGGCGTAAAATTTTCAGGAGTTGTTTGGACACATATAACTAGGGGACCATCCATAAACCACGTGGATACTTTAGGGGAGGCGGGGAGGGGGGGGGGGGGTATGGTGATTGTCCACGCTCCATACAAAAAAGTTTTTTTTGTATGGAAAATTGTCCAAGATGGGAGGGAGATTGAAGTTCTGTACGATCGGGGTTCCAAATGAATTTGGTCTTAAATACAAACCGAGAAGTACTTTTTATGAATTAAAACTAGTTGCCATCGATGATAACAAGATGAATGAAAACAAATTGAACTGAAGAATAGTTTTAAGCTGTTTTAAGAATATATTTCTGTTACAGATAGTGTGCATGTGTTATGTACGTTAGGTATTTTGTTGTATTTTTGCTAACTTAAAAAAATCGTTGAGATCAACTTTTTGCCATTTGTTGTTCTTCGTAATTAGGCTGTATTAGCGGTTGCTGCTGTTCGGGAGTTTTAATGATATCATGAGTGTATCCCAACTCTGGCAGCGTGATTCCCTCGGCGACACGGATTTTAGATTTAGTCCCAACTAAACGAAATCAATTCCGGTGCTCCACTTGCAGACGGGCGTTCACTTTGATGAGTAGAAGTTGCCGTCTCAAAGGACCTCCACGATTCCGGCGTTTTCATATCTGACGTGTCTGCCCAACTTGACAGCGTATTCGTTTTTTTTTTCCACGGACCTCGCGGGCCAGTTTTGGTGCAGGTGCAATTTCCACCAACTTCTGGTGCTGCCGCTCAACCGGGCCATCACGTTCGTACAGATGATCCACGTTGCCAGCTTTGTCATCCAGCAGTTGCAACTCAATATGCCTAGGTCGTTCGATGAACCTTCCAATAAGCATGGCACCATTACCGACGGAAGCCTTCGCCTCCGAACTCGCTCGCTCGAAGTTGTCTCCGACCTCTACCATTTTTCACACTTTCCTTTCCACGGCTACTTCCGCTTAACGCTGCCTTGAAGATCACGGGAAATCCGTGCTTCTTGCAAAAAACCAACACTTCCACCTTGATGGTCACGGGACCGTCCGTTTCCGGTACGATTAGAACGCCTGCTTCAATGGCAGCCTTACGGGCGGCCACTTTGTCTCCCATCTGCTGGACAACCTTAGGTGATGGACCGATATGACCCTTAACCGGGGTGCATGTCGTCGACGTCGTTCTCCTTGCACACCCGGATAATTTCTGGAATGTGTTGCAGACCTCGACCGGGGCTAGGCCCTTGCCATCGATGTACGACTCGTCGGCCTTCTGTCGGTGCATGTGCTGGCGATTCTGCTCGGAGTAGATGGCCACCGACGGCATGCCCAGCTCGTTACACACTAGGAAGACACGGTAGCGATTTCGCCGCGGTTCGCAGCCAGCACGGACCGGATGGGTTTCTACTCGGCCTGGTTTGGGAAAGGAATCAGGTAAGTGCCAACTTAAAGTCGTGGCCAGGCTGGCGATGGTCACCTTTATCACGTCAAATAATTACCTGGTTCTCCGGTGGAGACTACTGCTGCATTTGCTGTTGGGGGCATTTGTTAGTATGTGCCACTTGTAGTCCATCGTGAAGCATAACAACTTACTAATGTTGACGCTGCTGCTGCTACTGATCGCTTCAGCAGTATCCCATCCGACGGATTGCTTCCGGCCACTGGCACCGGTTTTCCTTCAAGTCCTTGGTACGGCCACTATCGGTTAGGTCCACGTTCTTAGTTCCGCAAGGAGACCGTCCTCTGTTCGTCAGTGTTGGTCGCAGTTTATGGCAATTCCGACAATATCTGGAATATCAAAACATTAATGTGGAAAAATATTGATGTAGACGTGTCATAGTTGTTGGCACTTACCTTTAACTGCTATTTTTTCAGTAATAAACCAAATTTTTAACGATTTTAAGCGAGAAACTGAGATTTCTTGCAAAATCGTATGGCAAACCAAACCAAAACAAACGGTATGACGTCACACCGTTCAGTCGCTAACCATGCACGGAGAGAAAAATGCTGATTGAAGGAAAAACTAATTCAAAGTCGACAAAATATTTTTCTCTGCGTTCGTACACTAATACAAGCATGAAAACATAGCCATACCTTTTACAGATGGATTACATTGTTTATAACCAACCCAAGCTTGTGTCGTTCTCGGCATGGAGAAAAGGCTTTATCGGATTTGGGATGATCCAGGAAAAACATAACCTCATCGTTTGAGCCACACACACTTGATGCTGATGAGAGGTTGGCCTTTTGTCGGCCGACAGCCCGCCTGTTCATGACAACAATCCAATCGGGATCGGGTAGTGTTTGCCTTCCGGAGCGTCTGCTGGCCGACAGTTTGTCCAAAAAGCCACCTTCCGGAAGGGGAAGAAGGTGGGTGAAGCGGGTTGCGTTTTTCCCTGAAGCTTTTTGGCTTGATGATAACCTGAACACAACCCCCGGAATGGAATGCAATAAACGAGGATGAATTAAAATTAAAATTGTTCAGAGTGCTTCTGCTGTTGGTTCTGATAGCCGGGAAAAGGATCGAAGCCATATCCTGAGAGAGATAGAGAGTGGGTTGATAGACCAGCACTATCTGTTCGAGTGACGCAGTTATTTCAAAGGGTGCGTTCAGTGGGACATTGAATTAACAGGAAATTTTAAAATCAAGTAAGCAAAAAAAGCAAAAAAAGCAAAAAAGCAAAAAAGCAAAAAAGCAAAAAAGCAAAAAAGCAAAAAAGCAAAAAAGCAAAAAAGCAAAAAAGCAAAAAAGCAAAAAAGCAAAAAAGCAAAAAAGCAAAAAAGCAAAAAAGCAAAAAAGCAAAAAAGCAAAAAAGCAAAAAAGCAAAAAAGCAAAAAAGCAAAAAAGCAAGAAACTCTTGAAATACTCAAAAACAATCAACCCCAACTACTAAACGCACCCGTTCTCCAACGCACTCGAACCCGAGTAATCGACTTTGTGGGTCGAAATTAATTTCGTTCAATCAACCTTGTGGCTATTTGACTGCAAAACGGGCAATATCGGTGCTGCTCTCCACTGACTGCCGGAGCCCCATAACAGCACTATTTTCCGGAGTTGCATGCTAGTTGGACCACACGAGGAGTGCTTGTTATGTTTGGACTGAAAAGTGGTGCTCTAAATATTCATCTGCAGCTATCGGCAGATGACTGATCCTCTCCCGCGCAGAACCAACCCCGGAGGAGGTCGGCAAACAATCAAATGAAAATTCGAATAAACACCGAGTGCCAACTCCCGAAGGAGTGCTTTAAATTTACTGGTCCAGACACTCGACGGAAAGTCGTCACCGGAACTCCATTCCGTTCCGGGTCGTTATTTTCAATATGGAAAATCGAAATTGGCAATCGAAGGCCATTTGCTGGCCGGACATTGTCCGTGTGCTGGACAGACCCATTGTAACGGGAACCAGACTTAACCTCAAATTTATGGCGAACCAATCGATCAGTGCGAAAACCTTCCTTTCTTGGGCAGAAATCAATCTTCGGATTTTGTTCTTCGAACGGTGTGAAACCGCAAAAGGCCTTTAAAGGCCGAACAATGATGCCTTGGAAAGATCCAACAGGTTCGTGGAACTACACTTGAAATCGAATACCTTAAGTTTACAGTAAAACCTTGATAGACGGACAATGTTAAAATTTGACAGGGAAACTATTTACTGTTTTTTAAAAAAACAAATCCGAAAAACATTTTGATTATTCTAGAACAATCTTGAACAATCTTGAAACAACTTGAACATTCTTGAAAATTTTGAACAATCTTGAACAGAATTGAACATTTTGCAAAATCTTGAACAATCTTAGACAATCATGAACAAAATTCAAAAATTTTGAACTCTTTCAAAAAATCCAAACAGTTTTGAACAATCCTAAATAATCTTGAACAACCTTGAACAATCTTAAACAATGTTAAACAATATTCAACAGTTGAAAATTTCAAACAGTTTTGAACAATTTTGAATAATCTTGAACATTTCTGAACAGTCATGAACAATCATGAGCAATTTTGATTAATTTTGAAACAGGGCTAGGGAGTCGGATAGCCATTCCCGATCAATCATTGTCGAACCATCAAGCATTCGCTGTTTGTTGGAGCTTCGCTCCCACGGGCATCGAAAAGTGCTCAAATTTCAACCAACCCAACACAGCCAGGAACTAGAGATCCTAAATAGGGAGACTGGACGAAGTGAATTTGACGTACCCAAACAGACGCGAGTTTGACGTATCCAAACGAGCATTTTCCTTTACGCCCAGCAAAACTTATCAGTGTTGCCAAGCTCAAAACATACGTTGCCAGATCGATTTAGCAAGCTTAGACCAGTCTCCCTATTTAGGGTCTCTACCAGGAACTACCCCGTCGAGCGTGCCAAACAGGTGACAGCATGTTGTGCTGTGACAACTGTTGGTCAGAAAGTGTCAAATTATTTTTATAGCACAACAAAATAACGCCATAATGGTGGGTTCGCGTTGTGCTTGGTGTCAATGAAATTGTTTAATAAACATTTTCATGTGCATTGCACGGAAGCGTAATCGGATGCACTCTTCCAATTAATGAGATTTTTTGCTCACAATCGGATGCACTTTTTTTTGGTTTCAGTTATCCCTTCCGGTTGTACGTAAATGAAACAACAAAAGATCAAAGCGTTTGAAATGGCACAACGCAATCGCCTTTCAATTGACTGACCCAGTAGTGTGGGTGTGTGCGTGTGTTGGTGTCCATTATCTGATTTAATTGTAAATTATTGATTTTTCCCTGGTCTGTCTCGATCAAGGACTTACAGCACTCAACGCTTTCAGAAATACCAGTCAACTGCTACTTAAAGTGTCACTTTCAAGTGCGAGTCTAAAACTACTCCATTTCAAGCTGAATGTGAAGTGCGTCATTTAGGACGATGTATTTTGACAGTTGTTGGAAACGCCCTCTCTTCGCAATAATTTTAAAGGGTTGATTCTCTGAGACTTCTGAAAACGATTTTTGCATCTTTTCATTTGATTAAAACTTTGTATGTACTTTTTCGATGAGCAAAGAAGTCTTTTGCATCGTTAGTTCGTCCATACAAGTTACCACAGAATTTCGGCAACCTTCCGTATAAAACGGCTATAAAAAATCAAACATCTGTATCACCAGAAAGGAATTTCTGATCGATTTGGTTTCTTGAACAAAGTTGAAGGTATTGCCAGAGCTTTCTGGGGAAAAAATGTCAAAAGAAATTTTTTCACAAAACAAAAAAAATCGCAAAAAAAATAGGGGAAATATGCCCATTTTAATCACTCTAAGCCGTTCGACCAATTCTCATCACTTTTGCCGTTTTCCGCTATTGAATCAATATTTCAGATGTATCAACAATGGAGAGTTGCTTGCTCACTTTTGTTTGAGCTATTCATTACTTTGGAACAGTCAAAAACACTTTATTAAAGCTGTAATTCATGATCAAAGTGCTGATAGGCCGATAATAGAAATAGGCTGAGAAAGGGTATAGTTCCCCTACAAAATTTTCAATTTGGATTTGTTATAAATGACAAAAATGCCATCTTTTGAGTTTGGTGATGAAAAGAAAGAATGCGTAACGCAATTTTCGAATGATCCTACTTTGTTTACATCTGAAAAGTAGCAGGCTGTTCATGCACGAGCATGACTTTTTTTACGAGTAAATAAGCTGTTTTAGAATCAGTAGTATGTGTTTTATTTTGTCTAATTTTTGACATTATTGGCTGCAAAAATGTGCCTTTTTCAAGTTCCGATCGATTAAAAAGGGTTTTTCTATTTTACGGGTGATGAAGAACTGTGTCAAACGTGATCCATTTTTCGATATCGATTAAAAACTGCACGGAAAGAATGCTTCGAGATATGGTGTTTACATTTTAAAGTCAAATATTTAGCTTAGAAGAACAACTTTTTGTTCAAAATAATGTGAGCAGTTTCAATCAACCGGCCAGAATCGATCGTTGAGAACTCTCTTAGCGAAGATAACATCTGCCAGTGTGAATACAAAGAGACGAGTTGTTCCTTTTAATAATTTAAGAATTAAAAGGAACAACTCGTCTCTTTGTATTCACAGTAATGCATTCTGCTAAAACGCTCAACCAAACCACAATCTGCCAGTGAATTTGAATAATATTTTTGGAATGATTTTGGAATCTGAATCAGAATATGGAACCTGGTGTCATTTAAATAGTGAGCATTTGGAGCAATGCCCTTTTGGAATGTTATTTTTGTCTTGATTTCCGTTTCACTGTAAACTATAATTTGCCCACAGAAATCTTCATGTTCTTGATCACATTGTCTTAAAAAAAACCGAAAAATCCCATTCTTACTAGATTTATGGATTATTAAAAAATAAGAGAGAAATCTAGAATATTTTGAAAAAACAATTTTGATTGTTGTCAAATATACATGAACACTTTTCGGAAAGTCTTCAAACCGGTTCCGGGACAATCCGGATTGTTTAACGTATTTGTTTCAAAACAGAATTTTTGGTCGAAAATGCCAATAAAAAAGATAAAATCAATTTTTTTGAACTAATATTGTTGAAACTTGTTCAATAGAGACTCTAACAACATAAAATAGCAATTTTATAAAAATAGTTGTTTATTAACTAATGTTTCGATCAGTTAAACTTAAAAAAATTAAATTTTAACCAATTTTTTATATAAACTTACTAAACAAAGTTATCCGTAGTTCAAAGTTGTTACAAACTGGCTAGAGGTACTTGTATTTGGCACAAAAACAAAATTTCATTAAAGAATTCACTCAAGGGGTTACATACATGTATATTGGC
This sequence comes from Culex pipiens pallens, assembly GCF_016801865.2. Taxonomy (NCBI): domain Eukaryota; kingdom Metazoa; phylum Arthropoda; class Insecta; order Diptera; family Culicidae; genus Culex; species Culex pipiens. Next base: position 39,484,512 of record NC_068937.1, on the reverse strand, counting down.
AAAAAAGTCAGAGGTTAGTATGAGCACACACTTCAACTTTATTCAAATTCTTTTTTCATGGCATTAAAATATACATTTTCACCTACTTTCAAAACAAATTTGAAGATATTTGGTTGCATCGTTGCCGAGGTATAGAAATTTTAAGTTGGCAGTTTCAAAAAACGGGTGCCACGATATCTCAACACAGTCTCGACCAAATCGGCTCAAAATTTTGGTGAATACTCGTTAAACCGATTCCGTGTGCATGACGAAGCCCGATTTTCAAAAAGTTTATTATTAAAAAAGATAAAAATATTTTTGTGTTTTTCATATTAAAAAACCGTTTGTTTCTGATTTTTGTATTTTTTAAAAAAGCTAATTTTAAAAATTGGGCTTCGTCATTCACACGGGATACATCTTGAGAGTCTTCACCTAAAATTTCAGCCAATTTGGTCCATCCCATATCGAGATATCGTGGCACCCGTAAATCAACTCGGGGTTTAGAGAAAAACGCCAACAAAGTTTGACAGCCCGCTTTGCGCATGGCAAAATTTTGAACTTAAATCATCTCTTACTCAGTTAAATCATTAAATATCTTCATGAATCTTTAAGGAGTAATTAAAAATCATGTTTTGAGTAAATTTATCAAATAATCTGTAATATAAAATTTAGTGATTTTCTACATGTATGTAACCCCTTAAATCTATCAGATTTTGTACTTTTATTAGGGGGACAGACAATTATTTGACCTCTTTAGTTAACTTTTATCAGTAAACAATTTTTGTATTTTTTTAAGATAAGTTTTTTACAAATCTAGTGAATGGATCTTGAAGTGAACGTTCTGCTGCGTTGATTGATGTATAAAACTTGGTATTTTAGTCAAATTTTATGTACTTTTACCTCACAAAAAGTTTCCATACGAAGGGGTACGGACAAATATTTGACTCACTGTATTTTTGATAAAATTGTCAATACGAGTGTTTCCAAATATTTCCCAAAAACATTCGAAAAACTATAAATAAACCTAAAACTTGCTTAATTTTTTTATTCTTGAGCAATGCCTTTCAATTCAATGATCTGTGATATTCAACTTGATGGTGTTTAATCAAAATAGTCAAGTTGGTAATTTTTCGGATGTTCGGAATCAATTCCAGCTTAACCGGAAGTGGCCATTAGGGCTTTGGTTGCCAGGTTGCCCGATAAATCTGGAAATACTAGATTTTTCAAGTGTCAGCCAGAAAACGATTTTTTTCATTTGCTGGCTATTTCGAATAAGTTTATGAATAAAATGAACAAGTTTAAACAAAATTTAAGCTTTTCAAAGCTAAAATATCAATTAAACCATCTCAATTCTCAAAACTTTTGATTTAAGAGGCAGTATTTCTAGATTCTGCTCGGTTTGTTCTAGAGGTCGTATCGAGGTGCTCTGATTTGGATGAAACTTTCAGCGTTTGTTTGTCTATGCATGAGATGAACTCATGCCAAATATGAGCCCTCTACGACAAAGGGAAGTGGGGTAAAACGGGCATTGAAGTTTGAGGTCCAAAACACATGAAAAATCTTAAAATTGCTCGCATTTCTGTAAAACTTCATCATTTCCAACTCTCTAAGATGCATTCAAATGGTCGTTTGAAGCCCTTCAAAATATTCTATAGACATCTAGGATTGTTTTAACTTTTTCTCATAGCTTTTGCAAATTACTGTTAAAAATGGATTTTTTTAAAACCTTAATATCTTTTTGCAACAGCCTCCAACACCCATACTCCCATAGGCCAAAAGATAGGTAATTTCATGGACTATAAGCTTACGGTATTAACTTTTTGGCCAATCGCAGTTTTTCTCATAGTTTTGCGATTTTTCTAGAACAAACATTTTACAACGTTAGTTTTTGCCCTGTAGGCCAAGAAGACGGCACTTTTTGGTCTCAATTTTGTCATATTCGGAATCCTCGCTCAATTTCACGTAAGTTAGAAGTATTGGAGTTGTAATTTTGATTTAAAAAATAATTAAATAAAACATTTTTGAAAAAAGAAATGGATTTTATTTACCCTATGATCAATACGTCAAATGCTGTAACAAGTAGGCGAAAACTTGTTTACCCCTAATCCGACAAAATTCTAAATAATATTTTAATTAATTCTAAATGGCATTTTTTCCAATCAAATTCAAAATTCCAACACCTCAATCTAATGTAAAATTTTCTGAGGATTCCGAATATGTCAAAATTGAGACCAAAAAGTGCCGCTATGGAGGCCTACAGAGCAAAAACTAACGTTGTAAAATGTTTGTTCTAGAAAAATCGAAAAACTATGAGAAAAACTGCGATTGGCCAAAATGTTAATACCGTAGGCTTATAGTCCATGAAATTCCCTAACTTTTGACCTATGGGAGTATGGGTGTTGGAGGCTGTTGCCAAAAGTTATTAAAGTTTTAAAAAAATCAATTTTTAACAGTAATTAGCAAAAGCTATGAGAAAAAGTTAAAACAATCCTGGATGTCTATAATACATTTTGAAGGGCTTCAAAAGACCTTTCGAATGCATCTAAGAGAGTTGGAATTGATGATGTTTTACGAAAATGCAAGCAATTTTAAGATTTTTCATGTGTTTTGGACCTCAAACTTCAATGCCCGTTTTACCCCACTTCCCTTTGTCGTAGAGGGCTCATATTTGGCATGAGTTCATCTCATGCATAGACAAACAAACGCTGAAAGTTTCATCCAAATCGGAGCACCTCGATACGACCTGTTTCACATCGGTGAAAAACTCGCTCTTAATGCATATCCGTTGGGGTGACAATACATTCTGACTCGATACATTTGCTACAAATAAGTAACTTTGCCAATTTTGAGCCAAATCAGTTGAGATTTAATGGCGCTCCACAGAAAGAAATGATGGTAATATTCATCCGAAAATGGTGGCAGATTTTGTTTAAAAAACTGTAATATTACATCAGAAATTCGTGAATTTTCATCAGTATCTGAAAAATTTTAATGCACATTGTTAAGTATTTCGACCACCCAAAATTTCAGCCTTCCAAAATTAAACTTTTAAACTTTAAAATGAAAATTTGCCAGTTTCTGATGTAATTTTACACATTTTTTTGACACAAAATCTGTCACCATTTTCGGATGGATATTACCATCATTTTTTTATGTGCAGGTAACAGGTCAACTTCAAACTGCTGATTCGAATCTATTTTACGTTTATTCGATTACGTGCTCACCAACATCAGCTTCAAGTTATCGTCGTTTGGTTCCTTCAGGTCAGTCACCAACTCACTGCCTACAACATGTGACATGGTCAGTACCCTCAAAGCAACCTAGCAGAAGAAGATCCTTTCGCTTTGAGCTACCCCTCCTGTCATCAGTGACAGCAGCGCCCGATGAATATTCAATAAATAATTCAGCTGACAATTTAATATTCCGGAGCGATTTATTTGCTACTCCTAAGGCCTGCCGTACCATACCTGTAGGCATAGTTGTGTGTATCGTCATTTTTCCTGGTGCAGAACGGTATTGATGATAAGTCTGAACTTTTGGTTTGTTGGCTTCTTCGTGGAGCTTCTCGACCATCAGGGAACCGTGCAACACTAGCCGTCTTGGGCTATAAAATATTTATCAGATCGGGTAATGAGACCATGCAAAAGACTCCCTTTCTGTTGGGAAGTCACCACAGACAAGTGGATTAGTTAGTTTTGAGCTAATTTTTCTAAATACTGGCAGCACTGACTTTGATCGCAACCCTCGATTTGACAGTTGGGTCAGTGTTGCCATTTTCTTTGTTCAAGTGTTCTTGATTATTGTTCTATGATATCAAATGACTTTGAAAAGGCTTAGAGGTCTGCTTCGGAATGCCTCTTGGATCACATCGAATCATTAAGAATCGCTTGTCATCGAAGGCTTGAGACATTGATATCGAGCCTTCCCTGGTGGGGTTCAAGTTCTTAAGTTGCTTACAATAACAACCCAGCGAGCAGAAGACGATGGCGTTGCTCGGGAGGAATCGACCCCGGCCAGTAATAATAAATGGCTTGTCATGAATAGGCCACAGACTCATTAGTGTGTGGTGGCGTGAGCGGATTTGTTTGCAGCAAAATAAGTCCGGACTTGGTGCGAAAACATCTGCAGTAGCAGTCTCGCTGAACAGCACAAATGGTATTGATTTAGGGTGCAATTGAAGGATAGTCGTAAAAATGTGCCTCTATGAGTGAGTGGAGTCGATCAGATAGTGATGATTGCCTGCCGTTAACTTGCGTTTAAACTTGACTTGACAGCTGGACAGCTTTTAAGATATTTAATTGATACTTTTTTATAAACAGTAATCAGATAACACAAAAATCATTTAAGTTGTAACAACTTTTTAATGCTCTTTTCACATTCTTTATTCATTTCTTTGAAACAACTTCAAACTCGATACCGAAGATAAAACGTAGATGCACACAAGTTCAAGATTATGCTCCATCACGATTCCCATTTGGCCCAAAGCAACCTTAACAGGGAGGTAAGTAGCGCTCATGTAAATAGTTTAGAGCTGCATCAGTGCTCTTTTTGCATACGTCTTGAGCCCGTGCCCGACAACGACGACGCCGGCAACATTAAACATAAATAACATCGTTATGAGAGGTTACGAGCGCATATTGAGAGCCGGGGATCATTGTTCGCTCGGGGATGGACTGGGGAAAATGTTTTACAAAAGTTTAGATTTTTGTTTTCTTCTGTTAGGGCTTTAGCTACAATTCATTTTCTCAAACTTGAATTCCAGTTGTTGTGGAATACCGAACGGCTAATTTTCCATTCCGATGGAATATTACTGATTTCTTATATATTTTGAAAATAAAACTAATTATTTAAAAATACTCTGGAGTTTCACAAAACTAAGTATTTTTTGAAAAAAAAAAATATCTTTTTATATACTAATTTGTATGAAAACTTTAAATTTTCTCAAAAAATCTGTTATTAATGTGGAAATTTATGTGAAACAAGCCTAACCCGACAAACTTCGTTCTGCCTTTTTTTCGTTTGTTGACGTTTTAGGCTTTTTTTCTTTTTCAGTCCTTTGATCAAAATTTGATTTAACGTAACTTTTCCCATACAATCTGCAGATGTTCCGGAATCGGTCCTAGAATGGCCAAAGTGGCAATTTTTTAGTATATAAACCTTCCTTGGGCTTATACGATCCCAACGCAAAAAATAGCACCTCGATTCGACGCTCCGTATTAAACTGATTCGCGTTCGAACAAAACCGTCGAAATTTTTTATATATATAGATTCTTAATTATTTGATATCCACCCATTTTTCCAAAACTACAAACTTTCGAAAAAAAAAAACGCAGTTTTGTACAAAAAATACTATAATCCAGACTCGATTTTCCGAAGTTTTCTGAAAAAAATCGATTCAGGTAACCGAATCGCGATATTTTTCATCGTATTGTTTTTGGTTGTTGAATTCAAACGTGACCTTAAAAATGCTCTAAATAGATTTCGAAATTTTAAATCCAAGATGGTGACCAAAATGGCGGTGATTGACTATTGAGCGATTCTCTCAGATTTCGGTCATTCGATTTTTTCTAACAATTCAAAAAAGCGTAATATTGCATGTATAAGCCTTTTGAAATGTTAGTCCTGATTTAAATTTTTTAAAAATATTGTTTTCGAAAAGATCGGATAATTTAACGAATGTTTCATTTTTTAACATTGTAAATCGGACCATTAGTTGCTGAAATATCGACGTTAGAAAATGGTGAATTGTTTGGGTGAGACTTAGAAAACATCAATTTTCCTGTTTTTAAACCTTTGCATGGCAATATCTCAGCAACTAAGGGTCGTATCAACAAAGTTAAAAAAAAACAAAATATAAAGAATTTTCTCAGCTTTGTACACTTATTTACAAAAATTAAAAACTAATGCTATTTCCAAAATAGTAACCTAAAAATGGCTTTAACTTGAAAACGGTGCACTTTATCAAAATTTCACTAGAGTACCTTTTGTTTGCAGATTTGATTTTACATCGCAAAATGGAGTTGAAATTTTTTTGCAACCAATATTTAATTTTTTGACCAATATTTGATTATTCATAACACGGTCAAAGATTTTTTGTCCAACCTGGAAATTTCTGAAAAGTTGGCATTTAAGTCCCCTAAAACATATCAAAAATTTTAAAATGGTATATTTTTGCAAATCAAGTTGTAGTGACAAAAATTTAAATTAAAAATCACAAATTTTTTACCGTGTATCATTTTTTCAGTGTAGTCCTTATCCATACCTACAACTTTGCTAATGACACCATTTCGAACAAAAATTCCATCAAAAGATACAGATTTTTGAATTTTCATACATCTTTTTTGTGCAAAATTTGTATGGAAAATTATATGGACAAACTAATGAAGCAAAATGGCTTCTTTGGGCATACCAAAGGCACCAAAAAAGTTTCAGACGGATTAAATAATGCAAAAATTAAAATTAAAATCTTTTGACAGGAAAGGGCTACGGGGAAGATTTTCAATAGCGACTTATCGGAAGCTAAGAGGGATCGAATGCAACCGGAAGTTTCCAAATCCGTTCAGCCATTTCCGAGAAATCGCAGTGACATTTTTTGGCCAATTTTCAAGTGATTTTATATGGCATTCCTCGGAGAGGAAGCCAAAAAACCGATTCGTAGAGAATTGCTCTATTGTTTAAATTCATTTTGTAATGTGACAGGTATTTGATCACTTCAATTTGAATTAAATGGGGTCACAGAACACGAATTCAATATTTAAAATCAAAAATATACGAAAAAACAACATTATTTCAGATAATCAAACTTCGTATAATTGAAACTTCAGATAAACGAGGCTTCGAGTTTTTCTGTATGTCAATCGGTTAGGCGCCTTTGAAAAACTTATTTCTCTATGTTGCAGGCAAACAATGCGTGAAATCATTCAGAAAGGGTTCAAAATCAGATTGAATTTTACAAGGTGCCTAATCAAATCTAATCGAACACAACACGACAACCAGCCTGAAAAAAACCTCAAGTTCTTTCTTGTTATGATTTATGCAAAATTGTTCAAGGCACCTTATAGATTTGAAAGACTCAATTATTGTTCAGAAAAAAATATGTAAGTAATATTCCTTAAAGTTCAATCAGGCGCTTATTCTAAAGGGGACAGTTGGGGGACAGTGAAAAAAACTTGTATATTTTCTGAAACTACCTTGAAGTTGTAAACAAATGCTGCGACAAACACTCCAGGAAGTATTCAAAACTAACATAATTTTACAAGGAGCCTTATCATCTTAAAAGATTGGCAATTTTTGATAAAAAAAGTTTTTCATTTAATAGAGTATTATGCAGGTTTATTACATAAAATTAACAATTTGTATGTTTATTGAGGCGCCTTTAAGAAACTGATCATAAAAGGGGGAGTAACATTTTTTAATTAATGCAACTGTCTTGAAATTGTTAGCTTGCACTGTCAAGAAGCAATCAATCAAAATCAAAATTAAATAAAACGCCTCAAAATTTTGAAAGAATTATAGGCAATTTTGGCAATAAAAAACTTACAATCAATAAGTTTACAATTGAAACTGTACAGTACAAAGTGACCCAGCAGTTGAATGTTGTTTTACAACAATTTATTTGGACAAACATTGATGTGCAGCAAACGTAAAGGACAGTTTAACAATAGGACTAAAACATTTTTGACAAGAAACAGACAACTATAAACCCCCTGAAGAAGGCCTCAAAATAAAGGTCGAAACGTCGGTGAAGTAAAGAAAATCTGTTTTTCTGTTTTCGACAAGACTGCTCGCCAAAACCAGAAAGGTTTTTGTTTTGTATCAATAAAAATTAAAGAAAAACTACGAAATGAGCTCATCAATTTCCAACATAAAGTTCAAAAGTTTGTTCTTTATAAAAAACGTTACTTAATCCACCCTTAGGTGGTTGGTGCCTTCCTCACATTTGGAGGGTAATGCTATCCAAAATAGATACAAAAGGGCGGACCTTTCAGTGTTCTATCAATTTGATTCATTATTCATACCGTCAGATTGGGTATAGTCAGATCTTCATAATTTAGGGCTCTTATGTGCTTATAACTTTTGATAGGGTTCTCAGATCTGCAATCTTTTGAACTCGTTGCAAAGGGCTTTTAATTACCTATCCAACGACAGGTCGCATGATAAATCCGGACAACGTTTTCATCGAAATATATCAGATCCGGCCTCTAAAAGGTTCATAAATAACACTTAAATGCTTATAACTTTTGATAGGGTTGTCAGATCTTCAATGTCTTGGACGCGTTGAAAAGTTCTTTTGATTACCTATCCAACGATAGGTCGCATGAGAGATCCGGACAAGGTTTTCATCGAAATATTCGAGATCCGGCCTCCAAAAAGTGCATACATAACACTTAAGTGCTTATAACTTTTGATAGGGTTGTCAGATCTTAAATTTTTTTGACGCATTGGAAAGGTCTTTTTATTACCTTTCTAAAAATGTATAGCATGACGGGTTTTCTTACAAAAACCACCCTTTTTACAATCTTCCGGACTTTTGTTAAAATCGTTTTTTTAGCATAACTTTTGAAGTACTTTACTAAACTTCATAATTTTCAATAGGGACTTATGGGACCCCAAGACGAATCGAATGAGACCAAAACGGTCCAAATCGATTAAGCCAGTGCTGAGATAATCGAGTGCATATTTTTTGGTGCACAGACCCACATCCCTACACACACACACACACACACACACACACACACACACACACACACACACACACACACACACAGACATTTGCTCAGAATTTGATTCTGAGTCGATATGTATACATGAAGGTGGGTCTAGGAGGTAAAACTAAGAAGTTCGTTTTCTGAGTGATTTTATAGCCTTTCCTCAGTAAGGTGAGGAAGGCAAAAAATCACAATTCAAACTGTTATCCCTCTAAACTATAGTTAAAAAAATGTAGAACAACACATCGCAAAACATGTACTAACATTTCCAGAGTCAACCCCCTTTTCCATTACGATTCCGGTGCCGCAATCATCAAAGCAAATCAATCATCCAGGGGTCACTGCATTCCGGTGGCACTTCCAGCCAGTCGGCCAGCCAGCTTATAGCATATAACAAGCCCTATCCCTATTGACTGCACTTTCGATCTCGTTACTCTCTCGAAGTGCGGGGGCGTAACAAATTTCGTTTAATTCTAATTTAATTAAAAAGCATCAATCTTGATATAAAATCCGCATGCAGGACCGGGGAGGACGTCCCGCAGCTCGTTGGAACAACATCGAGGGGTTCGATGATGTGTGGCTCAAATTACCGAGCTCTGCCGACGATCGTAACTTGAGGCGGCCCTAATCCCAGCATAAGTTAGGGGACGGTAAGTAATAGGCACTTGTTTGCTGGCTGCCAGCAGGAAGGTGGTGGAGAGGAGGTGGAAGGATAAGCACATTTCCAATTTTGCACGCAACACTAATTTTCAAATTAATTCGATCCTTGAGACTGTAATTAACTGGAGGCTTGGCTGCGAAGTTGTCCTCCCGAGCGGAGCTGTAAGTTGCTTTACTTTCAGGGGGTGGCGTGATGTATGAACTGTTGTTACGGGGCAGTTCACAGTAAATCGATGCCTCTGTGCTCTCTTGTACTAAGCTTGCTGTGATTTCTAGCTGGACAGCATAAGAGAACATAGAGGCATCGAAATGCAGACTACTAATTTGGTCAAATAATATCGAAATTTAAATCTCTCCTCCCTCCTGTTTTAAATTTTTCAAAAAATCTCAAAATCAAAAAATCAAATTATTTGCCCTACAGCATTGCCTTGGCGTTCTCGATTGCAAGATTCCTACTCGAAACTAAGTGTTCGAAGGCTTGATTGTTGAGGCCATTTGCAAACCTTGTTCTACACCTTAGCTTCCATCCACCCCGGGATTCGAACTGACGACCTTTGGATTATTAGTCCAACTGCCGACCAGCGAATCCACCGAGACATTTGAATGATAAGGTCAATATAAATAATAGTATTTTTTTAGTACAAATATTATTTCAATTTTTTTGACAGATTTTTTGTACACAAATGAATTTAAAAAAATTTCGGGTCAAAAAATTTATATTTATTAGGTACATATGAAATAAATGATAAGAATACATTGTATATTTTTTATAAAATCAAATTGAAAATGTGGAGGAATTTAAGGATAAAGAAATGCCACTAACGGTCATCGTGATGACCATGCTCATTTTTTCAATTAACAATGGCGATTTGGACGGATTGGATTTTAATAACAATGGCATAATTTTCCCATGTACACTAGGGTGGTCCAAATTCGGGCTTCCTCGGGGCTACCCCCTGAAATCAAAGATTGACCCATCACTAGATTAAATTCCAAATTTGAGCTCATTCTGACTATGGGAACCCCACCCTCAAATCGCTTGAAATTAAATAAATAAGCTGTCTGCTGGAAAGTTGTTCTAAATTTTATGAAGGTCCTACATCTGAGAATTGATAAAGATTCGACGACAGTTGCGCCCTCCACAGGTGAAAACTGAAACAGTTGCTTTTCTCTATACATTTTTACGATTTTTCCCATACAAACTCCAAGCGATTAGAGGGAGGGGTTCCCGTGGTCACAATGAGCTCAAATTTGGAATTTCACCTAGTGATGGGTCAATCTTTGATTTCAGGGGATAGCCCCAAGAAAGCCCGAATTTGGACCACCCTAATGTACACAGTAAAAAAATATAATATTACATTTGAGAATGGTGAGAGATTTTGTGTCAAAAAATGATAGAAACACATTATTTAGGTAAAAATAGACAAAAAAAAATTAAAAAATTATGTTATCCATTAGTGGACCCTTTTCCTTTTCTGAAGAGTTTTTGATATAAAATTAAATAAAATCACAATTTCAAGCGGGTATTTGTCTACAAATCTTTTATTTGGCATGTTCAGCATCATTTAAAACAATCTTTAACTACATACATACATTCAATCAGTTTTTGACCATTTTGACAATTTTTCAGCATAAAAGTAATTAATTGACTAAAAAAATATTCAGAATATTGTTTAAAAGACTTCAGATTTCATGGTTCAATCCAAATATCATGGTTCAATCCGAATTTTATTTTAAAACATTTTTTTAATTTAAAATTTGAACTTGTGGCTCCCTTTTCACCACAACCAGATTTGAGGTAAATTACCTCCAAATAATAATTGTAATTGCCTGTTATAATATTTAATTTCTTTTAACTGTCGGAATTTGTAATGATTTAAATAACGAAAAAATGCTGAGCAAAAATTGTTTTCATTGATAAAAACAAACCAATCTTATGGCAAAATAACTCTTTTCAAAGCAAGGCCAATTTAACACATATTTCAGCTAAGGTATGAATTAAAAACTGTTTAATTTTGATATGTTGCAAAATTGGCTTGTTGAATATTACCTCTTTTTCAATGCCTCAATTTTTGTAATTTCACACATTCCATAAAAATTGAGATAAAATTACATTAAATTATGTAATCAATTTAACTATCACTTAATTAACTTTAAAATATGTTATTTTACACATTTTTTTCTGAAAAAATCGGTCAACAATCCCAGATGAAATACTACATCATTTTTTTACTGTGTGCTACCCTTTTTTGTGCTTTTTAAATGGGAGAATATGAATTGAGAAAATATTGTGATCCAAAGTGTCGTTAATTTCTTAGTGAATTTATCTCCAAAGCTTTTGGTCCGATTTATAAGTTTAAAAAAATATCTGCTCCTGAGAACTTTTCTGAATGTTTTAAAAAATCACCCATTAATTGAACTACCTATAAGTTTTGTTATATGCTTGAGAAAATTTAAAAATGTTTAAAAATAATAATGTTGTAATTCAGACGAGTCGTTTTCAACATATGTTTATTTGTAATCATGACACTTAAAAAATATTCTAAACTCGAGAGACGTATACCGTTATCAGGGGCAAAACGGGACAGCTCTTTTAGAAATCTGGGCTGAAATCCCAAAAATCTTCGGATGTAATATTTCAACAAACCCAGTTTAAAGTTAATCTCAAAATATGAAATATTCAAAATTTCACGGCATGTCAACCACCATAAATCGGAATTTCACGGCAACTTCACGCGTAATGTTTGAAATAAGACAAAACATATTATTTTCATGAAATTGGACAACGTCTGTCCGTAAAAATCTGCAGCATGACAAGCCACAAATTCTGTAGGTACTAAAAACATTTTTTATATGCAAAATGTTGTTATATTCTACACAGTTTAAGTTAGATAACAAAATGTTATTTCGAGAATATTATGCCAAAATAACATCCAAACGCAGCAGATTATTTTCAACAAATGTGCTAAAATATCAGTAACATGGAATGTGATTCTGTTTGTTTTTAGCCTTTCGACAATTTTCAGTTTTAATAATGTTTTGACAATATTCCGTAAAAAGAAGTTTTTTTTTAACTTTTCTCATTGATTATAATTTAATTTATAGATGAGAAGAATCTGAAAATATCTTGGAACCAAAAATGTTCAATAATATAAAAATGTTTGATTTAAATGTATTTAAAACCGAATCATTTGAAATTATTCAAAATTTTATTGAACTTGATCTTTTAGCAAATTTACACAATATTTCACAGATTTTGCGCATCCGTGAAATCGCGAATTATCACTAACCCTTCTTAAGACCATAAGAAATATAATGTTAAGCTGTTTCCTTTATTTTCAAATAAATAATAAATCATGTGAAGAAAATAGTTCAATCGACTTCTTTTTTTTGTGTTCGAGAGGTATAGCTTTGTTCTGGTAAGCTGGGATGATTCACGAGGTCAAACGATCCTAATTCTGTGATATTTGGCCATTCAAAATCACTTGAGTGCTCATAACATTAGACAGTGTTGCCTGACTCTTCAATATAACAATATTGAACGCATTTATGATGTTCGACAGATAGATTCAAAACTAGCGAAATAAATATTTAAATAAAAAATACTGTTTTTCTCGAGAGAATTTCAGCTGACCCAGAAAAGGCAGAATGAGGTAATCCGTCTGAAATACTATCTAGTTATTTAATAGCTCCGCGAGATTCTCAAAAACGAGTGGTCGTTGCCAATTTCCCTAGGAATTCATTTCCAATGAGCCATATAATCTTAAACGATTCACCCAAAGCTGGCAACCAAAACGACAATGACGGTTATACGAATCGACAGCTATCGAGAAATCGATCGCTAAATGTCGCCAAAAACAGTCGCCAGAATCACCTTGTGGGGGCGTAAAATGGGTCATAAATTTGCCCCAAACGATCATCGTTTCCGCTCAATGAATCGATGGTGGTGATCGACGAGGTCACACCTGAAGATCGGGTTTGCGATAAATATTTACCACCATCAAAAACATGTTTGGAGTGTGTTTATTCGGCAGGGGAGCCAGCAGAGAGCTCGCATATTTTACACAGAAAACTGTTACTTGGGCTTGTTCCAGACTGTGATGGGTGATTGGAATCAACTGGCTTGCGTGGGCAGAGGAAGTTGATCAATTTGCGGCGGTGTCGGGGATGGGTTCTGGAGAAAGATCTACCTCTACTGATAATTGAGTCGGTTGGGAGTTTCGGAATCGGTACAGTTGGGTTGAATGTAGATTGAGTCGGGGCCAAAGCTGTTTGTGGCTATTGGACAATAACTTCGGTGACCTTGACGTTTGGCACGTGCGATGGATCCTCATTAGCAATTCAGCTTGAAGTTATTTCATTTCTCAACAATTAGCTGGTATGTCTTCATCCTGTATTCCGTTTGAGTTATGCACGTGTTCTAAATTACCAAACCACCAATAGCGTGTATAAAACCAATGGAGTCTTTTCAAGTGACCACATTTGAACCGCAACAGGATGGCCAACCGAAGAAACCCCGCCGCCGAGTTCGACCGCATCCTTGCCGTCCAGAGCTGGATCCTCAAGCGCCTTGGCTGTGACGTGTTCAACCTGGACTACCACTTCTCCCCAAACACCTGGGTGATCGTATTTCTGGCCAGCTTCTACATGGTGATCTCGGCGTACGATCTGTACCGCTTTCGGAATGACGTATTCAACTTTGCCTTCTCGCTGGTAACCCTGTCGTACGGGGTCATCGGGTGTACCCGGATCGTGCTGTTTTTGAGGAACTCTCGGACGTACGCCCAGATCGTGGTGGAGGCCAGGAAGACGTACGAGCAGGTTGCGAACGAGCGGGAACAGTACGTTCAGGAACGGTACACCAGGATGCTGAAGCAGTGCGTTACGTTCTACAGCATTAGCTTCATCGGGGGATGTATTTTGGGGGGCTTCTTCCCGTTGGTTGTGTATTGGTGGACCGGGTTGAAGGTGCTACCGTTCGGGGTGATCTTGCCGTTTACCGACCCGGATACGATCGAGGGCTACCAGCTGAACTACCTGTACCAGGTGAGCTGTATCGTGTGGACTCCTCCCGGGCTGACCGCAACCCAGAACGTGTACTTTGCGTTGGTGTTCAACATCTGCATTCAGTACGACGTGCTGAAGCTGAAGCTGGAGGATCTGGACAAGCTGATCAGGGACGGTGCAGAGTACGACGTGATCCGCGAGAAGCTGGTGGAGATCATCGACTGGCAGCGCCATCTGGTGGACTTTATCGCCGAGATCGATCGCAACTTTACCGTCCAAACGTTTGTGGAGATCAGCAGCGTCGCAATGCAAATGGTCATAGTTCTGTTTGTTCTGCACATCGTAAGAAACATTAATGTTTAACAAACATCAAGAAAATTTCAAGAAATCCGTTTTCCAGGACGTTTGGCTGCCCGGCTATCTGGTGATTTTCGTGGCCAGCTTTCAACTGTTTGTGCTGTGCATTTTGGGGGCGATGATCGAAATCAAGAGTGACATCTTTACCGAGCAAATCTACGGCATCGCCTGGCACCGGATGCGTACGCCGGAGCAGAAGATGGTTCAGTTTATGCTGGCCAAGGCGCAGTACACGATGCAGCTGACGTACGGCGGGATGTTGCCGCTGAACATGAACCTGTTTGTGACGGTGGGGCTTCGATAGCTGTGATTTGGTTTTCCATTTAACGTTTGATTTGCAAATTTCAGATCTACAAGAAAACCTACTCAGTGTTCATGATGTTGCAAAATATGTAAAACAAATCGGATGGAACACATTTTCAACTGACTACCAGTCTTAGAATAATCAACATAATCAACGCTTGAATAAACACCAATTATAATACTTAGAACTTAAGGGAACAGAATATAACTTCTTCGGGCACATTTTGTTCGCTTATCAGCACTTTGACGTTCAGTTATAGCTTCTAAACAGATTTTTTTCATTGGAAATCACGTAATAAATAGCTTAATGAGTAGTGAGCAAGCAAGTTACTCACAGAAGTTTTGCCAAACAAGTTGTTTTAATACATAGTATAAAGTGGCGAATTAAATGGCCATAGGACCGAATTCTTAAACAAAAAACTCAATTATTCCACTCCACTCCTAAACTCTTTCACTCACTTACTCACTTATTCACTCACTCACTAATTCTCTCACTTATTCACTTCATTGAGAGAATGATTACTCACTCACTCATTTAACGACTCACTACTTACACAACTACTAGCCTTCTGCAAAACACTCTCTTGTTTACTCGCTCACTCACTCGATATTTTACTCACTGACCCACTCGTTGGTTAACTCGCTTACTCACTGGCTCATACTATCATTCACTCACTCACTAAATTACTCACATTTGTTTAACCAAATGTTTGCCTGTGTGGATCAATCAGACCGCGCGCTGGACTCACAATCCAGAGGTTGCCGGTTCGAATCCCGAGGCAAACGCAAAAATTCTAAGTGTTAATACAGGTATTGCCCTCCTCCCCCCAATTACGAGTAATGTAGAAAAACGTAAAAATCTCGATTTTACTCTGGGCGGGAAGAGGTTAACCAAATCTTGGCTATTGTCCACGCTCTATACAAAAAAGATTTTATTCGTATGGAAATTGTTCACGAAGGGATGGGGGTTGAGATTTTCTCCTCCATAGAGGTGAAAAGCAACTCATGACATCATTTTGAGGCTAGGAATTTTGACAGGTATGATTTTGATAAAGTATTCACCTCCTTTTCTCTCCCACATAAAAACTGGGGACAATGTAGCTGTCAAACTAGGCCAAACTGTTAAAGTCACTCACAAAATGAACTTTGAGTGACTTGAGTTCATTTCTGACGTCACGATTTTCTCCTCTTATAGAGGAGAAAAACAACTCGCGACAAAATTTTGATGCTAGGAATTTTGTCAGGTATGATTTTCATAAAGTATTTCTTCCACAGAAAACTGGGGACAATGTAGTGGTCAAACCAGGCCAAAATTTTAAAGTCACTCACAAAATGAACTTTGAGTGATTAGAGTTCATTTCTGTCTCTAGTTTTCTGTGGGAGAGAAAGGGAAGGCGAATACTTCATGAAAAACTTTCCTGTCAAAATTCCTAGCCTCAAAATTGTGTCGTGAGTTGATTTTCGCTTCTATTCAACAATTTTTATTGATTTTTGACAGACTTTCTTGAAAAATAGTCCAAATTACCATCTTTTTCTAAACTTATAGTTTACTCATAGAAAAATTAAACAAATAAAGGAAAGTTGTACACCAAAATGTTGGAAATATTTTATCTTATCCGAATCTGGCATAAGTTTTATAGAAATATTGCTGCAAAACTTATAAAGTCAAGTGAATGGAATATCAACACAAAAATGAGATTTTTAAAAATAATTGTGGGAAAAGAGATTGTTTCTACAAGTTCTCTCTTTGAAAAATCATGCATTATCTATCGTTTTGAATGAAAAAATGTGTACTTGTTTAAACTTACGTGAGAAAAACTTAATACACCATATTCTTGATTTACTCAACGAAATGGGGGTGTTTAAACCGAGAATCGTTTAAAAAAGGAAGGTCCATGACTTAAATAAAGAATTTGCCTTAAATCAAGAATCTTCAGGATTTCGTAATTTGTCGGAGTATTTTCAAAATGTTTCAATTGAATATTGTTTAGTTATGTTATTTAAACATTTAAGCATGGTTTTGGAACACCTGGGATGTTCTAGTCCATCCGAAACTCCCGAGAATTTTGTGCAACTAGCTTACCAAAGAAACTAGTCGAAACATCAAAACTTTGACAACGGATTCTACCCAGACTTCTTCAGTGAGTGCGGTAGGCTACAGTACATTGTTGTAACTGTAACTGGAACATACCCGCATAGCTTCAGTGAGTATGGTAGACTACTTTCCAAATGTGTTTGGATTTCCTGGGTCATCCAAGAACCCCCTGGAGTTAAGATCTACTGGTCTACCACCGTAACAAGCCAGAGGTCGACGGTTTTTGACGCCGGAATATATCGTCATAGCTACAGTGCGTATTGTTGACGTATTTTTGTGTTTGGATGTCTTTTTGGAAGATCCCAACATACCAGGAATGAAGTCTACAATACACACTGAAGCTATGCGAGTATGTCACAGGATTAAAAGCCGTCGACCTCTTGCTTGTTACTGTGGTAGACCTGCAGATCTTAACTCCAGGGCAAGGTTGAAATAAAATCTCTTCTAGCGAATATGATTGCCTGAAGAAAGGCCTTCTGAGTATGCTTTGATCTCGTTTCTCCCGACTGTCACCTGATCGTTGAGTGTGGCAGGGACGATTAAAAAAAAATAATGGTTGGGTTTAGTCGCCAACTTGCTGCGATCAAAATACAATCTTGCCCCTTTACCGCCAGCAGTCATGGGTTGTTACAATCATCGATCGTACACTTGACGAATGACAGCTAGTCGTGGCAATTTGAGAATAAAGATTATTTTCAGCAGTCTTATTCGTGAGGTGTTACAGGCAGCGATTAATCGCTAATTTAATCATAGTCATCGGATTTTCAACACTGCTCCAGGGAGTTCTTGGATGATACAGGACATCCAAAAACATCTAGAAAGAAGTCTACCATACTCACTGAAGCTATTCAGGTATGTTCCGGGGTCAAAAACCGTCGACCTCTGGCTGGTAGACCCACAGGACATAACTCCTTGAATGACCCAGGACATTTCAACACATCTGGAAAGTAGTCTGCCATACTCACTAAAGCTATGTGGATATGTTCCGGGGTCAAAAACCGTCGACCTCTGGCTTGTTACGGCGGTAGACCCACAGGTCATAACTCCAGGGAGTCCTTGGATGACCCAGATCATCCCAATAAGTTGTTACAACAATGTACTGTAGCCTACCGCACTCACTGAAGAAGTCTGGGTAGAATCCGTTGTCAAAGTTTTGATGTTTCGACTAGTTTCTTTGGTAAGCTAGTTGCATAAAATTCTCGGGAGTTTCGGATGGACTGGAACATCCCAGGTGTTCCAAAACCATGCTTAAATGTTTAAATAACATAACTAAACAAAATACAATTGATACATTTTGAAAATACTCCGACAAATTACGGAATCCCAAAGATTCTTGATTTAAGTCAGATTCTCAATTTAAGTCATGTTTATTCTCATTTTAAGTCATGACTTAAAAAAAGTTGTGTAAATCGAGAATCGTTTAAAAAAAGGCGACTTAAAAAAAGAATATGGTGTACAACCATCTACGGTGAGAAACCCAGCACATGCCGAACCTTGACCTTTCTTTGATATTTCCTACCCTCATTAGCACTGCTGCAATTAACATTTCGTACAGCACAAGCTCTGCTCAATTACACGCAATCAACGTATTCTTCTTGTAGTATCGTTTCTTGTCCCACTTGCAAGTAACTTTCCAGCGCAACACCACCGCATTAGTCCGCAGCCAGTATGACCTACCGGAAGCCACTGCAAGAGTTTGAACGGATCGCCACCGCAAACCGGTGGGTCCTGAAGCTGCTCGGCGTTGATATCTTCAATCCGGACTTTCGCTACTCGACGGCCACGTGGGTGATCTGTTCGCTGGCCTGTACCTTCATCCTGGTCACCGGTTACGATCTGTACCGCTTTCGGAACGACGTGTTCAACTTTGCGTTCGCGCTGGTCACGCTGGGGTACGCCGTGATTGGTGTCTCCAGGCTGTGGTTCTTGCTGGGCAGTCCTGCGGCATACTCGCAGATCTTTGCCGAGAGTAAGGAAACCTACCGGCAGGAGTCGAGTGAGCGTAGCCGGGAGGTTCAGCAAAAGTACACCAGGCTGCTGAAGCAGTGTGTGGTTTTGTACAGCGGGTGCTTCTTAGGAGGATCCATCATGGCTGGGTTGCTTCCGTTTGCGGTTTACTGGTGGACGGGACAGAAGGTTTTACCGTTTGGGGTGATCCTGCCGTTTACCGATCCTGACACCATGGAAGGTTACCAGCTGAACTACCTGTACCAGGTGAGCTGTATCGCCTGGACTCCTCCCGGGCTGACCGCCACCCAGAACATGTACTTTGCGTTGGTGTTCAACATCTGCATCCAGTATGACGTGCTACAGCTGAAGCTGGAAGATCTGGACGTGCTGATCAAGGACACCGCGGAGTACTCCGTGATTCAGCAAAAGCTGGTCGAGATCATCCACTGTCAGCAGCATCTGAGCGCGTTTGTTACAGAAATTGAGCGCATCTTCGCGGTGCAGATGTTCATCGAGATCTCCAGCATGGCCATGCAGATTGTCGTGATTTTGTTCGTCGAGCATATCGTGAGCGCAATTTCTCGTAACAAAAATGCAAAAAAACACGCTCAGCACTTTTCGTTTGCAGGGCCTCTGGATTCCCGGCTACCTGGCGATCTTAGTGGCGACCTTTCAGCTGCTGATTTTTTGCGCGCTGGGCACCTTCATCAGTATCAAGGCGGATCTGTTCGCCGAATCGGTGTACAACGTCTCGTGGCACCAGATTCGCATCCCGGAGCAGCAGAGCATCAAGTTTATGATGGCGAAATCGCAGCAATCGCTGCTACTGACTTACGGAGGCATGCTGCCGCTGGATATGAACCTGTTTTTGTCGGTAGGGTGAAAAACTTTTTAGTGTGTACGATGGTTTCATGCAGATTTCTTGCAGGTTTACAGAAAAATCTACTCAATTTTTATGATGCTGCAGAATGTTTAAATGAGAATCGTGAAGTTGAATGCCTTAAAGCTACATTTCTTAGATTGACCTGATTCATATTATTTTAAATTGCAGTTTCAGAAAGCTTAAATTTTCAGCACTTATACTGAAAAGTGGTTCTTTTCAAAATAGTTTTGACTTGAACGGTCAAAAATGTATGCACAGTAGGGGAAATATACCCATTTTAAGCCTAATAAGCGGTCGTGTTTAAATGATACTGGATAATCTGGAGTGTTCCTTGAAATTTACTAAAACCAAGTACACCAACGAGTAGAGCAACTTTTTGTGAACATTTCTGTTTATTTTCACTTTTATTAAAAGTTATGCTATTCCTTTTACAAGCATTTCAAAAAAATATTTCCCAAGTGCATTCTAATCAGTCGAGAGCACTGGGCCACGCCCATTTTCCTATGTTCAGCTTAATTCTTTCTTTCTTCCAGCGCTCTTTTGGGTCTGCTTAGTGCTGCCAAAATTGATGAAATTTTAAGTGAACACTCAAGAAAAGTAGCATTTATAGAGAAAATTTCCTGGCATCACTGGCTCACTCCAACAGGCGCTGCTGGTGGTGTTGGTGGCCACCCTTTGTTCTTTATTTGTCTTCGCTTCTCACTCGGTTTTCTCCAGCCTTCGATTGTAATGGGTTGTCAAAAGTCAAACGTCAAAAGACTTGGCGCGTTTGTTTTTTTGATGGCGCTTGCTAATTTTTTACATGTTTCGGGATTATTTCTCAAGTGAGTGACTAACTAATGTGCAAAAGAACATATTGCCGGTAGTTGGAAGCAATTTTATATCTTAAGCGCTTTGAAATCGTTATCGCAAGTGAAAAGTTATTGATTGCGACTTTCGTTAAGCAGTTAACCTCTCATGTTGCTCGTGGATATGTGTGCCACCAAAATGATGAGAAATGGTCTCGCAAAATAGAAATTATGATCAAAAGTGCATTAAATTTGATCTTTTTGGCCAGTAAATGGCATAAATTTGCGTGCTTACTTGAGGCGGTGCTGTTGCTGGTAAGTTTATAGTATTTTTGGAGCTTTAATCGAGCATCAAACTCTTCATATGACGAAGATAGGTGTTTGATTAGAAAGGGTATATTTCCCCTACTTCTAGTTAAGGCCTTTTCAATCACTGTGTGAAAGTCCAAATGTCTTGACACCAACTCATCAAAACTGTCATTAATTTCAATTGCACTTTCCAAATCCACAAACCACCGCCAGACTCTCGGCGAGATTCCATCCGATTGTATGATTTGCTCTTCTGAACTGACAGACGAATCTTCTCAACGCAGCAAGACTGAGTTGTCACACACTTTTGGTCATTTCTCACCACTTGAGTCTGGCTTAAAAATTGCTCAGTCATCCAGTGCGAGGGGGGAATGACTATTAAACTCTTCATTGACCCCCACGTCCAAAAGGGTTAAATCGTTATCCAAACAAGTAAATCGTGTTTATTTATCGTCACGCGGAAACGCGATACCTTAAGCAATGGGTGCAGTCCAAGTCCAGAGACTCGAAGTCCCGGATTGAAGGTTCTAGACGGTAGATCCCGTCCCATGGGACACTCTGATTTGACATTGAATGATTGCTGCAGCTCAGACGTGCAGTTTTATTTGCACGCGTTGATCTCTTGAACCAAGTCGCGACTGGCACTAACTTCTGTTTCGTTCTAGAAGGTAAAGGGGTTGGGGAGTGGGCGTGATTCGGCTGATCTGCTGATGGCGGTGTTAATGACTAAACGAGAGGTTCGAGATCTATCGCAAACGGTAGATCTCTGCTGTCCTGGGCAAAAACGTTTGTAACTACCTTTCGAACTAATGGTAATTGATAGGTTCTTAGTGGTTTTGTTTAATAAGTGTCACCGCAGGTTCATTAGGGTTAATCTGGGTAATTCAATTCAGTGTGAAAACAAATGTTGCGCTTATTGATGGCAGCAAAAGGGGTTCTATGTCATTAATCGTTATAAACCTGATACAGTAAAACTTTTTTTGCAATTCCGTCGTGAAACTACTTACTTACCTGTCATTCTTGAACGACGAAATAGCCTACTTTTCTGTACCAAAAATAACAGAATCGAATAGCAACACTTTTCAAAATAAATGCTGAAAAGTTCTACTTTTCAGCACTGAAATGGGTGCTGAAAAGTTGAACTTTTCAGCACTTGTTTCGAAAAGTAACAATTTTCAACATTGTTTTGATTTAAACGATTTATTGACAAATACATGAAAATTTTACTTAAAATTTCACTCAATGGGTGTTTTTCGAAATTGCAAAAAATGTTGTATGGAACTCGTTGCAAAACTTGATTTTTTCAGCACTCGTCGTATTTATCCAACTCGGTGAACCTCGTTGGATAAATTTACGACTCGTGCTGAAAAAATCCTCTTTTTACAACTTGTTGCATAAACTACTATTAACGCACTGGCAAGCTTGTGTATTGTTCTCAAACAAGAATTTATTGATTTTCAGCAACATTTGAGGAAAAATATGACTTCGAGGATTATTTGCGTTTTATAAAAAAAAAATTGTCAAAGTAATGTAGTGATTTAAATTAAAAATGTACACAGAAAAAAAATGATGGTAATATTCATCAGGAAATGGTGACAGATTTTGTGTCGAAAAAAAAATTATTAATTTTACCTACCAGCTCCGTGGCTTAATGGTTGCGGCTTCTGCCTCGAATGCAGGAGGTTCAGGGATCAAATCCTGATCGGTTCCCTTGAAATTTGGAATCAGGAATTGAACTTTGAATATGAACAAAAAACCTTTAAGAATCAGGTGGGATTCGAACTCACACCCTTAGGATTGATGGTCTGAGACGCTAACCAGTCGGCCATCATGGAGTTAATGCTCTAGAACTGAATTGATCCGTAGTGGCGAAATAATGTCACAAGGTAACCATTATATAACTACTAACACCGTCTCAAAACATCCCA
This sequence comes from Culex pipiens pallens, assembly GCF_016801865.2. NCBI lineage: Eukaryota > Metazoa > Arthropoda > Insecta > Diptera > Culicidae > Culex > Culex pipiens. Next base: position 39,461,545 of record NC_068937.1, on the reverse strand, counting down.
GGGCCATCTCATGTACTCATGAATTGGACGAGGGAGTCGTGGATTGCCTGGCCCGAGTCATCTGCATTACCGACCTTTGTCCGTACAATTTCAGAAGAAATCATTAGCCAGAGAAAGGTATTCGCTTCAAAGGTTCTTGAGATATATGGTGGTTACTAACCGAACCGTCTCAGTTGAAATATACTGTGGTCATGGCCAAATCCTGCCAAGGCGGGGGTTCAAATACATACATACATACATGCATACATACATACAAAAAATGATTAATTTTAAATGATAAATGATTAAACCTCAGAAAATGATGAATTTTCATCAGTTTTTGATGAATATTCATCAGATTCACATTTTTTTTTCTGTGTACAGATTTAAAATAAATAATAGATGCCACGATGTGTCACATGATTAATCTAAAATCCTCTTCAAAAAAGATAATTTAATGTCACAAAAGATATCGCAATTTTCAACATTTTTTTGCGAAAAACGTTTAAGGTGGATTATATCAAACTGAAGAAAAAAAATCATGGTAATATTACATATGGAAAGGCGTACATCTTTTATGTCAGAAAAAATGTGTAATTTTACCTCCGAAAATGTGGAATTTTACCACTTTTCTGTTGTAATGTCACTTTAACAGTCTAAATTGAGGTAAAATTACATCATAAAAGAAGTAATATTCAACCTTCCAAATTTACACATTTTTTTTACTGTGCACCTTTAATAACCAAAGGTAAACTCCAAATTCATATTTTGATTGGTATTTCTTTTTTTTAAGAAAAGCTGTGAAAATTTCCGTTTCGAGATGTAGCTTCTTGTTTTTGTGAAACATATATTTTTCTCATTGTCAGTTTCCAGTATCAGCCCTTATTTTTCAACTGGCATTTTTGTTAAAAAATCATACAGATGTGAAATTATTTGCTCTTCTCACTTGGAATAACTAATCTTATATCATTCTCGATCACAACTGTTCCGTTGTAGCTAATTCTTCTTTTAATCTACACAGTAAAAAAAATTGTAAATTTGGAAGCTGTAATTTTGGAAGGTTGAATATTACCTCTTTTATGATGTAATTTTACCTCAATTTAGATATAAAAAGTGACATTACACATTTCTAGTGGTAAAATTACACATTTTCAGAGGTTAAATTACACCTTTTTTCTGACATAAAAGATGTACCCCTTTCCAGATGTAATATTACCATGATTTTTTTTTCTGTGTACTCATTTGTCAGAGACACTAAATCGTTGAAAAGAAGAGCAATTCCAGCCCAAATCAGGAATTTTTCTGGTACTTTTGTACCCGACCTTCTCCGATTGTAATGAAACTTTGTAGACATGTTATCCTACGCTTATATAAGCCATTTTTGTATAAATTGAGCCAATTGTACTTGAAAATGACATTTGAGAAGGGCATAAGTAATTTAAATATTTTTGTATTTTGTAATTTAAAAATTACTGTAACTCAAAGCCGTTGCGTCGTATCAAAAAGTGGTCAAAGACAAACTTGTTGGAAATTGGAAACTGAAAGGAAAATACACGCCAATTCTTTGAGATTTTTAAATTTTTAAGTTTAAAAGTTGAATTTGAAGGTGATGTCACGATTTTTTTCGTTCAAAATTTTTAAGGTAATAGCCTAAAATGTTATGCCTCTCCTAAAAAAATACAAAAATCATTTACTAAAACTGTTTTTTTGAAAAGTGGTCTAAACGTCAAAATTTTCAAAAACCGATAGTGGGAATCGATTCCCCAGACAATTTTACATAAAAGTCTCCATATTGACCATTTTCCTATGTCCAAACCTTGTGAAGATACTGCGGTTTTTAAAATAAAATTGTTGAAAAAATAGGTTTTTTAGTGGTTTTTGGCAATTTCTATATGACAGACTTGATTTTTCTGTCTTGAAAATATTTTTACCGGAAAGCTCGTGCAAATTCCCATAAGTTTGTCTTTGATAGCATTTCAATTGAATGTATGGGCTAACAAATAAAAGCTTAATTACATTGCTCATATCTGAAAATAGATTTTTTTTCAGTGTGGTAGAAACCTGGATAATAAATAAGCTTACGTTAATATTCAAACGAGTTAAATTAAAAAGCTGTCAAAGGTAAACTTATGGGAAATTGCACGAGCTTTCCGGTAAAAATATTTTCGAGACTGAAAAATCAAATCTGTCATATAGAAATTGCCAAAAACCACTAAAAAACCTTTTTTTTCAACATTTTTATTTTTAAAACCGCTGTATCTTCACAAGGTTTGGACATAGGACAATGGTCAATATGGAGACTTTTATGTAAAATTGTCTGGGGAATCAATTCCCACTATCGGTTTACACCACTTAAAAAAACAGTTTTAGTAAATGATTTTTTTATTTTTTTAGGAGAGACATACCATCCTGCATTTTTCATGAGTTTTTTTTGTCACATTTTAAGCTATTTTCACAAAAATTTTGAACGAAAAAAATCGTGGCATCACCTTAAAATTTAACTTTTAAACTTAAAAATTGAAAAATCTCATAGAATTGGCGTGCATTTTTCTTTCAGGGTATTTTTTTTTTCAAAAAGCTCGTCTAATTTCCTACAAGTTTGTCTTTGACTCGAGATACAGCAATATTTAAATTACAAAATACAAAAATATATAACCCTTAGGCGTCATCCATAAACTATGTCACGCTCTAGGGGGGGGAGGGGGGGTCTGAGCAAGTGTGACAGTGCGTGTTATAAGTATAGGAAAAGCGTGACAAAGGGGGGGAGGGGGGGTAAATTTTGGCTGATTTCAGCGTGACGTACTTTATGGATGAAGCCTTACGCCCTTCTCAAATGTCATTATCGAGTGCAACTGGCTCCATATACACAAAAATGTCTAACATGTCTAAAAAGTTTCATTGAAATCGGAGAGGGTCGTGAACAAAAGTACCAGAAAAATTTCTGATTTGAGCTGGAATTGCTCCATAAAGTTCTCTTTTGAAGTAATAAATTTTAGCTCCTCCTATTGTAACTTAAAAACCTGTATTTAAATAAAGCAAATTAGAGAACGATTTGTTTCCACCAAATAGCTTCAATCAAAGATATTAATTCCTGGACACGCGATTAAGTCATTTCATCTCACTAGAACCAAACCAAGAATTGAAACTAGAAGCTTTCCTTGATCTTATGTCACTTTCCATACTTAAAATACCCAAGCTCCCACGCCGCTCGTAATTAAATTCTGAATAAATCATAAACCATTCTACTAGATGTACATGTTCCGTAGCCAATGAGTTGCTCCAAAGGTATGACTTGCTCACACTTTCTCTCTCCCATCTTGTCAGCAAGAGGTCGGAGGGGGCAGTGATTAATAAATTATGAGTGCTATCTCTCGGGGTGTAACTGGCTAGAATTCCTGGAAAATAGTAAAACCCAGTGGGAAGAGGGGGTCACCCCTTAACATGAGGCGTTTTATTTAAAGTTTACATTGTGCGATGCTCGTGATAGTAAATATTTGTAGAACACAATCACACTCATGCATATTTATGTGATATGCCATCCGATCCTCCGCCACCCCGTTTGCCTACCGTCAGCCTAGAGAGGAAAGTAACGTGTAAAAGGTTGATTTGGTTTATGGTTAAAAAGGCCCTTTTTCCACACTAAATTTCTAATGGGTCGGGAAGGCTGCAGTGACACATGGTGGTTGGGCAGGGAAAGGATGAGAGGAGGTAAATATTAAATATTTGTGGATAATAATTTATTTAGTGCTAATTTTTGGCTGTCCCACCCATGCGGTGCAGCAGTAGATCAACAACTTAGAAAGGGCTTTCAGACCACCCACATCATAAAGTGAATTGGGGAATTGTGCCTTAACAGGAATATACAATATATCCATTGAATACATGATGACAAAAATATATTAAAGTGTTTTTTTTTACACTAGAACCATAATTAAACCGATCAGACGCCTAATCATTTTCCAACAATTTTGAAGATGAGTAGGGGAAGGTGGGGCAAGACGACCATATGGGGCAAGAGGAACAATCGCTCGTACGGCCGTCATTTTTACAATTTTGATTATTTCCAGTATGAGGAATTGTTGCTAGCAGTGCAATTAGCTGATTCTTCTACCACATAACTGCCAAAACGACGTAAATGCCACAGGGCATAAGATTGAATGAAGTTTTTTTCAAAACCTTTGTTTTCTTATATTATTTGGAAAGTACAAAATAAGGCTTAGGGTTCGTTTTAAGGCTCATTTTATCAAAATGCTATTTTTCCTGGATCAATAGTGTCCTTACCAATGACTTGCACCTATTTTAAAGTATGATTTAACTTCTGGTTATTTTTGTTGAGAGCTTTTAAAACATCATGTTCAGGTGCCCGGTGATGTTTTAATAGTATAATATGGATTTTTATTATGAAAAAAATACGAATTGCTGCAACAACATATTTTGTTGTGAAATAAATACTTAAAAGTACTTAAAATCTGTTAAAAAATTGTTAAAAAAAAATTGTCCATACATAATATAGTATTATCATGAAAATTTACTATTTATCATGTAAGTAATAATACTGTTTCGTAAAAACGATCAAAATTTCAGAAAAATATTATTTTTTAATCTTTAAATTAGAGAAACGTTTCAAATACATTCTAATCTGACGTATCTAAGTGATAACAGTTCAATTGTTAGCAAATTAACATGTTGTTTCATGCATTGTTCCTCTTGCCCCAACGGGTTGTTCGTCTTGCCCCACTAGTAGAGTAGAATGTGCGGAAAATCAAAAATTTTAAAATCATTTTTTTACATTTAAAAACAGGATTTTTTAAAAACTTGTTCTATCAAAGTCTCAGTCAAGACCTGGAATAAGATGATTATAAAAAAATCGACAGATTTTTTAACGTTTTTAAGGGGTTATAACGAGCATTTCCTTAGCTTGTTACACTTGCCCCACTTTTCCCTATTCATATTGATTCAAGTAAAGTTTTCAGGTAATTTTTCAAAATTCAAAATTTCTATACCTTAAATTATTTGCAAATTTTTAAGCAACATTTAACTATTTAATGAACTTTAAAGTAAGAGCACCGAAAAACAAACATCAGAATAACTATTTTTTCGCGAAAATTCAACACGTAGCCTTATGTGTGGGACGAACTTGTTATGCGAAAAGGGGCAGAGCAACTTTTTAAAACACTTTCAAAAAGGTAACAAATTTTTCTTATATAAAGCAAATACCTGACTAACTTTTTTTCGAGGATGTAATCTATGAAAAGATAATTTGCACGCAAAAATGGTTATTTTTTGCAGGGCAAATATTTGAAAACTTTTAACTACACGGAAATTTCAGGGAGCGAGAAAAATGTTTAAAAAGTCTTATGTTAAATGTAAAGATTAATTCTGTGACACTTTGGAAATTGATTTTCTTTAATTTAGATGAAACTTTGGTCTGTATTTAAATTTTTAAACAAATACTACATTTTTATATCAATAGTTTGTTCATACAGTTTTGGCAGCTGTCCATATAAAATGAAAATGGATTTTTTTTTTCATAAAACGGTGAGGTTTTGGAGCATTGGAGATTTTGAAAATGTAACTTTTCAGGAATATTTTTGGATTGCTTTTTTCTTCAAGAAAGTTGGGCTTGCCAATCCAAGCAACTTTGTGAAAGCCATCAAAATTTTATCTCCTTCCTTCTACGACCAAACATAGAGAAAGCCCCTGAGCAAACCAGTTCATAAATCAGTTCTTTGAACGTAGCAATTCAGGGTTAAGTTTTAGAGAAAAGTGATGTTGGTGGCACTTTTTAAAATATTAAAAACAAACATTTTTGTTTTTCGAAAAATCAATTTAGACCCTCAAAGTCAGCAATTTTTAAGTTAAAAAAGATGCCAATTTAAAACCTAAATATCTTCAAAAAGCCAAGGCCAAATTTTAAGCACAACAAACGCTGAAAAAAATCTCAGGGGTGTTTTTTTGTAAACCCAAGATAGCTTCATTTGAAAATGTATTATTTTCATGGGAAATGTGTATTAGACCACCCTAACGAAATTGTAAAATAGTTTAACTATATATTTTTCCTAGTAATTTTGTCCGCTGAATCTGCTCTCATAATTGAGCCAAAGTGTCAACATACTATTGTTTTTTTTTGTTATTTTCGTGTTTCTATGTAAAATTATCGTATAATCCTTAAATATGCAAAAAAAATAAACGATACTTTGACACTTTGGTTCAATTATGGAGGCTTATGATTTAGCGGGCAAATTTCCATGAAAAACCATGTAGTTGGTTTTTTTGCTCAATTTCGAAAGGGTAGTCCAATAAACTTAAAAAAAAAAATGCACGCTATTTAAAAAAAATATGATTTTTTTAAACACTTTGCCATAACAAATATAGCTCAAAAGATGAAATTAAAATTTTCCGAAAATGGTTTTTACTTTATTTCTTTTTTTTGTGTGAAAAGCTGAATTGAAAAAAAAAAGATTTGTTTAAGTACAACTTTGCGTAAGACCAGAATTTCCGTTGTTAAGATACATATCATTGAATACAGTCAGTGGGGGTGACTATGGGTCAAAAAACGATACACCTCTCGAAATTTCTTAGTAACAAAAACAATTTAAATAACATCGAAAATCTTTCAACGTAGATTTGTTCTTAGATAGTTTACTATTATTTTCCCAAAATATGGAGGATTTTGATGAACACTACCTTAAATGCCAATAGTTTGAAAATTGACCCAATGTCACCCCCTCTAAGAAACTAAAATGATGCTCAAATACAAAGATATGGTAAAAACAAGTCATCTAACAGCGTTTCTTGTTCGAGGGAATCGTATTGACACGCTACAATGTTTGAAGTGGAGATTTTCAAACATTTGGGTAGTTTTCGAGCAATTCTAACAAAAATATTAGAAAAATGATTTTTCGAGAGGTCATTTTTGGCCAAAAACGTACCCCAACTTTAAACATCTGCCAAAATAACAGGATTTGTTTTAGGAACGAGATTTTTTAGCGAAGTGATCTTAAGATGTCCCCTACACAACCCTTTTAACAGAATTCAGTTTCATTGAGAATAACCTTAGAAATGGTAAAATCCGTAAAAAATCACTTTGACCCAATCTCACCCCCCAGACCCAATGTCACCCCCAATGACGGTAATTCAAAAGTCTTTGTGTATGGACAGCTGCCAAAATTTTATGAAGACTTGTATGAACACACAAATGAAGCGATATGACTTCATTGGTCTTAGAAAAGTTAAACACAAAGTTTCATCTAAATAAAAGAAAAAAAAATATTTGCAAAGAAAATTGCCCCTTCTTGAAAGAATTGCTCAATATTGAAAATTTTAAGCAAAGAAAATTCAGCATAATATAAAACTGCCTTAAATTAAGTGTAACCGAAAAAAAATATTTGCCTTTCTGTCTTCCTCACCTTACTTAGAAAAGGCTATAACACTCAAAAAAAGAAATTCTAAATTTGGCATCCTATCCCCACCTTCACGTATACATATCAACTCAGAATCAAATTCTGAGCAAATGTTCGTGTGTTTAGGGATGTGGATGTGTGCACCAAAAAATGTTACTCAGTATTCTCAGCTCGGCTGTTTTTAGCCCTACTAAATAGTTTCAAGCTATTGTCTACCCCAGTAACAATGTCCGAATACTTCGCACCCTCAAACTAGAATAATCCATAGCAAAAATTCCATGGAAATTTTCGTCAATAAATCAGTCCACTCCAGGGTTCCGCGGCCAAGCCGCCTCGAGGGTCACAACCCCACCAACGGGGCAATCAAGCTGCACACACAGTGGCCGCCACCGCCGTACACTAATTTATTGCCAATATATCTGTCACTCTCAATCGAGCCGATTGAGAAAAATTGATTTTCTGCGACAATGACAATCCGCGGTGGCAGCACTCAAATCGATTTGTGATTATCCGCTTACCCGGACCTTTAAGTGGGGAGGGGAAGGGTTGGTACGAAAGTGTGCCCTCAGGCCTTAAGCGCGCATAGTGCAGGGGATTAAAATTTGAATTATAATAGCAAAATGTGGATAATTTTATGCTGAGTTGTTGGCCTCTGGCACAGTTCGGTTTGAGTGGATGGCTTTTTTAAGTGTCTGAACAGTAATAAAATCTGTTCAAAAATATTGAAAATTTCAAGTTTTTTTTTTAGTTTTACTCAATTATGAAAAATATGTCTAAGCAATTATTGGTTAGGATTTTTGAATAAATTATTATTTTTCAAAGTGATTTTCTAGCTGCTCAACTGGTAGCCAGAAGTACAAATATGAAATCAATAGTCGAACATGTGTTTTGATTTATCTAGTGGATTAACTGCCTCCCTCCCCCCGGCGAGGAGTATTCAATAAATGGTTCAGTAGTTTGGAATGCTAAAAGCGCAGCCAATTCGTTTACGTGTGAGATGATTTGTGTAACATCGAGACTTGGTTTATGCAAATATGTTGCAGTTGACTTGATGAGGCAAGCTTCCATTGCGTCATCGGGAAAAAATGGTCTTTTTGTGAATTAAAGAAAAAAAAAACAAATTTTATTACCGTATCTCAGGGTGACATTGTAAGCCGGGGTTTTTCAATATAATTTTAAAATAATTCGCAATATTTTTTTGCCCCCTGATATTTCGAAGAAATTTTGAAGGAAGTACCAACGACTAGTCGCGAGCCACACCCTCGCTCGTCTGTTCCAAAAATTCCTAATTTCCGATCGGCCACGCATGACTTGAATGAAATTTGAAGGATTATGTAATTGGCAGGTTCCTCCTCCTCCGTCTGCCCTGGAGAGACGCTAACTGAGCCCATATTTGCTAATTTGTATGCAAGCATCACTCACGAGGCATCATCTCCCGAAAAGGCAGTCCGGCAGGTGGGCTATTGATTCGGCACGATCAAAACCAGCGACGGTCACGTTTTGTACAGAAAAGGCAACAGCAAGGAAGAAACTGATTCCCGAATTACTGCGGGATGATTGCCTGGTCGTCGTCCGTGGACGGTTTATTAGAGGGCTTGGCATTATGTAAAGTACGGCCAGTAAACCATATCAGCGTACAGTACACAACAGAAATCGATGCCTGGGACATGTGCACGGGATGTGGATTGGCTTGGGATGCAGTTTTGGGCAGGGTTGTATCCTTTTTAAATCGTTTTAGAAAAACAAATTTTCTCAAAAAATATCAAAATATCGTTAAAAAACATAAGATATGACTACCTACTGGATCTTTTTGCAACACCAACCTACAACCCTGACTTACTGAATTTCCCTCCAATTCCGTTTTCACAAAACACGACTCAACTAGTTTCCTCCGAAATAGTGCAGTCTGCTGATCGAGCTTTTCCCCCCAAAATATTACGGAAGTGAACAGTACGCCGCCACATTTGCACAAAGGAAAGTTGCTAGCAATTTTGCAACATTGCACCGCGACTCACAAACACAATGGCAGCGAAATTGCATCATTCATAAAAGCAGTTGCAGTTGGAAATGGGAATGGAAAATGGGTGAAAATTGGCAAATGGAGTCATTTGATTGTGAGTAGTAAATTTGGTGTACTGAATTTTGGGGAAAGCTTTTTTGATTACAGATTCTAAAAAGCGTTTTCAACTCATATCAAGCTAGAAAGCAAGTTTAAGTCGAAACTCTTGCAAAACAATTTGGTTAAATAGTGAGAGTTAACAAATCGGGTGGAATTAGGACTGAGTCCTTAACCTGTCAAACATACGAGAATTTTCCCTATTTGTGATGTTTTCTGTTATTGTCGAGAAATTTAAATTTATTTATTTTTTAAACGGAATTTTTATCCTAAGTTTAAGATACTCACCCAGTCGGCCTGGGTTCGATCCCAGAAGGTCCCGGTGGCAAATTTTGAGACGAGATTTTTCTGATCACGCCTTCTGTCGGACGGGGAAGTAAATGTTGGCCCCGGTCTAACCTAGAGGTTAGGTCGTTAGCTCAGTCCAGGTGTAAGAGTCGCCTCTCTGGGTCCTGTCCCGGTGGAGTCGCTGATAGGCAGTTGGACTAACAATCCAAAGGTCGTCAGTTCGAATCCCGGGGTGGATTGAAGCTTAGGTGTAAAGAGAGGTTTGCAATTGCCTTAACAATCAAGTCTTCGGACACCTAGTTTCGAGTAGGAATCTCGCAATCGAGAACGCCAATGCAATGCTGTAGAGCGAATAATTTAGATTTAGATTTTTTTTAGATTGAGATATTATTGATCACATCGAAAAAGCTTATTTATCTGAGGACAATGACTTTTTGTAAAACCACGAAGGGTTTAAAATGTAAATTTCAAGTCAATAAATAATAAAACTTTTGTAAAAACTGTATAATTTTTTATTTAGGATAGTTTAATTTTTAACATTGAAAATCGGACGCAAATGTACAGAGTTATCGGCATTGGAAAAATGAACGCTCTACCCTAATTTACAATGAAAAAGGCATTTCCAACTTTTTTTTCTAGGGTTCAAAGAGCCGGTGAAGTTGCATTTCCAATTTGTTTGACCCCGTTGGGGCCACAAGTGTTAATTTTAACTTGATCGACCTCATTTTTTCCACGGGAAGCCATATGTATAAATGAACGACTTATTGAAGGAAACAGCATTTTGCAAGCCGATGAAAAAAAAAATATCGCAATAGAGTTGAACACAGTACAACTTTTAAAAACTAAAACCACCATAAAACCTAAAAAAAAAAATTCAATGAAATTATAAAAACTTTTTGCAGCAACACAATTATTGCGCATTTTGAACTACTTTATATTTAAAGAAATTTGTTATATATGCTTTTCATCGTTGACCTCATGCAGAGCTTAGAGGAAGAATAATCTTTAACAATCAAAGGTCTTTGATTTTTTATCGAATTACCGAATAAAAAAAAATCAAAGTAGAATGCTAAACAAAAACTTGGCGTATGGCAAAATCAAATAAGACTATTACAAATTTTATTTAATGTTTTGGTCACTTGGCTATGGCCAAGCTTGAGACGAGGGGATATTATATATATAAATAATACTAAATATCAAATTCTACTCATTATATTAAAAAAAAAGATTCAAAAATCGCCATCAAGAAATGTTTTTGAAATCGTCAACATAGATTTTACGGATTCGCTTACAACATGTCAATCCGTGTGCTATATTTACGCACACTTTCTGCTAGAATATCTCTAATAAAGAAATAGTTTCAATAATGGAGCATCTTCGAATAATCTTTTGTTTTATAAAATAAAATGTTCTGAGCCAACACAGCAAATGCTAAAATAATTCATTGGTAATATTTCAACTAAGGTTTCAATATTGTTTTAAATAATTCCTGTGAAATTTTATTTTGAATGAGAAAATGAGAAACAAATCCAGGATGGTCAAGCTTGGCCATGACTTCTACAGGTTAAAAAAGTGACGTTTCTAACAATAAAAAAAATCGGCTACATCTTAAAACAGTGCATGCACAATATAAAATTTTATGTAAAGCATTTTTGGATTGCTAAAATGAAATCAAGTTTTTTTATACTTTTTTTCTTAATTTTAATCTAATCGGTCTTTATCGGTGAAATCTGACGCAAATTTTAGAAGAAAGATAATGAAATTTTAGGTGGATAGGTCGACTAAGAGTCATAGAAGAAGATATAAAGGACGGAAAACTAAGTCAGCGAAGGGCCATTTGAGGAAGTATGTGTGTGTGATCAAGTCTTTTAGCCTTCTAATTTGGCTCTGTACAAGTACTGAGCGAAACACACAGTAAATGTACAGAGACAACTTATTCCTGCAGCGTCATCCATATGACTCCCGGACGGCCAAAAGAAATGATCGCACACCGCCTATACATACAACCGGCACGTTACTTTGGTTCTAAGGAATAAGTTGTCTCTGTACATTTACTGTGTGTTTCGCTCAGTACTTGTACAGAGCCAAATTAGAAGGCTAAAAGACTTGATCACACACACATACTTCCTCAAATGGCCCTTCGCTGACTTAGTTTTCCGTCCTTTATATCTTCTTCTATGACTCTTAGTCGACCTATCCACCTAAAATTTCATTATCTTTCTTCTAAAATTTGCGTCAGATTTCACCGATAAAGACCGATTAGATTAAAATTAACATCAGTTCTCGGTGACCAAAACAATATGGGAATACTTTTTTTCAAAAAACATTATTTTTTTAGATAGCTTTTTTTACAGTGGTATGGAGACTTGTATGGAAGAACTAATGATGAAATCTAATCTTCTTAGGTCATAAAAATGGTTCACACAAAGTTTCATCTAAAAAAAAAATACAAAAATTAAATTTACAAAAAAAAATTATTCTTAGGAGGATTGTTCATATTGGAATATCTGTACCTCGAAAACGGAAATTTTTAATCAATATGGTGTGTTTTGCTATGACCCATTAAGGGCAACAAGTTTGGTGTCAGCGTTGCTATTCTTATTTTTTTTTAATTTTGTAGCAATAAACTTTTTGCCTTCCTCACCTCACTGAGGCAAGGCTATAAAATCACTCGAAAATTGAACTTCTTAAATATACCTTCTAGATATACCTTCACGTATACATATCGACTCAGAATCAAATTCTGAGCAAATGTCTGTGGGGTTGTGTGTAGACATGATTTTTTTTCCACACGATTTTCTCAGAACTGATTAAACCGATTTTGGCCGGATCCACCTTATTCTGTTCGTTTTGGGGTCCCCTAAGACCCTATTAAATTTTATTCTGTTTAGTGAAGTACTTTTAAAATTATGCCATGAAAAAGTATTTTTGTAGCTACAAAAAAGGGTGATTTTTGCATAACCTCAAAAGCCGGGTCTATTTGCTTACGCGCGAGAGTCGCAAAGCATGCGTATCGCCCGGTTGCCACATTGCTTAAAATGAGAGTCTGCATGTTTTCTGGAAAAGTCTGTATCAGGTATATATTTTTTTTCATTAACTTATTTTCATCATTACTTTGTAAATGTGAGGAAGGCACCAACCACCTTATGGTGGATTAAGAAACGTTTTTGCCTTCCTCACCTTACTGAGGAAAGGCTATAAAATCACTCGGAAAATGAACTTTTTAATTAGACCTCCCAGGCCTACCATCATTTGTACATATCGACTCAGAATCACCAGCTGAGCAAATGTCTGTGTGTTTGGCTGTATGTAGACATTTGTACCAAATCAATGTCACTGGAATATCTCGTCACAGGCTCAACCGATGTTGGCCGGAATGGATTTAGTCGATCCGTCTTAACGTCCCCTAAGTTGCTTTTTAAATTCATGCAGTTTTCTCATGTATTTAAAAAGTTATGTTAAAAAAACAGTTTCATATTAAATTAAAATTATGGTAAAAAGGGTGGTTTTTTCATGAAACCCTCACATGTTATACATTTTTAGAAAGCATATGAGAAGACATTTTAGGTGGAGTAAGAATTTTAAAGATCTGACTTACCTATCTTAAATTACAAGCAGTTTAAAAAATGGTCTGAATTCACATAACCTCAATTGGTCGGTTCTGATCGCCACGAAAAAGCCGTGTAGAGGGATGCCATTTTCCTCAAAGGCCGTGTCTGTATAATCTTGACAAAAAGTCTGTAGGTAGTCTGTTTTTTTACTCATCACTTATTTTTAATAGGACCTCTTAGGTGCGGCGAACGTAAGGGGAGATCCATAAACATGTGGACATTTTAGGGGGGTTGGAATCACTATAAATGAGAGGAAGGCACCAACCACCTAAAGGTGGATTAAGTGACGTTTTTTGTTTAATTTTAATTGAATTTGTTATAGAGGAATACTTTACGTGAAAAGGTTCAAAATGCACATTTGTTTTTATTTTAAATGTCCTTGAACTTAGAAATTGGGATATTTTGTTATTTTTTCATTATTCGAAGTGGACAAAAGCCCTCTTGAGCTTTATTCATTTTTTTTAATTGAACATCGGACCAATAGTTCGACGCTTTCGTGATATCTTGTCGCACGTCGCTTTTTGACGTTCCGAGAAAAACTCATTTCAATATTTGACCTTGAATAAACAAAAACGATAGCACGCAGTGTAGTTCCCGAGTCCCGAGTTATAATAACAAATGTTTACGGTAGTCGAGCACATACTTGTGTCAAACGCGTTCTGACCTAAAATCCCTTTGGCCAATTGCCGCACTTACATCAATTTTCAGAATGTGTCAGAATAGCACGACAAGATTGAAACTTCTTTCATATGAAAGTGACAAAAATGCACGGTGTTTTTTCGGTTTTCAATGAATAACTCAGGATTGAAATCGAATTTTGGAGATCTGTGAAGGTCAAAAGGTGAGGCATTGTGAGCTGTACAAAATTGTGTGCTATCTTGTGACACGTTTGCTGTAAAAAGATAGGACGTGTCACAAGATAGCACACAAGCGACAAAATGACGTTCTTTACTAAATTTGGCCCAAAATGCACGTGCTACAAGTTAGCACGATAGCTTGTTTTTTTTTACAAAACACATACAGATACAGAAGAAGCTGTCAACTTTTTTTTTAGATTTGTTTAAATCAAAATAAATTTGAATGGTATACAAACACTTATTTTGAACATTCTACAATTTTTTAGCCCGAGTTTAAAATGTTTAAATCATTGAATTAAAATGAAGAATATTACAAAAGATTTAATAAATTGATATATTTTATTATATCAGATTTATCGAAAAGCTATTTAAAGTGCAAATAATTTGAAACAAAATTTAATTTTCAAACAATTGTTTTCCGAAAATAATAAAGGATTCAAAATACAAAAAAAATCTCCCAAAAACAAAAAGTCATCGTGGTTTTCCTTCACGCAGGAGTGGAAGCTCGATCCGCAAAACTTTCGCACTGAGTTTGCTCTCGCACCAACAATGGAAATAAATGTCATGTAATTGAAGCGAAACGTAACGACTCTCGAGACGACGACGACGCCAACCATTGTCGAGTGCTGGAGCGAAAGGGTCCTTTCCCAAGGGGGAGGGTTCCACCGCTGGTCCGTGTTTAATGGGTAAAGTTTGACGCAGGCAAAAGTTGTGATATTTTTATGGGTTCAACCGGGCGTCAAAAGGGCTGCTTTGAGCGAATTGAAAATATGTTCTTTTTGAACCTTTTCAAACGTGACGCAAGGGGTTTTCGAAGAACTTTTCGGATTGTTTAAAAAAATGGCAAAACGAAAACAAGTTTAGCTTTTTCACTTTTCTGTTTAATATAAAATAATTTAATGATATTTATTACTTTTTGCTGTTCACGTTTTCTTTGATTTTATGTTGTTTCACTTACACTGATTCAAATTTTGTTTTGTTTTGTTTACGTTGAATGTGTATGCAAGTGTCATTCTATTGTTTGTTCACCTAACAGACAGTTACAGAGTTACAACTACTAAGAAGGTTTCCTTTTTTTCTTTTGCGTGTTGCGTTACAAATGGGGAAGGATTAATACATGGATTAGCTATTCTGGCGATTGTTTGCTTTGATTGTTGTCATGTGAAATATTTACGCGTTAGAGTTTGGAACAAGTTTTGACACTACACTACTGTTTTATTTTTTTTTCGTCAGCTGCTTCCGGATTCAAGTACCAACATAAAGAGATATGCTTATTAAAAATCTAATAAACAGAAATCGACTTGTGCTATCTTGTGTGTGTGTGTTTTACATATAATATAATAATATATTTGCAAGTTTGCTTTTTTTTTAATTAGCTCTCGTTTACGCGATACGATACGGTTACGCTTTGTAAATCCAATATTTTTTATAAGGAAAATGGAGGAGGAGCAGCGAATGATTTGTTAATGATTTAATTTGTGGGCAAGGTGTGGGATTTCATATGTACAGGAAGTATGATCACATTGTTCGATATATATGTGCATTAATCAAGGTATAAATATGGATGTGATTTTGCTCGCCGCAAACTTTAAAAATTTATCAAATAATTAACATAAAATTTGCATCGATAAGACCGCTTACACGCTAATTGTAGCGCTTCGTGATTTGATTTTATGAAGTTTGCTGAAGCAAGGGAGAAATGTTATAGTGATGGTTGCCGTAGATTTTTTTTTGTTTACACATCTACGTTTGACAATCTCTTCGTGTCTTAAATTGTCAAATTCAAATTCTCTTTTATGACCTCTGGGACCCAATTTAGTTTTGTCACTGAATCATGGTGGATCCTTATTTGAGGACATTATTGTCATTACAAGTGCTTTTGCTAAATTTTCTACATTTCGAGAGAGGTTACTGAACGCTTCGAATGAGCACAACGCAAAGTCACTCTCACAGTCATTTGACTCTCATATTCGCTCTGTCACCACCCAGCACCACCCGAGCAAGAAAGAGAAGGAAAAGAGAGAAAAAAAAGAGCATGAGGCTTCGATTCGTTTCTGGGTTCGTGTGCGTTTGCTGACAGTCTCTTCGGAATGCAACCATGGAGTAAATATTATTGTAGATGCTGACTGTCTAAATTTTCAAATTTCACGCAATCACTGTCAGAAATCGTTCTCTTTTAAAGCCTTGCTCACGCCATTTAGTTTCTCTCTCTTTCTCTTTTACTTTTCTCTCTTTATCTTTGCAGTTTTTTGAGAGCGAATCAAAGTGAGAGATGAATACTCACAAAAAATATCGAAATCATAAAACGAACTTTAACAGGAAATTTATACAAAATCAACTGTAAATTATTTATTTTTTCTTTAAATTCTTTATTTTTTGTTTTTTGGAATACTCAATTTTCACAAAACTTTGTATTTAAAAAAAATCCAAATTTTTATTTTTACAATATGGGTATCAAATGATCAACGTATTTTAGAAACAAAAAAATGCTCTACATTTTTGTTATCGGACTATGGGTGTCTAATGATCAAAATTTCTTTGCTCACTGAAAACATTAAAAAATGAAAATAATTAAAATCTTCACAGAGCTACGTATATAAAATATAAAAATATAGAAATTGAAATTTCAAGCCTAGGTTTAAACATTTGGATGAAAAAAGTGTTAAAAATGCATCTTTCACGCGCCCAGTTGCTTTCCAATCATTAGTTTTCAAAATATCAAGATATCGACGAAATTTTTTTTTCGCGAAAAAAAAACTTTTTGTCTGACTGAAAACTTAAAATGTTTTCAAAGGAATTCAAACATGCTAAATATGATTATAAACGCAGGAAAATGCATTTTAACTGGTTTTCAGTTGATTTAACTTACACTTTCATTAAAATTTTAAAGTTTATCGAAAAAATACTAATTTTTGAGTATTTTTTCGAAAATACGTATTTCTGTAAAAATTACGTATTTTCAAAAAATCAAAAAAAAAACCTATTTTCAAAAAATACTAAAAATTTGAGTTTTTCTCATTCACTCCTAATGAAAAATTAAAGTTAAAAAAATCTCCAAATTCCAGTTCCAATAGTTCAAGGATACGTATTTTCGTGAAATTTTTAAGTATTGAAAAATATATATTGATTTCGAAATGTATGGAAATTCCCGATCATTTTTCACCGATAGTCAATTATTAATTTTTTGAGCATTTTTTTCGAAAATACATAGGTCTGTGAAAATAATGAGTATTTTCAAAAAATATAGTATTACTTTCGCAATGTATGAAATATTCTCGATCATTTGATGCCCATATTAAAAAAAACTAAAATTTAGAGTTTTTTTTCGAAAATACGTAGTTTTGAGAAAATTTTGAGTATTTTAAAAATTTAGAAATGCTTGAAAAAAATTGCAAAAATTGAAATTTTGAATATTTTTCGAGAATTTAAATTTAATATTTTCAAATTTAATTTCAAAATTCAGTATAAAATAAATATTTTTATCAAAATTTTCATATAATTTTGACGCAATGGGTAGCTGAAATCATCCCGATTTCAATACATCATATTTTTTTGAAGTTTTGGTAATTTTTCATAGAGTTTTAGGTCATGTCTTCCTTAAACCGAGGCATACAAAACCGGGAAATGAATGAATGAATAAAATTAAATATGCGAA
Organism: Culex pipiens pallens; assembly: GCF_016801865.2. NCBI lineage: Eukaryota > Metazoa > Arthropoda > Insecta > Diptera > Culicidae > Culex > Culex pipiens. The sequence goes on along the minus strand of NC_068937.1, from coordinate 39,443,636 downwards.
TATGAAATTAAACTTTTCAAAACGGAATTGAAAAAAACTTAATTTGGATCTCGTTTAATTTTATAATGAGTTTGTAAAACAGCATAACTGAAACATTACCCTAACACATTAATTTGCTAAAAAAAATCTGTTATTTTTCAAGATTTAAAGTTAACCTTGCAATGCCATTTTCAAATTCATGTATTAAGTTATCTAAACAGCAACCATTACCATGCGAAATTCTCTCTGCTTCAGACTTAGAAAAAGCTGCTCAGCGCAATACAGAAATTTGCTGTAGTCATCATTTTCATTTCTTTTTTGAAAGCGATGCCCATTATGTCTTTTGAAACGCAATTTTAATGAAATTTGAACCTTTTTCAACTCCCAATAACCTAACAATAAAATAAGTCCTTCTTTAGAGAGAAGGAAAAGAACAAAAGAAGAAGCATTTTTGCTATTTACAGGAAAATGGAATATATTTTTGTTTGTTTTCCTTGATTTTTTTTTTTTTGCTTTGCAGACATCCAGATATACACCCTAATGAACTGTTGTGATGATGATTTTGTTTTTTCTTTCTTTTTGAGTAAAGCCTACCAGACGACGACGAAGACGAATTTTGTAAGAAAAAGCACAAATTTTAGTTTTGTTTTTGCTTACAACTTTAATTGTACACTCTTAACTTGCATTATTGTACACTTTATTGCATTATGTATTTTCACCAATTTCTGCGTGATCGCCCCTTCGCAAGGTTGTGTTAGTTGCGTGTTTTGCTTTGTTAAAACAGTAATTCTTGTTCATGTTTTTGTTTTGTTTTTATTCTTGTGTTTGTGTTACTTTAATATTCAATGGCACTGACAGAGACAAAAAATACTATTGTTGGTAAGACTATCTCCTGCTACCGCTCTACTCTCTGCTCTTCTCTACTCCCAGCTCTGCTCACACTACCACATTCCACTTAACCACTACAATTAATACATATGAGTAAGGGTGTATTTGTATCTTCTTGCTTCGTTTACGCTTCTAACTGTGTGTTTTTGTGTGAAAGTATGCATGCATTCGCGACCAGTCTTCCCAAACACCCCAATTTCTCTCATTCTCTCTCATTCGCACTCTCTTACACAATTGACTTGCCTCTCGCCACTCTCTCGCGTTCTCTCTGCTGCTGCTGTTGACTTGTTTTCTGCTCTCCCGCTCTTCGGCTTTAATAACAAGAGCCGGAACCGGACTGCTGCTGGAACCGTCGTAACCGCCGGTTCCAGTCGTCCTTCCACTCGATGATGATCGTCTTCGGGCCCAGCGACAGCGTGTCCGGGCTCTGCTTCGCGTCCATGCCCAGTATTAGGTAAGATCTGATTGGGGGGGGAAGGAGGAGAAAAAGCGAGAATGATCAATTTTAATATTGACTTAGTAAATAATTTACTAAATGCTTAGACGAAAAACTTGTACTCACTTGTTGATTTTAATACTCGGACACCGGCAGTCCAGGTTCTTGTTCGGCACGAGCAGCCCGACGGGGGACTTCCGCTGGCTGGCCGCCACCAGCGACGGGCTCGTGGACTTGAACACGGTCTGCACCTGCAGGTTGAAGCGGACCTCGTCCCGGGGCACGTACTGCTGCTGCTTCATTCCGCCTCCAACACCGCCGGAGGACGTGGTGCGACCGGTGACCTTTGCCATGATGGCTGTGGGGAGAGAAGAGTAGAACGCGAATGCAGAAAAAAAGTGGTTAATTTCAACCCAAAAATTTCACGAGGGAACTCTGAGAGTGTGGGGAAAGAACGCAAAATTACCATAATCACGCTTGCAGAATTTATTCAGATTTAATCGTTTCGTGTCAAATCTACATTTGCCGCAATCTGGAAATAATGAAAAAAAAGAGAAGAAAAAAAGGCAGATAAATACATTTGTGACACGTTGAGGGTGGTTATCAATAATAAGTGTAATTTTTTGATCGCATAGTGAACGCACACATCAAGTACGAGATTGAAAAGTGGTATGCTTTTTTTTCTTAATTATCGAATTGGTTTTTAGATTATGTTTCCCAAAGTCATGAGATAGCTCTGCTTTTTGTAAATATTTTTTAAATAAGTGCTTTTCCTTAATTTTTTTTTAAATTGCAAAAAAAAGTTTTTTCTTAAATATTTTAGCTTTTTCATGCCAAAACGGTGCACATTTTCATAAAAATATTAAGTAATTTCCATCAAGAAATGAATTTTAATATTTTGTACATTATTTTTATGTATATTTTGTATAAACATCGTCTGTCAGATTTTACACCAATTAAAAAATCATTGGCAGAAAAATGTTTGAGAAATTTTCTGCCCTTTAAAATTAATCAAAATTAAGTTTTCATGGACTGGATTTGAACATTCAAAATATTTTTTTATTTAGAGCAGAAAACTTTAAAAAAATCATTCTTTGACATTGACAATCGGATCATTCGTTTCCGAGATAGACTGTTGCAAATATTTTTTTGAACTTTATGTCCCTCGACTCTGATCAAAGTCGAAGGGGGAAATAAAAAAGGATATAAATTGAAATTACTAGCCATGGTTTGAATATTTTTATGAAAAAAATGTTTTGAAATGCATTGTACACCTATTCAGCTGTTTTGCAACCATAAGTTTCCAAAATATCAATGCGTCGACGATTTTTTTTGCCAGATAAAAAAAATCATTTAATTATTTTTAACTGCTTTTTTACCTTTCCATGGCCATATCTCGTGGTCGAAGGCCGTGTTACGCGTCACTATTAAAATACTAAAATTAAAAAAATCTGTTATCAAGAATGTGTCAAACAATCACTATTTAAAAAAAAACATTACATAGTAAAAGAGTTCTTTGTTTGTTTTCTTTTTAAACATGACAAAATACAATTTTTTTTTGGAAATTATTTCTTAGTAACAAAAGGTGATTTTCAAATTCAGAAATTTTCCTGTGCATCATTTTTTGTCAGTGCAGTCCTCATTCATACCTACAACTTTGCCGAAGACTCTAAATCGATCAAAAAAATCTTCCAAAGAAACAGATTTTTGAATTTTCAAAAACGATTTTTGTATGGACAGCTGCCAAATTTTTATGGAAAATGATATGGACAAACTGATGATGCAAAATGGTTTGTTTGGGGGTATGAAAGGCAACCAAAAAAGAAATATTTTTTCTAAAATGCTATACAAATCGGATGGTCAAACTCTGAAAGAATTGCTCACATATGGGTCATTCCAGGTCAACTGAGTACACTTTTGGACTCGACCTTCACCGATTTGGACCAAACATGGAGGGAACGTTAATTTATCGATAGTTAACAGAAATCCCACGTTTGGTGCGGATTGGACCATCCCTCTATTTTTTGCACCGCCCGCTAAAAAACTTTTTTTTTCTTTTAATAATAACTTTGCAACTATTTGAGCAAAAGACTTTCTACAGGTTGCATTTTATAGGAAATTGTCTAAAGAATTAGATAAAAATAAAATTTTAACCCTTAAATGCCCACTAATATTTTATTTTAACGTTTTAAGTATTAAAATTCAGTTTTGACCAATTTCTTATACTTTTATTTGTTTTATTTTATCACCATCGTGTTCCCCGGTCAATTTTACATAATAATCAATATTCGCATTCGCATTCGCATTCGCATGGAGATGGTGATCTTAGCGGGTTGCAGACTGGATTTCGTCATGTATGTGTGATAATTGTCCAGCCCAGGTTGCTTAGAAATTGATTAGAGGGAATTAAAACCAATTCTACCAGAACAGGACAGGTAGCACCATGAAAGCCATCCATTGCCGGCCGCTCCCATCTCCACCATTCACCGGGAGAGGAATAAGGATCCACCATTCACCGGGAGAGGAATAAGGACGGGAAGTGTTGATGCTGAACTTACTTAGAAAAAGGTAGCGAAACCGCAGGCTCTTTTTCCCAACCTTATTGTGGAACTCGATCAAACTGATCATTTGATCAAATTTAATCGAATTTAAACAACAAGGATGCGTAAATGTCGCGTGGAGTTGGTAGTTGTGATGGGTAAAGGTCTGGGATTTGCCCTAAGCAAGCGATACGACCATTGGCATAAATGAAGTTAACTGTTAGATTTTTATTCTCAAGGCAAGCAATCGGATGCTGCTGATGAGACAATTCCCGTTTAGATTAAGTGAGGTTTATTATTTTAACAGGATTGAAAATTTATTCTCAAAGCAAGCAGTCGGATGCTGCTGCTGAGAAAGTGTTATTATTATTTCAGTGTATTTTATATTTTAATCCCGACGCGAATATTTGTTTGAGATCTAATCTTAGACAGCCGGCTGTGGAAAGATAAGATCCATGCACCTCAATCATCATCATATTCCAAAACGATTCATTTTTACGTCTACGGAAGCGGCTCTACTGTGAGCAAAGAGCAAAATTAATAAAAAAAAGGGACCATCCATAAACCTCGTGGACACTTTACGGGAAAAGGGGGAGGGGGAGGGTTTCTGGCAAATGTCCACACTCCATGCAGAAAAAGTTTTTATTAGTATGGACAATTGACCACGAGGGGGGTGGGAGGCGGTGGAGGGGGTTTGAGATTTCAAAAAAGTGTCCACGCGGTTCATGGATTGTTCCAAACCGAAAACTAACGTGTGTTAACTGCTGGAAAATGTGCATTAGCAAACCGACAACGACCACAGCATTTTTTTGAATGAATCATCCAGCACTTTCCTCTCTTAACCAATCCACCCTTACCCCTCAAGCCAACCAGAGCAGCTGAAAAGAGAACAAAAAAAGAACGCTCTCACCCGATGCATCAGCAACATCCTCGAGTCCAACTGTAGACGAAAGCTTTCAAACTCTCACAGAGAGCCGCCGGGCCGGCCCCGCTCAGCAGCTCTTCCCACCAACAAATTGCACAGCCTCTCCTTAATTTTGCTTGCCAGGGCAAAAGCTCTTTTTCTGCAGCACACACACACTATCCGTTTCGTCGATTTTTCTTCATATCTGTAAATGTCATCTCACGGCCAAACTCTCGCAAGCTACTCGAAACAATACTCTCACCCAACACACATCTCTCCAACTATGCTTCTCTTCGTCGATTTTTCTTTCTTCTGCTTGCCTCCTGTCAAATATGGCTGAACAATTTGTACCAAAACAACACAATTTAAATCGCGATAAAACTGATTCTAGCACCTATTATCACTGATATTCCACATTTCCCGTGTGACTCTCTTCACTAACAAACGAATAAAACCACTTTTGCCGCGAATACGCCTATTTTTCGCCGAAAAACGCGAAGCTACCGGGAGCATCACACAAACGCGTCATCAATCGTAAACAAACAGCTTGATTTCCAATTTTACATAATAATCAATATAGACCTCAAACTAAAATGAACTATTGGTGAGATACAGCGATTTTACTGAAAAAAGTTTGATTTTGTGCAGCACTCGGAAGTACATGGTGTACTTTTCAACATAAAGAGATGAATCCCGCATAGTTCGGTTTTTATATGTGAGAAACTTATTTCGGAATTGAATTCCTTTTTCTTTTTTTTTCTTCTTCTCCATCGAAATGAGTTTCAGGTACATTTTGCGGGTTCCCACTATCACCAATCGATTCCTAAATTTTTCATGTAAGAAATAGTTACGTTAAAGCATTGAACATTTCAGCGGCATATTTAAAACTTATAAAAACATCAAAAAATAGGATAAATCCACCATTTCCACGGGTTCTCACTATCACCATTCGATTTCTCGGAATTTATCATTCAAGAAAAAGTTATGTCAAAATATTAAACATTTCAGCAACATATTAAAAAGTAATAAAAACAGGAAAAAAGGGTAAATTGACCTAAAAAGAGCCTTAAGCAAATTTACGCGGATTCTCACTATCACCAAACGGTGTGTGTGTGTGTGTGTGTGTGTGTGTGTGTGTGTGTGTGTGTGTGTGTGTGTGTGTGTGTGTGTGTGTGTGTGTGTGTGTGTGTGTGTGTGTGTTCAACCAATCCAATATCCGTAGGCCGGCTACGAAATTATGGGAAAGTATAATCTGTATCAGACTTGGTTTATGCTGATACAACTTATCGCAGTCCCGGACATTAGGTGGTGTTAGCCCTAGCGCTGCTTCCAATGACCCATTTCAGAATGACAGAGCTGCTTGCGGTCCAATTCCGAGGTCATTGGGCATTGTCCGGCCCCGCCTAAACATACAGCAAGAACCTGACGGGTTCTCGACCTATCTTTAAACTTCCAATCCCATAAGGCAAAAATGGGATCAGCGTGTATTTAGTTAAGTGGCAATGATAAATGCAATGTAAGTATTTTTTTTTCTTTTTATTTATTTATTTTTTTTATTTATTTATTCGTCAAACATACGTAGACTACATGATCGTTGCTTAGTTTCTAATTACAGGGGGGGAACATCTATCTTTGATTGTAAAACTGTTTTTTCATGGTGGATTTTGTCATTGTGAAATCGATTATGTTATTATATTTGTTATAAGTTTCCATCATTCTATTCATGGGCCCGTGTTTAGCGTAGTCAGTTCTGTGAAAATGCAATGCGAAAGGCTCACGTGCTCTCAATACGCGTGTGGGTTCATAGAAATTTAATGTTTGTAACAACTCTGGAGAATTAATTCGGTTTGCAATAAGATCATTTACGAACGAGAGAGAAGCGAATTCACGACGCTTTACAAATGTTTCTAAGCTTATTAACATAGGTACAGCGTGCAATATACGAAGGAAGGGGAAACACTGTCCACCCTAGTTTACGAAGAGCAAATAGTAAAAATTGTTTTTGCACTGATTCAATACGGGTTTCGTGTGTTTTGATGTGTGGACTCCACACGACGAAACAATATTCAAGAATAGAGCGAACATAAGCTATGAACAATGTTTTCAATGTATAGGGGTCCTTAAAGTTATAACTGAATGGTTTTATGAAGTTGAGCATATTAGTTGCTTTGAATACCATCGTGTTGTAATGTTCGATGAAAGTCATTTTAGAATCAAGTATGACTCCAAATTAGTTGAAGCTCCTCCTTAATGTTTTGACTGAAGTTCTCCGCAGATATTAAACTGGTAAACGTGGTGACCAAAATATCCAGAGCCGTTACTCTAGAAAAGTTTTCCAGCTGCTTCCTATGCTGATGGGATGGCCAACAACACACCTCGGCTGCAACTCTTCTTCTTCTTGTTCTTTAAGACACCGAACGCCCCAAACCAAAATTCACAAAAAAAAACGAAAAACTAAATCTTCAAAACACCGTCATTGTCTACAATTTGCAGTTCAGGATTTTTTGAACGCGCTCGTAACTTCGAAAACCGTACAACAAAACAAAACGATACAAACGATAAAAGTGAAAGCTGACGCTTGACGTTTGAGAGTGGAGCAACGCGACGCAAAAAAAAAGAAGACAACGAAGACAACTTTGAAAGTTTTACTAATTTACCCTAAATACCACAAAATCCGACAACTTTTCAGCAAAATCCACAAGGAAACACTAAAATGGATTACAGTGCCGCTTTTACACAAAGAATAGGCGCTCATCAAACAGTTTTGCACCATAAAATCGCGAATTTAATTGCTGCGCTATCACCGACGAACCACACGCTACCACAGACTTAACAGACCATTCTCATTATCACCAAACGATTCCTCAAAATTGTTAACAAAAGAAAAGTCTTGGTCTCGGCATCAATTAAATCCGTTTTTTGCCTCAATTTTTCCCACTGTGTAATGTTTGAATAAAAACTTGAAAAAAAATCTTGTTTCTTTTTTATTCGCTGTACTTCAGCAACAAGAGATCCAATCTTCAAAATATCAAACATTGAAAAATACAGATTTTGGGAATTAAAGTTTTGAAAAAAATATTTAAAAATCGACTATTTTTATTAAAATTCAACCTGATAACAAGCCTGGGAGTTCAGGTGTTTAATTGTAATAATATTTTACATTCGTTAAATACAATCAAAAAATAAAACATGATAACTTAACTATGACAATGACTCATTTTTTAAGTCGATCCACCCTAGCCAAGCCAGAATAAAGAATTAAATATGCTAATCGAAAAGAATAACCCCTCAGCTCTGCGTTGACAGGCCACGGCCTCGGTCTTCAAAAAATGGGACAACCCTCCTCGCCATCGGACACGAGGATGATGCGCCTAATCGCTGCTGGGGGTTTGGCGCGCTGCTCCTTGAACGGCCCAGCATGCAGCCTTCTGCTGCATAAAATACATAAACTTTAATAGTAGCATCAGCTCGGCTAGCTGCTTTTGCAGACGGTTGAACGCAATCTGAAATTCTAAACGGTGAATTCAATCGGGCAGTGTTGTGCAATTTCGGTGTGACTTTGGAATGATTTAGGTCTTAATTTCAATCAGTTCAATGTTGTTCTTTCGTACAGTTTTGCTGATGGGCTCGAAACGATTTGATTTAGTGCTGTTCCGAGGAAATGTTGTACTGATTACTTATTCTGGTTTGTTTTACTTTTCAACGCAGCGGATGAGGAATTTTATTCATATCCAGAGTTGTGCAATTTTCGAGATCCGATGCCGAGATTGGAGGTCTTTACTGAAGCAGAAACAATCAATTTAGCAGTATTGACCAATCACTTTGTGGGGTTTACGATAATCGAGAACGAGTATGACAAAGTTGTTGCTTTGTCTGCGTTATCGAAAATGAGAAATCAGTTCGAAACTGGTATGGATAACCTTTAGCAAACGCATTCAGAATCATTCGAGATCAATTACTGAAGATGTGGTAAATAGAAGATCTTGAAGAACTTGAAAGCGTTCATTTAATTATATTCTCATGCATTTGCAGTTTCATTTACTTTGCAGAACTTGATTGTCTCAGCATGCTGTTTTTGAAAATGGAACTTTTATGCGAACATGGGCATTAAAATTACAACCCCCCCTCAAAAAAACTCCCCCTTCTTCGATGTCGGCCCAAAAAATCAGGGGGCAAAACAATTTCTTTTTTCAAAAAACTTTAAAATTTCAATGGAAATTGTAGTGCAATCAACTGAAAGCAGTTAAAAATGCCATCCACTGCGTACAGTAATCATTTTAAGCATGTTTGGGTTGATTTAAAAATCTTTTGAATTTTTGAAAATTATCGATGATTAGTATTGCAAAAAGTATCTTAATTTTTTTTAAATTCCTTCAAATCTTATTTTTTTGCATTTTAAAACACTTTTTGCATTGAAATATTGAGACTTTGGCTTGTTATTTCAATTTTTTTTTTATTTCTCGACCCCGGCCATAGCCGTGGGACAAAAACGTTGAAAAATATTTGCATCGAATAAAAAAAGAAAAATATTTTTTTGTTCACGATTTATGAAATTTTTAATGATGTTATTGAATGATTTTGAATTTTTTGATTTTGATTTGATTTTGATTTTTGATTTTGATTTTGATTTTGATTTTGAAATGATTTTTGAATGATGTAATTGAAATGATGTAAAATACCATGTAATTTTTTTATTTGTTTTGACAACTTCTGCTAAAAAATGACTGTCTTGTGGTTTGCTTCAATACAAAAATTTAAGTTTTAGTAAACAATTTTTCAAGTACAAATTTCTAATTTCGTGACATTTCACAGTATTGGCCAAATTTCACGGACACAAACTCATGGATTACGAGGCTTCCGCGAAATTGCGAAAAATCGCAAGCCCTGATAATTTTGTGCAGAACCAGTGAAACTAATAACAAAAAATATATATATTCAGAAATTTCATAAAACATGTTCAGTACAGCATAAAAAATCATGGTATTGTTCCATCTGTAATTGTTGGCCGATTTTCTGCAAGAAAAAAAAGTGCTAAAAAACATCTTTTTATATAAAAATATATAGACATACTAATTCCCTTAAATTGAGGTAAAATTACATAACAAATTACAATGAAGTAATACACAAACGTCAATTGTTTCAACGGTAAAATTTTTTTTTGTTGCGTGTGTTAGAGATAATGTTGGAAAAAATTAAAATTTCACATGAAACGATGTTAATTGACACAATTTATAATAAAAAATAACAAATATTCTCTTGGTTTTTTCTACATAAATCAAGTTTTGTTCTAAATAACAACGAGTTGAAAATTTTAAGGCAAGATCTTTTTATGTTATATTAGATATCACCCTAATATATATTTTCAAGAATTAGATAACATATTACATGATACACAACTCACAACTTTCTGATGGAAAATAAGAAAAAAACAACAACGTTACATCATAAAATTTGTAAAACTACATAAGTGATATGAAACTTTCACTTATTATAAAAATGTCTTTAAAAATTCATTGGACAATTTTTATCGTTTTCATTGAAAAAAAAAAAGTGAAAGATCAAATGAAACCATTTAGGTCACTTATTTATGTGTTTTGAATCAAATAAAGACTTTTAAATCTTGTATACTCTTTCTTCCAGGCGAAAAAGTAAAAGATTTTTTTTCATGGATTCATTGAAATTTTGCATTTTTTTTATGCAAATAAAAGAATAAAGTATAAAAAAATGCAAAATTTCCATGGATTTATGAAAAGAAAATTCAAAAACTTTTTCGTCAAGTGTTCTAATAATAAAAATTTGTATAAGAGATTTAAAAGTCTTTATTTGAATTAAAATACATAAATAAGCATTATTTCAAAAACTCATGATGATTATTAGCAAACCCCTTGTGGATAAATATCAACATTTTTGTGATTGCCTGCTCTATATTATTACACTTGCAATAATAACCCTGCAAATTAGGAAAAAAACACGGAATTTTTGAATGAAATTAGGCCGTTGCAAATATTTTTCAAAGTTCAAACTTCAAAATTTCAATGAAAACAGGAGTTAAATCAACTGAAAACAATCTAAAATGCATTTTACTGCATTGATAATCATATTTAGCATGTTTCCCAAGTAACAATTTACGTTTTAATTCACTCTGGAAGAATATTTTAAGAGTCTCTGGAAAGATTCGAGCAAAAAACCGCTTTATCCTGAAAGCAGCAATAAAGAAGAGTTAAAGCAGCAATAAGTGTAAAATGGACCATTTTAGGAGGTTGTCAAGAGCATATTTCAGGAGAGTTCTAGAGCCAAACAGTACTGCTGTTGATTTTTAACGGACTCTCCAGATACTCTCAAGAGATCTAATAGAACTTATTCTAAAGCTAATCAAATTTGTAGCTTTATTGAAGATCTCTTGGTAGCCGCAATAAAACATGATTTAAACTTTTTTACTTGATTAGGATAAATTATATTTTATCAAGCAAATATGGGTGCAAGATTTACTTTATTAAATCCAACTATTCTTTGAAACTTTTAACGACAAATGGTTAACTTTATTCGGTGACATGAATATAATAATTATATAATTAAGTGTTTTATTATCGATTCAATCATATTGCGAAAATCCATGCCATTAATATTTCACCAATCAATTTATAGAGATACCTCGAAAAAATAGACACCGAATACATTATTCTGTGAGAATAACTCTCATTTTTCATAAAATTTAAGCAAACTTTTCTTGTTTAGCTGTAATCATCATCAGGGCGTCCATCTAGGTCGCTATTTTTTCATTTAAACATGGCGAAATTCGTTAAATCTATTTGTTCTGACTTAAAGCTATTAGAAAAACATCTTTTCTTGAGATGCTCTTGATCAAGAACAACGTTTCTTGAAAAGCTCTTGTTTAAGATTAAGCAAGGGGTTCTAGACTGGAGTGAGCTTTGACATAGTTTTAACCCAGAGTAAAATGCACAATACTGCGACCGTAGCGCATGCAAGTTTTAGCCCACTGGAGATAGATCCAAAAATCATGTGTTGGTACATTTTCGTCATTTTCGTGATTGAAACTAGGATTTCGGTCAGTTCACCGTTTTTATTTATTTATTACAACAGAAAATAATACTTGTCACTTCTTTCACTTGATGATTCGGAAACGCCTTCCAATGTTCAATGCCGGAAGCTCAGAAAGATGCACAACACTTGTTACATCACCTCACGAATCTAAATTTGACACAATTTAATCACTAACTCACATAACAATTACGAATGCAGTATGATCTTTTTTAATTTAATAAAAGAGCTTGCCCGGCACTTTAGAAACGTCCGATCTTCTTGCTGCTAAAAGTAGACTGAGTTTGACATTTGAAAGGTCAAGACAAAAAGATTTCAAATAAAGCTTTCCCTAAACAACTTGGTTTTAATACTGATTTGGTGAAGTCAATTTATTCTGGGAATATCTTCTTCAAGATAACTGTAAGTACATAAAAAAGAGATTAATGAAACTTTGCTCCATGTTCTTCGAGAACATTTCAAGATTTTTTCAAAATAATTCTAGAACAGTATTTTGCTAAGCCCAAAAAGACTTGACAAAAGCTTTTATAAAAGCAAGACGCTTTTTTCAAATGTTTTATAAAAACTGATAAAACTTAGGAGCATTTGGATTGCTACTTGGGTTGGATTGGATTCAAATGCACAAAACTACGAAAACTTTTTAAATTTTCGTCAGTACTTAGATATTTTGGAAAAGTTTTTTTTCGGAATTCGGGTCAAAAAATATAAAAAATTAAACTTTAAGCCAGATTTCAACACTTTAATGTGTGTGTGTTTTTTTTTTGTAAAGTTCACTATTCACAAGTACAGTTAGTGTGTAATGATTGGTTTAAATTGAGTTTTGAGAAAAAATAGTATTTTGTATCGAAAATTCATAAAAAATCAAATGATCTTTGAATAAACCTGAAAATATTAAAAATGAACATGAACGAAGGGGGCCTGCATTTTAAATTGATTTGAGCTGATTGCACTTAAACTCCCATAGAAATTTTGAAGGCTTTTGAAGAAAAATTGAAACTTTACATTAGGTCATGTTAGGTTACCAATTTTTGCCTTTTTATGGTGTTTAATACTTTGCAAATTAATTTGAATAAAATTACATTAAAAAGTTAAATTTACACCTTCAAATCTTGCCGTTCGCTTTACTTTCATAATAGAAAAAAAAAACGAAAAAAAAATCTGCAAGAAAATGATCTGTAAACCCAAATATTTTAACACTACACTTTATTCCACCTAACAGTTAGTTTTGATTTTAATACAATGTACCAACAATATAGTAGTTTATTGGATAATGAGATTAGATTTAAAGGAATTGGCGTTGCCAGAAAAAACTGCTTCTATGATAAAAAATATATATATATATACAGCAATTCCCCACGAAAACAGCATGGAAAAAAACAAAAGTGCTCGGATCGGGCTCAAAATTTTTCTGGGGGTTCCCTGGCCGAAATAATTAGACCCATATTTTTTTGTTTGGCCATTAGGGTGACCTACGGCGTGTTAGGGTGGTCTGAAAAATGGCCATTTTCGTCGATTTTCGCAAAAACCACTTTTTTCGAAAAATCATAACTCCTCGCCATTTTAACCGATTTCAATTGTCTTATACGCAAATGAAAGGTGATAAGTTGGCCTTTCAAAGAAAAATAATAAGAAGTTTCAAAAATCTAGCCTAACATATGAAAAGGGCGTATGAAACTTTAAAATGCCGTTTTGACGGTGTCTGGACCAAAGAGCCTATGTCTGGAAATATTTTTATCGGATTTCCCGGACATTTTTACATAACATACTAAAAAATGGGAGGAGTTCATTAACAGGATTCCGAGATATGATTTTTTGAAAATAAAATCCGTGTTTTTTGACGCGCCGCGCGCAAAAGCCGGAGAATGACGAAATTGGCAAAAAATCAACTTTTTTCACTAAAACTGCGATAACTTTAAAATTTTAGCGATGACCTATACATGTTTGGGTACCAAAATTTTTGTAATTAAAAAACGCAACTTTTGGTACCCAGACATGCATAGGTCATCGCTGAAATTTTAAAGTTATCGCAGTTTTAGTGAAAAAAGTTGATTTTTTGCCAATTTCGTCATTCTCCGGTTTTTGCGCGCGGCGCGTCGAAAAACACGGATTTTATTTTCAAAAAATCATATCTCGGAATCCTGTTAATGAACTCCTCCCATTTTTTAGTATGTTATGTAAAAATGTCCGGGGATTCCGAAAAAAATATTTCCAGACATAGGCTCTTTGGTCCAGACACCATCAAAACGGCATTTTAAAGTTTCATTCGACCTTTTCATATGTTAGGCTAGATTTTTGAAACTTTTTATTATTTTTCTTTGAAAGGCCAACTTATCACCTTTCATTTGCGTATAAGACAATTGAAATCGGTTAAAATGGCGAGGAGTTATGATTTTTCGAAAAAAGTGATTTTTGTGAAAATCGACGAAAATGGCCATTTTTCAGACCACCCTAACACGCCGTAGGTCACCCTAATGGCCAAACAAAAAAATACGGGTCTAATTATTTCGGCCAGGGAACCCCCAGAAAAATTTTGAGCCCGATCCGAGCACTTTTGTTTTTTTCCATGCTGTTTTCGTGGGGAATTGCTGTATATAGAAAACAAAATGCCAAATCAAAATCATAAGATTCTTTTGCACAGTAACAAACAGTTTGAACATATAGTAAAAATTGTGTAAATTTGGAAGGTGTAATTTTGGAAGATTTAATATAACCTCTTTTATGATGTAAATTTACCTTAAGTTGGACTGAAAAGTGTCATTACACCAGAAAAGTGGTAAAATTACGCATGTTTCCTAACATAAACGATGTACCCCTTCCCATATGATTTTTTTACTGTGTTAGAAATAATAATGTTTGACATTTGTTACCCTTTTCCAACACAGCAAAAAAAGTAGTAATCCAGCTGCTTGTTAAAGGCCGAGGCGTTAAATAAATTTTGCATTATTCTATGAAATTCTGTGTAATGTTACACCCTGAAATGTGTAGCCCATCAGTATTGGAAACTTACTTGACCGAAATGTCAAGCTCCTACATGCGTTTATCCATTCCACCGTTTATCGGTCTGTTGGCCGAGCGGGCTAATGCGCCAGTCCTTATTGACGGAGCTGGGTTTGTATTCCGTCGGTTGCAACTTTTTTTTTGTGTTAACAAAAATTGTACATGCAGTTTGTAAAATTAAACGTCTTTTTTGCAAACGATTTTACCATCGGGTTTTTTGCTGTAAAGTTTACAGGCATAAGGACAGTAACATTACTATTTCAAGAGGCAGTTTTTTTGAGTGACATGTTTATCTTGAAATAAATTCTGTCAAATCAATTACTCGAAATATTCCAAACTGTTAGCTATTATCGCTGCTAACAATTACAATCCATCACTCCAACCGAATTTATTCATTGGAAAACTTTCCCCCGTCTCGCCAAATCACTCGATCAATTCTAATCCTGCCCAAAAGCACACCCCCAAATCGCTTGATGCTTTCTGAAGTAGGTACCTTTTCTCATCATTTCTGACTTTGCAAGTTTGCGTTCTTCTACTTGGTTTTTTTTCTAGCCTTGAGCGCGCGAGATTGATTAATGGACTCCGGTCCGGAAAAAAACAACCTGACACGTTAGCAACATGTGCGAGCAGATTGGCCAGCCAGACCTTGGACGTCCTGGAACGTGCGCTATCGCTCAAATGGGGCGGAGGAAAAAGGTTTCGCTTTTCATTTCTTTGGGAACTGGGAAAAAACTTCAACTTTGACCGTTTTGTACCAACAAGTGAAGTGAAAAAGCTCCCGAAGGCTTCCGGTCGTGGCAAACTGTTAGACAGATGAATGATGACCTGACCAGGAGGAAGTCCCTTTCGGCGCTGCCGGTCCAGGGATCCAGGGAAAACCGCACAAAGAAATTAATTACTACTCACTTTCTTTGGTGCTTTCGCTGGCATCTGGATCGTACTGGTAAGAGTCCGGTGCGGTATTCTGTGCCTGGTGGTTGACCATGGTAACGCGGGGAATTTCTGGAGGGAAAAAAAATGATTGTGAGGTTAAAAAATGAAGAGTCAGCTATTTCAAACACAAAAATAGTAATTTAGCTTGATACTCACTAATACACGGCGCGATGTGGGACCGACTCTGCTGGTATCCGCGGGCACACCGATTGCAGGTCAACCCGGTGACGCCCTCCTTGCAGGTGCACTGGCCCGACGTGTGGTTACAGTTCTTGCCCGACGATCCAATTGGGTGACAGTCGCAAGCTGAAATAGAGCAAACAAAAAAAAGGAAGCAAAAATTAGTTTAAGGTTAGATTTCATAGCAGCGTGTCCACTCTTCCGGAAGAAAGTGCTCAAATTTGCCAACATTTCCGCAACAGTTTTACCCCACCCTCCCCTCCACCACCCTCGCAGGAAAGTGCGCTCCAATTTCCTTTAATTAAAACCAACTACCCTGCTTCGCACCAGGTATCGTGTTCTGGTTCCATTTTTGCAGTGGGGCTTAGCGTTGTTGCCACCGACAAATGGATGGATGGGTTCTGTCTAGCACTTTATGTCGAGCGAGTTGCAGTTCTTCGTGGGGTAGGGGAAATGGCTGTGGAACACGAAACGCCATAAAAAGCACACCTCCAGTCAGCTGGATTAGGGACCTACATAGGGAAATGAAATGTTCTAGGAGAAAATTCAAACACCCATGGTCATTCAAATTTAAGGTTGAAAAACTTTTTGTTTTTCTTTGGTGCTAGCTTTTTTTTTGTATCGAACTAGCACAAACATAACAGAAACTACCAGATTATTACCATCAACAGTTTTACAATACTTGTGATTGTTATAAGTCTCGTTTTTTGCTAAAATTAATTTAAATTGATTCCAACCTTGTTCTTGCATGATCTTGTTGCTCGATTGGAACCCCGATTTGACAGTTCGATTGGAACCCTGAGAGTGACATTTCGCCTCTCCATATAGGCTCTCTAAGCTGGATGCGTCACACTCGGTGTAATTTAAAGCTCTCATTACCCAGATCGAAAGTCCGTAAACCCACGATGTTTTGTAAGGCAACGATGTTTTTCGATCAGTTCGATGAACTGTATGCTGCGCGTTAGCGTAAAAGAGAGAGCATGCTCAAGTTTTTCATCGACGTTTCGCAAAGCACGTTATCTCGCTCTTTCGCGAGTGCAAATTTTTCGGAAGTTCTGTCAAATGGAAAACTTCTTGCGTCGTTTGCATGTTTGTTCGTGATTTTTTCCGGTGCGGTCCAGTTTTTTTTGTAAAGTTGAATCAGCCGCAACAAGGCTGCCGCAGCGGCTTCAGAAAAGGGGTAAGAAAATTACGGAAACGAAACGAATTCCGGCAAAGATATTCAAATACTTTTTTTTTATCTCTCCTTCCAGAGTTGCATTGAGACCAAGCTGGACACCGATTCTGACGTTACGTGGCGGCCCTTCCAGAACCAAACAACCAACACATATGTTGGTACCTGCCGAGTGGCCACCAGTGACGGATTGGTGTCTGGTGCTGGGCACCATCGGTAACGACGAAAATGTTGAGGCAGGAACAGCCGGATACCGAGAGAAGCTTCCGATGCCACCGGAGAAACAGGAACAGTAAGAAGAAAAAGCTCGTGTGTTCAAGCAAAACTAAAAATCTTTCCTTTTAAATTTATTTTCAGAAAGACCAGAAGTCTGCAGAAGTACAATTGCCAACAGATCCAACATCCCCCTAGCTCTGACCGGCGGAACCGTCTCTGCAGGTTGTAAACAAAGCGGTCGAGTAACTGAAGAAAGTCCAACGGGAAACAACCCATCCGTCGGTCGCGTGCCACTTCGTTGACCGAGGAGAACATGGAATCTGACCTGCTGGTGGGTTCCGATAAAGTTACGCCCAGATGTAGTTCATCATCAAGTGCAGGGCGCTGGACCCTATCACACAGGATCTCGCGAAGCTGCACAGCTGAGTAAGGGTTCGTTTAACGCCACAGGGTCGTGCTTCGTAGAATACTTTTAAATCACCGGTCAACGCAGGGCTTGACCACCTGGGAGGTGGCCAAAGAGCAGTCGGTGTCAGCGGAACCAGTGCTGAAGCAGCGCAGGTAAAATAATCATTTTTTTTGAACCTTTCAACCCCTAATAGCTTTCCCCCTTCCAGGAAGTCGATTCTGGTTTCGCACCCGGCGGTAAGTTACGTTGTGGCCAACCCGATAAACAGCGCAGAAAAAGAAGCATATCAGCATTGCGCCAGCCGCTGGCGTGCAGGAATCCGATCTGGACATTCAAGCTGCGGCCGACTTGCCGGTTCCAAAATGTTCGCTGACGGAACGTTTCCGTTGATTTAAAAATAATCGATCCCTTCGAATCCGGGGACAAGTCCAACAAAACCGACGGAGCTTGCCGCAGAAACTGGTGTAGTCGAACCGCTGGGGGTGACCGGGAGCACCAAAAAGGTGAACGAAAGAACTAAACTTTGGCCACGTAGCTGGACAATTCGAGGTGTGGCCCTTGGGCAGCAAGCGGCAGCGGAACCTTGACTACATGTGCACAGGTAAAACAATCATTCGTATCATCTCCCAACCCAAACTAACCGTCTCCTCTTCCAGGAAGGCAGATCTGGAGTTCCTTCTGGCGTCAGGTTAGGTTGTGATCAAAACGCAGAAAACAACAACGGCGCAAAATCGGTCAGCTTTATTCCGGCAAGCGTTCATTAGTGGTTTCTGTTAACGCCAGTAGCCACGATTCTACTGTTCCAACAGCATCAACGAAAACCTAGTGGGTTAAAAGGTTCAGCGTTCCCACGTACAGCAGTTACTGGCGACGGTTCGGTTTTGAAGCACGACGATTATTGCTCCACGAGTGCCCTTGGAACCACTTGTCTGGACCGATGGTCCAGATCAACCGGAATCGGTCCACTTACCTGAAACCGGCTCGTTCATGGCTTTGCGAATATCTACCTCACTGGTCCAAGACCGAGCACGAAGGTGGTGGAACGATTACTGGACTAGAAGTCGGAACAACAACCTTAAAGAGTCCGCAGCGGTGCCCACCAGACAACAGGATCTGGCCTAGCGAGCAGCAAAGACAAGTTATGCCCGTCCTGGCAAGGCGATAGAACTGGTGAACAGTTTACTAGTGGTAAGTTAACAGCTTGTAATTGAGAACATAAATAAACTTGTTTTATTTCCACAGCGCTTCAACACCGTTCTGCGCACCGGCTTCCTGGCACCATCAGCAGGAAACGGCCCTCGATGCATCTCCCTGGCAGACCCCCTGCCACCAACCGGGCTGTTGTGATCGGTGAAAACAAACTCGGTCGGAAATTGCACAGCAGGCATATTCGAACCAGCGGCGCGCTGCGGAACGACAACGCCAAAAAAAACGTCCAAGAAACAAACAATAAGATGGCCGTCGAAAACCGTCAATCCTTTCCAACCGCTGTATCAGGCGGTACCGTTGGGCAAAAATGTGGAAAACGAGCCGGCGTGTCCTGGTTCGGGGTTGTCGTCCGGAGAAGGACGACGGGACGGTGGCTGACCTCCCGTGACATCAAGTAGATTTAGCAGATCGGCGGCGACCCGCAGAGTACGGATTTTGACTTCCAGGACTAAACCATTCCGGACTACCTTGGAGGAGTAGTTGGAGGCAGCGGAACCGGTGCCGTTGAAGAACAGGTAAAATGGGTAAAAAGTCATCATAGAAATCTTACAAACTAACCTTCCCCCTTTCCAGCTCTAAATCTAAAACCCTGGTCCCGGACAAGGAGGAGTCGTTTTGTTCCGCGAGTAATACGACTAAGATGATCGCGATGAAGAAACGTACACCCCTGGGCGACGATCAAAACATCACGGCATTTTCAAGATTTCGCGACCCCGCATCGACAGACACAGAATAGAATAATTCTCAATCCGGCTTCCGCTCCCGAAACTTCGCCCCTGACCGCCATCCCGAATAAGCACGCGGGACAGCCATGACCCTGAAAGTGACGACGAGAGCAGCGCTGCATGGGACCCGGTCATTACCCCGCAAGTGTCCTCGGAACAATACTACGCGGAACAGCCTCGCAGTGCTGTCATGGTCCCCAACCACCGGGATCACGACGATCACCGGCGGGACTCTTCGTCGGCGACGGCTCCGTTCGTCAACCCGCCAAGGTTTGTCGTTCAGCGGCCCAGCCTCGACCGTCCGTCAACCGCCACTGCCCTCGCAACAGAATGGCCACGCCGGCGTCAGAGGTCGTGGACCGTAGTTGGTGGCAGCGCAACCGATGCCGTTGAAGGACAGGTAAAACAGTCATTCTTGATTTTTTCCAAACTAACCTTCCTCCTTTCCAGCTCAAAAAACTTGCTTGATCCCAGCCGGCTTCACTACAAGTGGTACACTGGGGCCACGACCGAGCACCGAGGGATCCGCAGCGTAACCCACTGGACAGCTGGAACTGGCCTCGCGCAAGTCACGTTCCGTCCCATCCCGGCGAAGCGTAGGAACCGGTGAGCAGTCTTCAACCTCAGCCCAGATGGAAGGGTATGGCTCTGCCGGTGCGATCGGAACGACAGATTAAATGCTGCACTTACGCTCTATGTCAAGATCAACCGGAACCGGCTCACATACCCGGCCAATTCTGTTGGTAATTTTCTTGTACCTATCATTTTCGTCCAGTATCAGAGCAATGATTTGTTTTTTTTCCCCTTTTTGAATAGGTTCTTGCAATCCGGAACTGGCACGCGCAACACGCGGTCGCCATGGCTCTGGATCAGATTGACCGGTCAGCGGCTAACCTGTAAGTGCTTTCGAAACAATGCTGCATGGAAATGGTTGTTGGACGATCGCCAAACTGCAAGTTCTCTCGGAATTACGCTGGACGGAACAGGCTCGCCGGACGGTCACCGCCCTGCAATTGCACTCGGCACGACGGACTAAAACCGGCACGGACGCGCCAGGCCTATTATTTAACTCATTTCGGTAATTTATTTCTAAAATTTTCTTGATTCAATGCACTAATTGTTTTTTTTCCTTTCCAAAAAGGTAAATGCAATCCGGAACTGCCACGCGAAACAGCAATGGACCTCGAGTTTCCGTCGAAAAGAGACAGCACGGAATAGGACTGCCGGGAGGTTGCCAACCTACAAGTGCTTTCGGAACGACGCTGGACGGACATGGTCCCTGGAAATTAATTTAGAAAGCGCATCACGGAACAGACACGACGCCCTGCAAGTGTCCTCGGAACGAAGCCGCACGGAATAGGCTCGATGGACAAATATGGTTCTGCAAGTTCCCTCGGAACGTCGCTGCATGGACAGGTTCGGCGGACGGTCGCCGCCCTGCAGGTGCCCTCGGAACCACGGATGAAATGCTACACGAAAGCGCCCAGGTCTAAATCAACCGGAGCCGGTTCTCACGTGTCTGGAGCGTTCCCCTGAAGGCTGTCCAACCGGTGAATTGATGTTTATAAGATTAAATTAACTTATTGCCTACGATTTTATGAAAATAAACAAATAAAAACGCAAAAATTACTGTTTTCATATCAACAAATTCAGTGACAGATGACAGAAGAAGAAAAAGAAGAATACAAAAAAGTGGTTGATGCACGTCCGATTTTTCACCCCTACGTCGTTCTTACATCGCCCCCGCACGTAGGCCTCTTGCGATGTTCGAACAACCTTGACAGGTTGACGTTTCGGGTGCAAAATACCTTGATTCGGGTCTGATGCGTGTCTCAAAATCAGACCCGCATCGGCCCCTGTAGGCCTGATCGTCGCTCTGACGATCAGACCCGATCGGCCCCGTATTTCTTACTGGGTAGTGTCAAGTGGCGGTAGGGTTGTTCTTGAAAGCATGAGTTGAACAAAAACAAAAAAATGGTAAAAAACAGTGATGTTTTTGGTTGAATTAGCTAAAATTACAGGTGAATTTACCAACTTGGGATTGGTCAAATAGCTAACCCTGATTGCCGATTTGCTTTCCAAAACTGACAGCCCAATTTAAAATGACAGGAAAGATTTTACCAAAATTAATGGTGCTTCAGCACAATTTTTCGTACTTTTACCCAAAAACTAGCTAGAACCGGCAGCATAGATTTTTTGACAGATCCGAACGAACAGGGCAAAAAAAAATTAAATTAAAATTAAACTGAGTAAAATCAAGTATAGTTGAATTAGCTTAAGTTAAATTATGTGAAATTAAGTTAAATCAATTTTATTCAAGTCAAAAAAAGTTTGATTAAGTTTAATTAGGTAAAATTTAGTTAAATAAAAATTTAATAAGTAAAATATTGCTAAATTTAGAAAAAAAAGTTGAATCTAGGTTGAATTTCAGTCAATTTGATAAAATTTGGAAAAATTGCCAAAATAAGTTCAATTTAGTAAGTTTATAAGATAAATTTAATAAATTCAGTTACACAGAAAAAAAAATGGTGGTAATATTTATCAGGAAACGGTGACAGATTTTGTGACAAAAAAATGATTGATTTTACCCCAAAAAATGATGATTTTTTATCAGTTTTTGAAGAATATTCATCAGGCTCACATTTTTACACATTTTTTATGTAATATTACTCAAAAAAGAGGTAATATTCAACCTACCAAATTTTCAACATTTTAAAATTCAACTTTTCTTTTCTGTGTTGTTATTGTAAAATTAAGTTATTTTCAGTTGAAAAAAAAAATTAGATAAATAAAATTCATTTTTTTATAAAGTTAAATTTTGCTAAATGTGATTAAATAATATTATATGAATTTAAATTAAATTAAGTAAATTTAAATAAAATTAAGTAAAATTAAGTAAATTTTAGTAAAATTTAGTAAAATTAAGTAAAATTAAGTTTAATTGAGTAAAATTAAGTAAAATTAAGTAAAATTAAGTAAAATTAAGTAAAATTAAGTAAAATTAAGTAAAATTGAGTAAAATTAAGTAAAATTAAGTAAAATTAAGTAAATAAAGTAAATAAATTAAAATTAAGTAAAATTAGGTGAAATTAAGTAAAATTAAGTAAAAATAAGTAAAATTAAGTAAAATTAAGTAAAATTAAGTAAAATTGAGTAGAATTAAGTAAAATTTAGTAAAATTAAGTAAAACTGAGTGAAATTAAGTAAAATTAAGTAAAATTGAGTAAAATTAAGAAAAATTAAGTAAAATAAAGTAAAATTAAGTAAAATTAAGAAAAAATAAGTAAAATTAAGTAAAATCAGGTAAAATTCTGTCAAATAAGTAAAATAAGTAAATTAAGTAAAATTAAGTAGAATTAAATGCGTTAAATAACTAAAATAAAGTATAATAAGTCAAGTTAATCCAATAAGATAAAAAAAGAAAAGCTGAATGTGGTTATATTTAGTTAAATTAAGGTTCAATTATTTTTTATTTATTTAAATTTAACTGAATTCAGTAAAAAAAAAAAAAAAAAAAAAAAAAAAAAAAAAAAAAAAAAAAAAAAAAAAAAAAAAAAAAAAAAAGCAAATCACCCTCCGTGTACGCACGAGTGCAAGCAGCAGCCAAGTGCTCAGTGCTCCATCGTTTTTTCGTAATTTTTCGCCGTAATTTACCGTGATTAGCCGCGAGTTAGCTCCTGCAGCATGCCAAGGGCCTGCCGTTCGTGTGCGGCCTCGAAAAACCCGCGAAGTTCGTCTACCGGCCGTGTGCAAAAAGGTAAACAAACCAACGCCGCGTCGTCCGCCATCGCGCCGGGGAGTGTGTGCGCCAAAGGATTCGACCCCAAGTTATTACACCCTAATTACCGTGTCCAGGGCCGCAGCCCTATAAGGCTCCGTTCAACTACTTCCGACAATCTGTCGACCGATGGCGCATCAACATCCGCCAACATTCCCACCAGTAACAAGTTCGCGAGACTGAGTGACGAGGAAAGCAACAACAACAACACCGACAGCAGCACTACCAGCACTACCAACGACGACGACGACGATGGTCGTGCACGGAAGAAAGTGATTTCGCCAAAAAAAGTAATTACTCCAAAGGAACGACGACCACCACCAATTTTCGTTTTGGACACGTTGGCGGACGATGTTGACGAGCAGCTGGAAGGCCTCGTGTACTGCCTCAAAATAGGTAAATCGTCAGTGCAAGTGTTCACATTTGACCAAAAGAACTTCGACCTGGTTGTGGAGAAATTGAAGCGTAAAAACTTCAAATTCTACACATTCGACCCCGTGCAGAAGACCGCTGTTAAGATCGTCTTGCAGGGGTACCAAGACCGCCCGACCTCCGTCCTCAAGGAGCAAGTCCTCTCGCGGAAGACAACGGTCACAGGTACACACACCCTGTACCTGTTGTACTTCGATCGCGGAACCGTCAAACTTCAAGACCTGCGGCGGACTAAGGCGTTGGACGGTTTTTGGGTAAACTGGCGGTTTTACTCCAAAAATCCGACGGACGCAGCGCAATGTCACCGATGCCAGAAATTCGGCCACGGCTCGCGGAACTGCAACCTCCAGCCCCGCTGCGTGAAGTGCGGTGAGTCACACCTCTCGGAGGCGTGTGCACTGCCGTGCAAGGCGGACTTGGGGGACAAGGCAGAGCAAACCAAGGCGCGCATCAAGTGCGCAAACTGTGGAGGTAACCATACCAGCAACTACCGTGGATGCAGCGCACGGAAAAACTACCTCGAGGAGCAGGAAAAGAGGAAGAAGAAAGCAGCAGCGTCCCACCCTCCTCAGCGAAGTACGAGCGCAGCCGTTCCTGCAGCTGGCCAGCGTACGGTTCCAGCGGACAACCCAGCGTTCCCTCCTGGATGGGGGCGGTCGTTTGCAAGCGTGGTCGCTGCCGGTAGCGGCGATGCGACCCAGCAAGGAGTCACCGGGGAAGATCTCTTTACCCTGCCGGAGTGCTTTGCTCTCGCGGGGGAGATGATGACGCGGTTTCGGACCTGCCGTAACAAGGCGGAGCAATTTCTGGCCCTCGGGGAGCTGATGATTAAGCACATCTATAAAGGATAAAAAATTGTGATCTAGTTTTAAGCTTTCTCTATTTCTATCCCCTTTCCCTTGCAATTTTAGTAAGTTTTTTTTTCTTTATTTTTCTTACTCTTGGCAACACTTTTATTTACTAGCAATAACTGTTCCAAAATGGATTATGATGTAACACACAGCTGAAAGGAACTCCAAAACTCTGTTTTGTACCTCAAAAGAACTTATTGTATCTGATTATTCACCAATAAAACCGAATTTGAATTTGAAAAAAAAGCAAAGCAATCCACTTTAACGACCTCCGGGTCTTTTGTGGTCTCTGTTGCAAGTTTCTGCTCATTTCTAGGCGTCCGTAGGTTATGTGTGGTGAGTCACCCAAAACCTCTTTTACGCAAATGGACCGACGTTTTACTTCCCCATCCGATAGAAATTTAGTAACATTCGTTAAATTTAGAAAAAAAATGTTTAATTTAGTAGAAACTAGTAAAATTTAGTTCAATTTATTTATTTTTTGAATAAAACTATAAAATTTTTGTTAAATTTAATTGAATATAGTTAAATGAAGTTATTTTTGTTTAATTTAGTTAAATTACGCTAAATTTAGATGAATTCTGGAGCAACATTTGAAAAGGGCGCATAAGCATTTCGACAGCTAGAACTATTTTGCAGATTCCGAGACAACAGGTAACTATTTCACAAAACCCGCAGCATTAGAAGATAGCTGGGAAGGCCGGCTTTTGTTTACCACATCGAGTTTTGTGAAAAAATTACCTGTTGGCTCGGAATTTGCAAAACAGTTCTAGCTGTCGAAATGCTTATCCGCCCTTTTCTCGTGTTGCTCCAGAATTAATTGAATGAAGTAAAATTAGACAGTATTTTTTTGTTATTTTTTTTCTGTACTTTTGTATTTTTGTATAATTATAAAACTCTCTAGAAAACCATAAAATCTAGTTAAAATAGCCTACAGACTTTCTGAAAACATACAGCTTTTGACACCATTTTTCAAGCTTGCAAATTATTAAAATTAACTAATAATTTAGCTAGATTTCCTTGTTTTTAGAGCAGGTTCCAGTTGTCAAATTCAGTTTTTTTTTATTTTTAACTAAACTTAAGCAAGATTCACGATAAACTTTCTTTCCGTGTGGTCATTGGACTTCTTCACTTCTTCACTTCTTCACTCCTTACGGAACAACCCCAACTTTAACATCTGAGAACTCTGCAAATTCCCTTGACTTCTACCAGTTGCAAACAAAGTCATTTCTTCTGCTTTCTGGTAAAACGTCAACTTTAGCCAAGCTCAGCAAGACATCGTCGTCGTCTTTCTACCTGCCCTAACTAGTGCCACTTGAGTCAGTCAGTCAGTGCACAGTGTGTAAGAGACCATCATCATTGGGTTGCATAAAGGGACTCTCCCACCCACTTTCTGTTTTCAGCGCTGTTGTCACTGTAGTCTCCCCTGGTTCCATTCTTAAAATGGGGTAAGAGTGTGTGTGGGAGGTTGTTTTTCTTGTGCAGTTGTTTTTGCTTTTTTTCTAGAAATACTGGAACATTATGACAGAATCACGTAGTCTCGTGGGCGTTGGTGTTAAAGATTAAAGTTAAAAATGTTGTTCATAAACAAACTTAATACGACGAAACTTGAAACTAGCTACCATTGATTCAGAGAAATGCAACGCAAAAATATAAAAAAAATTACGACTGTAGTCTAATGTCCAAACTAAGGTCCTAATGTCCTAATGACCAAAAACAAAGTAATTTACGATAACGTAGGTCAGTTGTATTGTGAACATAAGGGTAAAGGTCCATGATTTTAGACAGTGTCCAAAATTTGTTGTCTGATGTCCAAAATTTAGGTTCTTTGTCCTAATGTCCTAATGTCCAAATATATAGTAATTAACCATAACGTAGGACAGTCGTATTTTGGTCATCAACATAAGGCTCCATGAAGTTGGGCAACTTGGCATTTTACCCTAATGTCCAACATCAAGCTGTTGTCTAATGTCCACAAATAAGATCCAATGTCCTAATGTCCAACGTAAATATTTCGTAATTGACTCAAGGTTCATCCCAAGATCTCTTCTCTAATCAAGCTCTGAACTTGACTTTGAATTTTCCCAATCTGCCATCCTCTTCATAGTTCCATCACTGCCCACTTTGAAACACACTCACACACGCCATCCTCATTTGCAA
The DNA here is from genome assembly GCF_016801865.2 of Culex pipiens pallens. Taxonomy (NCBI): domain Eukaryota; kingdom Metazoa; phylum Arthropoda; class Insecta; order Diptera; family Culicidae; genus Culex; species Culex pipiens. The sequence continues at coordinate 39,416,766 of NC_068937.1, read as the reverse complement.
CCAAGTCATGAAGCAGGGTATACCTTACAAATCTGGTCTCGTCCCGTTCTACGATCCCGTTGGGAGTTCCCACCCGGCGGAACGCGTCGCCACTGCAACCAGATGTTGGACAGGTTCAGTAGAACAGACAACCGCAACTCCAGAGTCATTCCGGCGAATTAAAAGACTGGGAAGGTGGACGGGACAACAAAACCGCAAGAGCCCGACATCAACAACTCAACCCCCTCCTTCATTTCGTCGTTGTCGTGCTGTCTTGTCGCACGTGCATTTCGGGCCAAATTGAGTCTCACCTTTTGACCTTCACCAGGCCCCTCAAAATTCGATTTCAATCCTGAGATATTCAATAAAAAAGTGAAAATACTCCGTGCATTGTAGTCTCTCTTCATATGAAAGAAGATTCAATCTTGTCGTGCTATCTTGACACACCTTGAAAAGTTATGTAAATGCGACGACTCGCCAAAGGGAATTCACGTCAGAACGCGTTTGACACACGTACATGCCCGACTACCGTAAACATTTGTAATTATAACTCAGAACTCCGGCAACCAAATTCAACCAAACTTTGGGACAATGCACAGAATGGTCAACCAAACAAAACGTGTTTGTTATTGTTTACATTGCGTGCTCTTGTTTTTGTTTATTCAAGGTCAAACATTCAAACGCGATTTTTTCTCGAAATGTCAAAAAACGACGTGTGACAAGATAGCACGACTGCGTCGATGTGTCAATTCTGACTACTAGGAGAGACTTGCCAGACGAAATGTCTGCCGGCTTGCAAAGGTCGGATGTGTGAGGGAGGGGGGAAATGCAGTCACGCGAGGGAGGAGGTCGAGCAGGTCGTCTGGAACGTGTCTGCGGCTGGAGTGTCTTGTTGGGGGTGCTTTTTAATTAGAGGTTAATTGGAATTTGATGAAAGCTGTAGGGTTTTCTCGCAATGGAGCTGAAAACGCGAGCCGTATTGTTAAACTTACAATTTTGGTGGATTTTTTTTTTTTGAAACATTTCATCTCACAAATTTAGCGACATGCTAGAATTAAGATGACATTAGGCAAAGAAGAGATTATTTTCGCCAAACTTTTTTCCAACATGGCATGTGGAAACTTACCGATGAAGATTTTAAAAAATCCGTCAAAACGCTCCGTTCTTTAGCGTTTGATGAAATATTTATGAAAAAATTCTTGCATCATTGTTGACAGAAAGTGCTGGGAGTAATTCTCGCTGAAAGTGGACCACTATTTACACAAGGTGCTCAAAAATCAAAAGCAATGTACTTTTCCAATAGCCCCCACCAAGTTATGAATGAAACCATGTTTGGAGGGTTAAATTTGTCCTCACCTAGGCGCCACGAAGCTAAAACATTTTTTTAAATTGGTATTTTTGTGACTTAGACGCGTCCACAAAATTGCTCATAACTTTGCAAAACTTCAACGAACCCTTGATGTTTAGGGGTGTTTTGGAAAGGAAATGAGCAGAGCTTTCGAATGCACTTGTCAGAAAAATACCGTTCCATACATTTTTTAGCCACAAAACACCAATGTATTTTTAAAAGTCATTTTTGAAGGCCGGCGCCCCGCTTTATCGAAAAACTGACAAATCCATTCGAAAGCTGAGACGATTTCACATAAAGGACCAATAAATCTAAGGTGTATGTTCCTCCTATCTTTTTTAATCTAATTTTGATTCTGCGAGCACAGCGCTCCGTTCGCATTTCGGGCACCCAAAATGTTGCAATTTGCTTGCCCCATTTCAAGGTTTTGTCAAAAAATAAAGGTGCTCACTTTTTAAATGATAGTTTATTGTCCAAGGATCAAAATGCACTTTCGATAATTGACCAATATTTATGTTTTTGGGTTCTTCCAGGCAATTTAAGGTCAAAAAATTGTTTTTTTTTACTTTTTTTTTTGAAAATGCTCACTTACAATTGGGTGGACTTTTTTTCAGTAGAACTATTGAAGGAAATGTAGGAAATTTCACCACGAACATTTTTCTTTAAAAGAAAACGTAATTTCGATACTCCAGTGCCAAGATATTTTAGTTTTAGTGAGAAAAAAAAGTGCAAATTTTACAAATTTCTCGGAATCAACAAGCACGGCCTATTATTTACATGCGGCATATGTTTTGGAGGCCAGAGTATGGTTTCTTATAGTTATTTTGGTCGCTGAATTCGGATCTGGAATCAAATTTCAGATTAACAGTTTAATTTGGAGCCACGCCCAAAAGTTATTTGCGGTAATATGCTGTAATTTTAATCGCTAGTGAATTCGGTCATATTTCATCTTTCGCTCATCTTTAATTGATATTTTACTCACGGATTTTTTTATGGAGATTGTTTTTTCAACTTCTGATTGTTTTAAGAGGCCTCGTGGCGCGGTGGTTAGCGGCTTCGGCTGCCGATCCCTAAGTGGCTATGGGGAATACACGCAAATAATATTTGAGCGTGACTACACACTTAGATTTTTATGCCGAACTTCGGCAAAATTCTGCCGAAATCAGAACAACTTATCGCTCGGCAGAAATATATGCCGAATCTCGGCAAAATGGGAGTCATTCTACCGAATTCTCGGCGAAAAATGACAGTTAATATGCCGAAGTTCGGCATTTTTCTGCCGAAAAAATCAGTTGTTCTGTTTTCGGCAGAATTCTGCCGAGCTAGAAAATCAAAAATGACAGTGTAAAATATCACGGTTCACTGTTAATCTGAAATTTGATTCCAGATCCGAATTCAGCGACCAAAATAACTATAAGAAACCATACTCTGGCCTCCAAAACATATGCCGCATGTAAATAATAGGCCGTGCTTGTTGATTCCGAGAAATTTGTAAAATTTGCACTTTTTATTCTCACTAAAACTAAAATATCTTGGCACTGGAGTATCGAAAATACGTTTTCTTTTGAGCAGTTCTCTACGGAATCGGTCTTTTTTCTTTAATTTTAATTTTTGTATTTTTTAATCCGGCTGAAACTTTTTTGGTGCCTTCGGTATGCCCAAAGAAGCCATTTTGCATCATTAGTTTGTCCATATAATTTTCCATACAAATTTGGCAGCTGTCCATACAAAAATGATATGTGAAAATTCAAAAATCTGTATCTTTTGAAGGAATTTTTTGATCGAGTTGGTGTCTTCCACAAAGTTGTAGGTATGGATATGGACTACACTGAAAAAAAATGATACACGGTAAAAAAAATTTTGGTGATTTTTTATTTAACTTTTTGTCACTAAAACGTGATTTGCAAAAAAACACTATTTTTATTTTTTTTTATTTTTTGATATGTTTTAGAGGACATAAAATGCCAACTTTTCAGAAATTTCCAGAATGGGCAAAAAATCTTTGACCGAGTTATGATTTTTTGAATCAATACTGATTTTTTCAAAAAATCGAAATATCGGTCGCAAAAATTTTTCAACTTCATTTTTCGATGTAAAATCGAATTTACAATCAAAAAGTACTTCAGTGAATTTTTGATAAAGTGCACCGTTTTCAAGTTATAGCCATTTTTAGGTAACTTTTTTGAAAATTGTCGCAGTTTTTCATTTTTTATAATTAGTGCCCATGTTTGCCCACCTTTGAAAAAAATATTTTTGAAAAGCTGAGAAAATTCTCTATATTTTGCTTTATTGAACTTTGTTGATGCGACCCATAGTTGCTGAGATATTGCTATGCAAAGGCTAAAAAACAGGAAAATTGATGTTTTTTAAGTCTCACCCAAACAACCCACCATTTTCTAATGTCGATATCTCAGCAACTATAGGTCCGATTTACAATGTTAAAACATGAAACATTCGTGAAATTTTCCGATCTTTTCGAAAAAAATATTTTCAAAAATTTAAAATCAAGACTAGCATTTAAAACGGGCCAAACATTCAATATTACGCCCATTTCAAATGTTAGTCTTGATTTTAAATTTTTGAAAATATTTTTTTCGAAAAGATCGGAAAATTTCACGAATGTTTCATGTTTTAACATTGTAAATCGGACCTATAGTTGCTGAGATATCGACATTAGAAAATGTTGGGTTGTTTGGGTGAGACTTAGAAAACATCAATTTTCCTGTTTTTTAACCTTTGCATAGCAATATCTCAGCAACTATGGGTCTCATCAACAAAGTTCAATAAAGCAAAATATAGAGAATTTTCTCAGCTTTTCAAAAATATTTTTTTCAGAGGTGGGCAAACATGGGCACTAATTATAAAAAATGAAAAACTGCGACAATTTTCAAAAAAAGTTACCTAAGAATGGCTATAACTTGAAAACGGTGCACTTTATCAAAAATTCACTAAAGTACTTTTTGATTGCAAATTCGATTTTACATCGAAAAATGAAGTTGAAAAATTTTTGCGACCGATATTTCGATTTTTTGAAAAAATCAGTATTGATTCAAAAAATCATAACTCGGTCAAAGATTTTTTGCCCATTCTGGAAATTTCTGAAAAGTTGGCATTTTATGTCCTCTAAAACATATCAAAAAATAAAAAAAAATAAAAATAGTGTTTTTTTGCAAATCACGTTTTAGTGACAAAAAGTTAAATAAAAAATCACCAAAATTTTTTTTACCGTGTATCATTTTTTTTCAGTGTAGTCCACATCCATACCTACAACTTTGTCGAAGACACCAACTCGATCAAAAAATTCCTTCAAGAGATACAGATTTTTGAATTTTCACATATCATTTTTGTATGGACAGCTGCCAAATTTGTATGGAAAATTATATGGACAAACTAATGATGCAAAATGGCTTCTTTGGGCATACCGAAGGCACCAAAAAAGTTTCAGCCGGATTAAAAAATACAAAAAAAATCGAATGACCGAAAACTCAGAGAATTGCTCTTTTAAAGAAAAATGTTCGTGGTGAAATTTCCTACATTTCCTTCATTAGTTCTACTGAAAAAAAAGTCCACCCAATTGTAAGTGAGCATTTTCAAAAAAAAAAGTAAAAAAAACAATTTTTTGACCTTAAATTGCCTGGAAGAACCCAAAAACATAAATATTGGTCAATTATCGAAAGTGCATTTTGATCCTTGGACAATAAACTATCATTTAAAAAGTGAGCACCTTTATTTTTTGACAAAACCTTGAAATGGGGCAAGCAAATTGCAACATTTTGGGTGCCCGAAATGCGAACGGAGCGCTGTGCTCGCAGAATCAAAATTAGATTAAAAAAGATAGGAGGAACATACACCTTAGATTTATTGGTCCTTTATGTGAAATCGTCTCAGCTTTCGAATGGATTTGTCAGTTTTTCGATAATGCGGGGCGCCGGCCTTCAAAAATGACTTTTAAAAATACATTGGTGTTTTGTGGCTAAAAAATGTATGGAACGGTATTTTTCTGACAAGTGCATTCGAAAGCTCTGCTCATTTCCTTTCCAAAACACCCCTAAACATCAAGGGTTCGTTGAAGTTTTGAAAAGTTATTAGCAATTTTGTAGACGCGCCTAAGGCACAAAATTACCAATTTGAAAAAATGTTTTAGCTTCGTGGCGCCGAGGTGAGGACAAATTTAAGCAACCAAACATGGTTTCTTTCATAACTTGGTGGGGGCTATTGGAAAAGTACATTGCATTTGATTTTTGAGCACCTTGTGTAAATAGTGGTCCACTTTCAGCGAGAATTACTCCTGGTCAAAACAAATTCTAATTACGTCAAACATCTGATCGATATTCTCAAAATAATTTTTAAATAAATTTTGTGGGTACCTTCCCTGTGACCAAAGAAGACAAAACGGTTCGTCCATACAGTTTTCCATACAAATTTGACAGCTGTCTATACAGAATTGCATGTGTAAATATTCAAAAATCTGTATCTCGCGAGGAAATTATTTGATTGATTTGGTGTCTTCGGCAAAGTTGTAAGTATTAGTGAGGACTTTGTAAAAAATAGGCAAGCGTTTATTTTTGTTTGCTGAGTTTTTGATAAACTTTTTGTCACTGAAAAGTGAATTACTCATAAACACTAATTTAGATTTTTATTTTATTTTTGAATATGTTTTAAGGGATAAAAATGCTACCCTGGCTTAGCACGGACTATTTTTTAATGAAACATTTTTCAGTGAAAAACTTAGGTAGTACTAAACTTGCCAAAGATTTATTTTTATGTGATTTTTTTACCTCTTAAAAAAACAAATATTTAGTATAAAAAATCTCAAAAGTCTAAAATCCCGAAAATCTCTGGACGTAATATTTGAACAAACCCTTATTTCAATAACAATCCAATAACAAAAAAAAATCATAATAGCGAATAACAAATCTTGTTATAAATAATATACAATTGTATTGGCCTAGTATTTTCCAATATCAAAAAATGTTATTCCCAAGTTATTTCCATCTGCTCGGGATGCCATTTTTGTATGAACAGCTGCCAAATTTGTATGGAGAACTGTATGGACGAACCGGCAATTAAAATTTAAAAAAAATTAAAAATTCGAAGAATGTTGAATAAACATAAAAACAAGTGATTTTATATGGCCAAAACTCACAGAAACATTACAGAAATATGAATAAGTCATATTGAAAGAATATAAAATTATATGAATTATGTTCGAATTTATCATTCTCATAAAACATTTTTTTTAAGAGCTGCAAACGTTTGAATGAATGAAAATAGTGACATAAATATTAATATTGATATAATATGTAAAAAAAATTCTTTGATAGAACTAACATTCCCTTGAATTATGTTTGAGTTTAGATTTTTTTTCATAAAACTTTGCAATGTTTGCAATTGAAGAAAAAATTACTCATGAAAATATCACTTCAATGGAATGAAAAAACCTACAAAAATATTTTTGAAACAAGAACAAAGAATTTTAAAAGAATATTAAATACACTTTTTCCTAAATATCTTTTTAAGAACTGCTTATTCAAAAATTGATCGAGAAACTTACAAAAAATGCATTATTCTGACAACAAAGAAAAGCTCATAAAAATGCTTTTTGACAAAGAACTTTGTCCTAAGGGCTCTATTCTGGTGAGGTGTCAATCCAGAAAAACGAAAAATGTCGCGCGTTACGAAAATGTTGCATGCTTGGTACTGGGGAAGAGGCCTGCGACGCAACAAGGCACTGTTGCGTCACCATTTCGAGCCATATAAACCCCGCTCGATCAGCCCAAGGAAATCATTCTATCGCTGGACGCCGAGGAGTGAACAACAACCTGGACCTGGAAGCAGATGGCCTGGAGGCCCAGAAGCAATTGGCCGAAAAGCAGCTGGCCTGGAGCAAGGAGCAGTCCAAGCGGAGACAGGCCAGCCGGAATATTCTGGCCACAAGACCCGGAGTGGCCAGAACCCTCAGGGGTGTTCCGATGGAAGGCCATACGAGACTGGACAATATGGGTATCAAACTTCTTGATTTTCAATACTGGTAATGAAAATGGCCATTTTGACAGTATTGGCCACAACCTGGAGTGGCCGGTGCCCTCAGGGAGGTTCTCCCGGGAGGACATTAACAGAACCATACGATTTTGGGCAATATGGGTATCAAACTTCTTGGTTTTCAATACTGGTAATGAAAATGGCCATTTTGACAGTATTGGCCACAACCTGGAGTGGCCGGTGCCCTCAGGGAAGTTCTCCCGGGAGGACATTTACCGAACCATACGATTTTGGGCAATATGGGTATCAAACTTCTTGATTTTCAATACTGGTAATGAAAATGGCCATTTTGACAGTATTGGCCACAACCTGGAGTGGCCGGTGCCCTCAGGGAGGTTCTCCCGGGAGGACATTAACAGAACCATACGATTTTGGGCAATATGGGTATCAAACTTCTTGGTTTTCAATACTGGTAATGAAAATGGCCATTTTGACAGTATTGGCCACAACCTGGAGTGGCCGGTGCCCTCAGGGAAGTTCTCCCGGGAGGACATTTACCGAACCATACGATTTTGGGCAATATGGGTATCAAACTTCTTGATTTTCAATACTGGTAATGAAAATGGCCATTTTGACAGTATTGGCCACAACCTGGAGTGGCCGGTGCCCTCAGGGAGGTTCTCCCGGAAGGACATTTACCGAACCATACGATTATGGGCAATATTGGTATCAAAATTCATGTTTTTCAATACTGGTAATGAAAATGACCATTTTGACAGTATTGGCCACAACCTGGAGTGGCCGGTGCCCTCAGGGAGGTTTACTCGGGAGGACATTTACCGAACCATACGATTTTTGGCAATATGGGTATCAAAATTCATGGGTTTTAATACTGGAAATGATAATGGCCATTTTGACAGTGTAGGCCAGAACCTGGAGTGGCCGGTGCCCTCAGGAAGGTTCTCCCGGGAGGACATTAACAGAACCATACGATTTTGGGCAATATGGGTATCAAACTTCTTGGTTTTCAATACTGGTAATGAAAATGGCCATTTTGACAGTATTGGCCACAACCTGGAGTGGCCGGTGCCCTCAGGGAAGTTCTCCCGGGAGGACATTTACCGAACCATATGATTTTGAGCAATTGTTCAAAGCTCAACTGCGATCGTTGACGATGGAATGAAAATCGTTGGCAAAAATGCTGCCTTCACGACTCCACGGCAAAACAAAACAGCCAATCAGAGAGCAGAAAGATTTTTTGCGTGGGTCAAAGCACGCGCTTGCTTGTTCAAGGCCAACTGCGATCGTTTGACGTTTGACACTTGCAAGCGAAAATTGTTAATATTCGTTCATTTTTTTTAAAATGAAAATTTATGGGGAAGTATTTAAATAAAATTAAATGCCAAGCGTCAAAAGCTTTAAAAATGCACAAAAAGCAGTGCATGAATCATTTGAAACAATAACTCTTTCGTGAATTTTTCGTTGGCGCTGAAAAGCGCCATTTTGTTAAATTGCAGCAAAAGTTGATTCTTGTGGCCATCTCCTCGAGCTTCCATCCAAGTAGGCCTTGTTTTTCTCCTTCGACGTTGTTTTGGCAGCAATCTCACGCACACGCTGGCGTGTTTCTTCTTCTCGGAGCTCGCTCTTGATTTCCTCCAGTCGTTGATTTCTTTCCGCTGCTGCTGCTGCTGCTACGATGTTGTCGGTTCGAACGATGACGATGGAATGAAAATCGTTGGCAAAAATGCTGCCTTCACGACTCCACGGCAAAACAAAACAGCCAATCAGAGAGCGGAAAGATTTTTTGCGTGGGTCAAAGCACGCGCTTGCTTGTTCAAGGCCAACTGCGATCGTTTGACGTTTGACACTTGCAAGCGAAAATTGTTAATATTCGTATGTTTTTTTTTAAAATGAAAATTTTGGGGGAAGTATTTAAATAAAATTAAACGCTAAGCGTCAAAAGCTTTAAAAATGCACAACAAGCAGTGCATAAATCATTTGAAACAATAACTCTTTCGTGAATTTTTCGTTGGCGCTGAAAAGCGCCATTTTGTTAAATTGCAGCAGAAGTTGATTCTTGTGGCAATCTTCTCGAGCGTCCATCCAAGTAGGCCTTGTTTTTCTCCTTCGACGTCGTTTTGGCAGCAATCTCACGCACACGCTGGCGTGTTTCTTCTTCTCGGAGCTCGCTCTTGCTTTCCTCCAGTCGTTGATTTTTTTCCGCTGCTGCTGCTGCTGCTACGATGTTGTCGGTTCGAACGATGACGATGGAATGAAAATCATTGGCAAAAATGCTGCCTTCACGACTCCACGGCAAAACAAAACAGCCAATCAGAGAGCAGAAAGATTTTTTGCGTGGGTCAAAGCACGCGCTTGCTTGTTCAAGGCCAACTGCGATCGATTGACCATTGACACTTGCAAGCGAAAATTGTTAATATTCGTTCATTTTTTTTTAATGAAAATTTTGGGGGAAGTATTTAAATAAAATTAAACGCCAAGCGTCAAAAGCTTTAAAAATGCACAACAAGCAGTGCATAAATCATTTGAAACAATAACTCTTTCGTGAATTTTTCGTTGGCGCTGAAAAGCGCCATTTTGTTAAATTGCAGCAGAAGTTGATTCTTGTGGCCATCTTCTCGAGCGTCCATCCAAGTAGGCCTTGTTTTTCTCCTTCGACGTCGTTTTGGCAGCAATTTCTCGCACACGCTGGCGTGTTTCTTCTTCTCGGAGCTCGCTCTTGATTTCCTCCAGTCGTTGTTTTTTTTCCGCTGCTGCTGCTGCTGCTATGATGTTGTCGGTTCGAACGATGACGATGGAATGAAAATCGTTGGCAAAAATGCTGCCTTTACGACTTCTTATCCCCACCAGTGCATCAAAAAGCGAATGACGTAGGAATGGGATAACCGGCGGAAAGGGGCGGGGCATCCGTCACCATTCTAAGCCAATATAACCCCGCTCGGTCAACCCTGGGAAATCATTCTATCGTTGGACGCCGAGGAGTAAACAACAACCTGGACCTGGAAGCAGATGGCCTGGAGGACCAGAATCAGTTGGCCGAAAAGCAGCTAGCCCGGAGCTAGGAGCAGACCAAGCGGAGGCAGGCCAGCCAGAATAATTGAGAGCCACCGGAATATTCTTGCCACAAGACCCGGAGTGGCCAGATTCCTTAGGGGTGTTCCGATGGAAGGCCATACGAGACTGGACAACATGGGTATCAAACTTCTTGGATTTTGATACTGGTGATGAAAATGGCCAATTTGACAGTATTGGCTACAACCTGGAGTGGCCGGTGCCCTCAGGCGTGTTCTCCCGGGAGGACATTTACCGAACCATACGGTTTTGGGCAATATTGGTATCAAATTTCATGGTTTTTGATATTGGTAATGAAAATGGCAATTTAGAAAAAGTTAACCAAAAGCTGCAGTGGCCGGTGCCCTAAAGGAAAGTTTTCCCGGGAAGACATCTATTGAACCAACGAGTTTTGGCAATATGGGTATCACAACTCATGGTTTACAATACTGGCCATTTCGAAAAAGGTGGCAACAATCTGGAGAGGCCGCTACCTCACGATTGTTCCGATTGGGGGACAAACATCGAATTATAGAGATATCATGGTTTTTTAATACGGAGCTTAAAGAGAAATTAAACGAAAATATAAATCCAATAATGTTTTGATTTTATCTGACGCATAACTCAACAAAATTGCTTAATTTTAAAAGCTTTTCTGCTAAGTTCTTTGTCATACTGGTCATGTGTAACATAACCACCTGCACCTTTTTCTTTAAAAATTCTTTTGTAAGCAGGAAAAAGCTCGCATTTTTTTCAGAAACAAGATTTTTGTTCTCTGGGAGAATATGAAATCCTTCAAAACTAGTTTTAGTTTAGACTTTTTCTCAAACTACATTTTTAGTCAAATGAAAACTTTTTTTTTGAAATAATATTTAATTATTTTGAAGTAAGTCTTTTTATTTTTTTCGATTTTGTGATGTCTATGTTTTTTTTTTTGTTATTTTTTATGTTTATTCGACCTTGTGTCCAGTTTCAATGTATGTTTATTCGACCTTCTGTCTTTCGACCTTTTATCATTCCATCTTTTGTCCATTTGTCGTTTTGTCTTTCGACCTTTCTTCCATTCCACACTGGTCGTGAACTGAAATCTATCGTGGCAAAATTTACAGAGGGCACAGGTTTGAATTTAGAGTTTTGACGTCTCCAGAATAAGTTCTCAAAAGGACGTAAGAGCCATTGATGAACAAAGCAGTTTGTGCATCGGTGTTTGATCTACATCAGAAAAACCAATTTCAAAAATGCTTAAGAATGTTCATCTGCACGTCCTTCAAATGCCGTAAACAAAAAATTATTTTTTTTTTCAATTTGAAAAAAAAACGAATATTAGTGTTGGAGGTCACGGGGGCACTTACGACCTGTTGAAAACCAACCCAAAAAATTATCGGAGTTGACAGGAGCATCTCATGATTTGACAAAAAAGTTAAGGGGAACTTCATTAAAGAACTTTGCTGAATAAGTCTTCAAACGAAAATTTTGTAGAGACATTTTCATTATTTAGGCAAGGGTGATTTAAAAAAAAAGATTTGTTGGATTTATCAATTAAGGTTTTTCGCTTATGAAATCATCTGAAGGTACACATGTGAGAGTACATTTACTGAAAATATCTCGGAGGACTTTTCGATTTCGATTCGATGCCTCTGTGCTCTCCTGTACTAAGCTTGCTAGGATTCCTGTCTAGTTAGCATTAGAGAGAACAGAGGCATCATTTTTTTTTTTTGCGTATAACTTTGAATACAATTAACCAAAGTTCATTTAAAAAACAAACTCTGCACATGTCTACAAGGTCTCAAAGATGAACAATTAAATCTAGTAGATGAAAAAGAAGCAACAAGATTTTACCGAAATATTTGAGGAGTGTACACCGAAATTAAAAAAAATAGGTAGAATTCCTCTATTCTAAGAATTGTGCCTCATTTTTTATCAAGTAGTTTATGTTTTTGAATTGCTAAATAAAGAAGGCTAAACTCCTAGCACAGAGATTTTTTTATTTTTTTTTTATTTCAGTGTATTTTGTTTATTTATTCAATGATGAAATATTGTAGTTAAAAAATTTCAAAGTTTTTCAGAATGACGTTCCCTATAACATTTTTGACGAGATCAAAGCGCTAGCTCGTCACCCCATGGAGATAAAAATTATGAAACACTCAAAAGAAAACTCCCCGCAAAAACTTACGTTTGCACGCCTTCTTGTGCGTGATCTGCTTCGCCGGATCCTTGTAGAAGCCCTCGCGGCAGTAGTGGCAGTGCCGGCCGGTCGTGTCGTGCCGGCACTCGATGCAAACCCCGCCGGAAACCCGCCCGGACAGCTTGTACAGTTCCAGATTGAAGCGACACTTGCGCGCATGGCCGTTGCAGTTGCACACTGTAAAGGAGAAAAAACAAGAGAAAATCAGAAAAATGCCAGGAATTAATTGCTTATTTATTGGTTTGGCAGCTTGCCCAAATTGGGACCGCGGTGGTGGCCATCCTTGGCGGAGGAGCCGGGCGAGGACAAGTTGGCCCCGCGGGAAATGTGCGCGAGGACCATTTATGGTGATTGATTTCGTGGTAATTGCACGTGATAAAATTACAATTCTCGTGTGTTCGGAGCTCGGTTTTGTCGCTGAGATCTGTGCTCCATGAGAAGGTCGACCGGCATTCAACGAAGATATCAGCAATTTGTCGTCACGAGCAGCAAAACTCGCGCAACGCACAGCACGCGGTCTACCGTGGTTCAGGACGGTATAGGGGAGATTTGGCTCGGTTGAGCAGATTTTGACTCTTGTCTCTTGACTCTTGACTCTTGACTCTTGACTCTTGACTCTTGACTCTTGACTCTTGACTCTTGACTCTTGACTCTTGACTCTTGACTCTTGACTCTTGACTCTTGACTCTTGACTCTTGACTCTTGACTCTTGACTCTTGACTCTTGACTCTTGACTCTTGACTCTTGACTCTTGACTCTTGACTCTTGACTCTTGACTCTTGACTCTTGACTCTTGACTCTTGACTCTTGACTCTTGACTCTTGACTCTTGACTCTTGACTCTTGACTCTTGACTCTTGACTCTTGACTGTTTGCTATTTGCTCTTTGCTCTTTGCTCTTTGCTCTTTGCTCTTTGCTCTTTGCTCTTTGCTCTTTGCTCTCTGCTCTTTGCTCTTTGCTCTTTGCTTTTTACTCTTTGCTCTTTGCTCTTTGCTCTTTGCTCTTTGCTCTTTGCTCTTTGCTCTTTGCTCTTTGCTTTTTGCTTTTTGCTCTTTGCTCTTTGCTCTTTGCTCTTTGCTCTTTGCTCTTTGCTCTTTGCTCTTTGCTCTTTGCTCTTTGCTCTTTGCTCTTTGCTCTTTGCTCTTTGCTCTTTGCTCTTTGCTCTTTGCTCTTTGCTCTTTGCTCTTTGCTCTTTGCTCTTTGCTCTTTGCTCTTTACTCTTTGCTCTTTGCTCTTTGCTTTTTGCTTTTTGCCATTTGCTCTTTGCTTTTCGCTTTTTGATCTTTGCTCATAGTTCTTTGCTCATAGCTCTTTGCTCATAGCTCTTTGCTATTTGTTTTTTTGCTCTTCGCTATTTGCTCTTTGCTCGAGTAGGAACTTTTGAACGAAAAGAGAGCAAAATAAGGTACCCAAATCTCCCTTACAGTCTGAAGATTCCAAGGTCTCGCAGCCAACTTGACTGCGAGAGCCTAGTAGAACCGATCCGCAGATTGCTCGACGCACCTCCAGCTCCATCTTTTGTGAGGAAATCGGAACAAACAAGCCAAGATCAAGATTGAGCTCCTCACGACAACAACGTCGAAGAAGATCGCATCGAAGAACTTTACAAGGCAAAGCAGCGGGCCCAAAATGGAAACTGGTTTGAATTGAAAGAATTTTTCCCCGGCGAGGTGAAATTTTCTCATGCGCGAGGAGCTGCTCTTTTTTTCGGGAAGAGCAACAGGAAGGTTGAGCCCACTTTGCAAACAATGATTGCTTCTGAAGGCTGTCAAGGTTTTTTGTTGCGAACAATTTAACCAAAAAAGTACCCTTTTGCTCCGAACCTTAACACAAGCATCTCAAACGAATTGTCCACGAAAACGCAGAACTTGGCCGCGGGAAGAGACGACGGCCATCAGTCAAGATGTAAGTCAAGATCTGGGCAGGTAACGACATCGGCCACCATTGCAAATAAGGCAGAAATTTATTGATATTAATTCGACTTCCAAATTTGGCCGTCCCATCACGATTTATTGCAATATTGAATTGGTTGACGGTTTTTTTTTTCTCCTCCTCGCGACTCCTTTCGTCGGAAAGTTGCACGTAGTTGGGGCTCAATTCCCATACAATCGGTGGTGGGTTAACCCTTGGGTGCCAATTTTTGAGCGGGTTATTGCCAGGGATGCGAAAGAGCTGGGTTGCTCATGAGGAGCACTTGCAAAATAGTACAAGAGCACATAAGAGCAAAACAAAAATTATGTAGAAGAGCAGATTAGCAAATCAAAAACAAAAGAGCAATAAAGCAAAAAGAGCTTAAGAGCAAATTGAGCTTGTGAGCATTCACTAAAAGAGCAAAAGATAAATAAAAATAAACGAAACATGCTCTCAACACCAGCAGCATGAGAGCATGATCAACACAGCAATGTCTTGAACTAGAGAGAGCAGCTTAGTGCTCGCTCGTTTTGCAACACTGGTCATTAGTGAGTAATTAAGAGCTCTTCTGGCTCACTTTAATTTTTTTTTATCTTTAAGCCGTTAAACAATTATTTAAATAAAACCAAATTTCTAGAGTCACTTAAGGGTTAAATCGTGCCACGGCGTGGCCACCTCTTCCCCAGAGTGACCGACCACAGTTGCCGCCGCAGCGAGGTTGACATCTAAGGAAAAACACAACAACCCATGGCTCGACGTCCAAAAAAGGGCTTTCTCGCGCTTGAACGTGCGGCTACGGCTCTCTAAACGTTTTACAAGTTCCATCGCTACAAGTTCCTCATCTGGTAGTGGCAGTTGGTGCTGATTGTGATGTCTTTTGCGCACTTTTCGGAATGCGGACGACGACGACGACGGAGTGAGGCAGGATTGCGCAAGGTTAGCTAGGGGTTGCTAATGACACTGGTTTGTTTGGGATCTTAACTTTTGGCTCTTGGTTCTTGACTCTTTGCTCTCAGTTCTTTGCTAAGAAGTCATAACTCTTGACTTTTGCTACAAGATTTTTGCTATTAGCTCTTTTCACTAAATTTTGAAATCTTGACTCTTGACTCTTGAGTCTTGACTCTTGACTCTTGACTCTTGACTCTTGACTCTTGACTCTTGACTCTTGACTCTTGACTCTTGACTCTTGACTCTTGACTCTTGACTCTTGACTCTTGACTCTTGACTCTTGACTCTTGACTCTTGACTCTTGACTCTTGACTCTTGACTCTTGACTCTTGACTCTTGACTCTTGACTCTTGACTCTTGACTCTTGACTCTTGACTCTTGACTCTTGACTCTTGACTCTTGACTCTTGACTCTTGACTCTTGACTCTTGACTCTTGACTCTTGACTCTTGACTCTTGACTCTTGACTCTTGACTCTTGACTCTTGACTCTTGACTCTTGACTCTTGACTCTTGACTCTTGACTCTTGACTCTTGACTCTTGACTCTTGACTCTTGACTCTTGACTCTTGACTCTTGACTCTTGACTCTTGACTCTTGACTCTTTACTCTTGACTCTTGACTCTTGACTCTTGACTCTTGACTCTTGACTCTTGACTCTTGACTCTTGACTCTTGACTCTTTACTCTTGCTTTTTGATCATTGCTCTTTGCTCTTTACTCTTTGCTCTTTGCTCTTTGCACTTTGCTCTTTGCTCTTTGCTCTTTGCTCTCTGCTCTTTGCTCTTTGCTCTTTGCTTTTTGCTATTTGCTTTTTGCTCGTTTTATTTTTGTTTTGCTCTTTTGCTCTTCAAAAAACTTACAAGCCTTGTTAAATTGACACATGTTCATAAATCCATGCACCTTTCTTGTTTCATTCGGTTCAGTTTGACACAAGACATATGTTCCCAACAAGTTGCACTAGTTTGCTGGCAAAGCAACTTTTTTCTCACTCTTAATTGATCACCATCGATGCTCGTTTGTTTCTATGCAACCTTCTTGCATTTTTCCACTTGACATCGCTCGCTCAATCTTGCAGAAAAAAAATGTCACTTTACTTTAGCTCAACCCTGGAGGCCACCGATAGTGAGCCCAGGTTAAGGCGCTCACGAGCCTCGTGAGTGATGAATAACCTAATGAGATTTGAGCGTTTAATTGATTTCTCGGCGGAGCTTAACAGCCGAGCGAGGACAGGGTGATGCAGTGGATTAGGAATTGAGCGTGATGGTTGACCCTAAAACGAAGACGGATCGTGGGGTAGAGCTCATTTTTCAAAAATATAGAGGTGGACGACTTATGATGGTTGCGCGGGCTTAATGACTGTTGACTGAACTAGTTTTGTGAGTTGGACTTCGTCGTGATGTGACAAAGTGATCGTGGTACTACTAAGCTGAGTTGATTTGAAGTTTTCAAAGTTTGTCATTGGTCATTGGCTATTGGCTATTGGCTATTGGCTATTGGCTATTGGCTATTGGCTATTGGCTATTGGCTATTGGCTATTGGCTATTGGCTATTGGCTATTGGCTATTGGCTATTGGCTATTGGCTATTGGCTATTGGCTATTGGCTATTGGCTTTTGGCTATTGGCTATTGGCTATTGGCTATTGGCTATTGGCTTTTGGCTATTGGCCATTAGCAATTGGCTATTAGCTCTCATTTTTAGGTTGATTTGTGAATCTTAGTTCTTAGCTATAAAATCTTAAATAAATATTAACACTCTAATTCACTCCAAACAATTTCCCTCCGATCCCGTTCCCACAACAGTGACCGTAAGACAGCAAAACGGCAACAGCCAACAGCAACACGGACCCCGAGACTGGACCGGTATGCGGTGTCAAATTCAATTATGATAAATTCATCGATGCATTTAAATAGATTTATATTTCATGCAACACCCGTCCGGGCGTCGTCCGTCACCGGAGTTGAGTACCGTAACGTTGTGGGAATTTAAGCTGAATATTTTAGCTAAAATGTTATTTTTATTATTTAAACATTTATTAACTTTCAGCTAAAACTGTATTGAAATTAATTGTGGCTCACATTTTTAAAGTTTTTTCTTACATTTCTGGCGATGTTCAAGAAACAATAATTTTAAGCTAAAATTGTTCATTTGCTCCAACATTTTTCAATAAAAATAAAATTTTGGCTGTTCCTGATCGTAAACGTCAAATTATAGCTAAACATTCAAATTCATTCGTCAGATTTGAGATAAAGTTCTAGAAAATTTGCATTTTCTTCTGAAATTTTTCGTTTGTGACAAAATTTGATTTCTAGCTGTAACTTTTTGCTCAACAATTTTTGGCTATATATCTAATTCTGTAAACATCAAATTTTAGCTCAAAACAAACATGCATTTAAGTTACAATTTATAGCAAACCTCGTGAAAAAATATGTTTAGCAAAGATTGTTCATCATTTCATGAAATCGAAATTTAGCTGTAACATCTAGTCAAATTTTAGCTCTTCATAAAAATTCATTTCTATGAGAAACTATAATAATGCAAAAAAAAAAATCTAGATTGCTCCTTGAATTTTTCAAAGAACTATATTTTTAGCTGTAACTTTTTGCTCAACAAATTTAAGCTCAAAGCCACCCCACTTCACAGTTAAACCCCCGTAAACCCTGGTCCTGCAGCCCAGCAACGTGATGATCTGGCACATCACGAAGCCAGGGAGTGGTTTCAGGCTCAATTTGAGTCAAGTTTCCAGGCTTGGTCGGACCGACCTGCCCTGGAGCGGCAAGAGCTTCAGGAAGGGACGTTCGTTCGGTTTGCATGCCAAGTACGAGTTGAGGTTAGGGACACAGCAGGCCGTCCACACACTCTCTAACGATTTGTAAAATTCAATTATGGTCAAGTTTATGAGTTTGAGATGGTACACACAGGCTTGTGATATTGGGTAAATAGCTGAAGTCAGCTGAACTTAGCTGTCAATTACACACTCATATTTCAAACTACATATTTTTTTAATCAAAAAATTTATAACATTTATTTCTAAATGTTGCTAAAAATGTTAAAAGAATGCAAAAAAAAACCCTGTTTTTAATCCAATTTTACGTAGAATTATTTTCGATCAAACTTGGGATAATCTCACCAAAACTTGACCTATTTAGAATTAGTGTGTCAATTTTCCACAAGAAAGAGATCGCGTATATGTGCTCTACTCGTATTAAGTGTCGGGGAGTTGCGCAAGGTGTCCTGCCCCGATTGGCCCGCAGGTCTCCGCGATCGGCCGCGTTGAGACTCATTAGCATTAATGACACGGCAATTAAAATAATTCTCTCTCACGCGGCAGCCAGCATTTTGCTCAGTTTTGACAGGTCGCGCTTTGTTGGGGGGGTTCCTTCCATTCGTGTGTACAAACTACAACACAAATCGGACACTTGTACGCTGTTTACTACCAGTTTGGTATTTTACAGCTGGTAAGTTAGATAAACCTATTGTTGCACTAGATTTTGTAAAAAATAAATCTACACGGTAAATTAAATCTACTAATATTTATTTTAATCGTTTTTACTCCCAAATCCATAAATTTCAATAAAAGTGCATTTAATTCGAACTTGATTTCCCAACTAGATCAAACATTGCAGCATTTACCCCCTCATTTTAACGTACCGCACAGTACCAGTACAGGAGTCCCAGAGGTTAAACGGTCAAGGAGGGAGGGAGGAAGGGGCAAAGCTCTGGGTTGCGCCCATTAACATCAATCATACAATTTGTAGTGTGCAATTATTGTGAGCGATCTTTTGTGGCCACTTTGACACCACCTACTACTATCGCTGTGTGGAAGGGTACCACCTCCAACCGGTATTGGATGGGTGAGAACTTGGGGGGTATTTTGTATTTGTTCACAGAAGTTGAAGTAAAAAAGGGGTTTTCAAGTTTTCTCCGAATTCTTTCTTTACTCGATGTTTTAAATTTTGATTGTTCAAAAGGTTTCTTTTCGGACTTCTGATGATCGAGTCAAGATTTTTTTTTCATTATTTTTTTTAAATGGAGACATATTTTGACATTCGGATTTGACTTCTGTGTTACAGATGTTACAGAACCAAATACTGCCATCTTGGATTACCAGATAACTTGGATTATCAGATAACTTTGGAGCATTTGGAGTCATATTTAGACTCAAATGTTGCCAAAAATGTCAAAATTAGAATATGCGAAGTGAAATTTTGGCGAGGATTTCAGATAATCCAATATTGAACGTATTGGTCTACTTAAATGAAAAAAAAACAGGTCAGAAAATATTAACAATCGGAATAACAGTCCAGACTCGATTATTCGAAGGTTTGTATGTGACTAAAAATACCATATTTTGCGATACGTAATAAAAGAACGCTCCATTTAGAGTAGTTTAGGGGTCATACTTAAGCTCGACAATAAAGAATGATCTCTCATGCTCATGCTCATGCTCATACTTAAGCTCGACAATAAAGAATGAAAAAAAATGGAGTCCTCTGTTATTTCTTTGTAGTTTTTATATCAACAAAAAACGGTCATATTGTGAAATTTAAGCAGTCATTTTAATGTAAAAAAATTATTAAGCGAAAAAAAAAATGCGGTACCTACTTTTCATTGAAATTTCAGAAAAAAACCAAAACATTTTAAAACTGAAAATGATTATCAACTCAGTAAAATCCTCTTAAAACTGTAAAATTAAATATGCATTTACTTTTTATTGAATACAAATACCAAAAAAAAATAAGGAAATACTTATTTCTTAACGTTTTTTTTTTAAAAAGAACATTGAAATTGATGAATATGGAACAAATCTAATAATTCTGAAAGATAAAAAATATTTTTTTTGAATTTTCAATTAATACTAAACATGGTAAAATATAAAAAATGGAGAAAAAAATCGAAAATAGTTTTAACAGAGTTCGGAAACTCACTCACGAGTTACTCAACTATGAGGAAAAACTAAGTTACCTGCGAGTAAATTACTCATCACTCTCGGTGAGTGTGAGGGCCTTCCTCATTTACTCACAAAGAGGGCTTTGAGCGTTAATGAGAGCTATTTTAAAAAACAAATTTCGAGATGTCAAACTCCACATCGGTGATTTTCTTGTTAATTCATCAGCGAAAAAGTAGTCCCGATGGTAGAGGCGCAGTGCTATCAATAAGAAGTTCTTTTTAATCACAGTGGTTCAAATCCTGATTTTTATCTGTTTTTTTTTCAGCCAGTTAATTTTTTTTAATCACAAAGTTTGTTGTCAGCTTCCAGCTGTCCTACCGACGGATAGGTCGGAGGATGTTTAGACGGGGGATGCCTCTGCGGGTGGATTTTAACAGCTTTACCAGCAGTGGATGGCCGTGTTGCTGAGGTAAGTGGCCACTCCCGGTCGTCGACAGTTCTACAAATGTGTTTTGGTTCAGAATCGGGACATGCCGAAGAAGTTGCAGTAGCCGCCGGCTTGGAGGTTCACTGAAAACTAAAAAAGGCCGATCCAGTGCTTTGGAAAGCTTTAGGCTAGGGCCACCGGCGGCCGCTGAGGCTCCATTGGCGTGTCCTGGTTCTTAGACAAGGTAGAACTGTCAGCGACCGAGAGTGGCCACAGTTGCACAACTGTCAAAGGAAGTGACCATTACCCACAGCAACACGGCCATCTTCTTTTGGTATACTGCCAACATCCACCCGCAGAAGCTGCTCCCGTCTGTGGCCACCGATTTATCCTGCGGTAGGTTAATCCACAACGGATTCGACCGGTCTTAAAATTATGAAAATAATTGCCCATCCGCTGGATTTTGACAATCTCAGGTTTCTTTTGAAGCAATAAAAAAATACCAGACAGGCAAAAACAAATATTGATACCACATTAATACCAACACATAACCTTCCGATTTATAGACATTTACGCTACCTCGAATGTACAACCGATTGTTAAAGACACTTGGTTTAGGATTGGTCATGTGGTCATTGATTTTGGAATTAACAAATTGTTGGAAACGGCCTACTCACGCCCTCATTTTACTCAAATATGAGTAAATTTACTCAGCCCTCACACTCACGGTGAGTATCGAGAGTGTTTGCTGTGAGGAAGCCTACTCGATTTGTTGTTGTTTTAATCAAAACTTTTATTATATTTTTTTCATAGCCACTTTCGAATTTATTTGAAGAAATTGAAAAAAAATAAACGCTATTCTTTTCAAGAAAATAATATTTCAAAAGAACGCAAAAGAATTGATAAAATAAGCGTTGGCAGGAAATATCCCTTTTTGTAAAAAATAAACAATGAAACAGATTTTTCCAAAAGTCTCCAGAGATTTTTTAATTATTCCAAAATTTCATACATCAAAAACAAAAAGCAAATTGATTTCAAACCGCCCTCCCCTGAGTGTGTCCACATAGAAATATGGATGGCCACAAAGAAATATGAGCTACACAGTAAAGAAAATGTGTAAATTTTGAAGGTTCAATATTAACTCTTTTATGATGTTGTTTTACCTCAACTTAGACTGTAAAAGTGACATTACACCAGAAAAGTGGTAAAATTACACATATTTTTTCTGAAATCAAAGATGTACCCCTTCCCAGGTGTAATATTACTATCTTTTTTTTATGTGTAATATATATTGAATATAATCAATTCGTATAACATTTCTAATTTTAAATGTTACAAACTTAACAACTACGATAATTTTAAAGATAAAAATTGTATTTTTTAGTTTTTTCCCGTATTTTTGCAAATTTGAAGCAATGTTTTGTTCAAAGTTTTTTTTCTATCTGGAGGTTAAAAAATATTGCTAATAATAAATATTTTTTTAAGAAGCAATCGATGTAAAAAAATGACGACTATTTAAACTTTTTATCATATAGAGGCATTTGGGGCTATTTGACAAAAAATGAAATTTCAGACCACAGCACTGAGAATGATTTATTTTTTCATGAATTCTTTGTTAATTAACAAATTTTTGACAGCAGATTTAAAAAAAATGTTTAGTATTTTGCGAAAGACCTGCTTATTTTTTTTTGCAAATGATGCTTGATTTTATTATCCTCTCTTGATCTCAGCTCAGCGCAAATACAAATAAAAAATTAGTTTTTTTAAAAGTAGATTCTTCTGCTTAAAAGCTTTTGTATTTATGTGTGTGTGTGTATGTATGCATTGTAAGGAAATATTCAGGATCTTTAAATTACATTAAATAAGAAATAACTTTAAATTATTTTATGAAAAAAAAAAGAAAAAAAGAGAAATAACTTAAATTTATTTTCTGAGCAATGGTTTTTGTCATGAATAGTCCAAAAATAAAACAACTTTAGTTTTATTAAGGGTAATTCTCCGCCAACTCACACAGCAGTTGCCCCGACCCCTCTTTGATTTGCGTGAAACTTTGTCCTTAAAGGTAACTTTTGTCCATTTTTGAACATGCGAAAAAAGAGGTGTTTTTCAATAATTTGCAGCCTAAAACGGTGATGACATAGAAATTTGGTGTCAAAGGTACTTTTATGTAAAATAAGACGCCCGATTTAATCCGAAAAAACGAATTTTTCATCGAAAAAAAGCACTATTTTTTTTAATTTCTGAAAAAATGATTTTTTCATCGAAAAAAGCACTACAATTTAAAAAAAAATCACATTTAATTGTAGTATTTGGGAATGATTTTATTTGTAATTTTGTGCTTTCGAATGCAAACAAAAAGTCTAGATTGTAAGATTGCGATACATAGTTCATTTCAAAAACCTCTATAGTAAAAATTTTGGGTCGTCAAATCGTCGGTCAATAATCTCCCACTCATAAATCTCCAAATTCGTGATTTATTATTCAAAGAATTGAAACTGTGACGATGGCATCGACAAGTGGATTAAGTCGAGTCCGCTTCAAAGGCTTTGCATAAGGTTAGGAAATTTGACTGATTTTTTTTAATATTCCACAAGGAGACTGAATAAAAACCAGCAACAGTTATGCGCGATTGATCTGTCAAAACACATAAATTCAATCAATTCCACAGGTTTCAGTGTGTGGTCCTTCGCTAGCCATAAAATGGTAGCCCAAGTACTCACCGCATGCAAATCAGAGCTGTTATCGCAAAATTTCGCAATAAAACCAAGCTGAATTCAAGGTAACGGAGGCCCACAAAAAAAAAGAAACGAACGCTTGCCTAGAGGGTGTCAAAATCTAGTTTATTGACGTGGGAAACAAAGTTTATGATGGGCTTAACTGCTGGTTTCGCAACCCGGTTTTGTAACAGGTTGGGTGACGACAGTCTGATAAAATTAGAGAGATTAGTTTTTTTACATTTACGAAAAACTTTGAATTTATTCGAGTTAACAAGTTTATTTTCGCTTTCAAACTCGTGATGTCTCCCATCAGGCTAATTAGTCTCGAAAAACCGGTCCGAAATTCCACCGGCGAAATGTGTATCACATTTCTGCAGCTAAATCGATCCATCACTCGGATTCGGAAACCCGGAACATTTCACTTTCTAGTGTAGTGGCGACGACGACGACGATCCCATCCGTCATTCATCCATCAAATTTACGTCCATCACGACAAAGCACCAACTCTCGCGGCAAGTGTGTGTGGCGTGGCGACCATAACGGTTGTTACTGCGTGGTCCAGAACGTTGTTTCACAGATTAATGGAATTGGAAGTTTGATTTTATAACTAAATTGCACAAAAAATACGTTTCATCGTTTTTATCGTTTTCAAGAAATCACACCTAATTTGTCAGAAAGAATGTAAGCATCAATTTTCGAACAAGACTGAAGGAAAAAATATCATTTCAAAGTGTACAATAGAAATATCGTTTTTATCGTTTACGAGAAATGACAGAAAAATATAGGATCTATAGTTTTCAAATAAAGTTGATCAAAAAACGGTAACTTTGGATACGTGCTGCAACTTTATCGTTTTTATCGTTTAAATGACAGTTTACAGGAAATTTTCAACTACCAAATAACGTCTAATACTCTGTGACCCCGGTACCGTCCCAAAAGATTTATGGCCACGACCGCCAGTCGCCGCTGATCGTTTTTGATTAAAACGGCCACTTTAAGCTTTATGGTGCGCGCAGTTTTGCGGCTCGTTAAAGAGACCCCGAAAAACTTCTGAATTAGTTCGCGCCGCGCTTTCGAACCCCACCAAACTATAAATGAGGAAGTTTATGGACGGGCGATATGTGTCGATAACCCTGGCAATGTTGGAAAATATAGATTGCCGGAATGCGATCCGAAATTACTTAATTTCAAGCTGGATTTGACCGTGACGGATCGTTCATTGTCAAGGGGGCTCAACTTTATGGCGTGATGACGTTTCGCGGCTGTCACTTTTTATGGCGACTGCGCGATAAAATCAAACGAGTTAATTTTTAAAATGACCTATTTGGCACCACTTCGAAACCAAAACCCGTAGGTCGCGTTGCATATGTAATGTCAAACCAACGTAATCGAACTCCCCGCGAGAAGGAGAGAGAGGTTGAACCATAAATTTCCTCTTCCTTCTGCTCGAAAACTCGCACACAAAATGACAAATAACAACCGGAAGACAAATAACTCACCGCGCCAAAGCCTACGGCCGTGCCACAAACATACCCTGACGACAAATCTGTGCAGAGACCCAGCCGGGGACCCGGTGCACTTTGTGGGTTTGTGCGAAATGTCGGTCTGTGACAGTTCCGTCCACCATCAGGCTGCTCTCGGTTCGGTTGGTTTCCATAATGGCATAGGGGATGCTAGTCCTTAACCGGTGTGGCGAGCTGTCAAATGTTGCCATAATGGAGAACTGTCTACATTTAGGGAAAAAACTGGCCCGATTTTTAAAAATTTTCAAGTTTTCTTGTCACACTACAATCTCAAAAAGAAATTTCTTGTGCAGAATCACGAAAAATAAAAAAATCCCGAAGTTTTAGAAAAAGCCAAATTTTTCTTATTTTTTTGAGTTTTTTTATTTCTCGTGATTCTGCACCAAAAATTTCTTTTTAAGATTGTAGTGCGACAAGAAAACTTGAAAATTTTGAAAAATCGTAGGTAACACCATCTAGATTTAAGATTAAAAATTAAATTTTGCATGAGATTTTTTGAAAAAATATTTGAAGAAATGCACTGTTTTTTTTTCTTGAAAGATCATGTAATGAAATTTTGACAAAAATATGATTATAATTTTAAATTTTAAATTTAACGCTTAACAATCTTTTTTGAAGAGTGCAAAGCGATCCGAGATGATCTGAAAAGTTATTGGCGATTTAGTAAAATACGTTTTTGCAAGAAACCATTTTTTCCACCTACTTTAGCGGTCTGAAGCTTTTTGAAGTCGACCGATTTGGCTCAAAACTGGCAAAGATTTCTCAAGGAATCGAGTCTGGGAGTGTCCCTAAAATTCATTTAGTTTGTTGTTATGCATTATTCAGGGACTTTTTTTGTGGAAGGATTGTGTCAATTTAAACTGAGTTTAGCTACCATTTTTTGGCGATTGGTGACAATTCCAGAATTTTTTTTTGAAAAGGGCCAATAAACTATTGTCTTTCATATGTTTATAGGACCTAATCAAAAAAAACTCTAAAATTGTTTTATTTTGGAGATGCCATAATTATTCTTCGGTAAACTGTCAAAGTTACGATAATTATGGATTTTCTTCCAGCTGATAACAAGAACTTCAGATTAGTTCCTAAACTACCGAACTCCGTTATTTTTTTTTGTTAGCTTGAGAGTTCAGGTGTTAACCTTCAAATAAAAATAGTAAAGATATCCTCAAAACGCTTCTTCATCGTAATCCTTTTTTATCGTGTGCTGTATTATGGATTAAATATTCAAAAAATAAATGTTTATTTTTATATTTTGTATTTTCACATTTATTTTCACTTTTTTCGCAAAAACATTTTTTTTAATTTTAAGCATTTACAAATCAAGCGTAACATATCAAAAGTGCCAAAAACATAAATTTAGAACAGTTTTCATCGTTATGCAGGATTTAGAAAAATATTGTTGTTCGGACCGAATGTAAACTATTTTCGCAGCAGCTCGTATTTCTTTTGAGCAGCTCAAAACTGTAAGGTATATTTAGATTTCAGTAAGTTTGTGGTACAATAATGCTTAAATTGATCATAATTACATGAGTAGTTCAATTCCAATCCAGGCAGTAACGCAATTCGGCCTC
This sequence comes from Culex pipiens pallens, assembly GCF_016801865.2. Taxonomy (NCBI): domain Eukaryota; kingdom Metazoa; phylum Arthropoda; class Insecta; order Diptera; family Culicidae; genus Culex; species Culex pipiens. Next base: position 39,390,217 of record NC_068937.1, on the reverse strand, counting down.
CTTCTTCAGCAATCGAGTTCAATTTTATCCTAGGCTTTTGACACTTTGATCTATTGTTAAATTTGGAATATCAATCATTATTCAATGTCAAATATCACTTTGAGCTAATCTATAGGGTTGTCTCAGCGGTGTTTTTACACTCCCACCAGTAAATCTAGCGCATGCGGTGGCTTGATTTACTCTAGTCATCTTCACCGCTGCTCATCTCTACATATTCTTGATGAAGCCGACTGAATCTTTCAGATAGTTTGCGCATATCGTCTTGGCAGCTATTTAGTTTTTGTTCATAACTGAAATTACCTTTCGATAGCTTTTGAACTTTGTGCAAATTGAGTACAGCTTGATTAACATGTAATAGAGTATTGTGATCCTGGCCACAATTTTTAACCGTACAGCGAATATCTAATTTGCAACGACTATTGCCATGTGAGTTCAAGCAAAGTTGACAAAGATCTAATTCATCTACTAATTTTAAACGTTCATTGATTGAAAGTTTACGAAACTCATTGCAATTTCTAATACGATGATCTGTTTTTTCACACATTTGACAAGGTGAACGAATTCTTTTTTGTGATTGTTCTGACAAAGTGTCTACATCATCATGAAGATGAATGAACCCTTGATGAGAAAAGTTAGTCTTATTTTTCCCTGATCCTGTTACAATTGTACGCTGCGCTTTTTCTGTACAATCTGCATAACAAACGACCTCACTTGCAGTCTTCATAATCTCTGACAAAAAATCTGCTAACGTACGTAATGTCACTTCCTCGTGAGATCTTTTAAACCTTACCCATTCTAGCTTTGTTGTTGCTGGCAGTTTATCAACTAGCTCTTGAATCAGCATGGGATTCACTAGATGATCTCTTAGATTTGACGCTTCTATGTGATCGCACAGTTGCCGAACTGCTACCCCAAAGGAGATAAATGTTTCCAGCTTGTTTATCTTTGGAGACTCGACTCGTTTGATCTTGGCCAGCAGCGAATTCAGCAACTGCTCGGGTCGCCCATAAAACATCCGGAGCGTTTCGATGACCTGCGGTACGAATTGAGGTTGCAGCAAGCTGCCGTTCACTATTGTTCGCGCCGGTTCCTTAATACAATCTTGAAGTCGCGCCAAGTTGTCGAGGTTGGAATAGCCGCAAGCTTTCGTCGACAGCTCATAACTCGAAATAAATGCAGGCCATTCTTCGGGCTTGCCAGTAAACTCTGGAAGCCCCAACGAGAAGACTTGACGGGCTGATAACTGAGCCTTGGACGGGAGCATTTCCTCCAGTTCTGTAGATTCACTCGAAGAACACTCGGAGCTTGTGTCCTTTCTGCTGGCTCGTTTCCTCTTCTTCTTGGTCTTCCGCTTGACAGATTCAGCTGAAATCTTCTTAAAGGTCTCCGTCAACCTTTGCAGTTCCGCAGCCGAATTCTCTCTTTCAGCTACAAGTTTATCTACTCGCTTCTGCAGATTCTCCCGCTCTGCCTCACGTTCGCGGTTAAGTTCTTCCTCCGTAGACAGTTTCAGCTCCAAAATACCCTTTTCATACTCCCATAGTTGAGCCCTTTTCTCCTTTTCCAATTGATGCCATTCCTTCACCAATTTCATCCTTTTGGCAAAGTCTGCAGCTTGCCGATCTTTTTCTGCCAATAACTTAGCTACCTCTTGTTCAATTTCCTCCGTCGAAAGTGTTGAGAACTTGCATGTTTTACACGCCCAAGTTTCATCCAATTTCATCGCCGCAGCGACATTTTGACATGCCAAATGGTACCAATTCTGGCAATAATCGCAGAAAACGACCTTCTCTTCATCCGATTCTTGTTGTTTACAATCTCCACATAAAAGACCAGTCATGTTCGGATTGAGGTTAGCGTTACTCATTTTTGAGTTTGTTCGGACCGAATGTAAACTATTTTCGCAGCAGCTCGTATTTCTTTTGAGCAGCTCAAAACTGTAAGGTATATTTAGATTTCAGTAAGTTTGTGGTACAATAATGCTTAAATTGATCATAATTACATGAGTAGTTCAATTCCAATCCAGGCAGTAACGCAATTCGGCCTCCTTCTTCAGCAATCGAGTTCAATTTTATCCTAGGCTTTTGACACTTTGATCTATTGTTAAATTTGGAATATCAATCATTATTCAATGTCAAATATCACTTTGAGCTAATCTATAGGGTTGTCTCAGCGGTGTTTTTACAATTGTTTACGGTTGTTTTAAAAAATTACAGGGATTTTATTTTTATTTCAATGAACATGTGACGTGAAACTTGAAAAAAAATCTTGAAAAAAATCACTTTAAAATTAATTTAAAAAAAAAAACAACTTATGCCGGCATCGCATTAGACTTTTTTTTTTCAAAGTTTTTGGCTAACAAGTTGCCTTTTTTTTGCCCAAACAAAAATTAAATTGGTATAAAAATTGTTTCCACTATTCTGCAAAAAAAAAAAACAAAACACATAAAAATTAGACAAAATAGTAAAACGTAACGCATCGCGTAAAAAAGGTTTCTCTGTAACACAAAATTTCAGGAGTTCTTTAAGATAGCTTGGCCATTTTTGAAAAATCTCATTTTTGCATATGTTTTAGATTATAAAAAATGGTATCTTTTGAGCTTTTGAGCAAATTGAACAAAATCCATTTGGCAGCGTTGCCAATTTTTCGGAAAAAAACATGTTTAAAAAAAAAGTGGAAAAAAGTTGAAAAACTTATTTGGCTTGATTTTTAAGATGTAAAATCAAATTTAAAAGGGCAGAAAATTTTCTGAAATTTCTTTAAAAAAATATTTTCGGAGATGATCAACCTAGGTCACAACTTTTACAGGTAAAAAAGAAACGTTTAAACAAAACATGAATTTTAAGTGTCTATTAGGCCGTCATCTAACATAAATGAAAATCAGATTTACTAAAAATGGTTATTTTGCGCAGTTAAATTTGTTGAGAGAAAAGTCCAATTAAGAAAATAGGAGGTTATTTTATTGGAGTGTTTTTAGACTATTTAGACTATGAGAAGTCCTAAGCAATATGTATGATCAAGAATTCAGAAATAATCATTTATAATTCTCAAACATAAACTTGAAATATTTGATTATTCTACATAAAAAATAAAAAAAAAATAAAAATACAGAGAAACCTCTTTGTACGCGGTGGCGTTACGCTTTTTGTTTCGTAGATTTCTCTTAAACCATACAATATTTTTGCAAACTTCAAAAAGCGTTTTGTAGATCTGAACAAAACCTACAAATTGCTTTTGAAACATTGCAAAAATTTTGAGTCGTTCACAGAAATCGACAAATTAGAAAAACGTAACGCACCGCGTAAAAAGAGGTTTCACTGCACATGCATCACTTGTTTTTGTTTTGTGAAAAATTCTTCTCATTCGACCCATGGTTTTTTCAACTTTATGGCCTTCAACCCTTCAACTCTTGTGACACATCTCAACAATCAACCATCAAAATATCTCTTAGTTGATCTTAGTTAAAATAAATTGTGGATGATCGCAAAAAAAGGAAACGCGATTTATCATGCAACAACTTTTTGAACTGTCAACTCTGGTCATGAATGATAATTCATAAGCCGTGAATAAATGTTCATGACAAGGCATGACCAATTCAACTCGTAAAAGGAAATAATTACATGACATTACATTGTAATCATGTGGCCGTGAATAATATTCATGATTTTATGAAACAAGTTCATAAAATCGTGAATTTCAATTTTAAGTTCGGGAACAAAATTGATAAATTCTATTGTGTCAGAAAGAAGAATTTCCGAACCGATAATGAAAGCTTATGTCAACAATTGGTAAATATTCCCTAACTATGCAGGCCATGTTCGGCAGCTGTTCGGGAAAGTTTTTCGGACCCCGTTTCGATATTGTTTTTGCGCGCTCGGTCGTGTTTTCAATTTCCAACATTCGAACCCACTAATAGGCCGGTCACGATCAACCCGTCGACCAGATCCAGATCGTGGCCTGCTGATGAAAACGTCGCTAATGCGACAGGTACGGCCAACCTTCTCCCTTTGTTTTTTTTTTTTCTTTCTCAATATTTGTTAATAAAATGATGGCTGAATTCAAGTGGGGGCTAAAAGTTAACTGTATTTTCGTGCCGATCGGGAGAAAATCCCCCCACAATCTCAAGTGGTCATCATCAAAATTTCGACCCGCCGAATCCGGAAGCCAACTTCCTCTCTCCACAGAAATTAGCAACCACGCCTACGGGAGAAGCTAGCTCCCCAAACCCGAGGGGTGAGCCGATTTTCATCACATTCGCCCGCGTTGATAATCATAATTGCGTCGTATAATAATTATATTTCGATTAGTTGGCACGGAACTTCCCCTCTCTGACCACCCCCCGGGTTGGTCAAATTACCTGTTCCTGGCCCCGTACCTGGAGGAAAATTGTCGCCCAACACGCAACCACTCATTTTGTGCGCACGGTCATTATAAATAATTACGTTTACGCCATTTCCAGCACCTCTACTCTAGGCTGAGACCCCTCGAGGAAACCAGCGGCAGATGAGCAGTCCGGATGGTTCGGGTACACGCTGAAAAGTTGTTGGTTCTTTTGGACGTACGCGGAAACCCAAATCGGTTAGCAGGCGTTACGTTTTTCATTTAATCGATTTCTCTTAAAAAGGACAATTTTTGCAATCTTTAAAACTAATTTGAAGATTGGCACACGACAAACTAATTGTTTCAAAAAGATTTAAAAAATATGGTACTGTTTCGTAGAAATAGAATAGAAATCGTAACGCCTGTTAACTTTGTGAGATTTTACTGAATTTACTTTTTTCCTCTTTTATTTAATTATGTTGAATAACTTTATTTTTAATATAACATTTATACGTGAAATCTTTCAAAGACCGCGCAGGCGTTCCTTTTTGTAAATCGTCAATTTCTCTCAAGCAGTACAATATTTTTTCAATTTTCATAAACAAATTTGAATTTGATATCGATGAAAACTTAACGGCTGTGAATTTTAAGAGATTCTGCAAAATAAACTTGTTTTTAATTTTATTGATTTGTGTTGAATTAAAAAATTGTAATGAAGCTAAACCTCTTTAACGCGAATGCGTTACGCTTTGTATTTCGTCGATTTCTCATAAACAACGCATCATTCTTGCAATCTTTTTAAAGCAATGCCTTTTTGAAGCTTGCCTAAATGTTTGATGGTTTCAGAGAAATTCGACGAATCAAAAAACGTAACGCCGTATGCGATGCGTTACGCTTTTTGTTTCGTAGATTTCTCCTAAAACATACAATATTTTTGCAAGTCTTAAAAAGTGTTTTGTAGATCTTAACAAAACCTACAAATTGTTTTTAAAACATTGCAAAAAATTTGCGTCTTTCCAAAGAAATCGAAAAATTAGAAAAACGTAACGCATCGCGTATAAAGAGGTTACACTGTACAATATTTTTGAAATTTTTATAAACAAATTTGAAGGTTACGACACAGTTCATAAATCGTCTTACACAGCTTTTTGAAAATATTGAACGGTTAAGGACAAATCTCAGAAATAGAATATGTAACGCCTGTTAATTTTGTGGGATTTTGTTGAATTAAATTGTTTTTACCTTTTTTTTAATAAATATTTAATTAAATTGAAAAATTTAAAGTAAAGGTTTACATTCACAGAAAAACCTCTTTTAACGCGATGCGTTACGTTTTTCTAATTTGTCTATTTCTCTGGAACGACGCAACATTTTTGAAATATTTTAAAAGCAATTTGTAGGTATTGTTCAGATCTACAAAATGCTTTTTGAAGCTTACAGAAATATTGCATGGTTTAACAGAAATCGAGAGAATAAAAAGCGTAACGCCACCGCGTAAAAAGAGGTTTCTTTGTATACGCAATTCAGAATGACGCACAGGCGTTACATTTTGTATTTTGCAAATTTCTCTAATACAGTACAGTATTTTTTCCATCTTTTTAACCAATTTGAAGATTGGCAGACAACGAAAAAAATGTTTTTTAAAGATAAAAAAATATTACTGTTTCGGAGAAATTGACGCTAGAGAAAACGTAACGCCTGTGAATTATGTGAGATTTTGCCGAATAAACGTGCTTATACATTTATTCAATTATGTTGAATTATTGTTATTTTAATATTACGTTTATACGTGAAAACATTCTGAAACGCGCAGGCGTTAGGTTTTTCATTTTGTATATTTCTTTTAATCAGAATAACATCTTTCCAATGTTTTTTTTTATAATTTGAAGATTGCCAGAAGACGAACGACTTGTTTTAACAAGATTTTAAAATTATTGTACTGTTTCGGAGGAAGCGACAAAATAGAAAAACATAACGCCTGTGAATTTTGTTACATTTTACTGAATTAACTTGTTTTTTGTTTTTTTTATTTGTTGAATGAATTTAATTTTAAAGTTACATTTAAAAACTGAAACACGCCGGCGTTACGTTTTGTATTCCATAAGTTTCTCTCAAGCAGTATAATATTTTTGCAATTTGGATAAACTTATTTAAAGGTTACGACACAGCGAATAAATTGTCTTACAAAGATTATTATAAATATTCAACTGTTTAGGGGAAATAGAAGAAATAGAAAACGTTACGCCTATGAATTTTGTGTAATTTTCTTTCTGAAACGCGCTGGCGTTACGTTTTTTTTTATTTCATCAATTTCTATTAAACAGTTCAATATATTTGCAATCTTTTTAAACCAATATGAAGATTGGCACACAACGAACGAATTGTTTAAAAAGATTTAAAAATAGTTTAGTGTTCCGGAGAAAACAATTTTAAAGAAAAAGTTAACGCCTGTGGATTTTGTAAGATTTTGCTGAATAATCTTTTTTTAAACTTTTATTGAATTATGTTGAATAAATTTAATTTCAATATTAAATTTAAATGCAAAATCTTCCTAAACGCGTTACGATTTTTATTCGTTGATTTCTTTCAAACGGTATACAGAGAAACATCTTTTTACGAGGTGGCGTTACGCTTTTTGTTTCGTAGATTTCTCTTCAACCATACAACATTTTTGCAAGCTTCAAAAAGCGTTTTATAGATCTGAACAAAATCTACAAATTGCTTTCAAAACATTGCAAAAATGTTGCGTCGTTCCAGAAAAATCGACAAATTAGAAAAACGTAACGCACCGCGTAAAAAGAGGTTTCGCTGTAGTAATTTTGCACGAACTGATTTTTTGATTTTTTTTTAAGTATTGTTATGTTTCGGAAAAATCGAAAAAAACGTAACGCCCTTCGATTTTTTTAAATAAAAACTTTTTTTTACTCCTTCTGTTTAAAAATTTATTATTTTAGTGTGCAAGATGTTCCAGCAAACTTTAAAAGCCCAGCAAAGCAAACATGCCGCACACGCAAGGGAGGTGACATGATGAGGACGGCTTGATTACACGGTGCGCGTGAAAGTAGAGGGCGAGCGCGCGGGGTTTTCGTCGGAAGCAGTGAAATGTACAAACAAATGACCGTGTAATCAAATTTGCAGAAAATTAGCAGCAACGAGCGGCACGTGGTCCCGTGACCACCGGTAATGATATTGTATGTAGTAGTTGGTCGCCCGTTTTGTCGTTTCTCAGGTGCTGATTACATGAGGTAATTACTGGGAGATTGACGATCATTTGTCAAGTTATTTGCGTGGGAAGCACTAATTGTTTGACAGGTTGGTCGTTTTTTTTTGCAAGATTGTGTGCCATTTGTTGCAGAAATTGTAACGCTTAACTGTCAAAATAAAAATTGCTTTGAACAGGGACACAGGCGTTACGTTTTTTAATCTGCCGATTTCTCTGGCACGACGCAACATTTTTTGCAATCTTTATCAAGTAATTTTTACGTCTTGTGCAGATCTAAAAATTGCTTTGTATAGCTTGATTTTTTTGTTTGTTTCCAGATAAATCTAAGAAATAAAAAACGTAACGCCTTGAAACAACTTAATTAACTCGTTTCTAATGCTGCTCAGCTGACAAAATTCCTTCTCTTAAGAACCAATTAAGCCAAACAGTGGCACATAAATCAAGTGTACATGAGACAAACAAAAAATCCTCATCCAAACCATTCTTTATAAAGTTGTCCCACTGCCGCACGGGTCAATAAATCTGCACGAGCAGCATCTGGAAGAACCGGTTCCCAAATCCTCTCCGCTGCTCAAACGCGGTTCCAAATACGCCAAATTGCGAGAGAGCGCAAAAAAAAATCCACCAGTTGTTCCGACCTGCTAAAACACAAATTAATCGAAGCCTCCCTCCCCTCTCCAAACGGGAGCCTCCACGTCTCCAAAAATGGCTGACAGCTCGATGATAACACACATAATAACGATCCGATTTCCCTCCACACACCTTCTGCCGGTGGACCTCCTTCTAATGAAGGTTTGGTGTGACACGGAGAAGGAAATTGTTTCAAGAATTGTGACAGAAAACGCTGAATTCATTTCAAATGCAGGCGTTACGTTTTGTATTTCATCGATTTCTTAAAGTCAAATCAATATTTTTGAAATATTGTTGATACAATTTGCTCGTCGTGAGTCCATCTTTAGTTTGCTTCAACAAAGAATGCAAAAATGTTGTGTTGACATGGAGAAATTCATGAATTACAAGGCGTAACGCCTGAACGCTGTCGCTGTTTAATTTTACCGCAAAATGTTTGGAAACATTTAAAAAAAACAATTTTTTGTGTATTTTGAATGTCTATGTTACTTGAAAACGTATTAAATAGATTGTTATATCAAAACATTGGTTTTACGCTCAGGCGTTACGATTTGTATTTTGTTGATATCTCTCAAACAACACAATATTTTTTTCAATCTGTCAAAAGCAAGTTGTCTGTGTTGTGTTAGTCTACAAAATACATCAAAAAAGAATGCAACAATATTTTTTAGATTGAGGGAAATCGACAAAATACAAAGCGTAACGCCTAGACTTCAAAATAAGTTAATTGTGATTATTCGCGATATCATGAACAAAAACTACAAAAATCGCTGCCAAATTTCTTTTCCGTGTACTCCGTGTCCCCCACATCTCGCCGAAGCAGGTCAGCAAGGCTGCGGCGGACTCTGTGCAGGAACAGGTTGAAAGCAATATGTCAATAAATAATTTATCGCTAAATAAATTTTTCGAACCAGCTCTCGGACGGAGAGTTGATCACTTCGTCATCAACGTTGGGCCGTCATAAATGTCCGTCAACGGGACCTTCTTCGAGGTGGGCCATACGTGTGTGACCTCCCCGAGCAGGCTTGTCCGAAAGGGGGAAGAATTTCTAAAACATCCGTGCCGGCAGGGTAATGATGAGCCGTAACTCATCACCTGCGAGGGGTTGGACGGAACCGGTTTGGCCGGCGGCGGCCAGATTTGATGGATATTTTGGGGGAAGTTTTGGACGCGCGGTAGCTGTGAACTCCGCGCGTCAGGGTCAGTGATTTTGGTGGGGCAGGTTTCGCGACTAAGCGGCGGTATTAAGCCGATTTTGGGGGGTTCCGGGTATGGGAATGCCTCCGGCGATGGGCATTGGGATGGGTCAAGGCGAGGAAGATTTGTACAGCAGAACCTCGGAAAGTGCGGTTAACTCAATCACTTCAGATGTCTACTTCTAAACTAATCAAATTTACCAGTGCAAAAAAACAGTTTTTCGCGGAGGCGTTACGCTTTTAATTTCGTCGATTTTTCGGACGTCAATAAATACATTTTTGCAAACTTTCAAAAGCGAATTGTAAACTGGCACAAGACGTGCAAATTTCTCAAAAAAGAATTGAAAAAATATTGCATTGTTCAAAAGAAATCGACGGAAAACAAAACGTAACGCCTTCCGGTAAAAAGAGATTTTCCAATAAATCTCATGTTTTTCAAGACAATTTGCAGAACTAATGTGGCATTTCCAACGTCCAGCCAAGAAATATCACCTTCTTAGTGCCACCTTACACAACCAAAGAAACCCCAAACGAACGCTGCAAGCACCCTTCCGCGCACTTCAATGATTAGTGAGTTTGCCGCTTGGTGTGCAATAAATAACCCCAACTCCACGTCTCGAACTTCAACGAGGCCCGCAACTGTTGCGAACCGCGCGGACAAACATTTATGTGATTTTAATGCAGTTGTTGAATTATAAAATTATAAAATAATATTTCTCCAGCACTTCTCCTTCTTCTGCGATCGTTTGAAGTACACGCGCGCGCGAGTACCTCTCAACGGCTCAGGTGTTGTGTTTGCAAATGTTGCAGCAACTTTAGTTAGTGTCTTTGGAAGGAGTTGCGAAGCGTTTGGCGCTGAACAATGTGCACAAAAGTGCAACTGCAGTTTTGGGTGGCGTTGGGTTGAACGGACTCAACGGACTTCAGGACTGACTTTGACTAGCTTGATGCGTTACGTTTTTTAATTTGTCGATTTCTCTGGAACGACGCAATATTTTTGCAATCTTTTAAAAGCAATTTGTAGGTTTCGTACAGATCTACAAAACGATTTTTGAAGCTTGCAAAAATATTGTATGGTTTAAGAGAAATCGACGAAGCAAAAAGCGTAACGTCGCCTCGTAAAAAGAGGTTTTTCTGTTTCAAGATTTGGTAGATTTCAGAACTCACATAGACTGACTTTGGCTAACTTCAAAATAAACTTAAGGACTTTGACTGACTTCTGAAATTTCAGGACTTTAAGTCTTGAAGACTAAGACCGACTTGAGGGCAAACTGACTTTAGGAATGACAATCATTGACTTGATATTTTCGATTTTCAGATTATCTCTGACTTGGACTCACCTGGAATTTCCTCAAGACTTTCTCAAGACTCAAAGTTTGACTGATTGCAGAACCAAATTGGACTGACTTTGATTTACATTAATTTGAAAATTATTAAGATGACTTTGACTAACTTTCTATAAACCCAAGAATTTTGACTGACTTAAGAAAAGGCATTTCTTGATTTTAAGACTTAAACTCTTGATGACTTCAGAACTGATTTCACTTGGCATGACTTTGGCTAACTTCTAATAAATTTAGACTTCGGCATACTTCAGAAATGTCATTTCTAAATTTAAGGACTAACTGACTTAAGAAATGACATTCATTGACTTGAACGGACTGTTTACAAGCCTCACTCAAAATTTGACTTGGGATCACCTGAAATTATTTCAGAACTTTAACTAGACTGAAAGTTTGACTGATTTCTGAACTGACTTGGTCTGACTTTGACTTACTTTTTTTTTGAATATTTATTCAGACTTACTTTTGCTAACTTTTAATAAACTCAAGGACTTGCACTGACTTCAGAAATGTCTTTTACAAATTTCAGGACTTTAAATCTTGATTTGAACCAACTGATTTCAAGACCAACTTTGCTGGCTTCAAACTGACTCGAAATTTGACTTGGACTCACCCAGTTGACTTAGACTTGAGTTTGACTTATTTCAGAACTGACTTCGATTATTTTTTTTTGTTATTGATTTAAACTGACTTTGGCACTTCTCGAATTAACTTAAAGAATTCCGGACTTTCTCATGAAAGTTTGACTGATTTCGGAACGGACTTGGACTGCTTTTGTTTTTTTTTAAATGGGGCTAATTTCACTTAGGGGCAACCACGGAATTTGTTGTCTTCTTATTCCAAATTGTCAAATTTACTGGCCAAATCCTGCATTATGTATGTGAAAATAGTCAAAATTTGTTATAAAAACTAACTTAATCCACCTATGTGGTTGATGGTTGATGATGATGACAAAAAAAAATCAAACCATCCACATCCACCATGCAAGTTTCTGCTCGAACCTAGGAGTCCGAAGGCTTGAATGGGGAGAGCACCCAAACCTCTTTCTACTCCAAGGAACCTTCCACCCCAATGTTTGAACTGACGACCTTTGGATTGCGAGTCCAACCGCCGCCAGCGATTCCACCGGAGCAGGCTTGGTTTGGTGTGTTGTTTGTACTTATGGCATGGAGCCGACTCCTACACCTGGAATGACTTAACGGCTTAACAACCAAGGCCGGGACCGACATTTTACTTCCCAATACGATGGAAGGTTGGAGCATATGGGAATCGAATGATGATGATGAAAAAAGTATTAAAATTGAAATTACGAGCCATGGATTCAACATTTGAATGAAAAAAGTGTTTTAAAATGCATTATACACCTGTCCAGTTGTTTTACCATCATTAGTTTCCAAAATATCTAAGTATTGACGAAAATTTTATTTTTTGCGAAAAATAAAATTTTTGCGGTGCTGTGCATTGGAATTTCATGAAAATTCAAAACATTTTTAAACAAGCCCAAACATGCTAAATATGATTATCAATGCAGAAAAATGCATTTTAGACTGTTTTCAGATAATAAGACTAATATTTTCATGGAAATTTTGAAGTTTTTTAAAAAAATATTTTTTTGCCCCCTGATTTTTCAGACCAATTTTGAAGGGGGGGGGGGGGGCGACATTATCTTTGAAAAATATTTGCAACGGCCTAACTTTTGAACTACTTATCGAAACTTCAATCAATTCAATAGCGCGAAATCGGACAATAAACCAAGTCGAATGAGACCGGTTTGATCAAAATAGAACTGACTTAATCTACTTGATAGAAATTACTTCCACCGACGATGTAGAGAGATTAAAAAAAACTTTGACGTGGATAAAACTCATGACTGTCTTTAACGGAATTTAGGATTGACGTTGAATGATTTTTAAAAGAGACTTCGGCTGTCTTTGATTCGGACTAACATGAGCACTGATGTTCTAAGATTTTGACTGGATTTAGAACTAACTTTATGACTGAATTCGGACTTGGGTTGACTTTGAGTCTGTAGAACTGACACTGACTGAGCTCGAATTACATTGACGTTGACTTTAGCTTCAAGAATAATTCTGATTAACTTTACAGACACTGTCGATATTGCAGGGACCGTCGAAAACGGGAGAACGGGAGATGATTGATCTCACCGATAGACTATGGACATCCTAAAGGACGACTTCAGATTGCCTTTGACTATTTTCAGTCTGACATTGAACTACTTTGAAATCTCTTAATATCAGTTCCTGTCAATGCTATGAAATCTTCTTTTGTTTTGACTAACTATAGTTAATTTCAAAACCAATATTTGGTTTCCACCTGGACTTACATTGATTTACATCAAAACTGATCAATATTGACTTAGACTGACTTAAGGTCTGTGAGTGAGTTGACTTTGACTGATTTCAACTGACTATGGTTGATTTCAACGACAAACAAAAAGCTTACTTAAGGACTAACATTATACGACTTCAGAATGACTTTGACTGACTTTACTTAGGCTTGCTTTGATTGATGTCAGCGGCAGACTATGGACTTCTTAAAGACCTAACATTATACGTCGTCAAAATGGTTATCAAAATTGACTTAGACTGACTCTGAAAATCTATACATCAATCAAAGCCGGTTGAACCAGTCAAAATCAGCTCTTTAGTCAGTCAATGTCAGACCTTAAGTCAGTCTAAGTCAATTTTTATCAGTTTTGATGTAAACCAGTTCGGAAAAAAAACTTGACGGATATCAAGACTAAATGTAAATGCTATGAAATCAAACCTGACATGGATTGACTTTGACCGATTTGAGTTAATATCCAAACTAACATTCACTTTTTATTGGAACTGGCATTAGTTTACATCAAAACTGATCAAAGTTGACTTAGACGGACTTAAGTTCTGACATTTACTGACTGATGAACTGACTTTAACTGATTTCAACCAGCTCTGATTATGAACGGCAGTGTATGGACTTCCTAAGTACTAACATACACGATTTCAGAACAACTTTGACTTAGACTGGCTTTAATTGACATCAAAACTGACTTTTACGGACTTCAGGACTCATTTGGCACTGACTTTGAAAGAACTTAAACCAAATTTAAATTGTACCCAGGAATGACTTCAGCTGATATTGAAGTTGACTCAGACTGACTCTCTGAATAATTACATTTGACTGACTTTATCTGACTCCAAAAATGACTTAGACTTACTTACAATTGACTTCAAGATTCAAATGCGCTGATTTTAGAGCTAGTTTGCCATGTAGTTAAATTGATTTACCATAAAAGTGGTTCAGGTTTGACTTTGACTGACTTCAGAAATTACTTAAAGTGACTTTGACTGACCGAATTCGATCTTCAGATGGACAAATTACTACCGATGAAATTTGCTTGACTTATACTGATTTAAGGGCCAAATCCAGCAAATTCAATCGATCCCAAACCCATTCCACCCCACGTTCCCCGACCCGGCGACGGTGACTTAAGCTCATCAACCGCCATTTGGAAGTGCCGCCTAGTGCTCAGCCGTATTACGATAAAGATCGTCGATCGAGGTGGCTCGCTCGGAAAAGCTCACCTTCTCATGACTACCGCGTCGTTGTCGTCGACCCTTAAAATCCGCTTAAGAGCTCAGACGTGAGTCTCGCGCGCGCACGCTCAGCGGGATCCCCGACCGGTCACTTTGGTGAGAAAATGAAGTTGTTCACGGCTTTTGACGTTATCGTGGAGGTTACCGGCTTCAAGATATTCACGAGAGGGCTCCGCGACGACTTGGCAATCCAATTTTGCAACTCGTCCAAATACCCTTTGCCGAAGAGTCATCGAAAAAAGGGAAACAAGTGGCATTACATCAGGGTCCCGCTGCGCACGGACAAGTGCCCTGAACAAGTGAAGAGATCACGAGGGGGCACGCGATCGTGGGCGTCGCGCAGTCTTCAAGGTAGACCTGAAGACCTAATTCATTTTTTTTCATCCACCACGAATAGACCTTCTTCAGCGCGGTAATGCTAACCCTGCTGGATTTGGTGAACCTTCTCTTTTCGTCATCGACGCTCAACTTTTTCCCTCTAGGGGGAGTGGGTCATTTCACCGAAAGTCATTTAGTCGAGTTAACTTGTGAAACGGTTTTGTAAATTCGTCGAAAGGGCTTTTCGACGAAGTTATCCATTCGACTTCGACAAAACGGTCTATTTTGTGAAACATCCCATTTGAAGCTTATTCGGTCAAATGACCCATTCGATAAATTGGCTTATGAAGCGAAATGTCCTGTTCTTACAAATATTCCACAAATGCATGTTAAAATGACTTATTCGGTGAAATGACCCATTCGTTTAACGAATTGTTAGGAGAAATTGCCTGATCTGTAAAATTTATCGTTCCACGAAATCGTATTTCTGTTCGGCGTTCACTCAAAACTTTTTTTTTAAGTTTTGAAGAGAATTCGACGAAACGACCTTTCTACGAAATGTTCAATCCTTTCCTAAAGAAGCTCACCCCTCGGTCGGCCAGTCGTAATAATAAACGATACCTCTCGCCCGTAATAACGATCATTACCGCCGTGGCGGTAATTTATTACAATCTTCCTTTCGCGTCGATGATCGAACGGCCATCGGAAAGGTAAACAAACCGCTGTCAGTGACGAGGTAATCGAGGGTGATATTTTGGAAGGGGTTTTTTGAGGTTATTCGAATGATGGTGTGAATTAAAGCTTCTAGAAAACTGTGACACTCAAAAGTTCGTAAGCATGCTTCATAAAATGACACTTTACAAAACAAAAACAAAACAAATTTGACTTTTGTAGCTGTCAATTTCCAAATGTTGTTTTCTTGGATGTAAATAAGCCGTTCATCTCGCTCAATTTGAATGTAATTAATCTCTAAAGAGAACGAAATAAATTGTTTGTTTACATCAATGGTTACACCCTTGTCAAATGCTAACTTAGATTTGTAAACAATCTGTGATTCCTGTCAGTTCATAGTTAATGTTTACATTAGAAATGACCTAATTTCACTCTTCAATCAAAACAAAAACAACGACAAATAGTAAACAGTCAATTATTATTGCTTGTTTTGTTTAGATCGGATGAAGATCATTCGACCTGTCAGGCTGTTTACTAACCCGATAAGAAATTTGCAAAACTTTTGCTTGTAGGATCGACATAACCGTGAAAATAGCTTCATGTGGAGCTAAATAAAATTACTACCACTCAAAAGTGACAGTTGCTTGACTGTCACAAAAGAAAACTACTAGAAAGCTGTGACACTCAAAAGTTCGTAAGCATGCTTCATAAAATGTCACTTTACAAAACAAAAACAAAACAGTTTTGACTTCTGTTGCTGTCAATTTCCAAATTTGGTGTCCTTGGATGGCGTGACAAGCCGTTTATCTCGCTCAAATTCAATGTTAATAATCTCTAAAGAGAACAGGATAAAATGTTTGTTTGCATCAATGATTACACCCTTTTCAAAAGCTAACTTAGATTTGTAAACAATCTCTGATTCCTGTCAGTTGATAGTTATTGTTTACATTATAAATGACCTAATTTCACTCTTCAACCAAAACAAAAACAATGACGAAAGGTAAACAGTCGATTTTTCTTGCTTGTTTTGTTTAGATTCGATTAAGATCATTCGACCTGTCAGACTATTTACTAACCCGATAATAAATTTTCGAAACTGTTGCTTGTATGGTCGACATAACCTCGAAAATAAGCTCCGTGTAGAGCTAACCAAAATTTCTACCACTTAAAAGTGACAGCTGCTTGATTGTCACAAAAAACGACTAGTAACACTCAAAAGTTCGTAAGCATGCTTCATAAAATGACGCTCTACGAAACAAAAACAAAACAATTTTGACTTCTGTAGCTGTCAATTTCCAAATTTTGTGTCCTTGGAAGTAAACAAGCCGTTCATCTCGCTGAAATTCAATGTTAATAATTTCTAAAGAGAACATGATAAACTATTTTTTTACATTCAACCTTTTCAAAAACTAACTTAGATTTGTAGACAATCTCTGATTCCTGTCAGGTCACTCTTCAATCAAAACAAAAACAATGACAAACAGTAAACAGTCGATTTTTATTGCTTGTTTTGTTTACATTGGATGAAGATCATTCGACCTGTCAGACTGTTTGATTACCCGATAAGAAATTAGCGAAATTTTTGCTTGTTGGGTCGACATAACCTAGAAAATATGCTCGATTATCACACAAGAAACGTACACGTTGACACAGAAATAGCCACTTTTGGGTTAGCAAAAACCAATTAAGTTACAACCTATTCAAAAGTTACTCCAGCGATAAAGAATATTAATCGTACATCGATTGCAATCCAGAGAGAGTTCAAAAGAAAACACACGATTAGACGTAAAGTGAAGAAGACCTCTGAGAAGCAGCGAAACCCCGACGACATGTTTTGGTTAATGTTTATTCATGGCAGGAACACCGTGCGCTTGCTCGGTTCAGTCACGGAGAATCGTAAACAGATCACAAATCAATGGGTTCACCGGGAACCGCTCTTGGAGAGGTTGGTGTCTTTCTGTCTGTTTATCTTTTAAGATTTTCATTTTTGATCTTTTAAGGTCACTAATGAAACGTAATCGTTTAAGTTCAACAACACCTCCCTCTACCCTAAATTTCTAGAAGCCGGTGAAAGGTGCTCCTGCCCTAGCTTAGCCCCTTAATCCTCCTCCCCAAGATGGTTAGTTCGTCCCACTCGGGTTCCCCCTGAAGGTATCCACCGATAGACAAGATTTATGAACTCAGCGCGATCGTTAAAACAAACCAAGCCGTGGTTGGAGGCCCGATGACGACGGCAAGGTTAGGATTTATGGGACTCTCGCGGGAGTCGGAAATCGATAATGCAGAACACGGGGCGATGATTTGGAAGAGTGTCGCTTGGAATCGTTAAATCGACCTCTAAATCCACAATGAACAAGTTAGAACGGTTGTAAATGTTTGAAACAAGCGTTCGCAACTGGACTTGATGACTTGAAGACTTGACAGACTGTCAAATTCAGTGTTGCCAGCTTCAGTTTGTGGGTGAAATTTGTTGTTACACTAAATCCCCTAAATACGCTCCCCCCGATTGCGCCTCCCCCGTTTTGCGCCCCCCGAATTGCGCTCAAACCCCGAAATAACGCTCCCCCCAAATAACGCTCTAATTGGCGCAAATCGGGGGAGCGTTATTTCGGGGTTTTGGCGTAAAATGGGGTTTTCTTTTTAATGTACTTTATGTACATATAAATGAAACATTTGTATAAGGGGTCATCCACAAAACACGGATAAAAGGCCATCCACAAATCTGAGTATCCAAGAACTCCCGGAAGTCATGCCCTAGATATCTACCTGATCATCGAGGGTCTATATGGGTCTATTAACCATCGGTATAGCTTCAGGTAGCTTCAGTAAACCACGATGGATACTCTGGGGTACGTTGGATTGTTATGGGTCCTCCAGGAACTCCATGGAGTTATGACCTGATGATCTACCTAATCAACGGGGGCCTAAATTGGTATATTAACCATCGGTGTAGCTTCAGGTAGCTTCAGTGAACCACAATGGATACACTTAACCATGTTGGATTATTAAAGGTCCTCCAGGAACTCCATGAAGTTATGACCTGATGATTTACCTGATCAACGGGGGTCTATATTGGTATATTACCCATCGGTATAGCTTCAGTTAGCTTCAGTGAACCACGATGGATACTCTGGGGTAGGTTGGATTGTTATTAGTCTTCCAGGAACTCTCGGAAGTTATGACCTGATGATCTACCTGATCAACGGTGGTCTATATGGGTGAATTAACCATCGGTATAGCTTCAGGTAGCTTCAGTGAACCACGATGGATACTCTGGGGTACGTTGGATTGTTATGGGTCCTCCAGGAACTCCATGGAGTTATGACCTGATGATCTACCTAATCAACGGGGGCCTAAATTGGTATATTAACCATCGGTGTAGCTTCAGGTAGCTTCAGTGAACCACAATGGATACACTTAACCATGTTGGATTATTAAAGGTCCTCCAGGAACTCCATGAAGTTATGACCTGATGATTTACCTGATCAACGGGGGTCTATATTGGTATATTACCCATCGGTATAGCTTCAGGTAGCTTCAGTAAACTACGATGGATACTCTGGGGTACGTTGGATTGTTATCGGTCCTCCAGGAACTCCAAGGAGTTATGACCTGATGATCTACCTGATCAACGGGGGTCTATATTGGTATATTAACCATCGGTATAGCTTCAGGTAGCTTCAGTGAACCACGATGGATACTCTGGGGTACGTTGGATTGTTATGGGTCCTCCAGGAACTCCATGGAGTTATGACCTGATGATCTACCTGATCAACGGGGGCCTAAATTAGTATATTAACCATCGGTGTAGCTTCAGGTAGCTTCAGTGAACCACAATGGATACCCTTAACCATATTGGATTATTAAAGGTCCTCCAGGAACTCCATTAAGTTATGACCTGATGATCTACCTGATCAACGGGGGTCTATATTGGTATATTACCCATCGGTATAGTTTCAGGTAGCTTCAGTAAACTACGATGGATACTCTGGGATACGTTGGATTGTTATCGGTCCTCCAGGAACTCCAAGGAGTTATGACCTGATGATCTACCTGATCAACGGGGGTCTATATTGGTAAATTAACCATCGGTATAGCTTCAGGTAGCTTCAGTGAACCACCATGGACATTCTGGGGTACGTTGGATTGTTATGGGTCCTCCAGGAACTCCCGGGAGTTATGACCTGATGATCTACCTGATCAACGAGGGTTGGTCTATATGGGTCCAACAATCCAACGAACTCCAGAGCATCCATCGTGGTGCAGTGAAGCTACCTGAAGCTATACCGATGATTTATACACCCATATAGACTCCGTTGCTCAGGTAGCTCATCAGGTCATAACTCCCGGGAGTTCCTGGAGGACCCATAACATTCCAACGTACCCCAGAATGTCCATGGTGGTTCACTGAAGCTACCTGAAGCTATACCGATGGTTAATATACCAATATAGACCCCCGTTGATCAGGTAGATCATCAGGTCATAACTCAATAGAGTTCCTGGAGGACCCATATCAAACCAACATGGCGAAGGGAATCCAGCGTGGTTCACTGAAGCTACCTGAAGCTATACCGATGGGTAATATATACATATAGACCACCGTTGATCAGGTAGATTATCAGGTCATGACTCCCGGGAGTTCCTGGAGGACCCATAACAATCCAACGTAACCCAGAATATCCATCGTGATTCACTGAAGCTACCGGAAGCTATACCGATGGTTAATTCACCCATATAGACCCCCGTTGATCAGGCAGATCATCAGGTCATAACTTCCGAGAGTTCCTGAAGGACCCAGAACAATCCAACATTGCGAAGGGTATCCATCGTGGTTCACTGAAGCTACCTGAAGCTATACCGATGGTTAGTTCAACCATATAGACCCTCGATGATCAAGTAGATATCTAGGGCATGACTTCCGGGAGTTCTTGGATACCCAGATTTGTGGATGGTCCCTTACCCGTATTTTGTGGATGACCCCTTATATAAATATTTCATTTATTTGTAAACAAAGTACATTAAAAAAGAAAACCCCATTTTACGCCAAAACCCCGAAATAACGCTCCCCCCGTTTGCGCTCAAACCCCGAAATAACGCTCCCCCCGTTTGCGCTCAAACCCCGAAATAACGCTCCCCCGAATTGCGCTCTCCCCCGGTGTGCGCCCCCCCAAAAAGAGCGCACATGGGGGATTTAGTGTACCTAACTTCCTTGATCCACGGCAAAAGGTCAATCAAAATTACTCTCACTCGCAAGCTGTCAAAATAGGGAACGTCAAATGTCAGTCAAACAGAAGGTTGGAGCATATGAGTGTGTATTGGTGTGTCCAAATTTCTTATAGAAAACTATCCAAACCGCTTTCACCGTCTCTCATCTAGAATCGGTTTTGTTTATGTTTACAGTTTACTGGTATACTTTCAGATCATACTTTGTTGTTGTTGTTGTTATTGTTTACGTTTTCTTAGCACGCAGTGAAGCATTGACGTATTGACATCAACTACGTGAGCCTGACGTTTTTTTGATCTTTTGTTAGTGTCAACATGATTTTAGCTTGATTTATTTTGATCATCTGTCAAAATCGGTGTTGCCAGTAATTTTATTCTCAATTTTTCATTTAAAAGATGAAAATTTTAAATCTTTCTAAATTTTCATAAAAAATCAAAGAAAAGAAAGATACCCAACCAAAGTGCGCCTCCACGATCATTCATTAGCTGTCAGCTTAGCCCTGGTCCTGCATTTATCTTACTTAGGGCTTCTTGCCGAGCTGCCGGGGTTCTTGTCCATGCTGCCCTCCGGGGTCCATGTCGAAACCTCGTGCTTGATTTAGTGCAGCGCAAAGTAAGTTGTAATTCTGTTATCCGATTGCACGAACTCGTAAATTTCGCCGTAAAATTCTTGGTTCCCAAGAACCATTCTAAGCCCCGGGAATCGTTTGATCATGCAGAACTTGTGCCCCCTCCCCCTTCCCCTTCCGACTCCCAAGAGCAAATAAAAACATTAAGGTGCACGCGGTGGTCATGACAAATTGTAGTTCCAGTTTAAACTGAATAATGACCACGTTGGGCCGCGCACCACCACAAATTAGCCCCACCGCGCGGCTCGGGCTTGTCTTACAAGAGAGTCAACTATCGGTTGTCTCGTAACGCCTGGTCCGGTAATCGCGGTGTAATCACCGGTTGACCTGTCATAACTCGCAGTCGCCGCCGCCGCAGGCAGACGTACCATGCAAATCTGGACAGGATCGAGGTTGTGGAAGTTGAGGTTGAAAGAATTTAGTCTAAGAAGCGGAACTAAGATTTGAACTGAACATTGAGTACATTTTTATGACCGTGTAGCCCACGTCAACACAGCTGTCAGATTGAAATAAGAAGTGAGTTTTGTTGATTTCAACCTTGGAATCCACCACCTTGACGTTGATCAGTCATGTCCAGGGATGCCAGATGAACTATTCAAACATATGTCAATGTATGCAAAAGGTCTGCAACAAAAAATTGTGCAATTATTTCTAAATATCTTCAAAGATTTAGATAAATCTGTAAATCTGGCATCACTGATCATGTCCCTGAGTAAGCTTACCTAATGTCAAACTGACATATCAACCTTAAATCGAACTTCTAGTGCCAACCTCAAACTTCAACCACCTTGGCCGTCCAATCCCCCCACGTGTCGATGTCTCCAAACGGTCATAAACAACCGCCGCCGCCGCAGCACCCCAGCAGTGTGCCATAATGGCCGGCAATCGCGGCTTGCTAATCAGTGCCCTGCAGGACCCCAAACTATTCATTATAGCTGTGTTTTTTTTTCTCTTTCTTTAACGTCTTTGTTGTCATAGACATCGCTGGCACAGCTTGGATGGGGGTCTTTTTCTTCTTCTTGCGCTCTAACAAATTGCTTCTGGTTGTTGGCAACACTTTTATGCATAAATCGATGGTGGTCAACATGGGCGATTAATGTAAGTGGGGAGGACACTGAGGGAAATGTTTAAGGAAAATTCAAAGAGTAAAGTTGCAGAAGCGCCTTTTTTAAATGTGTTTTTTTTTATATAAAAAAAAGGATGGTGGAGTCTTCAGGAGAGGAACTGAGGAGGAAACATCCACAAAGATTTCGTAAAAGAATTTTCTGGACTCCGAAAAATCTTTTAGAAACCACTAAAAATCATATTAAAAAACGTTACTTAATCCACCTTTAGGTGGTTGTTGCCTTCCTCGCATATTTTTATCAAAATATCTGAGATCCGGCCTCAGAAAAAGTTTATTAAAAAGTCAAAGTAGTTATGTCACAGACATAACCGGAATGGCGTAGACTTACGTAAAATTTAGATATGTGGATATGTGGGTTTTCCATATATTAATTTGAAGAATTAGCTATATTCTTTAAATAGATTTACGGAATATGATCATGAATGGGAGATGGAATTCAGCTAAGGGCGTTATTTCGGGGTGGTTTTCTTTCAAATTGTATGTAGTGTTTGGTGGGAATGATGAACAAGAAGAACTCTTTCGTGAGAAAATTGGTGGCCCTAAAAAGGACCGATTAGAGTTGGATGGTGGCGTTGGTCGCAAGGCTCGGTCTTGGCATCAGGCTCGATCTTGGCATCAGGCTGCAGCCGGGAGATGTTCTGTCCAGATGGGTGATAGGCCGCGGTGGATGCTGCAGGTGCTGGCGTTGTTGATGGATGCGAAACCGACAAAGTTGTTTAGGAAAGCGTGTAGTATTTGCAAATGATTGTGGTGCGAAATTTAGATTAGGCTGGTGTATCAACCAAAGTCAAAATCGGCCGATGATAACTAAAATACGAAACATACCTTCGTGACTGTGTTAGAACATTTCTGCCAAAAACAAGGTCAAGGCATGTGCGCCCAAATGTCGTTGTCTGTAAAGGATTAGAAAGCAGATCAAGCTTGAGGTACTCGTTCATAAAATCAACAAATTTCAAATTTTCCGGTTTGAGGATATCAATGTTAAAATCCCCAGACACAACAATGCGGATGTCCTGCTTTGCATACCAGAACAAATTCCGGATCAAGAAAGAAATTTTCTGTTTATATGTTGCACTTGGCGAAATATACACAACAACAAACAATGTTTGAATCCCATCTCTGAAACTTTTGTGGCACAAATATCCCCAAACGAATCAGCCTCGAGTAAAATTGGATCATGTTCCTCACTTAACTGCTCAAGATCGTGAGGCATGGCCGTCGAAGAAGACGAACGAACGGCAAAGAGAGGAAAGAAAGAGACGAAGGAATTTTAGCGAGTCGAATGGGGGGAGGGGGAGAGGGGGCATAGGGGTTGGGGGCGAGAGCAGCCTCAGAAAGCTGTGCAATCCGTCGCCCCCGAAGACCAAAATTTGTTCCTGAAATTTAAATTCAAATTAGCTCACTGCCTCGTCCCGGGTGGGACGAGGGCAACTCTTTCAACACTAGAATTTGATGAGACGTAAATCTTTCAGAAGCGCTCGCCGCGAATGCGACGAGCTAGTTGGATGTCCCGATTGTTTAACAACCAAGGCTTGACCCACGAGAGGCTTTTCGGCGGAAGGCAGCAGGCGCGCGCCCCATCTTGTTGATGCCTCGTCCCGGGTGGGACGAGGGATGGGGATTGAAGCACCTCCGAACCACAGCAACCACGAAAGATCCTAACGGTCCGGCCATCGAGAGGCAACTGGCTGACGGTGACGACGAGAAGGCGATGCGCACTTCTTTTCCAGTTCTGGTCCCTCTCTCCTGCTGCTGCTGCTCTGGTCTCTCTCCTGCTGCTGCTGCTCTGGGCTGAGCTTTCCTGCTGCTGCTGCTGCTGCTGCCGGTCCGACGTCTGAGACGTGAATGATGGAATGGGCTCTGGCGCGCGTTCTTATGTATGATTTCGGCCCGCTACTTCCCCTCCTTTTTCGCGACCGACACTCGGTCGCGTTGCTCGGATGATTTTCCCCTCAAAATAGGTACTTGACATTCCCGTCCGTGAGTGGGAAGCGCTCATTTTGCTTACAAAATCTCTGCATTTTGAAAACATTTTAAAACATTCAATTGTTTCAATAGTTAAACTATTTTGCCAACAATGAAAGTTTTATAGCAAATTGCTGAATAATTTTCGAATCGAATGGCACATAAATCGTGTCGATTCGATTAGAGGGAAGGAAGATATAAGCGTTTGACGGATGACGCAGTAATCCAGGGCCTTCGGCCCGGGTTTTTTGGAATGACACCCCAGTACCTTCGACAAAGACGTAAGTCTACGTCAAAACACTAAAGTACTTATAACTTTTGATAGGTTTGCCAGATCTACAATCTTTTGGGCTTGTTGGAAAGGTCTTTTGATTACCTATCCAACGATGGGTCGCATGATAGATCCGGACAACTTTTTCATCAAAATATTTGAGATCCGGCCTCAAAAAAGTGTATAAATAACACTCAAGTGCTCATAACTATTGATGAGGTTGTCAGATCTTCAATCTTTTGGACGCGTTGGAAAGGTCTTTCAAATACCTTTCTAACAATATATAGCATGACGGATTTTCTTACAAAAAACACCCTTTTTATAATATTTCAAACTCTAGCCAAATTGTTTTTTTAGCATAACTTTTGAAGTACTTTTCTAAACTTCAAAATATTAACTAGGGTTTTGTGGGACCCCAAGACGAATCGAATGAGACCAAAACGGTCCAAACCGGTCCAGCCAGTCCGGAGATAATCGTGTGCATATTTTTCGGTGCACGGACTCACATCCAGACACACGCACAGACATTTGTTCAGAATTTGATTCTGAGTCGATAGGCATACGTGAAAGTGGGTCTACGAGGTCAAATAAAGAAGTTCATTTTTCGAGTGATTTTATAGCCTTTCCTCATTGAGGTGAGGCGCCTTACAAGTATACAAGATTTCACAGTTTTTTTTTTTAAAGATAAATGACGATCTACAATTAAAACCG
This sequence comes from Culex pipiens pallens, assembly GCF_016801865.2. Taxonomy (NCBI): domain Eukaryota; kingdom Metazoa; phylum Arthropoda; class Insecta; order Diptera; family Culicidae; genus Culex; species Culex pipiens. Next base: position 39,364,991 of record NC_068937.1, on the reverse strand, counting down.
TTATAGCAAAGTATTTATTGTAACATTTTTTGTTTTTTTGTATGTAAAATTGCTCAAAGTTCAGTAAGGCGCCTTTTAAAAACTGACTTAAAAAGGCGCCTAATCAAATATCATTCAAAAAAATAATGACTTTCAAATAGTTCAATAAGGCACTTATTATACAAGGGTGTGGGGGGCAGTGATAAAAACTTGTATTTTTTATGAAACTGTCTAGAAGTCTTAAACAAATCCTTAACACTTAAGGATGTGTTCAAAACTAACAAAATTTTCAAGGCGGCTTATAATCTTAAAAGATTGTAAATTTTGGAAAAAAAAAGTTTAACAATTAATAGAGTATTATGCAAGTTTATTAGATAAACATATATCAATTTGTAAGTTTATTAAGGCACCTTTCAACAACTGATCACAAACGAGATAGTGATTTTGTTTTCAAATTTATTCAGCATTCTTGAAATTGTGAGTGAACCCTGCGAAGAAGTAATAGATCAAAATCAAAATTGAACAAGGCGCCTTAAAAATTTTAAAAGAATTTGAGGCAATTTGGGAAAAAAACTTACAATCTTTAAGTTTACAGTTTAAATTCTCAATTTGTTAGTCAAACTGGTTTAAATTTGATAAGACGCCTTTTGAAAACTGATTTAAAACAGGACTGAGAAACTGATTAAAATCATCTTGCATAATTAGTGCAGCTTTCTTAAAATGTTTTGCAAACATTGAGAATATTATTCAAGGCGAGATTAAAAATCAATCTATCAACCTAGGCGTCTTATAAATATAAAATTGGTAATAATGGAAAAGCAATTACTGTATTAATATAACTTTATATTTCCACTATTTTGTTTTAAAAATAAGCTGTAAGTTAATTTTTGAGGAGTTCAATAAAACGCCTTTAAAAAACGGAAAATCCACGAGTCACTGACAAAAACCATCTTGTAAATTTAAGTAACTTTCTTGAAGTCGCTGGCAAAGAAACCGAAAAATCATTTATGATGGAGTCAAATTCAAACAAAAGTTGGAAAGGCGCTTTATCGCTTGAAATGATTTATTGGTTATTTTGCAATAAAACACATACGATTTAAATAATTTTATGGAAAATTGTTTTGTTGGATTAAGATATAGTACAAAAATTATTAAAGAGTTGACAAAAGCGCCTTTAAAAACTGACTATAAATGGGACACTGGTCAAAATCATCTTGCAGAATTTATGCAGCTTTCCTGCAGTCGTAAGCAAACACTGCATGGAATCGTTCAGAACGATTTAAAATCAAACCAAAGTTTACAAGGCGAATAAACAAAGCAATGATTTTTGAGATCAAAATACTGTCTTTAAAAAACTGATAGCTTTCGAGACACTGATCGAAATCTTTTTGTATAATTTATGTAGCTATCCTCAAACTACTTTGGAAAATGATTCTGGAAGGATTAAAATCAAAAAAGAATTATACAAGGCGCCTTATAAGTTTAAAGAAGTTTTAAGGTCATTTAGAAAGTTATAAAAGGCGCTTTTGCAAACAAAATCACTGAGACACTGGGAAAAAACACCTTGATAGATTTGTGCAGAATTTTTTTAGTCTTAAATAAACACTGCTCACCGGACCGGACTGCGCACTGAACTTACAATCCAGAGGTCGCCGGTTCGAATCCCGCGGCGGGCGCTCTAAAAATTCTTGGTGTAAATATGGGTACTCGGCACCGTCGCTCCGTGCCATACTTTCATACACTTAGGAGCCCAGGGCGGTGAAGTCCTTGTAGATAAAAAGGAAGACACTAGTGGTTGGTACTAGCAATGGTAGCCGACAGCTATAAAGTCAACTTCGTTTAATAATTCAAATACAATTATGATCCAATATTTTTTTATTCAAGGCGCCTTATAATGAAAAAAAAAATTGCAAGAGAAACTTGTTCAATCAATGATTGATTCAATAAAACGCCAATTCAATCTAAAATCCACGTAAATTTCTCGCAGCACAAAAAAATCAGACAAACTTCACAAATCACTTTTTTTTTTTCAAAAGATCCTCTTCAAGCTTGCATCAAGATAATTTTTTAAAGTTTTTTTTTAAAGTACACTTTTAATAACGAAAAAACGACAGTTTAGAGAGAATATACAAACAAATCTCTTTATCAGACCAGTGAAAAGCTTTGCTAAGCGCCTTTTTTTTTGGCATGCATGATTCTGAAATACTGGAAGAAATGAAATCATTCCAGTAACGACACTTAGAATATTGAATGAATATGCATTAAGAGTCAAGGCGCCTTATAATGAAAAGTCTTTTAAGGTATTCACTATTAAAAGTTTACATTTCTGAATTATGAGTTACAAGCGAGATTAATGAGGATCAATAGATTACATTTGAAAATCTTAAATTTAAAAACAGAAAAAATGAGGCGCCTTGTGAATAAAGCCTTCATCAAAGAGTTTCTTAGTAGTATTCCGATATAATATTTAAGAACACTTTTACAATTGCAAAAAAAACAGTCTTATAAAAACTTTGCTGATCACTGCAAATATTCACGAGGCGCCTTAAACATAAATCGGATTTTGAATATATAAAAAGTTTAAAAAAATGATTTAACTACATTTTTGCCAAGAGCTAAAACAGAAACCAGATGGTCTAACAAGAACGATTTTAAATTAAGGCACTGAGAAAAAAATACACCATAAATTCAAGCAAATCTTTGACAGATCATCAAAATGGATTTTTTTTTATTTGCCTTCAGTGCCCACGTGAAATTAACCATGGATAACCTGAAACACACTCCGAAAACAAAAACTTATGCGCTGATAATCGCTGGGTTTGACCGCTTAAACCTAACGCGTAGGATGCAAATTAAGACATAAATCAGCGCTCGGTTAGAGGTAGAGTGGAATAATTTCTTTATTAGCGAACCCCGGCGGCACGGAGGGAAAAAACTGACGTGCGAGAATGATAATGGCTGGGCGAGCCACGCCGCATTGATTGGAGCAACGTTCTGGGTTCGAATCTCGACCCTGACACCAGAGAAAAAAATGATTAATGACATTGGGAGTGGGGACATCTTCGCGCGCGCTGAATAAAGTGAGGGTGGAGATTATTCGCGAGAGAAAACAAATGGAAACCATCCGCCATTATGGCAGATAATGGCCGGTGTCGGACCCGCGGGTGCCATAAATCTTCATTTGTTGGTAATTTAGTCATCAGAGTGGATGCTACCGTGCTTACTTGAGCCGGCCATAGAAACCGGTGGGAATGGAATTATACTCTCAGTGCAAATCTCTGGACAACGTTGATTGTCCTTCAAGGTCTGGTAGTGGAAGGAAATGCGTCTTACCTGGAAATAGAAAAACATAGAAAAGAAGTGTCATGAAAACTGGCAACACTGCATTTGAGACGAAACCGTTGTGACATTTCGTCAAAATTGGGTAATATCTCGGAAAATATGGCCATTACGGTCCACACCCACTAAACGCGCACCCCATCAACAGTTCATCGACCAAGGCTTGACCCGAAACATGCTTTCCAAACCATCATTAATCAGACCCAGTGTTACAACCTGTGCAACTAATAGATTTCGTGGTTATGTTTCACCACAACAACACTGACAGGTGTGACTTTTCGGGTTTGTTTCCGCGCGCCGGGTTAAATTAATCAACTCTCGCTCTCAACGCTGACACTCCCCCCTTGGTTGTCACGCGGTTTGACAGTTACAGTACGAAGGTGGTGGTGCGACACTTTTCAATCAAAACATTTTGAGATGAACTGTCAATTTTTGATCAGCGCTCACGCGCAACACTAAATGAAAACGAAAACAAAAATTTGTTGTTTGTTTTGATTCTTGAAAGGCGCCTTAAGGTAAACTGTCAAACTATCAAGCATCTACTGTACCCCTAAAAGGGGGGGTCCGGTGAGCTGGAAGCTGTCAGTGTGCTGTGGAGTGTTTTGTAATATTTAAATGAACTGTTCTCGTGAATGAAGGAAAAAAAATGACAACGCGGTGATTTGCGTGAGCGAAAAGCGGTCCCATTGATTTATGATTTATGGGAATTGTTTTGATCCGTGACGGGAAGGGAACGGTCGCGTGGGCTGGACGCATTGATCGGATTAATGAGTGACTGAGGTGAAGTGTGACACAATATGGTTGAAGTGGTTTGTTGAAAGTATAGAATTTAAAACAGCTTTAGTAATCTTTTCAACTTTCAAAACTGATGAACATCTGTAGAATCGGCAACACTGATTGTTTACTAACGAAAGTATTATTTAAATTTAAATCATGATAAGATCTGTTGCAAGTCTAAAAGCCTATAGGTAGCCACAATAATTTTAAAATCGGGCGCCTTAAAAAAACGATTATAAACAAAAATAAATCAAAAAATATAAAAAATACAACAATTGTATTGCTTTCAGTAGATTTTTTCAAGTTAATCGTCATACTTTTGTAAGGCGCTTTGAACAAAAACAGGTCTTTTCATTTCCTTCTTATAAGGCGCTTTGATATTTGCAGATATTCAGTTTCATAAGACGCTCTTATATTTAATTCAACAGATATAACAAAATTTTCATCGAAAAGGTGCTTTGGATATTCATTGAAGCCTTATAAAAAAAAAATGAAGTGCCTTACTAGAAACTTGTTTGGTTTCAATTGATGATTAAATTGACTAACTAAAATAGTTAACTTTCAGTTGTTTTACTCGGTCCATAAGGCGCCCGCAAACTTTGTCCCCAACTTTAAATTAATCAGCTGTTAAAAGGTAGTTCATATCTCAGCCATTAATAGTAACTGTAAAAAAACTAATTCTAAAACAACGTACTAAATCACATGAAATCAAAAAAAATAAGAACCTTATGTAACCAAATGAAGATAAAAGCGCCTTATGAGAAAAAATGATTTAGTTGCTTAACAGTATGAAAGTGTAGTGTAGCACCTTAGTAGAATAGAAGCGGCTTTAAAAAAATATATGGAAAAGTCAGATGGAATCAAGGCGCCTTATCCAAACCAAAAAACTATAAAGCAAATTCAATATAATTTTAAAATCATGATGTAAAAGTCAATTGAAGATCAAAGCGCCTTCAAAAAAGATGATGATGATCTGATGATCAAAGTGCCTTATCCAAACGATGATTGCCCGATGAAAAAAAAGATGAAAAATTAGATGCAAAATCCAAGAGTCATACACAGATATATCTTGACAGCCTAGGTCAAATTTAGAAGCGCCTTATGAAAGATAAAGGTTAAGTCAGTTGAAGAATTAGGCGCCTTCAAACAAGCCTGCTATAGTTCCAAACATCTTATGAAAAGAATATTGTGAAGTAAGATGAACATTGGAGCGCTTCATAAAAAAATGATAAAGTCAGATAAACATCGAAGCGCCTTAGCGTTAGTTGAAAATAAATTCGCATTAAAAAGAACATGACGACCAGGTGATCGAAGCGCCTTGTACAAATGATGATGGCAGATGATGATCAAGGCGTCTAATTAAAAGTTTTATTCAGCCAAAACATGACAAGATCAGTTTAAGGTAGAAGCACATTATAAAAAATATAATGGTTTAGTCAGATGACGACCAAAGCGCCTTACAAAAAAGTATACCAATACCAGTGAAAACCAGCACACTTTATAAAAAGATGATTAAAAATTTAGATTAAGATCAAAGAGCACAAAACAATGATCTGAGGATTGAGGCGCCTTATAACAATGATGATACCAGGTGGATATCAAAGCGCCTAATGAAAAATATTAACACTAGATGACAAAGAAAGCATCTTACTCAAGCAAAACATAACAAGATTGGAGGAAGATATAAGCGTCTTATTAAAAATATGACAGTGAAGTCAGATGAAGTTCGAATCGCCATTAAAAATGTGTCTGACAATGTCATTAGCAATCGAGTGAAGAGATAATGATGATCTGACAATCGAAGCGCCTTATATAAATGATTAAAACAAATTAAAGCGCCTTATAAAAAAATGATGACATAACACAACCTTGATCGATACACTAAAAAAACCTTAGTTGAAGATTAAAGTACTTTTAACAACGATAATGATGATCTAACGACCGAAGCGCCTTATAAAAATGATTATTAGATGAATATCAAAGCGCCTTTAAAAAAATTAGATGACAATCGGAACGTTTGACACAGACAAAACCAGAAAAGATCAGTTGATGATAGAAGCGCCTTATTAAAAATAATATGATGAAGTCAGATGAAGATTAAAGCGCCTCATAAAAAGTCTAACAATGCTGGTTGGAAAAGAAAATACTTTAGGAAAAGATTATGCAAAAGTTGGGTGAAGACTAAAGTTAGACCAATGAAACTGATGATATGACGATCGAAGCGCCTTACGAAAATGATGATTATCAGATGCATGTCTAAGCGCCTTACGAAAAGATTATGAAGGTAGATGACAATCGAAGCGTTTTCTACAGACGAAACGAGACATGATCAGTTGAAGCACCTTAAAAAAGATAAAGGCGCCTTACGAAAAAGTCCTAAAATTAAAGTTGAAAAAAGAGATATTTTACAAAAAAAAAGAGTAAGACAGTTACTTGGAGACCAAATGATGATAATGATCTGTAGATCTAAGCGCCTTATAAAATATGATGGTATAAGATTGCTATGAAGCGCCTTACACAGAAACAGCATGACACGATTGGTTGAAGATAGAAGTGCCTTATTAAAAATAAAATGATTAAGCTTGATGAAGACCAAGCGTCTTACAATACTAATTGAATGTCGAGACACTTCATAAAAAATGTTGAAAACGTATGTTGAAGACCAAAGCGCCTTACTGATAATCTGACGATTGAAGCAATGATGACAATCGAACCGTTTTGCACAGATATAAAATGACAAGACAAGTTGAAGATTAAAGCGCCTTAGAAATTACATGGTTGAGATCAAGGCGCCTTTTAAAAAGTCTTTCAATACCAGTCAAAATTGATACATGTTACAATAAGAATATGAAATAGACCAAAGCGCCTTCAACAAGATTACAAGATGATCTGACGATCGAAGCGCCTAACACAAATGATGATTATAAGATAAAAATGAAAGCGTCTTGAAAAAAAAAATGATAATCAAAGTGTGTTACTCCGACAAATTATGACAAGATAATTTAAAAATAGAAGAGCGATTAAAAATTAAATGGTGAAGTTAGACAAAGATCAAAGCGCCTTACAGAATTGTCTGTTCATGCCAGTAAAAAATCTATACTAAAAGATGATGAAAAAGATAGCAGAAGACCAACGTTCAATGTCTTAAACAAGATAATGACGATGATCTGATGATCGAAGCGCCTTATAAAAAAGATAACTAAAAAGCCTTATAAAAATATGATAATATAATTCGATCAAGCTCGATGCACCTCACTAACAGAAGTTGATGAAAAAAGTTAAATATCGAAGTGACTTTTAAATTATAACTTTATGTTGAAAGGGAGACAAGACAAAAAAAAGCCAGCTAATTTGAACATCAAAGAATTTTATTAGTAAAGTGCAATGAAGCTAGTCAAAAAGCCTTGTTAAAAACAATGGTAAAGAGTCAAAGTATCAAAGCGCCTATTTAAAATAGATGAAATTAGAAAAAAAAGAAATCGCCCAATCTTGGATCAAATCGCCAGAACTAGGAAGTGTTAAGATTTCTACAATGACACCAAAATAAAGCGGATTTAATCAGCTTTGACAAAATAACAAAAAAAAAAACAAAATAGTAATATCCCATTATTTAATAGCTCACTGACCGTTACAAACCAGAACCCGAAGCTGCCCAAAGGCGCTAATTTGCTCTGCCGCTGAAATCCCCCCTTTCCCATTCTGTATTTGCCTTGAACAAGCAATTAAGTTCGAAAGTCGTAAAGTGACTAAATCCTTCGGCACACTCGCCAGACACGAACGCACCACCAAGAATAGTAGAACCAACTACAACTCGCTGCCACTGTCCTGTCTTCACGACGACGAATCTATTTATTTTCTCAGAAATAAATCACTCTCCCACCACACCATCATCATCATCGTCTTCGTCATCGGATGCCGTCTGGGCCAAGTCTCGTCGCGGGAAAAGCGCCATCCGAACGTCGCGACGTCTTCGCCTTCGAGAAAATGAGAATTATTAAGATCGCCCAGAGTGAACCGATTCTAAGGCCCACCCCCCGCCGTCGGCCACCCAAGCGAAGCGCGCCATGTAAATAAACCATTAATAATTGAGATCGAGGTGAAAATGGCAACACTGCTCTGCCAGGGGGGGTTGGAAAGTGGGGGAAAAGTGCACGCGACAATTAGTTGCGATGGCACAGAGCATAAAATATGCTTTTTGAGCACTCGGTGCACTTTACCGGAGGAATTCGCATTCTCTGTTGCGAAAGTACCGTGGGAAGGTGAGATATTGGAATGTAAGCTGATGAGACTTGAAAGTGAAGAGATCTTCGGATTTTGAATATTCACGACTTTATTTTTTCAAGCTTCAGACTATTACTGAAGACGTCTAATCTTTTAGTTTCTATCAATTCTCTCATTCTCAAGATATTCAAGATATTTACTACTAGTTTCTTTATTATTTTTAACTCTTTCTTTTTTGTTTTCAATTTGTATTTTAGAATTTTTCTGTCTCTTTTGACCTTTTCTTATAGTATTTTAATCATTTATTACTAGTTTTCAGGTCTTTCAGTTATCTATATTATTATATCTATATATATAGAAAAAATTGACGGTTTTGCTCGAACGCGAATCAGTTCAATACGGAGCGTCGGATCGATGTGCTCTTTGTTGCGTTGGGTTCGTATAAGCTCAAGGAAGGTTCTTACGCCAAAAAGTGACAACTTTGGCCGCTCTGGAACCGATTCCGGAAAATCTGCAGATTGTATGGGAAAAGTTACGTAAAATTAAATTTTGATCACAGGAAGCTGAATAAGCAAAAAAATTTTAAACGTCAACAAATGAAAAAAAGGCAGAACGAAGTTTGTCGGGTAAGGCTTGTTATCTATAATCTTGTCTCAACTTATAACATTATTTTTGAAGCTATCTAGTTTTTTCGTCTATTTGTATCGTCTAGCCTTTTTGCCATTTTATTGTAAAGTTGCTAAGTTTTCAAGTCATTTTGTGTCTTAATCTTCCTAAATTGTTTTATGTTTATTAATGTCATTTATCAACATTTTTTTATCTTAGTATGCTTCAAGTCTTGAATTTTTTGAGAATTATTTTTTTTTAGAATATTGTTTCAACTTTCCTTGTATATTTCTTATATCCTATTCTACGCCTGTCAAGTCTGTCTGTCACTTCTAGCTCTACTTATATTATATCGATCTCAATTTAATTATACCTTATAGTGTCTTCTTATTTGCATTTTATAGTCCTCTGGTTTTCAAGTTATAATTTATAAGCTTAATAGTATTTTATTCTTTTTATTTAGTTTTTTTCTCTTTACATCGTTTTGTTTAATACTGTAGTCTTGTATTTTGATTACTACACGTTTTGTTTATTTTGTTCTGTACCTTATTTTTGAAGCATGCTTAGTATTTTGTTAAAGTATTCTCGGTTGCATTTTTTTTTTTGAATTTCTCGAAATATACTCATTGATAAGTGATTTCTACTTTTATTCTTTTAGCTTTATAATACTATATTCAGTAATGTTTTTTGTTTTAACTCTTTATGTTTTTTTTTCTATTTTATGTACTTTTCATTTACCTTTTTTTCTCTAGTATTCAAATCATGTATTACAAATTTTCTAGTCTTTCAGTTTTTTTTATATTCGTGTCTTTACTTATAGACTTCTATGGGATCATCCATAAACCACGTGGAGACTTTTTTGAAATTCCAGACCCTGAAGTTTGTTGTGTTATTGTTTCTTCTTTAGTTCTATAGTTTTAAAATTATTTTTTTTGTAATTTTTAGAAGTGTTCTCTTATAATTATTATATTTTTATCAAAACCGTCTTGTTTGATGTAAATTATTTTATTTTTTTATTCTTTTTGTATTTATTTTTTGAAACTTTTTCTAAATTTATTCGTTTTCTTTTTTTAACTTCAAGGTTTCTAAGGTTTTTATTTCTATTTTTCACACTCACTAACAGTTATCGAATAGTTATGCAAGATTTTTTATTTGCAATTTATGTTTAAGTTTTAAGTTTACTAGTCATCCCATTTAACAGTCTGACATTCTGTTTGTTTTCTTATATTGTTTCTAGTTGTTTTGTTTCTCCTTTTTCTATTTTCTTAACTAGAATGATATTCAGTACTGTGTGTTTTCACAATCTTTTATGTTTACTAGTCTTCCGGTTTCTCTGCCTTGTCTTTTTTTTTCTCATTTATCTGGTACGTCTTAATGTTTTCAAGAGTCTAACACTTTTCATTTGTGTTTTTTGTTTCGTTTGTTGCGCCTATTTTTATCTCAGTTTTCTTGATTTTGGTTTTACTTATCTCTAATTGAGCCATCTATCCATCGCTTATAAGGCTTTCCTGTCTTAAATTTTTACCCTTGTTTATATTTTATAGATCGGATTTTAATCTGTATTTAATCTGTATCTGTTTTCTGTATTTTTTCTGTTTTTTTCTGACTTGAAAATGATTATTTTATCAAATGTACAGGTTTTCAGTCCGATTGTTTTTTTTTTTACAATTGTTGCCTTAATTTGGTCCTAAAGTTTTCTGAAATTCTGTATTTCTTTTTTTGTGAAAACTTGCAAACATATTTAAAAAGCAAGACTTTTACTCTACTAAAATATTCTAACCCTCAATTCTTTTTAAAGATAGATTAATGCCGTTGCAAATATTTTTCAAAGTTTATGTAAACTTCAAAAAATATTTGCAACGGCCTGAATACTTTTGAAATATTTTGGTGATATGTATTTTTAAAATAACTGTATATTTTTGAAAGAATGAAAAAAAACACTCACAAAAATATAACGAAAATCAAGAATATGTTGTTTTTTTCAATAAAATTAAAAAAAAAAACAAATTGTTTTTAAAAGGAACTGCATATGTTTAAAAGAAAGAGAAAATTCACCAAAATATTACAATCATCAAGAATGGTTTATTCATAAAGAATCTCTCAAAATATATTTAGAAATCTGATATTTTTAACTTCCTCATGTTTGATAGAATGGAATAATTCACAATATTATTACAAGTCAAAATATTGCTTAGGGAATAGAAAAACTCTAAAAATGGATTGGAAGCTTTGTTTATTTTTTCCTCAATCGACTTTTTGTCCATTTGACCTTATGACTTTCGATTTTTTGACATTTAACCATTTGTCCATTCGACATTATGTCCGATGTTTTGTCGCACATCCATTATTTTTGATGAATTTTAAAACAAGTGTTTTTTTTTGTGGTCCAGATCGCAAAATTAAGTGGAAAATGGATTTTACGAAAAATGGTGAAGTTTTGGAGCTTTGTTGTCTCCTGAAGAGTTGTTGTTAATGAAAAGGGGAAACTTTTGGCTTGGTTGAAAATTAGGGTGGTTCACTATTTGGGGTGATTTTGAAAATCTAACTTTTCTGGAATATTTTTGGGATTTTTTGTCTTCTAAAAAGTTGTTGGGCTTGCCAATCCAAGCAACTTTGTCGAAGACACCAAAATTTTATCTCGTAATTTACGCCTTCTACGACCAAATTTATAGAAAGCATCTGAGCAAACCTTCAAAAAACAGTTTTTTGAACGTGGAAATTCAAGAGCTCTAAAAAACAAACATTTTTATTTTTTGACAGGTCAATTTGGACTTAAGGGTCAAAAGTTACAGCCATTTTAAGGTTAAAATTTGAAACTTAAATATCTCGAAAAGGCGTAAGCCAAATTTTAAACACCAGGTTGCATTTCAAAGACGAGATCCAGCACTACAAACGCCGAAAAAAAAATATTTTTACAAAAATTTGCCCATAACATGAATACGGTTCACTATATTAAAAATGTTATAAGGCATTGTAATTTTGCATGTAAATGTTTAATTTCCAAATTTTAAATCACCATATTTTTTTAAAATAAAAATCATAAATTTTTACAATTCAAAACTCCGCTTGCGTAATACATGCATTTTAGTCGCCTAAAACATAATCATTTTGTTCTCATCAGTCCTTATCATAATCTACAAGTTTACCGAAGACGCCAAATCGATCAGACAATTTCATCATTCAGCGTTCTTTTCTACTTGACTTTCATTCTGTTTGTAGCTGTCAATTTCTGATGCTAGCAATTTCAAGCTCACACCTCCCAACGGTTTCACCTTTAACGTGTACGCATCGTTTTATTAATAGAAACGCGCGAATCGCCCAACCAATTGCAGGTTAGTCGTTTCCTGCATCCCCCTCTCCCCTCTTACACCCAAGGAAAAGTGCACTCGCGGAAAATTCTGACTCAACACCTGATACCGAACATTTGCTGCGCGAGTAGTGGTAGTTTAAATCGCGCGAAAGGAAGCAAAATCAATTATTTATGTTGGAGCGAAGAAGGGAACCATTTTCGCTGCCGACGCTAATCCGGAATAATTTATTAAAGTATATTTTCACGCTCGGCTGGGTGGCTGCTGCTGGGGTGGAAAATTATTCATTGGATTTCCATCGAGAGCGAGAGCGCTGATTTGGGACAAGCTGCCACCCACCGTACAGAAGAAGTTTGAGCCTGCCTGGGGCAGGTACGAAATTATGCTAAAATTAAGTAACGGCTGTTTTCACCGGGCTGGTTTGATATTAGCAATGTCGATTTCAGGGGGAGAGCTGTCGAAATCTGGGACGCAATTAGGATGATTAAAGTGACGACTTAGGGAGAGAATTTTGGGGAAAACGGAAGCTGATTTAAATTTTGAGTGATTGGATGCTTCGGGTTGCAAAGTTGACAATTGTTGGAAGAGGTTTTCTTCGATTTTACTGAAAATTTGAAATTGATAAAACCACTCAACTCAACTCAACTCAACTCAACTCAACTCAACTCAACTCAACTCAACTCAACTCAACTCAACTCAACTCAACTCAACTCAACTCAACTCAACTCAACTCAACTCAACTCAACTCAACTCAACTCAACTCAACTCAACTCAACTCAACTCAACTCAACTCAACTCAACTCAACTCAACTCAACTCAACTCAACTCAACTCAACTCAACTCAACTCAACTCAACTCAACACAACTCAACTCAACTCAACTCAACTCAACTCAACTCAACTCAACTCAACTCAACTCAACTCAACTCAACTCAACTCAACTCAACTCAACTCAACTCAACTCAACTCAACTCAACTCAACTCAACTCAACTCAACTCAACTCAACTCAACTCAACTCAACTCAACTCAACTCAACTCAACTCAACTCAGATTTTCAAGATTTCACAAGCTGTTTATAATTCCATCATATCAAACAGCACCTTTTCCTCCAGCGTGCTAGAAAGTTGTCGCGAACGGGGCCATAAATTTTATTTATCCAATTTGACACGCGGTAAACAGCTGGAATGCAAATAACACAATGTTCCCGGGTATTCCAATGGAGCATGGCATGGCCATTCAGAATTCAACCGTGCGCGCAAATCACGAGCCGTTCTAGGTTCGCCTGTCAACGGGCTCGTGTTAAGGCAATAAAAATTAGCTGGAAAAAAGGGAAAAAGTGTCGCCCCCTTTGGGCTTGAGGAGAACTCTGAAAACTTTTGAAAATGTCTTGAATTTTTTTTTTTAAGTTTCAGTTTTTGTTAATTTCAAAAAACAATCACAATTTTGACTTTGTTTAAAAAAATAAGTTTTTCAAAAGTTCAATATTTTCCCATGAATTTAAAATTTTGACAGGTTGGCCCACGTGAATCGGAAGGGTGTGAAAAAGATTTGTAGCGATATATTTCGCTGGAGTAGGTGCCAACTGTCCCCTCCGCCAATGTGTTAGAAACGAAGGTGGGGTGGGTGTTCCCTTAGGTGTTCCACATGTTCCCGAGGAAGAATGTTATGTTTTAATAAACACACATATGACGTCTCGGTTTATTATAAAACGACTTCCTCCTCCACACTGTGATGGCAGGGCAGGGTGACACTTTAGATTGAAAAATGTTGTACAACGCTTCGCGCTAAAGTGTTTGACATTTGTTCGATGATTAATGTTTCCTCCAACGACGGTGGACGTATTGCAAAGTAGTAAAAAGTTGTTTAAACATGGTGACAATTTAATCACGAGCGTCACTTTTTATTAGCGTAAATAATCGTAAATTTGCGACATCTGGATGACGGATGTTATGGCGCATTTGCATGATCAATACGGTTTAACCCTTGGCTAAGTAGAAAACTAGATGATTTGAAGACTGGAAAACTAGGAGATTGGAATCTTATCTCCTTCTCATTCTCATTTTCATTCTCATTCTCATTCTAATTCTCATTCTCATTCTCATTCTCATTCTCATTCTCATTCTCATTCTCATTCTCATTCTCATTCTCATTCTCATTCTCATTCTCATTCTCATTCTCATTCTCATTCTCATTCTCATTCTCATTCTCATTCTCATTTCATTTTCACATTTTTTACAACTTGCAATACAATTTGTCTTGCAACTAGTCCAATAACTTGTTAAAAACTTGTCACACACCAATCTAACTTGGTTATATCTTGCAACATGTCGAAATGTTATTGAAAACTTATTTTGCATCTGGTTTAAAATTGGTTAAAATGAGTCTTGGAAGCTGTTAAAAACTTTTACAACAAGCTTGTTTTGCAACTTGTGGAAAACTTGTCTTGCAAAATTTTATAAACTTGTACAGTACCTTATATTGCAATAAAAAGATGACTTGCCACTTGTCTTACAATTTGTACTGAAACAAGAAGAAAAAAATTGTTTTGCATTTTGTCAAATACTTGTTAATACAATTGTCTTGCAACTTGAATTGTAACTTATTTCGTAACTCTTCAAGAACTTGTTCAAAATTTGTTTTGCAACTTGACTTTCAACTAGTCTTGCAATGTGTTATGCAACATTTATTGCATTTTATCAAAAAAAATATTGACCATGTCTTGCACCTTATCAAAAACATGCCCTGAAAAAACTTATTAGTTATTCAACATGTCGAAAATTTATCTTGCAACTTGTTTTGCAACAAGTCTTGAAATTTGTTAAGCAACTTATATTATAACTTGTATTTAAACTTAAAAATGTACAATTTGACTTGCAATTTATTAATTAACTTGTATTGCAACTGTTCAAAACTTGTCTTGCAAAAAGTTTTACAATTTGTTTTGCAACGTGACAATAACTTGAATAGCCACTTGTGAAAAACTTATTTGCAGCTTGTATTGCAACATATTTTGCAACTTGTCAAAAATTATTTGAAACTTGTCCAGCACCTTGTCAAAACTTGTCTTGTAACAAGTCTTACAATTTTTTATGCAACTTGTCAAAAACTTATCTTGCAACTTGTACTACAACAAGTCTTGGATTTTGTAATGCACCATGTCATTAACATGTCTTGCAACCTGTCAAAAACTTGTCTTGCAACATTTATAGTAATTTTTTCTCAAATTAAGAAAATAACTTTTGCGTGTTGATTTGCAACTAGTCTTCAAATTTATTATGTAACTTGCCAAAAACATGTATTGCAACCTGTCAAAAAAAATATCAAAACTTATCTTGTAACTTTTCAAAACTTGTCCAGTAACAAGTCTTGATATTTGTTATGCAACATGTCAAAAACTTGTATTGCAACTTGTCAACAGCATATTTTGCAACTTGTTAAAAACTTGTTTTGCAACCGGTATCTTGCAACTTGTACTACAACAAGTCTTGGATTTTGTAATGCACCATGTCATTAACATGTCTTGCAACCTGTCAAAAACTTATCTTGCAACATATACAGTTACTTTTTTTCAAATCTAAAACTATTCTTTTGCGTGTTGACTTGCAACTAGTCTTGAATTTTATTATGTAACTAGTCAAATCATGTGCTACAACCTGTCAAAAAAAAAAAATCAAAACTTATCTTGTAACTTTTCAAAACTTGCCCAGTAACAAGTCATGATATTTGTTATGCAACATGTCAAAAACTTGTAACGCAACGTATCAAAAACATGTATTGCAACTTGTCAACAACATATTTTGCAACTTGTCAAAAACTTGTTTTGCAACCTGTTTTGCAACTTGTCTTACAATTCGCTATGAAACATAAAAAAAAACTTGTATTGCTACTTGTAAAAAACATGTATTACAACCTGTCTAATACTTGTGTTGCAACTTGTTAAAAACTTATTTTTACAAAAACTATCAAAAAAAACTTTCATGCGAAACTTAATAACAACTTGTTCTCTTGTTTTAAAGTTGTTTTGACTATTTCGGATAAAAACAGCTATTATTCTTGTAAAAGGATGACTCAAGAACCCCTCACCAACCAGACAGCGACGATGACGTAGGGGAGATGGGGGTAAGACGGCCACCCTAAGGGAGAAGTCTCATAAAATTTACACAACAGATTATTTTGATCTCAAATTACGTACACATTGTACTACTAGTAGTCCAGTATAGAAATGACATAAATTAGTTGGTCTAAAACCATTTTTTTTAATACTTTTTAGCAATTTTAAAAAAATAATTGAAATCGAATATATATGAAATACGCGGGGTAAGACGGCTACCCATGTGGGGTAAGACGGCCAGTGCTATAAATTAACTTGATAACTTTGCTAAATCCACCCAAATACCTACATGGTTGGTTGAACAGACTTCTCTGAACATCATGAATATTTTGGTTGAAAAAAACAAGTTTCAAATGTGAAGAAAAATGCTGTTCAACAAATTTTATATTTTGGCTATGTGAATTTCATATTATTGCGACCACATTTCATGAAAAACTATGAATTTTTACACGAAAATATACCCAATTTAATGCAAATTAACTGGTTTGTGTATTTCGATTAGAATTAGTAAATCAAAATTATGTAAACAATATTAAATTAGCGACTTTTATTAAAAGTTTGAAAGGATTTCATACTATTCAATGAATTTTGCTATATCACAGTAAGGAATATTGACGAACCGGCAGTTGACAGCATTTTGATTAAAAATTGATAGTTTTATCGAAAATATGTCAAATATGTCTCAAATATGTCTTAACAGTCAAAAATCCTTCAAAAATGTAAACTTTATCATATCAAATTTACAAATTACGGGTGGCCGTCTTACCCCCTGTGGAGGTGGCCGTCTTGCCCCCAAATTACTTATTTTATAAAACATTTTTTGCAAATAGCTCATCGCATTTTTTAAACTTTTTCGAGGGACATAATCTTGGGAAAACTTCAATTTAACATGAAAAAATATTTAAAGAAAGGATTACATATTGTTACCTAACAAAAATGCTTAAGTTGTAAATCATAAAAATTACATCCAGTTTCAAGTTGAAAAAATATTTGTTTATTTTGAGCTATTTTTATACTATTTCAAACAATAAGTTTGGCAAAGGTGACTACATATGCATTATTTAGCATGAGGAACAGTATTGCTAAACATTTTAGTAATATTCATTAGTATACTTAGTAAAACAGTGGGGTGGCCGTCTTACCCCGCCTGGCCGTCTTACCCCCAGCTCCCCTACAGCTACATCTCGCCGGTAGATCAAGATCTGCTCCGCGATGAACTGCGAAGAGCAGACACCAGTTGTTCAGAGATAATGAAAACAGCAAATCTCCGACAAAGCAGTGTGAACTCCTTCTCCTTCTGAGTGAGTGATAATTGCGAGATTTCATCGGGGCCGCTCCATTGAGGACGCGCCTTCTTGGATGGAAAGGGAAAGCAATAAGCGCCTAGGAGCTAATTGCTTTCGAAGCGGATAAAAGTAAGGCTAAGGAGTTCTGGAGGATTGAAGCAACACATTCACCATTAAGATGAGAGATAAGATTGGAGATTGCAAATTCCTGTCTTATGTTGCATTTAAATGTCTCAAAACGTTTTGAAAGTCTATCAACGATCAGAAGAATCAAATTTTCGATCTCAAGTGTCAAAAAATTATAGCGTCCGTCATTATGGCACAATTTTGACGTTTAGGACAGTTTCATTAAAATAGATTAGAAACATCACTCGAAGATTGACGACGCCATAATAACAACTGTCAAACATTTTATAGCTTCCGTCATTATGGCACTCATTTGACAGTTTTCAAATCAAAACATCAAGTGCCACCCTGCACAGACCAAACTCAACTTGCAGCAACGCATTGCATTCGCTCCACGCTCGGCAATCGCAAGTCAATGTTTGCATAAATATTAATGTTTTCCGCTGAATTTCAACATTAGAAGTGACATTTCAGCGCGCCCTCGCTTTCTTATTGGGCCAAAGTGAAAACAAAATAAAACCAACCAGGCAGTGTTGCCAATTTGTGGGCACGAATGAGAAAAAAAAGAAACGCTCCCACAAATTCACCACCACCGAATCTGACAGAAAGGAAAAAGATGTCAGAATTTACGGCGCCATAATTCTTGCACCCGGGGGTTGACAGAAGTCGTCGTTAGCACCTCGCGCGGGAATTCGTTTCCAGGGTAATTAAGGAACACCAAAGCTATCGCGAGGTGAGTGGGAAATTTCGGAGAAAAATGGAGGAAACATAAAGTTTTTTTTTAAGGGGAACCGAAAATGGCTGCCGCTGCCGAAATGAGCGAGCAATTAATTGACAGCAAATTTCCTAAACAAGAAGGTGGGGAGCGATTTTGGAGTGAGGAATGTTCAAACGTCAGATTTCGAAACAAATATTCAGTGTGATGTATGGTTATTGCTCTATGTCGATGATGACATCTGCTGCGTCACTTTGACAGCTGCTGTTGCAGCGAAAGTCGTGGCGCCCCGTTTCACCTTAATTTTTAAGGTGAAGTTACGACGCACCCCTTCCTGTTGACTAACGAGGCAGTGAAACAAAGTGTTAATTTGATCGTTGATATTATTTGTTTGGCATGTGTGAACATTTTAGAACCGTGACAAAATGACGTAAAATTCGTTCCAAAACGTAAACAGAATGAGGGCGCTTGGCCTGAGTAATGTTAATATTTGCACCTAATGATTATGGTGGGTAAAGCTGGAAGCAGTTTGGCAGTTCACACCGGCTATCAAAAAGTGTTACTTTTTTGTGCAAATGATTGTAGATTTTTTGCTGTTTAGGTTTGGTTATTTAAATAGAAACCAAAATTTTTAAAAAATTTAAAAAAAAATAAAAATTTTAAGAATCTATAAAAATATAAATAAAAAATTTATGATTTAACAAATAACTGCAAAAATTAAATTATATTTTGTAAAATACAAATTTTACAAATTTTACAAATTTTACAAATTTTACAAATTTTACAAATTTTACAAATTTTACAAATTTTACAAATTTTACAAATTTTACAAATTTTACAAATTTTACAAATTTTACAAATTTTACAAATTTTACAAATTTTACAAATTTTACAAATTTTACAAATTTTACAAATTTTACAAATTTTACAAATTTTACAAATTTTACAAATTTTACAAATTTTACAAATTTTACAAATTTTACAAATTTTACAAATTTTACAAATTTTACAAATTTTACAAATTTTACAAATTTTACAAATTTTACAAATTTTACAAATTTTACAAATTTTACAAATTTTACAAATTTTACAAATTTTACAAATTTTACAAATTTTACAAATTTTACAAATTTTACAAATTTTACAAATTTTACAAATTTTACAAATTTTACAAATTTTAAAAATTTTACAAATTTTACAAATTTTACAAATTTTACAAATTTTACAAATTTTGCAAATTTTACAAATTTTACAAATCTTATAAACAAATTTAATTTTTAATTTTTTAAGAGTTCGAGAATTTATAAGTCAAACAGTTTATGAATCTTCTACTCTAGAGTTCATCATTCCAGGAGTCCCAGATCTTGAAAGAACCCAATTTTTCCCGTGTTTACATTGAAGAGACCATTTTTCCGTCAAACCCTCCTCTCAAAACAACCAGTTCAACACTTGTTCGCATTGTTTATCGCCACAGATAAGATTCCCTATTCTCCTTAAACAATAACTCAAAACTTTCTTTTACCGTGTAACGCCGCCTTCTGTCAGACGGGCAGTTTTCGCGACCGGCCGAGCGCGACCGCGTGCTCTGACATTTGTGCGTCGCGTGACAGCAGCTGTCAAAACGACCAGCTCGGTGCAAGTTCTCGGGAGGGGAGGATTAAGTAAACAGCGTGCGCTGCATTTTATGCGCTCGATAATTTACACACTCAACCACGCGCGCGCGTTTCTATTTCGAGCATGTCGTCGTCATCGTCGTTGTGTCGTTTGCCTTTTTTCCACAATTAATTTATTATGTTGTTAACCCCAAAGCTGCAGAATGGGAGAATCAGTTGGCAGTCGATAGAGAGGGTGGGTCAACTTTGCGTAGAAAGTATGCATTTCGATCTGTCAAAATTTCAAGAAATCTGCTTACTTTGAATTGTCAAAAAAATTTACGCTAACAAGAATCCAACAAGTTTGGGTAGAAAGTATGCATTTCGGCTGTCAAAGTCACACCAAAAATACTCACTTCAAACTGTCAAAACAATCACACTCTTACAAATGCAACCTACTTGTCGAATAGATTTCCGACAGTCCTTACACCAGTCTCCCCTAAACTAACTATCTTGCCGTCCCGGCATTGGATCCGCGGTCCCCCGAGGGAACCCTCCAAGACTTGGTGCGATGACAAACCCGGTCGCGCGTCCCAAAACGAAAATAAATCGGTGCGCGAATTTTTCCCTCTCGCGCGAGCGTTGACAGGCCACGAATTGTCTCGCCAAATTACGCGATGACAGAAGTGATCGCTGCTTGGCAAGAGGAGAAGCGAGGGGGAGTGTTTTGGAGAACGATGTGATGAATATGCTGGCGCGTTGAAAACCGGTCGCTTAATGGGCCGGAACGGACCAAAGTGGTGCAGTACACGGTTAATTTGAGGAAGGAAATTGAAGTTTTTTGTGAAAAAATGTTGGAGTTTTTTATGATTGTTGCAAGTCCGTGCAACAAAAGAGAATTTAATCCAAATTTTGCTCCTTTTTTCGAGAAAGTGCAATGTTTTGCTTTTTTGACATTTCAACCTTAATTAAGCGTGTACGCAAACGTCATCCGCAAAGGTTTCCAAGATCCAGAACTGGTGGCGCCTTCACGGATTAGCGCATTAGGCGAAACAATGTGTCACGGTTGCCGGCCATGTTGCGCGACATATTCGACGACACACTTGGCAACATTCCGACTGTGGACAAGCGTTTTTACGAAAGCGAATCTCTGGAAGCAATCGTTGAGCGATCGTTAAATCGAGACGATCGTCAAAATTTGACACTCCCTTGCGCGCTTCGAGGCCTTTGTTTTCGGTCGGCGAAACGGTGGCCCCTCGCAAACCCGATTAGTGTCAAAAGCGCGTCGGAAGATCAATTCGCCAATAAAATATGAGCCAATTTGATTAGCTTCGAGCGGGATGAAGGCGGTGGCGGCGAATCACTTTGGTGGGATTACGTTCGTTTTATTTTGGGTATTATCGGCACGTTCGGGGAATTGATGGTCGTGACATTTTGGATACATTAAGGGATTATAGGTTGGGATGCATTAAAAATTGGGACATTTTGTGTTCCTTCTTTTGCTAGCCGACTTTTAATGTTTCGTTTTATGGAATTTAATTAAGTCTGGTTCAAGTAATATTAAATTCAAGTTCAAGTCAAGTTCAAGTCAAGTTCAAGTCAAGTTCAAGTCAAGTTCAAGTCAAGTTCAAGTCAAGTTCAAGTCAAGCTCAAGTCAAGTTGAAGTCAAGTTCAAATCAAGTTCAAACCAAGTTCAAGTCAAGTTCAAGTCAAGTTCAAGTCAAGTTCAAGTCAAGTTCAAGTCAAGTTCAAGTCAAGTTCAAGTCAAGTTCAAGTCAAGTTCAAGTCAAGTTCAAGTCAAGTTCAAGTCAAGTTCAAGTCAAGTTCAAGTCAAGTTCAAGTCAAGTTCAAGTCAAGTTCAAGTCAAGTTCAAGTCAAGTTCAAGTCAAGTTCAAGTCAAGTTCAAGTCAAGTTCAAGTCAAGTTCAAGTCAAGTTCAAGTCAAGTTCAAGTCAAGTTCAAGTCAAGTTCAAATAAAGTTCGAGTCAAGTTCAAGTCAAGTTCAAATAAAGTTCAAGTCAGGTATATCAAATTTGTAAAATTTGTAAAATTTGTAAAATTTCTAAAATTTGTAAAATTTGTAAAATTTCTAAAATTTGTAAAATTTGTAAAATTTGTAAAATTTGTAAAATTTGTAAAATTTGTAAAATTTGTAAAATTTGTAAAATTTGTAAAATTTGTAAAATTTGTAAAATTTGTAAAATTTGTAAAATTTGTAAAATTTGTAAAATTTGTAAAATTTGTAAAATTTGTAAAATTTGTAAAATTTGTAAAATTTGTAAAATTTGTAAAATTTGTAAAATTTGTAAAATTTGTAAAATTTGTAAAATTTGTAAAATTTGTAAAATTTGTAAAATTTGTAAAATTTGTAAAATTTGTAAAATTTGTAAAATTTGTAAAATTTGTAAAATTTGTAAAATTTGTAAAATTTGTAAAATTTGTAAAATTTGTAAAATTTGTAAAATTTGTAAAATTTGTAAAATTTGTAAAATTTGTAAAATTTGTAAAATTTGTAAAATTTGTAAAATTTGTAAAATTTGTAAAATTTGTAAAATCTGTAAAATTTGTAAAATTTGTAAAATTTGTAAAATTTGTAAAGCGCCACAACTCGCTCTCTTAATCCCCGTAAAATTTGTAAAATTTGTAAAATTTGTAAAATTTGTAATCTTTGAACGCTTGGGTTCTTGATTAATCTTTAAATTGTTTGTGTTTTTAAGATTTTTGGACTCATGGACTTTTAGATTTGGGCTCATTGACATTTGGAACGAGGAATTTTAAATCTTGGGCTCTTTAGACTATTTAAAATTTCGGGCTTCTTGGGAGCTAATAATTGCTGATTTTTTTAGGTCTTAAGAGTTCTCAAAACACGGGCTCCAAACTTGTTGGGCTCTTTTGAGAATTTTGGAGCTTTGAAAATCTTGGGACTAAAGTTTTTTCTTGGGAATTTGAGACTTTTGAAACTATTGAGAATATGGAGCATGACATTTGGGATTTTTGGACTCATGAGCTCTTACTTGGAGACTCTTTAATGAGCAGTTCTCTACGGAATCGGTCTTTTTTCTTTAATTTTAATTTTTGTATTTTTTTATCCGGCTGAAACTTTGTTGGTGCCTTCCGTATGCCCAAAGAAGCCATTTTGCATCATTAGTTTGTCCATATAATTTTCCATACAAATTTGGCAGCTGATGTTTGAAAATTCAAAAATCTGTATCTTTTGAAGGAATTTTTTGATCGATTTGGTGTCTTCGGCAAAGTTGTAGGTATGGATACGGACTACACTGGAAAAAAATGGTACACGGTAAAAAAAATTTGGTGATTTTTTTATTTAACTTTTTATCACTAAAACTTGATTTGCAAAAAAACACTATTTTTAATTTTTTGATATGTTTTAGAGGACATAAAATGCCAACTTTTCAGAAATTTCCAGGTTGTGCAAAAAATCTTTGAGCGAGTTATGAATTTTTGAATTAATACTGATTTTTTCAAAAAATCGAAATATTGGTCGCAAAAATTTTTCAACTTCATTTTTCGATGTAAAATCAAATTTGCAATCAAAAAGTACTCTAGTAAAATTTTGATAAAGTGCACCGTTTTCAAGTTAAATCCATATTTAGATGACTTTTTTGAAAATAGTCGCAGTTTTCCATTTTTTAATATTAGTGCACATGTTTGCCCACCTTTGAAAAATTTTTTTTTGAAAAGATGAGAAAATTCTCTATATTTTGCTTCTTGGGACTTTGTTGATATGACCTTTAGTTGCTGAGATATTGCAATGCAAAGGTTTAAAAACAGGAAAATTGATGTTTTCTAAGTCTCACCCAAACAGCCCACCATTTTTCAATGTCGATATCTCAGCAAGTAATGGTCCGATTTTCAATGTTGAAATATGAAACATTTGTGAAATTTTCCGATCTTTTCGAAAACAATATTTTCAAAATTTTCAAATCAAGACTAACATTTCAAAAGGGCCAAACATTCAATATTACGCCCTTTTAAAATGTTAGTCTTGGTTTAAAATTTTTGAAAATATTGTTTTCGAAAAGATCGGAAAATTTCACAAATGTTTCATATTTTAACATTGAAAATCGAACCATTACTTGCTGAGATATCGCGAATAAAAAATGGTGGGCGGTTTGGGTGAGACTTAGAAAACATCAATTTTCCTGTTTTTAAACCTTTGCATTGCAATATCTCAGCAACTAAAGGTCGTATCAACAAAGTCTCAAGAGGCAAAGTATAGAGAATTTTTTCAGCTTTTCAAAAATATTTTTTTCAAAAGTGTGCAAACATGTGCACTAATTTTAAAAAATGGAAAACTGCGACTTTTTTCAAAAAAGTCACCTAAATATGGATTTAACTTGAAAACGGTGCACTTTATCAAAATTTCACTGAAGTACTTTTTGATTGCAAATTTTATTTTACATCGAAAAATGAAGTTGAAAAATTTTTGCGACCTATATTTCGATTTTTTGAAAAAATCAGTATTGATTCAAAAATTCATAACTCGCTCAAAGATTTTTTGCACAACCTGGAAATTTCTGAAAAGTTGGCATTTTATGTCCTCTAAAACATATAAAAAAAAAAAAAAAATAGTGTTTTTTTGCAAATCAAGTTTTAGTAATAAAAAGTTAAATAAAAAAATCACCAAATTTTTTTTACCGTGTATCATTTTTTTCCAGTGTAGTCCGTATCCATACCTACAACTTTGCCGAAGACACCAAATCGATCAAAAAATTCCTTCAAAAGATACAGATTTTTGAATTTTCAAACATCATTTTTGTATGGACAGCTGCCAAATTTGTATGGAAAATTATATGGACAAACTAATGATGCAAAATGGCTTCTTTGGGCATACCGAAGCCACCAAAAAAGTTTCAGTCGGATTAAAAAATACAAAAAAATCGAATGACCGAAATCCTAGAGAACTGCTCTAATCTTTTGAGACTCCTAGATGACTTGACTTTTGGCTCTTTTAACTCTTTACAATTGGAAATCTTGGGACACTTAATGCTCATAGACTTGAAATCGATCACAATTTCGCCTATGAGATATTCATTTCTTTCCGTGTCGGCACGCAACGAAATCTACTCCTCCCACGGCAAAGCCAACAAGTACATTCCAGGGAAGAGACACTCCAACCCCGGGCCCGAAGAGCCCTCAACGATCCACTTGAGGTGACTCCACGAAATTTTCGAGAGAAAGATGGTCAAGCCGATTCGGGGACCATCAGCGACAAAATCTAGATAAGCCGCGGCCACACAGGTTGCCGAAATCAAAGGTACTTTATTTTTAAACCCCCAACTCCGTCCCGCGGAGATTTATTTCGGATGACACACCCGGTACGGGGCCCTTCGTCGATTGCGTCACAATTTCCTCTCTGTTTTTATCTACTTTTAAATGGCAAACGCGCCCCGACGGCCTTTAGAGAATCGAGGCAATTAGCAGGGTCTGGCAACACTGTTCGTCGCGTCATAAAACGCGCGCGCCCAAATGTAAACAAAGCAGTCGGCGCGAGCTGTCAAACTGTGAGAATCGCGCGGCCGGAGTTGATCGATTACCGCAACGTCGTCGTCACGTGGTGCGTGAGAGAAGCGCAAGATGAACAGGGAACTGTTGCCGAAATGCCGGTTGCCAACGTGCCGCCGGCATGTCTTGACAGGGGGGCGATGATGTATTGCCGATACGTCGATAAGCGGTAGAAGGAAGCGAGTTTTGCGAGGTTGAGCAATTTTGGGAATGTTTTTTAGGGAAGACTAGAAGAATATCAGCTGTCCCCACTTCAAATGCTATAAATCTACCACCTGTCACTCATTGACACAAGAACAGTGACAGCAACAAACTTTTTATAGCACTCAAGAATTATTGCAGCCATTTCGCGAATCTTGGAATGCGTCCAAATATGCAACGATTTCGCAAATGACACTTAACCTCAAATATTTTGACAGCTACTAGACAAAGGAATCCGGTTCGCCCCACCTGTCGGCAATCCGTCTAACCACGCACGCTCATTGCGGAAGTGACAGCTCGGTCCGCCATTATGGCACAACAAAGCGCGAACAGAAATCAATTCCCACCTTCATTATGCCACCTTGTCCCGCACAATTACCGCCGCGCCGCGGGTATTGTGGGTTTCCGCGAAACCTGCGGCGCTCGTAATGAACCTTCATTATCCTGCCGGCGTAATCCGTGCAAAAATCCGCCCCAAATCCGGTAAAAATCCGCCAATTTTCGACAACTCTGCGCGGCCCGTGACCCCGGCGCGGTGTCACACCCCGGCGAACGATTAATCATTTCACCGTCGCAATGCATCAGTGGCCGTCAACAGCCGCCAGTGGCGGCGGCTTCCAAGGCAGAGACGGCGTGGCGGC
Source organism: Culex pipiens pallens (assembly GCF_016801865.2). Taxonomy (NCBI): domain Eukaryota; kingdom Metazoa; phylum Arthropoda; class Insecta; order Diptera; family Culicidae; genus Culex; species Culex pipiens. Next base: position 39,338,564 of record NC_068937.1, on the reverse strand, counting down.
GGCGACGCGACGGCTGCTGTCGACAGCAACAAATGGCCAAAACGGCATTTTTCGGCACCGTTGCTCCTTCGTTTTTCTGTGGTGACATTTGGAAAGGGCGTAACTTGGGATGTAGAGGAACTGTTCAACCTACAGTTTTAAGGTAGATCCTACGGTTATGGCGTAAAAAGTTAGCAGGTTTCACCGTTTGTTTACATTTTCAAGTTTCGCCCTTTTTGAAACGTCAGTCCCGATTTTGCAATCCCTCCAGCTGGGACCTGTGTGTCCGTAATTGAATATTCGCAGCTCCCGCTGCTGATGATGATGAAGCGCTAAGCTGTTACTAAACTGCTCGGATGCCGTCGTGCCCAAATGGCGGGGTTCCTTAAGCCGGTCGGAAGATCCGACCGGCGAGAAGATTGAGTGGTAATCGATTCGGGTCGTGCTGCTTTCCCTCCTCATCCGTCTGTCACAGTTGGCCACCAGATGTACACAGTACACCCACCGCCTAATGGCCACGTTACTCAACCTGTGCCGGCGGCGACATGACGTCCCGAAAGTGGCAAACGGACATGGTTACACAAAAGTTGTCCGAACGAATACCCCCTTAAGGTGGTGATGAGTTCGTCGAACTGTCAAAAACGTTACCTGTTGCTATAAAACTTTGAACAAACTGTCAAAAAAGGGCACCTTTCGCTTGTACACAAACTTGGCTTAACTTCTCCGGAAACAATCGTAAATTCTCTTTTCAAATCGCTGTAACCGAGAAGTGGAAAAGCAAAACAAACACAAATCCACTCCTTTCGCGTCGTGTAAGCTCATAAAACTTGGCGTTTCAAGAGGGCGAACGAAACTAGAGTAATCGCTAAGCACTTTGAGCGGGCGTTGAAATGCTCATTCACACCATCGCGTCCGGCGGCACCGATTCCACCACCGTGGGATCGCACACAGAACTAACCTTTCGATAGGGGAGAGCGGTCGACTTCGTTTGACGATTCTACGGAAATTTGACGTTTCGCCACCGAAAAACTGGCAACACTTCCCTAACCCCTCTTCCACGAACCGTCCGAGAATCGATTCAATAGAAATGTTGCATTTTCTTTCCGTCGTTTATTTAGAGAGGACCATCATCGACTTAAGCCGGGGGGTGCTGCGCTGTCAACGGGTTGCACCGGTGGTGGGTGATGCGATAATCATTTCCTCGACAAGAAGTGCCACCGTCTTGTTTGCTCACACTTTGCACAAATCAGACGGATTGAGGGGCCCAGGCGAAGCGGGTTAGTGCAATATCTATTTGCATGCGGCGCAAGTTGGTAACCGGTTCGATATCTGGGCGCGAAAAAAAGGAAGAAGAAGGGCGATGTGGTGGACTTAGGGCGGCGACGTCGGCGATGTACGGCGAGTGACATTTCGGAAAATAAGGGTGGTATGAGGTTGACACTGGGAGATGGTCACTTTTCTGTAGAGTCGGAGTCGAAACTCCGGGAATTCAAAGTCACGTTTTCATGAACAAAAGTTAATGAAAAGTCGTTAACAATTTTAAGTCATTCATAAAGTCATGAATTTTTATTCACGATTTCATGAAATTTATTAAATTAGAACCCAAAGAGTTGGAATCAACATCTTGTGAAATCTTAGTTGGAGTCGACATCCTGCAGAACCAGAGTTGCAGTCTGCTAACTTTCAAACACCTTGTGTGGAATCTAGACTTAATAAATTTTGGATTTGGAGGTATTTCAATAATTTTCGATAGAAGTAGTCCAGGGTAGCCAACTCCAAAGAAAAACCGGGAAAAATAAGGGAATTAGACTAGCTAACCAGGAAAACTGTAAATTTAGTTATATTTCAACAAACTTCTCTTAAGGGGTTACATACATGTAAATCAACAAAAATGTCAGAGGTTGTTTTGTGCACACAATAAATTTTATTTAAAATCTGTTTTCAGGGTATTAAAATATACATTTTCATCTATTATCAAAACAAATTTGAAGACATTTGGTTGTATCATTGCCGAGATATAGCTATTTGAAGTAGGAAGTTTCAAAAAACGGGTGCCACGATATCTCAACACTGCCTTGACCAAATCGGCTCAAAATTTCGGTGAAGACTCGTTAAACCAGTCCTGTGTGCATGACGAAGGCCGATTTTCAAAAAACTTCTTTTAAAAAAGATAAAAATATTTTTGGTCCGTCTCATCTCGAGATATCGTGGCACCCGTAAATCAACTCGGTGTTTCGAGAAAAACACTCAGAAAGTTTGACAGTCCGCTTTGCGCACGGCAAAATGTTGAGCCTAAAATCGTCTCTAACTCAGTTTAACCATGGAATATCTTCATGAATGTATCAGGAGGGATTGAAAATCATCTTTTTAGTGGTTTCAAAAAATTTTCTGTAATATGAAATTTTGTGATTTTCTACTTGTATGTTACCCCTTAAATGAATGCATTTTTTTCTCTACAACAATATTATTCTTGTTATTGAATAATTTGAACAATTTGGGAAAGTTTTGTTGAACATTGTGTAAAAGGCTCAAGCTAATTGACATTGGTTTTTTTTCTGTTTCGTAGCATGATATTTTAACCATAGCGAAAATTTCGAAATAAATATCTGTTGAGGTTCCATTTTTTTCCATAACATCTGTGTTGTAAAGGTTATCATTGATTTTCGAAAATTTAAACAAACGTATGATTTTTAAAGTCTTATACCTTTTTGAATTCAGTTGGCTAGTAAACAACCGCATGAATTATCATCCTATATAAAAAAAAATTAAATAACCATAGAATTAAACAAGTGTTTTAAAATGCATTTTACACCTGCTCAGATGTCTTGCAATCTTTAGTTTTAAAAATATCGAAGCATTAGCGATTTTTTGTCGATTTATTTTTTATATTTATGTAATTTTTGTAATTGTTGTGATTTTTGTACTATAAGTAATTTCAATATTAATTTGTAATTTCGCATTTTTCCCTAAATTTAAATTTCGTGTTCCTTAAAAAAAAGAAAAAAAAACGAAAACAAAGGTTTGAAAAAAGGTAATTTACAAAAAAAATAAAAGTTACAAAAAATACAAAAAAAAAACGCAAAGCAAAAACATAGGTAATTTAGGTAAATTAAATAATTTTACAATTTTTAGTAATTTTGACAAGTTTTAGTATTTTAAGTTATATAAAAGTTGAAGCCATAAACAAATAATTGGATTAGTTTTAGTGGTTAAACTAGCTTAGCTTTTTTTAATGTTCTGTAGTGTTGGCATTTACCTTTTTTTTTAATTTTAGATATCTTCAAAGTTCTAAAAAATCTGGTAATTTACGAGTTTTTGGATTTTGTGTTGTAATTATTGTATTATTTGCATTTTTTGTAATTATAGACCATTTAAAAAAAATCGTCATATCTATATTTTTTGTATTTTTAATTTTCAGAATTTTTTTTTTAGATTTTTTTTTTATTAAATGCATTTCGGTTTTTTGCCCTTTTAAGTAATTTGAATTTGTATTTTTTCTGCAATAGTTTTTATTATTTTTTTTTCTTTTTTGCAATTTAAATATATTTTTCTAATTTTATTAATTTTTGAAATTGTTGATATTTGTGATATTTTTATTTTTTGATAATGAATGTTTTGAATGATTTTCAACATTATTTCCACATTTGAAATTTTTTATTCTTGTAATCATTTTTATTTTTGTATTTTTAGAATTTTCTTGTTAATTTTGTTATTTATGTAATTTATGCAATGTTGTTTGTTTTGTTTTGTAAATTCTGCAATATTTTATTTTATTTTAATAATAAGATATTTAAAAATTTTAACATTTTTTAAAAAATTATCCAGAGAGATAAAAGCATTAACATTTTTTAATTAATGAGATTTTTTTTAAATTTTTGAAGAAAAACATTTTTGGTTTAGTCAAGTTTGATCACGCTGCACTCTGTCCTATAAATTCAATTCCGAAATAAGTTTCTTACATATAAAAACCAAACTATGCGGGATTCATCCCTTTATGTACACCATGTACTTCCGAGTGCTGCGCAAAATCAAACTTTTTTCAGTAAAATCGCTGTATCTCGCCAATAGTTCATTTTAGTTTGAGGTCTACATTGATTGTTATGTAAAATTATCCGGGGACCACGATAGTGATAAAATAAAACAAATAAAAATGTAAGGAATTGGTCAAAACTGAATTTGAATACTTAAAACGTTAAAATATAATAAAAGTGGGCATTTAAGGGTTATAATATAAGTGGGCATTTAAGGGTTTTATTTTTATCGAATCCCTTGAAATTTTTTTTTATAAAATGCAGCCTGTAGAAAGTCTTTTGCTCAAATAGTTGCAAAGTTATGACTAAAATAAAAAAAAAGTTTTTCAGAAAATCGTCAAAAAAGAGGGCGGTGCCAAAAATAGAGGGATGGCCCAATCAGCACCAAACTTGGATAGATGAACGTTCCCTCCAAGTTTGGTCCAAATCGGCGAAGGTCGAGTCCAAAAGTGTACTCAGTTGACCTGGAATTTAAACTGTAGAAAAATTTTCAATTTATAAACTACGAAAAAATTAAAGAAATGGCTAATCCTTGAAAAAAATGCTCTTCTTGCATTAAAAAAAAAAAAAAAGTTGTAAACTAAGTATTTTTTATAATTTTTTTCTCTACCTTAGATTTAAATTCTGATGTTTAATTTCACAAAATGTAATAATAACATCATGATAGCCATTTCCTGCTTTCCAGTACAAATTTGAATAATGATTTATAACAAAAGTTTGGGAAGAGAAGTAGAGTGAGGAATAATAGTCCCAAGCTTTATGAAAATAAAAGTTTTGAGCTGAAAATTCATTTTTGCAATTCCCTCGTGAAACTACTTACTTTTCCTGTCATTCTTAAACGATGAAATAGCCTACTTTTCTGTACCAAAAATAACAGAATCGAATAGCAACACTTTCCAAAATAAATGCTGAAAAGTTCTACTTTTCAGCACTGAAATGGGTGCTGAAACGTTGAACTTTTCAGCACTTGTTTCGAAAAGTAACACTTTTCAACATTTTTTTGGATTAAACGATTTATTGACAAAATACATGAAAATTCGACTTAAAATTTCACTCAATGGGTGTTTTTCGAAATTGCAAAAAATGTTGTATGGAACTCGTTGCAAAACTTGATTTTTTCAGCACTCGTCGTATTTATCCAACTCGGTGAACCTCGTTGGATAAATGTACGACTCGTGCTGAAAAAATCCTCTTTTTGCAACTTGTTGCATAAACTACTATTAAAACCCCTTCGTCCACAACTAGTACCACAATTTTTGCAACGAGTTCCATACAATTTTTTTTGCAATTCCGAAAAACACTCTTTGAATGTAATCGTAAGTCGGATGTCCATGTATTTAGTCAATCCACCGTCTAATTCAAAACAAGTGCTGAAAAATAATACTTTTCAAAACAAGAACTTTTAAACTTTTCAGCAACCATTTTAAAAAGTGTTTCTCTTTTGATTCTGTTAATTTTGTAGGTATTATAAAACTCAAATCGGATTCAAACACACTGTCATTTGATGTAAAGGTGTTTCGGGAAAATTCGTTTTGATCTCGAGATTAAACCAGGAGAAAAACCCCGGGAATTAAAAAATCGAAATCTCTGAAGTGGTCCAAGATAATGGCTAATGACGACGACAGAGTTTGAGTTTGGACAACTGTTTACCGAACAGAACTCAAGTTTTGGGCATAGAAATGTGTACAGAGCTGATCAAATTAAATTTTCACGGGTGATTAGATGAGAGATTTGAGTGATTTTCTCTCAGAAATTTGTTAAAAATCCCCAAACTGAACTCAAAATTCCCATTGCATACCACCCTCGAATCCCTCACTTTTAGCATAACTCCCGGTCCACCGCACACAGAAAACACACCAAGTGAAAGTGAAAATTGCTGTTAATTGAAATCATGACTGATGACAAACATATGCCTCAAGACTCAAGAGCTCCCGTCTATAGTAGTGTCTCGCGCCGGGAAAATGCCCCGTGATTTGTCCCGCGACGAAGACGTTACTTAACGCAGATCGTGGCGATCATACCCAACGATGATGTTGATGATAATTGTCTCGTTTTGTCTAGGTTTCGGGTTTTCCTTCTCTTGCTTGGACCCTAAGTGACATTCACACGACATGACGAGCGCGCTCGTGATACGGGATGGGTACAAATTGTCACTTGTCTTTTGAGGGGTGGAGGGATTCCCTGGTTGAGGTTAGAAAGATAGACAGGGAAAATGTGAAAATTATGTTTTCTGTTTTATTTTAGGAGATCTGATTAGGGAGATTTTTGATGCCGGCAAGAATGCGACAATTTGCTTAGTTATGGTTTGTTTATGTATATTTATGTGTGATGCTTTAAAAGTGGGTCAGAATAATTAGTCTCAAGATGCCATAATGGCGGCTACCATAATTGATTCCTTTAACCGTTTGACAGCTTAAGCAAAACTGAGAAGTGATACGTCACTTGTGATAGACATTTTGAAAGATTTTTTTTTTAGAATTATACCATTTTGTAGAAGTTTTGGTTTCTCTACGTACCTGCAACGAAAAAAACAAAAATATATTATTAGATTTGAGTAATCTTACGAAACGTTTAAAAAGTTGCAATTTTTATAGCATACACCCACAATGAAATAACCCAATTTGTGTTGTTTATGTTTGCACTCGACATCTTTGCAATTTCTGGAGCTGTCAAAAAGGTACACACGCTACCGGAGAAATATGTGGTACAAGTGAAAAAGATTTCCGAAATTCTCGCTGCACGACACGACATCGTCACACCCTGCTACACGTCTAAAGAATTTCGCGACACTTCAAAGGGAATTCGGAGGGGAGATTTGGAAATGGCTCATTTGCTTAAAAAAATGGTTATCCTTAGAAATTTTATTATTAAAGCGTTATGGCAACTTTTAAAGCAATGTATTGCAGACCTCATGTGACACTTAACTGTCAGAACTGTCAAAAAAATTTGAAGACCGATGCTCCCTTTTCGAATGTGCCTTCCGACCGACACGGAAAAGCGAAATTTCACGCCATTCGTGGTGCCCGGGAATGTCGCGTTGAAAGCGATGCTCTGATTTTTCTTTCGGAATGCGTAGGAGATTACACACGTACATCAAAGCGAATTTTTTGTCGCGATTCGTTCACAGATGGCGCCACATCGTGTGACCTTCACGGACGTACGACGCGAGCTGATTTGATGCAATTCCGGCAGGGTTCGAACCTTAACCCCACAGCCAATTGGAGCTGATCAATGCGTGTGCGCGCAGGAATCAATTTGAAATAAGAAATAGATTTTTCTTCGACTTGTTTCGGCCGCTAGTGACCGCTAGGGGTCGCATGATAGATTGCACCGCACACGCACTTGGGGTAATAAACAAGCGTGGTTGTAATCGGTGTTGAACACAGGTTGGTAGATGTCAAACAAGCTTTAGATAACTGAAAGGTTATCATGCATCCCCGTTTAACGCTATCTTTACCCACATCTGTGCCTTCCTCAACAAACTTCGACAATTCTCAGAAATTCACTCGTTCCCGAGTCAATTGTCGACTCGCGCGCGACTCACTTGCGATACACCCTCACGATTCGATAGACCTGCGACGACAAGGGGCCGGAAACTCCAAGTAAAATTAATAAATCTTAGTATACTTACGTTATTTTAATATACTTGTAAGTATACTAACGAAATTTGAACCACGAATTTCCACCGCTACTTTACGCTTCTTGGCTTTGACAGTTCTGGTGCTTGTGTGTGTTTATGTTTACATTAGAGCTTTGAAATTTGCATGCCTTAGCAGTTAATGTTGATCAAATATTCTTCGGTAAAATTTAAATAAAACCGACATTTATCAGCGGAGCAAGCATTGATTTTAGCGAATATTGGCTGTGGGCATCGGACAGGGACAGGTTTACCTAGCCATCAATTCGCCGCAGATTTTTGCCTCGGAACAACGGTGGTGGTCCTACAATCATGGTAGAGGCCGTTGGACTGAATGCACCAGACAACAATTGTTTCCTTGTGCCGAAAGTAAGCCCACCGGATGTTCACCGTCCATGAAAAATTCTTGATTCTTGAGAATTTGTTAATACAATAGAGAGCAGGTTCTGGATCAAGTGTCCAGTTGATTGATTTTGGAATGTTCCCTAAGCTCTTGAGAAAGTTTTTCTCAACATATAGGTATCATCAATTTTTTTGTATGGATTTGGCAGAAAGCTCATCCGACTCGTCCAAATTCAATCCCATCTGCAAAAAATGGCCCCGTTAAGATCCTTCATCTTCTTCTCTACAAACGCTATGTCCCTCACTTTTGCAACCGCTCAACTCGCGTCGGATTCCTCGTCATATATGATACCCTAAGTCCCTCCCGGAAGCACCGAACTGGCCTGCCGGTACAACGAGCGGTCTACCGCTTCCTGCACAATCCCGAGTAACCGGTGAATCACAATCTCCCCCCAAAGTCATTCCCGCAACGGGTTCGCACTCAGGTTTGCACAGTCCCCGTACCAGCGCATAATCTGCAAAATCTTTTCGAAAAACACCGGAATGTAATCGCCGGAAGCGCCCCACAGGCCAACAAGAGTCGCCACTTCGAAAGAGATCCTAGCGTCGGAACTGGTCTCGAGACTAGCGCTACCCTGGTGGATTACAATGTTGATCTTCCTGGAGGTTTCGTCGCTGGAAGAAGTCACACCCGACAGAAAAAAAGTAAAATTGGTCCTGGAGGAAGTTTTTCTCAATCTGCCGGTTCCGTCGTTTGTTGGTTAGGTTTGGCAGAAACAAAAAAAACAATGTAATAACAAAATAGTTGTGACATTTATAGACGTCACAATGACGTTTTTTCAAGATGATTCATGTTAGGGTGTGATGGTGTAAGTATACTAAAATTATTTAAGTATACTTATTAATATACTTTAGTAAAGTTCTAAGAGTTTCCAGCCCCTTGTGCGACGATCGATCGCGCCCTGGCAATGAGAATTTATGACCGGAATGAAGATTTGCACTTCAATTTATGTTGGCAGCCCTTTTGCTGTAATTGAAGGCAAGTTCAAGCATTCACGCTTGATTCGATTCCAGCTCACTGGAATGCAGGCTGTCGAGAGTTACTGGGAGGTTGCGTTTCTAGTGCGGACGTAGAATTGGACGTAACTAATTGAGGGGAAAAGCTGATTTTGAGGTGAATTTCAGTGGTAGTGTTTGAGGTAAGTACATTTGTCAAATTTTTGTCAAACTGTCAATCTTTTTGTTACGAAACTCGGGTTAGGTAAGTACATCTGTCAATTTTCAGTCAATCTGTCAAATTTCTGTCAAATTTCTATCAACCTGTCAAATTTCTGTCAAGCCTAGGGTATCATCAGCTGTTTCTGCTTGTTATCTAACTCTCTTCTAACCAATGGCTTTGAAGTTGTTTAGAAGAGAGTAAGGTTATCATGCTGCTTAAGACTAAACTTTATTTTTAACTTCTCTGTTTTATCCCAAAAATTCCAATCCTTGTGCATGATCAAACCAAAATTCCAGCTAAACCAGTCAAAAAAAGCTCGGCGCACGCAATTATTTTGCCGAGTGATGAAAGCAAACACCCTTCCCCTTAAACGTCCCACCTTCCTCTTAAATGGAATCCCTAAATCATCGGTTATCTCGCATAAATTAATAGCAATCGACCGAAAAACCAAAATTGGAGCAACCTTAAGCGGAGGAACTCTGACGGGAGATGCAAGTCACGCGATATCGCAAATTAAGGCGAAAACATAAAACGATTTAAGGTGAGGTGGGTGAAATTTGGACTTAATTTACGTGAATTTGTTTGAAAATTTGTTAAGGTCAGATTTCAGGTTGCCTACTGTAACGCTGGCGATTCATCTCCGGATGTGTCTGTGAGATGGGATTTAAAAGCCAAAACCCCGAAAAGGTTTGTCTAACGAGCTCTTCCCTGAGAGAGTGCCTTCTATTCTGTTTTTGTTTGAATGGTGCAGTGACTGCTTTTTAGAGGTGACGCTGTCACAGACAAGGAGACGCAACAAGTTACTCCGCAAAAAAATAACAAATCAACAGACAAAAGATTCTAACAAACTAACAAACTAACAAACTAACAAACTAACAAACTAACAAACTAACAAACTAACAAACTAACAAACTAACAAACTAACAAACTAACAAACTAACAAACTAACAAACTAACAAACTAACAAACTAACAAACTAACAAACTAACAAACTAACAAACTAACAAACTAACAAACTAACAAACTAACAAACTAACAAACTAACAAACTAACAAACTAACAAACTAACAAACTAACAAACTAACAAACTAACAAACTAACAAACTTACAAACTAACAAACTATCAAACTAACAAACTAACAAACTTACCAACTAAATTCTAGAAAACAACCTTTTTAAAATTCTAGTAAAATTTCAACTCAGCACCATCTTTGAAACTCACAAAAAGCTGTCATTCCAGCAATTGACAGCTCATTTAAAGCACTAGAGCTCCCTGGTTTAAAGCAACTGAGCAATTTCCTACCAAAACCGGAAATCGATTTTTTTTTGTAATTTTTGATTTGGCTCAAACTTTGTGAGGGCCTTCCCTATGACCAAAGAAGCTATTTTATGTCTTTGGTTCACCCATACAAGTCTTCATACAATTTTGGTAGCTGTCCATACATAAATGGTACGTAAATATTCAAACATTTGTAACTTTTGAGTGAATTTTCTTATCAATTTGGTGTCTTGGGTATGTTTTAAGGGACAAAAACCCGCAACTTTTGAGCGATAGAGAAGTATGGTCAAAAAATCTGCCACGTTATGATTTTTTGAAAAATTGTGATGTTTAAAAAAAAACAAAATTTCACACAAAAAAAAAATTCTTGATTTTTCATGCAAAATCAAATTTGCCCTTAAGGGTGCACAGCAACCAAGAAAGTTGTTATCTTCTTATTCCAAAATTGTCAAACTTACGGACCCAATCCTGCAAGAATCTGATTGTAAAAATAGTCAAACTTTGTTGTAAATAACTACGAAGATAGTAATTTAGGGGATGAATAAAAAATTATATTGAAAGTTCCCGTAGTATTGAAGATACTAAAATGTCTGTAACAGAAATCTAGGTGCAAAAGCTATGGTTGATGTGTACCGTTAAACATATACAAAAAAAATCTCGAAAATTAGAAAAATATGTATTTCGGGAAATTGAGTTTTTGTGAAAAAATTGTTAATTTAAAAATCGGCAATTGTTTTCTCGTGTACCTATTTTTTTCTCAATGTCCTCAACAATACCTACAACTTTGCCGAAGACACCAAATTGATAAAAAAAATCACTCAAAGGTTACAAATGTTTGTATATTTACGTACCATTTTTGAATGGACACCATGGGTGAACAAATGACACAAAATAGCTTCTTTGGTCATAGGGAAGGTCCCCACAAAGTTTGAGCCAAATAATAAAAAAACCAAAAAATAAAAATGGTTGAAATCGGTCAATTTCGTAAAGAATTGCTCAACTGTCAAAAGCGTTTAAATGGGCTGTGGTGAATTCAAAATTTCTGTGGTGAGTTTCAAATCTTTCAAATTGATCGTAAAATTGTTGGTTGATCAGATTCATACATAATTGACGACGGATTGTAATTGTAACAGTCACAACTAGATGGCGCCAACCAAACTCAACATTCTCCTAATCCACTTGTCTGTGCCTCGGTGACACCGAGTCGATGCTTTTGTTTGGTGTATTTATTTTTATTTTTACACCTTGCCGTGCACATTTTCACGGTTCGACGATTCCGTTGAATTTGGGTTTCCGCCGTGTTTTTTATTTATTTTTTTGCACACCTTCACAATAAGAGTCGCCGTCTGACGGCTGCAAGTATGTATGAATGCAGCAGCTTTTATCACCGACGATCGGGTGAGCGCGATTTGTCTCTGTCGGAGAGGAGCTACCTGAGTGTGTTTGTACACAATGCATATTTTTAATTATGTGTGTAAGTTAGTCGCGGTATCTGCCAACAAATTCCTGGCGAATTGTAATGGTTAGGGCTTCACAGATTGACAGATCGGTTGCTGGATTGTCCCGTGCAGAAAATGTGGTGAAAAATTTGTTGAACTGTCAAATTTCCAAATCACAGAAGAAAATATCTTATTTGAGCAAAAACAAAACAATGCTTATTCAAGCAACTGTCAAACGCTTATAAATGAGCTGTGGTGAGTTCAGGTTTTTCATGGTGAATTTAACAATATTCAAATTGACCGTTGAACTGATAATTGAATAGTGGAAATAGTTCGCTGTAAAATAAATGTTCAGACAAGTTCTTCATCTTTTCATCTGTGGTTATCAGCCAAATCGCCACAAAACTATTTTCTTTCCTCTCTTACCAGCTTTGCTACCAATGTATTCGTTCATTATCAAAAAGCAGAGAGAAGCGCGGGTATTAATATTAGTTTCGACGAAGAGGGGAGACACCCCCGAGAGGTTAGGAATTCCGACGCGATCGAATTCCGCCAGCTTGTCGAACATTCAGCGAACTTTGACGCCAAAGCTGCCAGCCGGCTGGTCAGATGCCATTGTCGTCGCCGTTGACGTTGTCCGCGTGTCGCCAAATCGCTTTGAAATTGAAACAGGCAGATGATCCTGTAAGCTTTGTCAAACAAATCTCGACCATGTCGTGGGCGTCCCTCAAACTCAATTAGACGAGAGAAAAAACCTAACCTCAAACTCAATTAAGGGGCCAAAAACGCCAACCGCAGCATTTTCCCATCAATTAAGGACCCCCTGTCCGTTTGTTCAGGTCTAGCCTCAATATATTTGTAACGGCTGACAGTAAGATACGGCCCATTAGACCCCTGGGCCGGACACAGTCTCCGATCCCGCAGAAAGTAAAACTATCGTGTTTGCCTACCTGATTGGTAGACTGACTCAAAAATTAGACCTTTCAAAACTTGCAGATCTTAAAATATGCCAAGTCTCTTGCAAGTTATCAAATCTTGCAAGTCTCCAAATTTTGAAAGCCTCCGAATCTTGCAGGTTTTCAGGTTGTGCAAGTCTCTAAATCTTGCAAGTCTCCAAATCTTGTATGTCTCCAAGTCTACTCTAAATCTGGAAAGTCTCAAAATTCAGTGAGTCACCCATCTTGCTTGTTATCAAAACTTGCAAATCTACAAATCTTTTAAGTCTCCAAATCTTGCAAATCGCCAACATTTTGAAAGTCTCCAAACCTTGCAAGCTACCAAATCTTTCAGCAAGACTCGAAATCCGGAAAGTCTCCAAGTTTTGCTACTTTAAAATTATTGCAAGACTCTTAATCTTGAAATTCTGATTTTTTGCAGGTCTCCAAAACTTTACAAGTCTCCAAATCTTTCAAAACTCCAAATCTTGCAGGTAATCAAATCTACTTAAAATTGGAAGGTCTCCAACTCTTAACCATTAGAACTCCTGAAATTTTGAAAGTCTCCAAACCTTGCAAGTCTCGAACAAAGACACAAAACTCTAAATCATAACAGTATTATGCAGTTCTCCAAAATTTTGGAAGTCTCCAAATCTTGCAAAACTCGAAACTCAGAAAGTCTCCAAATCTTGCATGACTGGGAATCGTCAACATCTAAATTGTTTCTGCAAATCTAAAATTTGGCAACTCTACAAATTTTGGATGTTAAGTCTCGAACAAAGACACAAAACTCTGAATCATAATAGTCTTCAAACTATACAAATCTCCAAAAATTTTTAAGTCTCCAAATCTAGAAAGACACCAAATCTTGTAGTCTCCAATCGTCTTGTAAAACTCGAAACTCAGAAAATCTCCAAATCTTGCTAGACTGCGAATCGTCAACGTCTGAATTATTTTTGCAAATCCAAAATTTTACCATTTTACAAATTTTGCAAGTTTCAATAAATGCAGTTCTCCAAATTTGACAAGTCTCCAAATCTTTTAAGACTTTAAATCATAAAAGTCTTCAAACTATGCATGTCCCCAAATCTAGCAAATCTCCAAAATTTTCAAAGTCTCCAAATCTTGCAAGCCACCAGATTTTGCAGTCTCCAATCGTCTTGCAAGTCCTGAAATTCCAAAAGTCTCCAAATTAGGGTAGTCCCCAAATCTTCAAACATGAATCGTCAAAGTCTTTGTTTGTTTGCATATCTAAAATCTTACAAGTCTCCAAATCTAGCATAATTTGTAAAATTGCAAGTCTTCATTCTGCAAGTCTCCAAACCATGCATGACTCGAATTGAGACAATAAATCATAAAATACTCAAAATCTATAAAGTCTCCAAATTTATGAAATTACAACTTTTTTGCAAGTCTCCAAATTATGCAATACTTTAAATCATGAATGTATCAAAATATGGCTAGTCTATTAATCTTACAAGTCCCCAAATATTGCAAGTCTCCACAACTTGAATGTCTCCCCAAATCGAGCAAATTATCAAATCATACAAATTATCATATCGTGATAAGTCTCTAAAACTTAAAAGTCTCCAAAACTTAAAAGTCTCCAAAATTTAAAAGTTTCCTTATCGAACTCTACAAATTTTGCATATTTTAAATCAAATCAGTCTCCAAATCTCAACGTCTGGCAAGTTTCCAAATCAAAGGTATTCTACAAATTTGAAAAGTCTCCAAAGGAAAGCACCAAAAACCAGCAATTTTGCTGTAACTGTTAAAGGTGCCGTCCTAGCTAGTTGTCTTCGAGAAAGTTATTCCCTGAAACACCAAGTTTTTTTCGGTAAAGATTATTGTGCAAGTCTCCAAACCATGCATGACTCGAATTGAGATAATAAATCATGAAATACTCAAAATCCATAAAGTCTTCAAATTTTGGTAGTCTCCAAATCATGAAATTTCTAATTTTTTGCAAGTCTCAAAATCATGCAATACTTTAAATCATGAATGTCTCCAAATATGGCTAGTCTACTAATCTTGCAAGTCCCCAAATATTGCAAGTCTACACAACTTGAATGTCTCCCCAAATCTAGCAAATTATCAAATCATACATATTTTCATATCGTGATAAGTCTCCAAAACAAAAAAAAAACTCCAAAACTTAAAAGTCTCCAAGACTTAAAAGTCACCAAAATTTAAAAGTCTCCGTAATTTTGCAAATTTCAAATCAAATTGCTCTCCAAATCCCAAAATCTGGTAAGTCTCCAAATCAAAGTATACTACAAATTTAAAAAGTCTCCAAAGAAAAGCCCCAAAAAAACAAGAAATTTTGCTGTAACTCTCACAGGTGAAGTCCTAGCTAGTTGTCTTCGAGAAAGTTGTTCCCTGAAACTTCAAGTTTATTTCGGTAAAGATCATTCTGCAAGTCTCCAAACCAAGCATGACTAGAATTGAGACAATAAATCATGAAATACTCAAAATCCATAAAGTCTCCAAATTTTGATAGACTTCAAATCCAACAAGACTCCAAATCATGAAGTTCCTAATTTTGTGCAAGTCTCAAAATATGGCTAGTCTACTAATCTTACAAGTCCCCAAAAATTGCAAGTCTCCACAACTTGAATGTCTCCCCAAATCGAGCAAATTATCAATTTATACATTTTTTTATTTATTATATATAAACATTGAAAGTCTACAAAACTTAAAAGTCTCCAAAACTTAAAAGTCTCCATATCGAACTCTACAAGTTTTGCACATTTCAAATCAAATTAGTATCCAAATCTCAAAATCTGGCAAGTCCCCAAATCACGGTATTCCACAAATTTGGAAAGTCTCGAAAGGAAAGCCCCGAAAACCAGCAATTTTGCTGTAACTCTTAAAGGTGACGTCCTATCGAGTTGCCGTCTTCGAGAAAGTTGTTCCCTGAAATTTCAAGTTTATTTCGAAGAACGAAACGGCTTCAAAAAATGAGGTTAGAAACCTTGAACCAGCCTACCACTACTTAACCACATCTGGCGTTCTCTCTCGTGTGGTGGTGGTTTAAGCCCTCCCCGTGTCCAACCGTCCAACTCTAGGAGCCGTGATTTAAATTAGTCGCTGTCAGTTTTAATTTGTTCCGCTCGTTCCCTTTCGTAGCAAGAAGGGAGTTGGAGACACAAACAATTGGCAAACAATGCCCACAGTTCGGGTCGTCATAAGAACGCACGCGGTTAGACGACTGAAACCGAAAGAGACTAGGTTTGTACGCGACGATGATGATGAGACGCCAGCCGGATGAAATTGTTGTGATTGATGGGTGTCTTCTGGTTGAGCGAGGGGGGAAACTAAAGGGTTTTCAACGTCAATGTTTCAAGAAATGTGATACTTTTTCGTCGTGCGTGAGATTTCCTTCGTGTCTACTAAAAGAGTTGAGTGGATCGCGGAGTCGGGAGCGATTACAACGTTGTTAACGCGTTTAACATCTGTATCGGTTTTGTTGAAAGAAAGAAAGAAGAGCGGGGTGTTTTGTAATAACCTTAACTCAGCTAAGCCACAGTGGAAGTGATTTAACGTGTGTGTACTATTTTGGGCCGTGTTTGCCTTTTGGGACTGATGAACGGGAACTGGTTGAACTCTGAAATCTCATTATCTTATTCTGAAGAGGTTGTAGAGTTCAAAAACAAGATATGTCAACAAGCTTCTGGCGGCTCCAAATCTTCAATGTTTCAAAATCATGATAGTTTCCAAATCTTAAAGTCTTCAAATGTTGAAAGTCTCCAAATCTTGAAATCCAAATCCAAATTTCTAATTCATGAAAGTCCAATTCTTTGAAAGTCTCTTACTCTTAAAAGCCTCAAATTTTTTGATTGTTTCCAAATCTCGAAAGTCTCCATATCTGGAATGTCTCCAATTATTGAAAGTCTCCTAATCTTGAAAACCAAATCCAAATCTCCAATTCATAACAGTTCAATTTTTTGAAAGTCTCCAAAACTTCAAAATCTTGAAAGTCTCCATATCTTGAATGTCTCCAAATATTGAAAGTCTCCAAATTTTGAAAACCACCAAATCTTGAAAGTCTTTAACGACTTCAATTCTGGATAGTCTGTAATTCTTGAAAGTTTCCTAATCTTGAAGGTCTCCAAATCTTGAACGTCTTCAATTCTTGGAAGTCTCCAAATCTTGAACGTCTTAAAAATCTTCAAATCTTAAAAGTATCCAATTACAAAATCTATAAATCTTGAAAGTATTAAAATCTTGAAAGTCTCAAAATTTTGAAAGTCTCCAAATCTTGAACATCATCAATTATTAAAAGTCTCCAAATCTTTAACATCTCCAATTTTGAAAGCCACCAAATCTTGAAAGACTCTAAATCTTTAACGACTTCAATTCTGGAAAGTCTGTCATTCTTGAAAGTCTCCAAATCTTGAAAGTCTCCAAATCTTGAACGTCTTTAAAATCCTCAAATCCTAAAAGTAACCAATTACAAAGTCTATAAATTTTAAAAGTTTCAAAATCTTGAAAGTCTGCAATTCTTGAAATTATCAAAATCTTGAAAGTCTAAAATTCTTGAATGTATCTAAATTTTGAAAGTCTCCAAAACATGATAGTCTAATTCTTGAAAGTCTCTTGTTCTCGAAAGTTTCTAAATTTTGAAAATCTCCACATGTAGAAAGTCTCCAAATCGTGAAAGTCTCCAAATCTTAAAAGTCTATAAATCTTGAAAGTCTGCAATTCTTGAATGTCTCCAAATCTTGAAAGTCTCCGAATCTTGATAGCCTCCTAATACTAAATGTTTCCAATTCTACAAAGTCTCCAAATCTTGAAAGTCACCAAATCTTCAAGATATCCACATTTGAAAGTCTCCAAATTTTAAAAAGTCTCCAAATCTGGAAAGTTATCAATTATTGAAAGTCTGCAATTGTTGAATGTCTCCTAATTATAAAAGTCTCTAAAACTTGAAAGACTCATTTTTTTTAAAATTTCCGGATCATTAAAGTCTCCAAATCGTGAAAATATTCAAATCATGGAATTGAAATTACTGGAAAGACCCTGAATTTTTAAAATCACTGAATATAAAGTCCCTAAATCTTGAATGTCAACACATTATGAAAGTATCTGAATATTGAAAGTCTCCAAACCTTGAAAGTCTTCAAATTTTAAAAGACAATCACACCGTCTTTGAAGACTGAATAGTCTCGAAATTTTGAAGTCTCCGAATCATAAAAATCTCCAAATCTTGAAAGTCACCAAATCATAAAAGTCTCCTAATTTGAAGGTATCCAATCAAACTTTTTCAAATCTTGATAGTCATTTTAATTATATAAATCTTTAAATTTCAAAAGTCACCAAATCGTGAGAGTCTCCAAGTCTTGAACTTCTTCAAATCTGGTACGTCTCTTAATCTAGAATGTCTCGAAATCTTGAATGTCTCCAAATCTTCAAAGTCTCCAAATACTTAAAGTCTTAAAGTCATTAAAACCTCCAATCATATAAGCCCACAAACCCTTGGAAGTTTTGAAAATTTTGCTCTAGATTTTGTAATACTCTAATTTTTAAATCATCGAATCCTTGGAAGTCTCCAAAGCGTGTAAATTATCAAGTCATGCTCCATAGCTTAAATAAAAATAAAAGTTATTTTTGATTTTTCAACGTTTCAAAATTTGGGAAGCATGAAAATCTTTGAATTCTCTGAATCCAGACAGTTTAAAATCCTTGATGTCTCCAAACCGTTCAAATCTTCATATTTTTCATATTTAGTCTATGAATCCAGTCTTCAAATCATTTAAATCTTCCAATCTTGGATGTATCTATCACAAAAACCATCAAATCTAGCCAGTCTCCTCAGCTCTCATTCTTACAAGTCTACAAAGCATCAAATAATGCATGTGTCCAAATATTCCATGACTCTAAACCGTGCAAGTCTTTAAATCTAACAAGTCTCCAAATCTGTAGTCTCCAAAGTTGTCCTACACTGCAAAAAAGAAATTTTCTTATTTTGCAAGCCTTCAAATTTCACTTCAAAAGTCTCCTAACTTCGCTATTCTCCAATCCTTGCAAGTCTCACAGTCTACAAAGTTTTGTATGTCTGTAAATCTTGGAAGTCACCAAATGTTACAAGTCTCCAAATCTTGCAAGTTTCCAAATCGTATTAATCTTGGAAGTCTCCAAATATTGACAGTCTCGAATTTCGAAAGGTTCTTAATCTTGCAAGTCTCCAAATTTTGCGGTTTTATTAGCTTTGCAAGACTCAAAGTTTACAAAACTCACAAATCACCAATTATCTTTAAATCAATCCAATGCAGTGACAAGAACTACATTCCAGAGCACAAAATTGGGGTTGTCAAACTTTCAAAATTCGAAATCTTGAAAGTCTCCAAATCGTGTAAATCTTTAAATCCCTATCTTGACAGTCTCAAATTTTAATAGAACCCTGATCTTGCAAGTCTCCAAATATCTGAAGTCTCCATATTTTGCAAGCCTCAAAGTCTACAAACCTAACAAACTTTATTTCCAATTATCGTAAAATCACTCCGCTGCACTGACAAGAACTACTTTCGAGCATTCCAGAGCGCAGCACAGAAATCGGGGTTGTCGCCTAGTGGTCCCGCGCCACCTGTGCCCTGCCACTCAATTACGGTATCGCCGGCGATCTCCGATCAGAGCTCTAAAACATCACTAACCACGCTACACTACAACGAGACCAGATAAATTTGGCTCGCGATAATCATCTTCGAAGCGAAGATCTAAAATACGACGTGCTCGGATGAATGAATTTATTTGAGACCCCGCCGCGGCGGTGGCGGCTTCTTGCTGGTCTAGGCTTGAACTCTACACAATCTGGCGCGGGGGACGGGGGAAACGGGTTCTGACCTGAGATCGCCGCCGCCTGATAAGCCCCCGGGTTGAATCGCTTCGCTGTCACATTCGAATGTCGTAAAGTTTGAAACACGGAGATGCTCTTATCGAGAGCGCTCGTGTGGAGAGTTTGCTGGAGATGGCTAGAAGATCTATTTAGATGCTAATCTCGGCGTCTTTTGACTTGGGCTAATCCAATCCCCGGGGCTTTTAAGCATATTTTCAGCAGTCATCTCGTAAAAACGAATCTTTCAATCGGCGCGCTCTCTCGAAGAGATCACTTTAAAATTCATCACGATAAAAAGCGATTCGCCGAAAATTCGCCCGCAGGCCAGAAAACACTTGTCTTCCACTTTCGCAGCAGCGCCCATTAAACGTTCCTCAACTGTCAAATTAGGAAGCCTGATTAGATCTCTCGTTTTGCTTGCTGCAGCAACAAACTTTTTGACGGAAGGCTCCACCACCGGAGAGCGCTGAAACAAAAGGCTTGTACAGCCTGAATTTCAATTAAGATGCGCCCCAACCACACGCGGGGGGATGTCGCGCTGCTTTTTGTGGTGTGGCCAAGTGCCTCGGGAGGCCAGAGCTATAATTTACGAGCCACAACGAAGACGGCCACTACGCCGAAGGGAGAATTAAGGAGACCGCTGAACCTGGCTTGAGAAGCTCCTTGGAATGTGTGAAGAAGCGCTGAGACTCGAAGTTGAAGTCGACGACGACGTTTGAATTGATTAACCTTTCCACAAGCGGTGCGTACACACAGGACGGTGTGTGTGCCCTTCGAAAGTGAGATTTATCGGTGGAAGTCTGGGAAACTGACGTTTACGAAATGTTGGCTTTGGGGGGAAAACAGAACGACAGTCGATCGTTACATGGAAAGGCACTTGAGTTTAAGGCGGAGATTTGTGGGACTTGAAGACCCTAAAGGTTTGCTTAGAAGAGACTTTTAAGATTTGGACATTTCTAAAATTTTGAGACTTTCAAGATTTAGATACTATCAAGATTTGAAGACTTCCCAGTTTTGGAGACTGTTAAAATTTGGAGACTTTCAAGAATAAGAGATTTTAAAAATTTGAAGACTTTTATATTTAGAATCTTCCAAGATTCTGAAACATTCAAGATTTGGAGACTTTCAAGATTTGGAAACATTCATGAGTTGGAAACTTTCAAAATTCAAAGACTTTCCAAGTGAGGAGACTTTCAAGATTAGGAGACTTTCAAAATTTTCTTACTTTAAACATTTGAAGACTTTCACGATTTAAAACTTCCAAAATTCTGAAACTTTCAGGATTTGGAGACTTTCAAGATTTGAAGAAGACACTTCCAAGATTCTAAAACTTTCAGGATTTTAAGACTTTCAAGATTTGAAGAAGACTTTCCAAATGAGACTTTGAAGATTTGGAGACTTTCCAGTTTAAGGGACTTTTAAGATTTGGAGACTTTCATGATTCGGAGACTTCCCTGATTCACAGTCTATTAAGATTTGGAGATTTTCAAGATTTGGAGACTCTCAAGATTAGGAGACTTTCAAAATTTGCAGACTATCAACATTTAAAGACGTTCAAGATTTGGAAACATTAATGAGTTGGAAACTTTTCAGATTTTGAGAAATTCAAAATTTGAAGACTATCCAAATGAGGATACTTACAAGATTTGGAGACACTTCTAAGATTTTGCGACTTTCAAGATTTAGATACTATCAATATTTGGAGACTTCCCAGATTTGAAGACTGTTCAAATTTGGAGACTTTCAAGATTAGGAGACTTTAAAAATTTAAGACTTTCAACATTTGAAGACTTTTAAGATTTAAAAACTTTCAAGATCCTGAAACTTCCAAGATTCTGAAACTTTAAAGATTTGGAGACTTTTGAGGTTTGAAGAAGACTTTCCAAATGAGGCGACTTTGAAGATTTGGAGACTTTCCAGTTTAAGAGACTTTTAAGATTTGGAGACTTTCATGATTCGGAGACTTACCTGATTCGGAGACTATTAAGATTTGGAGATTTTCAAGATTTGCAGACTATCAACATTTGAAGACTTTCAAGATTTGGGAATATTTATGAGTTGGAAACATTTCAGATTTTGAGACTTTCAAAATTTGAAGACTATCCAAATGAGGATACTTACAAGATTTGGAGACTATTATAATTTGGACACTTCTAAGATTTTGAGACTTTCAAGATTTAGAGACTATCAAGATTTGGAGACTTTCCAGTTTTGGAGACTTTAATGATTTGGAGACTATCATGATTCGGAGACTTACCTGATTCGAGAACTATTAGATTTTGAGATTTTCAAGATTTGGAGACTTTCAAAATTTGCAAACTTCAAGATTTGAAGATTTTTAAGATTGAAAAACTTCCAAGATTCTGAAACTTTCAAGATTTGGAAACATTCATGTTTTGGAGACTTTTTAAGTTTGGAGACTTTCAAAATTTGATGAGTTCCCAGATGAGGAATTTCTTCTCAACGTTTGCTTCGTAGATTAAAAAAAAAGATTTGGAAGCCTTCCATCACAATTTTGGAATTTTTAAGAGAAAAAAAGCTTTAAAAACGTGAAAAATTTAGAGATTTTGAAACTTTTAAGATTTCTGAGACAACAAACATTTGTAGATTTGCAAGATTCAGAGATTTTAAACATGGATACTTTCAAAAGCTAAAGAATTGTGTGATTCGGAGGCTTTTAAAAAATGTGGAGACTTTCAAAAGTAGAAAACTTACAAGATTCCGTTATTTGATTGTGCCATAAGTATCTTTCAATCGTATGATGTTATGCAACTCTTTAAAACCCACATCTGCCAATACAAACAACCTTTTGCAAAAAAGAGCCTCACTTCTCAGCACGTTGACAATATGCAAATCTCCACCGAACCGAGTTGACACACGCAAACAAACCCCGAACCAGACTTTCTCCACACGTGGCCGCCACGCCGACTCATCGACACCGGTCCACGACCACGAGACCCCCAACTGTTTCGCGCGAGATATCTTATTCTCCCCCTCCAAACCAACCAGCTGTGCGCCGCTGATTCTGACAGACTCGGTGTCCGTGACGTGCGACGACGACGAGTGCAAGAAGTGACGCGTAATTATTATTTCGTGAGTTCTTTATTTGTTTTAGCGCGCCGGGGCGATACCGTTCTAAGGGAGGGGCGTTCGCGAATTCCGTAACGAAGTGGATTTCGACTCTTTGACGTCTAAGCGAGCTAAATAAACAAAACAACAAAGTCACATTTCAGTGTTTGTGGTCGAATTCCGAACCCCTCCCTCTCAAAAGTTTTCGAAGGATCGCTTAATTTGGCAGGAGAACCTGCCCCGTACCAACTCTACACACAAAAACACGCTTCTCGTGCAGATTTCGAAAAGTCCGACATTTGCACAAACACATTTGCGCCGGAGGCGCTCGTCTCCGGAGAGTGGATGAAGATGCATGTTCTGAATGAAGTCCGGAGTATTTTCGTTTGAACCAGCGGTGGTGCACTGCAACAACTCTCCGCACAAGACCGCTACTGTTGCTGCAAGCCGTATCTCTCCGGCCGTCAGTTTGTCTGCTGTCTGCAACGCTACTCTGCACATGATTTGGCTGTACGCGGCTTCGGGCAGTGTTTTTGTTGGAGAAATGAGTTGTTTTTGTTGGAATTTTGAGTTATCACACTTTTGTAGAGTTTTGAACTTTGAAAAATCGCTATTTTTTAAGGTTTGAAACAATAAAATATTTCAAAAATTTTAGACTTCCAAGATTTGCAGGTTTGCAAAATTTGTAGACTTGCAAGATTTGTAGACTTACAAGATTTGTAGACTTGCAAGATTTTATAGACTTTCAAGATTTGTAGACTTGCAAGATTTATTCACAACTGTTGAAACGGTGACCATTTGGAGACTTTAAACATCTTAAAAAGTTTATTGAAATTCTACAGCTCGCCACTCTCCCCTACCGATGACCTGTTTCTACCAGTCGGAATCCCACCGTGGACCGTCGTGCGGAATGTTTCCAACGCCGATGCTTTCTAGTCGTAAATTTGCAAGAAGAAATCGCTTCTCTACACTCAAATCTCTCCCGCGGGGTCCACCGAGAGCTGTCAGTGTGCGGCGAGAATTATGTTCTGGTCGGCGCTGTCAAAGTGACAGCTGAATAGGGTGGTCTGACGGTCAACCAAAACAAGCCAAACTGTGTGTGTGATTGGAAACAGATATCCTTCTCTCCGCTTGCGCCACCTGTTGGCGGCGACTTTGTTTGACAGTGGCGCTGATATATTGAAGAAACCAATCACTGTTTTGACAGTTGTTTGTTTTTGGCCCCCGAGCGCGCACGCTAAAACTTGTACAATTTATCTCCATTAGAGCGCAACCAGCTCGGGAACCGGGTGCGATTGTTTATTCAATCGCGCCGACTTCGAAACGGAGATTATCAATAACATAAATTTTCACGCCTGATTAGCTTAGTTCACCGCGCGTCGCTTGACTTGTTAGTAGTTTTGCGAGAGAGAGAGAGAGAGACACACATAAACAGATTAACTTTATTGATTTCCTTCGGCACCCCCGCGCGTTTGTCGACCCCCTCGGCTGTCAACTACCGTGCTACGCCAAAGTACTACTCTTGATGGTCCACTTTTTTGTAGCACAATGTTTCAGCGAGACCCGCATAGATTGACGTCTTGATTGACAGTTCGCGCTCGACGTTTTTTTCGCCAAACGTCACTTTGACAGTTCTCAAATTAATTGAGCTGTCACTGGTGACAGTTGACCTCACTCGGCAAAGAAGTATCGTATTTGCTCTTCAAAAATGCTCTATGGCACAATCTGCGGGGAGGCTGCTCTAATCTTGGGCCAGTTGGCATGTGAAGGTCTGTCTCCTGCGATATCCCCATGTGACGTTAAATAACTCGTCACGGTCCGGCGGACGAGGGCGACGGGACGTCAACTGGGCCGTGACGAAGAAAGTTGATTGGGAAAAAGGCTTCTGGAGGTGGACTTGCTGCCAGAAGGGGCTGAACCGATTGTTGATCGGGGAAGATTGGGGGTCAATGGGGCGTCCTAAGTTATGGGGCAGACTCGGAAGAAGGTTTGTTGAATTATTAGCTCCAAATGCAGTAAGTCTCGGAATTTTGCAAGTCTCCAAACCATGTAAGTCTCCAACCTTGCAACCCTCCAAATCTTGCAACTCTCCAAATTTAGCTAGTCTCCGAGTCTTGAAACTCTCCAAATCCTGCAAGTTTCTAAATCTTGCAAGTGTTCAAATCTCCAATTCTGGTAACTCTCCAATAAAACTCTACACGACCTCAATCTCTGTGTTATGTTTCAGGAAATCAAATCATAACTTCAGCTTATTAAACGTTGCGTACAAACCACTTACGTCGCATCAAAGTTGGATGAATTACCCAATTGCCCACAGATTTCCTACGCGCAGAGTTCAATGAAACCTGCCAAAGTTATATCCACCACCACTCGCCCAACTCTGTTTACCACCCATTTCGAAGGCAATAAACCCGCAGCACGGGGTCATAAAAGTTGAAACCTAATACAGCAAGCCAATGTCTAACCAACTTAACTACTTTACTGCCAGCATCATCATCCCGCACACCAACGAACTCTCCTCTCGAAAGAACAATCGTTCGAAATTGGTCATCGCCGATGACAGCTGGCGATTGAATTCCGCGCGTCAGCCTAATTCGCTGCAACCGTGGTGCTGCGAAACTGCGAAATAGAGAGCGCGAATTAGCGTCCCTTTCGAGGTCGAGAATTGATTTCCCGGGGATTTGAATGAGAGTTCGTAGGGAGGGAGGCAGTGTGTTTTGGGCGATTGAAGCCAGCTGACATAATAAGGGTGGATCGGTTTCAGGTTTTTGCGATGACGTGGAAGAGCAGCGGACCACATGTTGCCAATGAACTAGAAAACGGTTGAGCGGGTGATGATCTTGGTTGCTGATGTAAACTGGGTCAAATTTGACTAGGTTCAGTGTAAACTGATTCGTATAAAAGACTTTGGAGACTTGCAAAGTTTGGAAATTTGCTAGATTTGCAGACTTGCATGATTTACAGGCTTGCAAAATTTGGGGTCGTTAAAATTTAGAACTTGAAAAAAATGAAGGCTCTCAACTGATGGATGATTGCAGCAATTATGATTTTATTCGGATTAAAGATTCGGAGACTTGCAAGACTGGAGACTTACAAGATTTGGAGACTTGCGAGCTTTGGAGACTTGCAAGGTTTGCAGACCTAAATTTTATAGTTTGAAGATTTGCATCAATTCAAGACTTTAAAATTTTCAACACTTTAGAGACTTGCATAATTTGGAGACTTTCAAACTCTTTTTAAGTCTGAAATTTTATGGTTTGGAGGTTTAGAAAATATAGAGACTTTTAGATTTTTCAGATTTGGCAGACCTTAAAACACATTCGAAGTCTTAAATTTTCTTGTTCGGAGACTCACAAAATTTGAAGACTTCCAGATTTTCAAGATTTTTGAGACTTGCAAAATTTGGAGACTTTAAGGTTTAAAAAAATTGAGACTTGAAGATTATCGAAATTTTGGAGACTTACAAAATCAAAGTCTCCTATCTCAAAATTTTCAAGATATTTAATTTAAATATTTAGAGATTTGAAATATATGAATACTTTAAGATTTTAAGATTTTGGATACTTTCAATAATTTTGAGACTTTCAAAAAAATTTGGAAGTCATAAATTGTCTGGTTTGGAGACTCGCAAAATTTTGAGACTTCCAGATTTTCAAGATTTTGGAGACTTGCAAAATTTGAAGACTTTTTGATTTTTAAGAATTAGGAGACTTTTTGAATTTTTAGATTTTGGAGACTTAAAAATTTAAAGTCTCCAATTTCAAAAGTCCTTAATTTCAAGATCTAGAGGTTTACAAAATTTGGAAACATTAAGATTTTGGGTACTTACAAAATTTGAAGATTTTCATAAGAATCCTTTCGAAGTTTTAAATTTTACAGTTTGGAGACTCGCAAATAGCAAAACTTAGATTTTCAAGATTTTTTGGAGACTAGCAAAGTCGTGAAACATTCAAAATCTTTGGAAATTCGAATTCAATTGTCAGAAGATTTGCAAAATTCGGAGATTATTTGATTTTTAAGATTTCGGAGACTTTCAAAATTTGAAGATTTTAAAACCCTTTCGAAGTTTTAAATTGAATAGTTTGGAGATTCGCAAAATTTGGGGACTTTCAGACATTCAAGTTTTTGGAGACTTGCAATGTTTGGAGACATTCAAACCCATTTGTAGTCTCACATTTTATGGTTTGGAGACCTACAAAATTTTTAGACTTTCAGATTTTCTAGATTTTGAAAATCTTGAAAATCTGAAAGTCTCCAAATTTTGTGAGTCTCCAAACTATAAAATTTAAAACGTCTAAAGGGTTTGAAAGTCTCCAAATTTTGTAAGTCTTGAAAATCAAAAAATCTCCGAATTTTGCAAATCTTCTGACAATCAAATTCAAGATTTCCAAAGATTTTGAATGTTTCACGACTTTGCAAGTCTCCAAGAAATCTTGAAAATCTGAGTTTTGCGATTTGCGAGTCTCCAAACTGTAAAATTTAAAACTTCGAAAGGATTCTTAAAATTTTGTCAGTCTTAGAAATAATTATTGCTTTTCAAGATTTCGGAGACTTACAAAATTTGGAGGTTTTCAAACCCTTTCAAAGTTTCATATTTTATAGTTTGGAGACTTGCAAAATTTGGATACTTTCAGACTTTCAAGATTTCGGAGACTAACAATGTTTGGAGACATTCAAACCAATTAGAAGTCTTAAATTGTATGGCTTGGAGATTTGCAAAATTTGTAGACTTTCAGATTTTCTAGATTTTTGATTGCAATTCTCCAAAATCTTGAAAATCTGAAAGCTTACAATTTTTTTAGTAAAAAAAAAATTAAAAAAATATTTCAAACTTCGAAAGGGTTTGAAAGCCTCCAAATTATGTAAGCCTTGAAAATAAAAAATTCTCCGAATTTTGCAAATCTTTAGACAATCAAATTCAAAATTTTAAAAGATTTTGAATGTTTAACGACTTTGCAAGTGTCCAACAAATCTTAAAAATCCGAGTTTTGCGTTTTGCGAGTCTCCAAACTGTAAAATTCATAACTTCGAAATGGTTTTAAAGTCTCAAAATTTGTAACTCTCCAAAATCTAAAATAAAAAAAAAATTGAAGGTCTACCAATTTTGTGAGTCTCCAAACTATAAAATTTAAAACTTCGAAAGGGTTTGAAAGTCTTTAATTTTGTAAGCCTCCAATCTAAAAAATCTGAAAGACCCCAAATTTTGGAATTTTTCAAAACCATTCAAAGTCTTAAATTTAATTTTTAGGTGATTTGCAAAATCCGGAGACTTTAAGATTTTTTAAGATTTTAGAGACTTACAAAATTTGGAGATTTTGAAACCCTTCCAAAATTTTAAATTGTATGGTCTTGGGGGGGGGACTCGAAAATTTGGAGACTTTCAGATTTTCAAAATTTTGGAAACTTTCAAAATGTGGAAACTTTTAACTTTAAATAATTTGGACTTGCTAAATTTGGAGATTTTCGAAACCTTTCCATATCTTAAATTTCATGGTATGAAAATTTGAATAGTTTGGACCTTTTCATGTTCCAAATTTTGTGGTTTGGAGCAATATTGAGAAATTTTAAAGTATTGATTTTTTTTAGGATCATGAAGAGATACAAGATTACGGGACTTTGCAAAATTTTAGGTTTTCATTAAATTTCACGGTTTGGAGACTAGCAAAATTTGGAGATTTTGGAGAATTTTGCAAGTTTACAATCACATGTTCAAAAGATTTGCATGATTTGGAGACTTCCCTAGTCGGGGTTTTCAGAACCATCATAAATACTGTAAGTTTTAAAATGTTACTATGGGCATGATTTACAGGCTTCTTACAGTATTTCTAGTTCTGAAGACAGGCAAAATTTTAGGATTTTCAAAATTTGATGACTTTCAAAAAATTTCAAGGTCTTCAATTTTATTATTTGTGGACTTTGAAAAGTGTATCAAGTTACCAATTTCATAGTTAGAAAATTTGAATGATTTGTTGAAGATATGGAAACTAACCAAATTTGGAGACTCGCAAGACTTGGAGACTTGTAAGATTTGAAAACGAATTTTGAGAGTTGTACGATTTGGTGACTAAAGAAATGTGGACCTCCAAGACCTTTCCAATTCTTCTAATGTAGAATTTAAAGTTTTCATATTCTGTAAACTTGCACAAATGGAAATTAGCAAAATATGGATACTTGCAAGATTTAAACATTTTGAAGATTTTCAAAACCTGGAGACATAAGTGATATGTCCAAGTCTTCAGTTGTACGGTATGTAGACCTGCAAAATATGGACACTTTAAATAGCTCAGTAAGTCTCCAATTTCATGGCTTAGAGATTGGCAAGGTTTGGAGGCTTACAAATTTCCAAACCATTTAAGTGGAGACTTGCTTTATTAGAAAAATTGAAGATTTGGAGACTTCCATGATTAGTACACTTACAAGATATGGAGACTTGCAACATTGGAAGACTTATAAGAATTGGAGATGATTTTCTAGAACAACCGAAGGTACCAATTAAAAAAAAACATTGTGATGAGACTTGATCGATAAGAAGATGTCTACAATTTTGATAAATTCAGAGCATGGTTTGAGTTTCACAGTTTTAGAGACTTGTCAAATTCAAGGACAGGCAATCTGGAGACATGCAAATTTTTTAACTTATCAGTTGGAGACTCACCAAATGTGGAGACTTGCAAGTTTTGGAGACAAACTGCAAAATTTGGAATCGTTTCATTGTTAACTATTCCATTAAAATAGCTCAACAAGCCATAAAACGTTCGTCAAATGGCCAATTAAACTGCGCTTTACATTGCATATTACGTCACTCTTCCTAACTTTCAACTAAGCTCATCAAATTCGTTCCACCAGCGCAGCCTTCGAGTGCACACACGAGCCATCCTCGAGCTCGCAACGCATCCTTTCCCCAGCTAATCTCATTTTCCTGCCTTTGATCTGTGGGCAACTCCAACTCCCAACTGGGGATGATGAAAACCAGCTCAACTCGTTACTCCCGTCGAAACTCTTCTTCTCCTGGGAGGTTCAAGTGGCGGAAAAAGCAATTTTCAGGCATTTTGAAGCGCGCTCGCGAGCTCTTTTTGTCAAACTTCTTTTTTTACCCGCTCGATGGATGTCTGCTCTAGACTACAATATTACACGGTTCCCTGCCTCATGTGTGTGTCCTCCTGTCTCTTCAGCAGTTCTTTCACCGACAGGACCATAACCTAAAAAGGACGAAAATGTGGAACACGCTGCAGACTTTGTTGGTGTAACTCGTGAACGTGACGTGACGAGCTTTTTGCACGGTAACAAACTCACTTTTTGATTTATACTACCAGTTATCAAAAGTCTACATATTTTTATTGTCTCGGAATTTTTGCAGTCTTAAAAATTGCACAAGTTGTTCTTATCTTGAAAGTTTCAAAATATTGCAAGTCTCCAAATTTAGCAAGTCTCCAATTCTTGCAAGTTTCCCAATCTTGCAAGTTTCCCAATCTTGGAAGTCTCCAAATTTAGCTGGTCTTTAATTTTCGCAACTCTCCAAATTTTGCAAATCTCCAAATCTTGCAATTTTCTTGGATGATTCTTAAATTTGAATATTGCAAAATCTGGCAAGTCTCCAAATCTTGCAAGTCTTCAAATCTTGAAAGTCTCCAAATCTTGCAGGTCTTCAATTATGGCAAGTCTCCAAATTATTGCAAGTCTCCAAATTATGCAATTTTCATAATCTTGAATTATGCCTAATTTTGAAGATCGCCAAATCTTGCAAGTCTACAAATCTTGCAAGTCTCCAAATCTTGCATGTCTCCAAATCTTGCAAGTCTCCAAATCTTGCAAGTCTCCAAATCATGCAATTTTCTTAATCTTGAATGATTCTTAATTTTGAACATCGCCAAATCTTGCAAGTCTACAAATCTCGGAAGTCTCCAAATCTTGCATGTCTCCAAATCTTGCAAGTCTCCAAATTTTGCAGATTTTTTAGTTTTGCATGTCTCCAAATTTTGCAAATCTCAAAATCTTGCAATTTTCATTATCTTGAATGATTCTTAATTTTGAAGATCGCCAAATCTTGCAAGTCTCCAAATCTTGCGAGTCTCCAAATCTTGCAAGTCTTCAATTCTTGAAAGCATCCAAATTTAGCAAATCTCGAAATATGCCATTTTCATAATCTTGAATGATTCCTAATTTTGAAGATCGCCAAATCTTGCAAGTCTACAAATCTTGCAAGTCTTTAAATGTTGAAAGTCTCCAAATTGTGCAGGTCTTCAATTATTGTAAGTCTCCAAATTATGCAATTTTCATAATCTTGAATGATTCCTTATTTTGAAGATCGCCAAATCTTGCAAGTCTACAAATCTTGCATGACTCCAAATCTTGCATGTCTCCAGATCTTGCAAGTCTCCAAATCTTGCAAGTCTCCATATCATGCAATTTTCATAATCTTGAATGATTCTTAATTTTGAATATCGCCAAATTTTGCAAGTCTCCAAATTTTGCAAGTCTCCAAATATTGCAAGTCTCCAAATATTGCAAGTCTTCAAATCTGGCAAGTCTCCAAATTTTACAGGTTT
The DNA here is from genome assembly GCF_016801865.2 of Culex pipiens pallens. NCBI lineage: Eukaryota > Metazoa > Arthropoda > Insecta > Diptera > Culicidae > Culex > Culex pipiens. Next base: position 39,307,253 of record NC_068937.1, on the reverse strand, counting down.
CTTAGTTTTGCAAGTCTCCAAATTTTGCAAATCTCCAAATCTTGCCATTTTCATAATCTTGGATGATTCTTAAATTTGAATATTGCAAAATCTGGCAAGTCTCCAAGTTTTGCAGGTATTCAATTATTGTAAGTCTCCAAATTTTGCAAGTCTCCAAATCATGCAATTTTCTTAATCTTGAATGATTCTTAATTTTGAATGTCGCCAAATCTTGCAAGTCTCTAAATCTTGCAAGTCTTCAAATGTTGAGAGTCTCCAAATTGTGTAGGTCTTCAATTATTGCATGTCTCCAAATTTTGCAAGTCTCGAAATTATGCAATTTTCATAATCTTGAATGATTCCTAATTTTGAAGATCGCCAAATCTTGCAAGTCTACAAATCTTGCAAGTCTCCAAATCTTGCATGTCTCCAAATCTTGCAAATCTCCAAATCTTGCAAGTCTCCAAATCTTGCAAGTCTCTACAATCTTTTCCAACTGTGCCCAACCTAGAAGAATATGTTCACGCTAATTGACATTCCACTTGATACTTGGCGTTGCGTTCTTGTTAACCTCCCCCTCTCTCCCTCTTCTGCAGCTCGTCAACTCCTTGAGCTCGTCTTGCGTGCAAGAAGTGGGCTGTCCTGGCTGAAGGAGCCAGGAGCATCCACGTGATTGACGCGCCGCGAGGATGTCATGGAGAGCAAGCTTGATGAAAGCCGGCAAGTATACGCGGAAATGAGGGAAATGAATGTGTGTTGGATTTTTTTCATTCTGGGCTTTGTTTGAGGATGTGTGTTGTGGCACGTGATTTATTTTTGACACGTTAAAATATTAACGAAATGTGTGCTGGAGAGAATGTGTCAAAATGCGTTCAAAATTAGCTTTTTGACGAGTTTTTGCTGTTCTTTTTCTCTAATCTTCAAAATCTTTCAAACATGTGTCAAAATACTATTTGAGTAGCAGAGTAAGAACTTGATTGCCCCTAAATTGAACCAATAACCTTATCTTACAAAAAGTGAAAGTCTTGAAAAGTGCGTCATACCTTTTGGCGCTAAAACACCGACTAACAAATCAATATTGTCCCAGTCTGATATCGAAAAACTTAGAAAAAAAATAAAGATAATTTTAAAATCCACTCTCACATTAGCCAAACATCCCAGTGCAGTAAATGTCGATTCTTATCGCGTATGTTTGCTTGTTTTTTTTTTCACGTACACCTTCCTCCAAAGGCCTAAAACAACTCCCAAACAACAGCAGACTCAAAACCCCGTTCGAAATGTGCTTCATTTGTGTCAATAAAACCAAGATTAATGGCCCCGGCCGGGAAGACCCCGCACACCAGGGTAGACTTTGGAACGCCACAGCGCGAGGCCAGAGGGCGTCATGAACACTGCCGATGATATCATGGCCTGGCGACGATGATGATACTACAAGTCAGCACACTTCTCCGATTTCCAGTGAAATTGTCGGCGCTGGAAGAGTGTGGTGGGGGTGGAAGGTATGTGGTGTGATTGGTTTACAGAGGAGAAGGTGTGGAAAATGGTTAGGAAATTGGGTGACACGATCTAAAATTAGTGCAAATCGGTGGAAAGTGTGTAATGAGCAGTGATGTAGAAAACCTAATAATTCAAATATAAAATTGAATATTAGTTTGAATTCCGTTACTTCACTGAACCGTTAACTGGGGCGAATTGAGATAGCTGATTTAGCAATTTTGCAGCCCAACATTTTGATATGTTTTGATATTTGAGTGGTTTCGGTTAGACCAGATTTAGAACATCAAAATGTGTTTATCCATTTCCAAATTTGAAGCATTCAACTGCTCCAAAAACATGCTGTTCCTCTTCAGTCTGTAGTCTCGAATCGCCCCAGTTGACGGTACTGCAAATTTTTAAGGCAGAATTCTTTTTTCGTATTTCAAACATTTCTTTTTCAATTTTTTTTTTAATTTTTGATGCATTTATCTTGTATACTTATGTTTTTCTGTAATAATTTGTATATTCTACATATTGTCAATGTGTTGTCTCGTGTTTTCATATACCGTCAGTGGGGGTGACTATGGGTCAAAAAACGATACACCTCTCGTATTTTCTTAATAACAAAAACAATTTAACTAACATCGAAAATCTTTCAACGTAGATTTGTTCTTAGATAGTTTACTAACATTTTCCCAAAATATGGTGGATTTTGATGAACACTACCTTAAATGCCAATTGTTTGAAAATTGACCCAATCTCACCCCTTAGAGGGGGTGACATTAGGTCAAATGAAACTAAAATGATGCTCAAATACAACGATATGGTAAAAACAAGTCATCCAACAGTGTTTCTTGTTCGAGGGAATCGTATTGACACGCTACAATGTTTGAAGTGGAGATTTTCAAACATTTGGGTAGTTTTCGAGCAATTCTAACAAAAATATTAGAAAAATGATTTTTCGAGAGGTAATTATTGGCCAAAAACGAACCTCAACTTTAGACAGCGGCCAAAATAACAGGATTTGTTCTAGGAACGAGATTTTTTCAGCAAAGTCATCTTAAGATGTCCCCTACACAACCCTTTCAACCGAATTCATTTTCATTGAGAAGAACCTGAGAAATGGTAAAATCCGTAACAAATCACTTTGACCCAACCTCACCCCCCAGACCCAATGTCACCCCCACTGACGGTAAATATTTAGATTAGCATAATTCCATGTCCTGCTTGTTTCCACAATTTATTCCATAAAATTTCAATTTGCTGAATTAAATTTCCGAAATAATTTGAATTAAATTCGGATAATCGAGTCTGGACAAAATACAACTTTGCCTTAAACCATAAAAAGGTTTTTAAGCTTTATAAAAAAAATCTTCACAAGTCTGTTAAATCGATGGTTAACTATTGAGAATGCATTTTACATGGTTTTTATTAATTTTTTAGGTTTTACGCCAATTTTGAATGTTGGGACCACAGATAGAAAAGACGTGAAAGTAAAATAAATATTTTCATACATTCACTGATATTTTTTTAAATTTGAACAAAAGCATTACTGACATTTTTGGAGAATTTCGACAAATCGTTCAAAATTCATCTTTTTGAACCCGTGTGCTTTGATATATTATTGGCTCAAACTTGACTTTTTTTTAAAACAAAATCATTTATTTTTTTAGGAAAATAATTTTAATAAACATGCAATTAAGTGTATGGTTTTTCATATGAGAAAACACTAGAATTATTTTTTTTTCAAATCTGGTTTCACCATGCAAATAATATATATTGAGAGTCTTTTTTCCAAAATTTCAAATCTCTGGATATCGTAACAACAGCAAAATGAACTGGAATTTTTTTCAAGAACAAAAAAAAAATGCGTAGCAATTTTGACAGTTCGCTAAGCACTTGGCAAACTTTCAAACTTGAACAGCTTCTAGCTTGCTAAAATCCTATAATACCTTGATGCAACTTTCAGAAGTTATAAAAACATCAATTTATTCATTTATTCTAAAACCCATCGAAACACTCTCAGAGAGAGACAAACAAGAATCAAATTGTATAAGTATAAGTTTGAATCTTTGATGATATGTTATCAACAACATTGCAAACCATGTTTGATAACATTGTTTTTGCGCAGTTTTATAAATGATCAAAACAAAGCCGATCGTAGACTTTTTTGAGTCAGCCCTGAGCGACAAAGCATAATTATTATTCGGTCTCTCTAAGCCAGCGATTCTCAACGGGGGTACCGGGCCTACTTGATTTACATGGCAGGGGGTACCGGCCTAGAAGAAGGTTGAGAATCGCTGCTCTAAGCCATTCGCAGTTTCGCAGTTCCGCCGATTGGATTGAGAGAGAAAGAGAGAGAGAGAGAGCATAGAGAGTGTATTCAGTAGCGATTGGTGTGGAAGTGACTAACGGTAGGAAACGGTCAAAGCAGTTTTTCGTCGCGTTGGAGTTGTGATCACGAGTGAATGCTAGAGTGAATGCTAGAGTGAATGAGTTTTTTTTAGCAACCAGGAACCTTGATTTACTTATCATGTCAAGGATGCTACTTTTCAAAAATATTCCTTCAAGTTTTGAAGTTTGTGTTACACAAATTGATTTATCTACCTGTCTGTATTATTTCTTACCCTTTCATGAAAAATATAAAAAAAATCGGTAACAATTATGAATCATTCAAATTGAGTTTGAGATTTTGAGATTTTTATAATTAATCAAATCAAAATATTACTTCCAAGGTTCATATGGGTTTACCTCTCCTTTGAACACACAGCTCATCCTGTTCGTGCTTAAGTGGTTCAAACTGCTCGTTATCACATAAAGTTTTGACCCTTTGGAATTTATTTACTAACAGTTTTGATTTGATTATTACACTATTTACCAAATATGAAAAAATATATAAAAATAGTTAAATACTGTAATACTTTTCAAATGTTAGAATTCACTTAGAATTCCATTGTAGGTATCGCTTTTTGTTGACCCTTACAAAACCTGTCAATTTCTATCTGTTTTCCATCAAAAGCCGTTTCTCAGCAACCATTAGTCAATTCTTCAGAAGTTTTGAATAATTTTATATAAAGTTTAACGATCTTTCCAAAACATGTATTTGATTAGATAGTCCGGCTTGGTCACGACCTCACAACAGTAACAGTAAATAGTAATAGTAATAGTAATTAACATGAAAACAGAGCACTGTATCGACAAAAGAACAAAACGGCAGTTTGGTTTTCTAAAACGAAGAACAAATAATTATTTAGCAAATTCCTATTTATTTGAGTGAGAATTTGAAATATATTTATTAAATAAAATTAATTTTAATTGGTTTTCGTTCTTAAGTTTAAAAACCTGCATGAAGGTTGAGCCCAAATAAATGAGAAAAAAACTGATAAAAATTACTATGTTTCTGTGAATATTCTCTGAAAGGACCCTGTTCCGATCAAAAGAACTTTTCTATATTTCGGAAAATTTTGATCGCATTTTTGTATGTAAAAAAAAAACGAAGTTGACTTTATAGCTGTCGGCCACCATTGCTAGTACCAACCACTAGTGTCTTCCTTTTTATCTACAAGGACTTCGCCGCCCTGGGCTCCTAAGTGTATGAAAGTATGGCACGGAGCGACGGCGCCGAATACCCATATTTACACAAAGAATTTTAGAGCGCCCGCCGCGGGATTCGAACCGGCGACCTCTGGATTGTGAACCCAGTGTGCGGTCCGATTGATCCACACGGGCGGTAGGCGGGCGGTTGTATGTACAGATGTCAAAATTATATGAAGATGCAAAATGAAGATGCAAAATGAAGATGCAAAGGACATAGAGATAGTACTTACTTAAATTTTCAGCCAAATCAAAACAGCAAAAAAAATGTAGTTCAAATTATCAGAGAATTGCTCTTCTATGAAAATAACCCGAGTACTAAAAAACGTAGAGTATCGATAACGGTACTTAATCCCATTACCTTCATATGTATTATATATTACTTATATTACCATCAATTTGAAGAGGTTTGATTTTGAATTTCCAAGGATCGTACTAACTACAGTCCAAAATTGATCTAATTTAGAAAGAAGGGGCAGTTTTCAACGCGTAAAAAGATTTATCGATCTGAGTTCACCAGTCAAATTAATATTAATTCTGCTTAAAATCCTCATCACTGCCCGTCTAAAGCCACCATACACACACACTCACAGTCACATCCCTCACACGCATATCGATTTAATTGGCTCTTGTTCAGTCATTCGTAAATATTGAACGCACAAAACGTGTCTCTCTCTCTCTCTCTTTCTCTCTCTCTCCTTTCTCTCTCTCTGTTCAGTGTTTCGTTGTTGCCAATGAATCGCTTACTTCCTCATCTTCCCTCCATCGTGACATTCCGGATAATTGATTGCCGAATCACACGCGCCTTCGCAAATGTGTGCGTTAGTGTTAGTTTGTGCCTGAATAAATGCAGGGAATGTGCGTTCGTGTGAGTGATTGTGTAATTGATTCCGATATTTAGAGCTTAATTATTGCTTTTTGGGCTAGGAAGGGGGAGGGAGTTACTCTCCTTGGGTGAATTCGAGCATGACTGGTTTTTCGGTTGAATCTCTCCCGCTCCAAATATAAACTGTTTAGGTTTAGAGTGTGGGTGTGTTGTTTGACTGATGCCCGGCCGCTTCTCTGTTTTGTCTGGTAGAAGCGAGGCCCAGAATTGGAGGCACGACTTTTTGGAATTGGATCTTCCACTCTCGGCGACGAGACGCGACGAGATATTTCATTGGTGAGAGGTGAAATGTGATACTCCTGGAAGGTCGAGCAGCGCGCAGTGAAGAAGGTGTCAACGAGACTACGTGACAGTTCAAGGACAGCGACCGAGGGTGTTGGGAAGAAGATGAGCTGGATTCAGTGAATTGGACGGCGAAAGTGTTTCCTTTCATTTAAAGCAATGTTTTAATTTATTGAATTTAACCTAAAATGGAGTTGCTGATTTTATTGTTCCCAACTATAAAGCATATTTTCATCTAATTTGATGAAGCGAATACCGTAACTTACAGCCACGGTATCTCGGCCATGCTCTTCAGGACCCTGTATTGATAGATACAAGTTAAAAAGTAACTGGGTCATTTTAAAATCTCTGCATGCTCAGCCTCCGTTTAGCCGATTCAATCCCACCAACCAACGCCCAATGCCCTTCAAATCGGTTGGCGCCTCAAAGCTTGCCAAAGCAGATCTTTGTCCGGAAGAGCGAACCGCCCGACAAAAACCTGTCTGCAGCTACGATTTTTTTTTGTTCTGCAAAACCGAATTTATGCTACCATTTTTTGTTTGTTTTCCACCGCCGAAGTTCTACGCGTTCCTCCCGCAGTACGATTGACCGAGGACATTCCCCAAGTTGAAATCCTTTAGCCAGATTTCTTTTCAATTTCTCGAACCGACATCCAACTAGCAACACTGGCTGTTGGGGTAAAAGTTTGTAAACTTTTTGCCCCCGGTCGAGATGGTCCAAGAGGTCCTCTCAAGGCGACCAACTTCACGGAGCAAGCAACAGCAAATTGCGGCAGCTTCTTGAGACTAATTATACTTTTTAATTAAATTTTCTTTAAAAATTTCGCCCATTTCTGGAGCACAGGAGAGCAGTTTGAGGCAGTGTTGCCAGTGACTTATGGGGAAAGGGGGCGCAAATCTTTTGAGCCCTTCGTTGACGGTTTTTGCTGGAGATTTAGTTTTTGTTCTGAAGATTGGCACAGCAAAAATATGTTTACAAGTCTCTGACTTTAAATTTAGCTTGCTCAATTCAAAATCAAGCAAACTTTTTCAACTGTGCAGCTGAAAGTTAAGGTTGGCCAAAGTTGGTTGAAATATTGCCCCCTTTTACACTACAAGCTGATTGGAGTGGGCAGAGTTTAACTTCGTTTGACGTGCGTTTCATTTTTCTTTTCTCGTAAAAAGAAGGGGCTTTCCTTGTAACAAAGAGTTTTCACAGGAAAAATATGAAAAGCGGTACAAAGGCAAGTAAGATGTTGAAGGCAATGGCTTTTTGAACGTGCGGTCGAAGTTTCCTAATGACACACTTGAGAAAAACGCTGTTTGACGGTGTTTTGATCCTTGCAAACCATCAGGTGAGGTGACGTCAGTTGTGTTGACAGGTGAGTGAGTGAGTAAGAAAGTGATATTTTAAATAGGAGTTAGGTTTGCGACTTATTTTTCAAGGTTTGTATCAGCCATTTCCGCTGGAAATTCGAGGGACAACAAAAAAGGCATTTGATATGCAAATCAATATTTATTCTTTTAGTGATTAATAACTGAAACTATTTTAAACGCATTTTCTTCCGTTTTTGTCAGTTTAAGCATGATTGAACTCCTTTAAAGTATTCAGAATATATGTGTCATTACGGTGAACAGTACCACAACAACAGTACCATACCATTAATCCACAATTTTTTATTTTTATTTTTTTTTGACGTCAACTTCAATTCAGAAACTGATGATTTTGATACAACTTTACTTATGTTTTATGCATACCGTCGTGAAGGGTGACATTAGGTCTGGGGGTGAAATTGGGTCATACAAAAATGCGTTAATACACCACTATACAAGTGATTTGCCCCATTTTCAGTCTAAATTAAGGTTAAATTACATCATGAAAAGTTAAATTCATATTCAAAATTTACACAATTTTGTGATGTGCAATCGTTCATTCATTAAAATGTAAAATCATGATGTTTTTATTCATTTGATTTAGAAACTAAAAAAATAAAAATAAAAATGACAAGTTATAGTCTTAACATCTGATTGCAAAAAGTGTTTTAAATGAATTTTACACTAGTTCAGTTATTTAAAATCATTAGTTTTCAAAAAATGTAACATTTGACGAAAACAACAATTTTAGCAAAACAGAAAAGCTTTTTGCGATACTAAACATCGACAATTTTCAAAAATTCCAAAGATTTTTAAATCAACCCAAACATGTAAACATATTTCTAAACGCAGAGGAATTCAATTTAAATTGATTAAATTTTCATTGAAATTTTGAAGTATTTTGAATTTTTTGTCCCTTCTTTTTCCAACTTTGAAGAGTGTGACAATAATTTTAAGTACAATTTCATCAGCCCAAAACAATATTTTTTTTGTGGCAATGTGAACCTGATGAATATTCATCAAAAACTGATGAAAATTCATCATTTTCTGGGGTAAAATTAATCATTTTTTTTGACTCAAAATCTGTCACCATTTCCTGTTGAATATTACCATCATTTTTTTCTGTGTAGTGAGTTATATGCAAAATGTCATATGACATTTTTTTCTTCAAAAAAAAAATATATATTTAAAAAAAAAGTAGCTTTTTCTTTATGTTTAACCTTTTTGCCTTTCTTACTAAAGAAATGTATAGGTTTTACTTTAAGGCTGGACGTCATTTCCAGCTTCGTAAACATGTCGATTCAGCATGAATTTTAATCCGAAAAATCGCTAAAAAATCACACTGCATCGATTTTCGACGCTTCGACGCTTCGTCGCCAAGTTGTCAAGTTGAGCTTCGAATACTGGCGCGAGAATGCTGGCGCATATATTTTGTGGCTCGATTTATACTCGTTTTGTAGTAGCTTGTATACCGATGTTTCCTACAATATGTGAGATATCGTAGCTTTTCTTTTTCTTTTGCCCTGTCCGTTTTTTGCATACCTGTCCAATGTTTATGCAAAATTTTTTGTGACATAGGACATTCATCCGGCTACAATCAATTTGTTTCCTGTGTGCTCCTAAAATCGCCTTTAAGTAGACTTCATTTTTTCGTGATTTCGAAAATTTTCTTAACAGGGTTCATTGGATTCCAATAGGAGCTTTCCAAGCTTTTCATCGTTTATATCGTTTTCAAAGTTTTCAATGCTGGCGACGCCAATGGCTTTCTACCTAAGGTGGTGCGGTTGTAAAAATAGCTATCTCTGACTCTGTCACTTTCGGTTTACTTGTACCTCGGTTTTTCTTTGCGCCTGATATGTTCGGTACGATGGTACGATGAACCAAACTACCAACACACGTACCGAAGCTAGAAAACCAAAACCGCGGTGTGCGTTGTCACTGGCGCATGGGAAGCTGGCTATGCTCGCGTTTGTCATAAACGCTTGTTTGATTAAGAATATGTACCTACGATTAAAAATATTCTTTTTGGGAAAATTGCGTTTTTTATTTCTTTTGGAAAACATATCATTTATAATACTTTGCTTTCATCATAAGGCTTTCTTTTGTGCTGACGTTATTAATAAACAGAGTCGATGTTATGAATTGAAAGAAGTTCTACCATTGTTATATTCTTTAGTAAGAAAGGCTCTATCTCACCCCAGGTGGGATTAAATCGGGTTTTTTCCAATAGGATTCAATCCATTGCAGATCACAAAATTGAGTAGAAAAAGGATTTTTCATCAAATGGTGCCGTTCTTTGGTATCTTCAGAAGAGTTTTTGCGAATAGGAAAGAGAACTTTTGACTTGATTGAAAATCAGGGTAGCCCACGATTATGGTGTTTTTAAAATTTTAACTTTGAAGGAATATATTTTGTTTTTTTTTGTCTTCTAGAAAGATGTTGGGCTTGTCTCGAAATCTACGCCTTCTATGACCAAATTTAGAGAAAGCTTCTGTACAAGCCTTCCAAAATCGATTATGGAACATAGCAATTCAGGGTTTAGTTTTTGAGAAAACTGATGCTCGAAACACTTTTAGAGCTCAAAAAAACAAACATTATTGCTTTTAAAAATATATTTCCGACCACTTTTTCGTTCGACACAAAGGGGTAGGTTTGACAAAGTCAAACAAAAAAGTGACGAACTGTAACTTTTTACACGGCACTCACGCACACTGTCAAAACAAAAGTTTGGTAGTGTGTGTGCACTCCGTGTAAAAGGGGTGTCAAACTAAAAAGTGACCCCGTTCGTTTGACAACGGTTGGTGTCAAACCATCGGGGTTTGAGTGTACAGCCATTTTAAGGTAAAAGAGATGCATTTTAATACTCAATAACCTCGAAAGAGATTTACAACTTTTTTGAGCGAAAGCCATCTGGCCAGCAAGCACTTTTCGTCTGTGGCTTGAACCCAATTCTTGGCATGCCAATCTTGAATCTTATTGTAGGCAGCTACATACAGCGAAGGTTTTCCGCAATGTCCATAGGACAGTCAGAAACGGTTTCGGACTCACTAACCATTCATCAGATCTTGAGAAAAATCAAATTGACTTGTCGGTGGTTGGAAAAAATATTACAGAACAAATAAGTTCAAAATTCACTGAATACTGAGTCGGAAAAACATGTAAGATAGCCATAAACTTGGATGCCAAAACATTTTTTTTCCTTTTTGAAAAACTCTTTCGATGATTTTTTCAGAATTGCAGCAAAAAACGTTGTATGGAACTCGGTGCAAAATCCTCTTTTGTATTCCTTTGTAAGTGCGCAGATATTTATTTTCTCTAAAACCGAACCCTAAATTTTTACGATCGTGAGGTGCTGATGCGGACAAATTGGTCAAAAAGCCTTTCTAGAAGTAAAAATAAATTCCAAAAATATTCCAAGATGTTGGATTTTCCAAAACACCCCAATCGTGAACCACCCTAATTCATTTCCAATCCAAAAGTTGCCCTTTTCGATTTGAAAAAAACTTTCTTGAATTTAAGGTGAATTCAACCAAATTTAATATTTCAAAATCATAATAACTTGCAGTGCACAGTGTTCGGAATGGCAAAATTAAGTGGAATAAATTGATAACTCCTTGATTTGACGTCCTAGCCAAATGGTGTCTTCGGAAGAGTTGTTGTACTTGATAAGGGCTATCTTTTGAAGTTATTGACATACAGGGGGACGACATTCCAGGGTGTCAACCAAAAACTAACTTTGCTGGATGACGTTGTAGGGCTTTGGTGTCTTCGGAAAAGTTGTAGAGGAGAAAATTTCATGAAAGTTTGTCCAAGGCGCCAAATTTGTAGCTCTTAATCTACTCGAGATATACGCCATTTTTGCAAAAAAGGTCCAAAAAAGCACTTTTTTGGTGATAACTCAAAATGTGAGCATTTTAGCGGCCTACTATGTTCTGAAGTGTTGTTTATGACATAAAATTACACATCTTTGTCGAAGACAGCAAAATTTTTTGAGCCTTTATTGAGGAGTTATAACCATTTTTAAGTGATTTTGAGCCTTTTTTCAAGTTGCTATGTTTTGAAAATGGCGCATTTTGGCGCAAAACCGAACAATGCACCTGAAAGTACACACTTTCAACTACATTTCCTAAAAATATCTACGTGTATATCGGTGTCTATTTTGAGATATCTCAATTTGAATTTGACGGTTTTTAATCAATTTATTTATACTTTTTAAGCGGAATCTCATTGAAAACGTGGTAATAATCGGTAAATTGAAGGCCAAATTGATCATTTTTAATGAAAAATACTTTGTCTATGAAAAAATACGGCAACCTTTCCATAGTGACCAAATATAAAATGAAAAAACTTAATTTTAAATACGAACAATTATTTTAAATTTTAACATACATTATTTTTGGGCTAAACATGTTTTTATTTATAATTTTAGAATGTGTGTCATAATTTTAAGCATAAACATTATATTTTCCAAAAAAATCTATCAATTTACCCTTCAATTTACCGATTATTACCACGTTTTCAATAAGATTCCGCTTAAAAAGTATAAATAAATTGATTAAAAACCGTCAAATTCAAATTGAGTTATCTCAAAATAGACACCGATAGACACGGAGATATTTTCAGCAAATGTAGTTGAAAGTGTGTACTTTCAGGTGCATTGTTCGGTTTTGCGCCAAAATGCGCCATTTTCAAAACATAGCAACTTGAAAATAGGCTCAAAATTACTTAAAAATGGTTATAACTCCTAAATAAAAGCTCAAAACATTTTACTGTCTTCGACAAAGATGTGTAATTTTATGTCATAAACAACACTTCAGAACATAGTAGGCCGTTAAAATGCTAACATTTTGAGTTATCACCAAAAAAGTGCTTTTTTGGACCTTTTTTGCAAAAATGGCGTATATCTCGAGTAGATTAAGAGCTACAAATTTGGCGCCTTCGACAAACTTTCATGAAATTTTCTCCTCTACAACTTTTCCGAAGACACCAAAGCCCTACAACGTCATCCAGCAAAGTTAGTTTTTGGTTGACACCCTGGAATGTCGTCACCCTGTATGTCAATAACTTCAAAAGATAGCCCTTATCAAGTACAACAACTCTTCCGAAGACACCATTTGGCTAGGACGTCAAATCAAGGAGTTATCAATTTATTCCACTTAATTTTGCCATTCCGAACACTGTGCAGTGGCGGAATCGAAAACAATGAACGTGTAAACAGTTGAAACGAACAATCAAAGTGCGTGAGGTTATGTTCATTGACGACATCGAAAGATTCATGTTTGCTGTACCAACCAGCACCCAAACCAAAATATTTGAACATCTGCCTAGAATCCAACGCCCGCAACTCAAACCACCGCAAAACAAACATCTCTATCATAACCTCAAAAAACGCACTGCCAAAACCAATCATCACATCCCACCGCACATCTGCACCATCTTGATTCGCACCAAATCAATTTCCAGACAGTCTGCAGTTAGTGTACGGAGGTCTCGCTGCAACACGCATCCGCAAGCAATTTAAAATTCCATCTCATTTGTACCTTTCATACACTAGGCAGTGTATGAACTAACACAGTACAAACTAACAAACCCCTTGGTGGAGATTCAGAACTCACAATCTCCGTTGGACCTAGATCAAAAGCATCCGGAGTTGGAGCAGGGGAGGTGCGCAATTTGAATAATTGAACCTAATCCTCGCTCGCTTTCCAAAGCAGAACGTTACGTTGTGACCTCGTGTCGCAATTGTCAATTTTGGGTTGAAATTGATGGATTTGGGTTCGATTTGCGTTTGCGTGTACACGCCAAACGTCAGTTTGGTGACGTTTGAAGACGTTGGGTGGCGTTATCTGACGAAAAGTGACAGTTGATGGGTGTTTGTTTACATTTCGTTTTGTTTTTTTGAGGGACAGCAATGTCAATGTCAAATTTGTAAATGTCATGTCGAATAGACAGTCTGTTTACATCCAAGGTTACGCCCTTAGTTAATACGAATAATCTACAGATTCTTGAATTGCTGACTTGGCCAATACGCCAACAGCGTTATTCTCTCCCCTCTTCGATAATCTTACCTTTGCACTCGTTCGCGTCCCGCACGGTGCCGCGTCCCCACGGCCGGTCAAAGTAGAACGGCTTGCAGCGCTCGCAGTCCCGGCCCGCCGTATTGTGCTTGCAGTCGCACTCCAGCTTCCCGTCCGAACCCTTGACGCACTTGGACGCGTGCCCGTTGCACTTGCAGCGCCCTCCGACGGCAAAATCGGACAGGGCGTACGTGCTGACGCCGGCCGAGGGCGGCGTGAAGATCTCCTTGGAGATGTACTCGGACTTTTTGTACTTGATCTGCTCGGAGGACTGCGTTTTCAGGATGGTGGTCGTGGTTGGGGGCTGGAGTCGGTGGAAGACCACGCGGATGTCGGTGGCGGTGACCCAGTCCTGCAGGACGGGGGAGGAATCGAAGTCCTGGGCGGAAGGGCGCCCCTCGAGGGTGCTGAAGGCGATCCGGGAGCCTTGGACGCCGTCGGCGTTGAAGCGGTTGTGGTCGATGCAGCGAGCTTCCTGCTCGTTGGTCTTGGAGATGGTGGCCCGGGTTGGGCGTCCGTAGAGCTTGCGGCACTGGGAGCTGTAAAACTGGAACGGTTGCCAGGTCTTGCCGTAGTCGGCGCTCTTGAAGATGGCCATCGAATCCGGACGGATCGCGTACGGGCAGAACATCAGACTGACGTAGGTTAGTTCGAACTTTTTGCCGAGCGATAGCGTGAGCGTTACGTTGTCCGGTTGGGATCCCGGATCTACGGAGCCGACGCGCGGTTCCGATCGCCAGCAGGTCACGTTGTTGGAGTTGTGCACGTCCGTGAGGGCGGTCGACGCGAACCGCTTGGTCGGATCGGAGTCGTCGCAAATGTCACAGCTGGACTCGTTACGAGCGAGCTGATCTCGGTAGTCGCAGTAGCGGGCGGGCTTGTCCCGTCCGCAGGTCGAGGAAGCCTCGATCGGAACGCCGAACGCGGCGTTCACAAAGTCGGGCATGCAGCGCCGTGGACGGTCCTCGTCATAACAAGGGTCCATCGACGCCTGGGTCTGGAAGCTGCGCAGGTACGACCGGTGCCCGGAGGTCACCGTCACCAGCGCCACCAACAGCAGTACACTGCACTTCATGTCGATTTTATAACTCTGTTTCACTTCCCAGAAATCACTCAAATTTCACTTTCCCGGGAACAACATTCTCTTCGTGTAACTCTTCTCGCGCTACGCGCGGCTTTCACCCCGTTAGAACGCACTGTTCTCTTCCTTCTCTTCTGCTTCACTTCTTAAGAATCGCTAGCGCAACATGCTGCCCTCCGTTGATAGCTGCTGCGAACGCTCGCGTGCGCGCGTGGTTTGTCAAACCCCCGAAAATACAACCTTTTGTTTACATAATAAAACGGAGAGGGTAATTAAAAATAAATAAAAACGCGCAAGAGAGAGGAGTGCTCTTCTAATTATAAAACCAGAACCAGACGACAGATCTCCGAAAGGGATATGCTGCGGCAGGAACGGATCTCGGAATGAAGAATGATGGACGAAAAAAAAACACTTAATGAAATTATACACTAGAGAGTGAGGCGGCGAGGTTCGCGGAGCGGGGGGTTTCGGGAACAAATCTAAACAACCATTCAGCCGGATCGGTCGCAGCGAAGGGCAAAACGAGAAAACAAGCCGAAAATTACGCCTATAAATACATAAATCGCTGGTTGTCGTCACCCCAGGAATGCTCTTCGAATCTTCACGACTCCCGAATGCAACAACAAAAAAACTCCGATCTTTATCACGTTACGCGCCACAAATTCTTCCTGCCCATCTTCTTCCGAAGAATCGGTAGCCGCAATCCTTTCTTCTTTTTTCAACCTCACCTCAAAATCAAATTAAGTCCACCCGGAACGGGGCAAAACACATAATCACTTGGCACCTCCTCACCCCGTGCACCTTAATCACTGCTTGACCCACCCCCTCAAACAAAAAAAAACCCAGACCACCCCGCGATCCAAATTATCCTTTTCCTCCCCCTTGCTTCCTTCCCCCAATCGCGCAATATCCTTTTCCAGAAAAAAGGACTCACCGTACAAAAAAAAACCTCGCGACCGCGCGCCGACTTTTCGACTTTTTCTCAGCGGACGACTGAGAGAGTACGCGAGCACTTTCCGCTATCGATGCACCGTCGGAACTGAGCCCGCGAGAAGGGAACAAATCTCAGCATAGCGCGTCCGAGCGCGCGGAACGTTCGGGTGAGTGATGCTCGCTCGTGGCTGGTAGCATAAGTGGAGGCGGCTCTCACAGGCTGTGAGTGACGGATGCGAGCGCGAGCGCGTTCTCTCTTGAGTGTGGCAGGTGAGAAAGGTGAGGTGAGAGAGCGTGCGGCTCATACAGTGGGGAGTGAGTCGTGAGCGAAATGAGAGAGCGTGTGTGCGGGAAAGAAGGGAAGGGAGATCGAAAGGGACGACTAGTGTGGCGTAAGCTAGTTTGTTTGCGTTGCGTCTTACTCGCTCTCACGCGCGCTTTGGAGTTCGATAGCAAGGTGGAGGGAGTAGCGGGTGTTAATTGGATGAGTGTTAAAATGATTAGTGATTAACAATTTCAAGCTTGTGTTAATGTGTTTTTTGTGAACATATTTCCTAATCATAAGCTGTGTTGCAATCAATGCGAATTATTTTTTCGGCCGTTTAAAGGACAGAGCAAAGTATTAATTTCAATAAAATTAAATTAAATAATTTGTTATAATTTAAAAAGATTTAAAAAATATTTTTTCTGGCGATTTTTTTACTTTTTCAATGTTTGTATGAAAATCTGATTTGGAGCTTACAAACTGCTTTTGACCAAGAATATACCATTTCCCAAAAATGTCTGTTGCTGTTGTTTTTTAATGAATTTTAATGTTTTTTTTTTTTTCAATGAGAATAAGGCTGGTACAAATATTTTTAAAAGTTTTTGTCACCCCCCCCTTCAAAATTGGCCCGAAAAATCAGGGGGCAAAAAAAATATTTTTACAATAAACTTCAAAATTTCAATGAAAATTCAAGTGCAACCAGCTGAAATCAAATTAAAATACATTCTTCTGCGTTTAAAATCATTTATAGCATGTTTGGGTTTATTAAAAAATCTAAAGATTTTTTGAAAATTTTCGATGCAAAATCTTTTTTTTCGATACAATTTTTGTTTTTGTCAGATCTTAGATTTTTTGAAAACTAATCATTGCAAAACAACTGAACTAGTGTAAAATGCATTTTTAAACACTTTTTTCATTTAAATGTGAAGACTATGGCTTGTTATTTAAATTTTTATATTTTTTTATTTTTTTGCCCCCCCCCCTTGACCTCGGCCAGGGCCGAGGGACAAAAACTTTTTTAAATATTTGCATCGGCCTAAGTAATAAAACTCATAATTTTCATTTTGGTGTATTAAAATCTTTAAATCTTAATCATTCCAAAACTAATAAAAAAACCCCCAATTATTGTGCAGTAACAAGGCCAAAACAGCTGTCCCAATTCACCCCAGCTGTACCGTTACGCTCCGGGTGACGGTAATTCTCTATGAATTGTATGTTTCTGGTAAAAAAATAACCCTTCTTTTATAAAATCTTCGAATCTTACAAAAATAAGGGTAATCTCAATGAAGTTAATAGTCGCGTAAAAATTACCGTCCAGTTAACCTTCAAAACCAAAACCAAAACCAAAACCAAAACCAAAACCAAAACCAAAACCAAAACCAAAACCAAAACCAAAACCAAAACCCAAGGGTTTCCAGAAGCGTTTATTACTTGCCAGTCTGCCAATTAATTACTCAAATTACTGGTCCAAAATGATTAATTACATAAATTACTTAATTACTTTTCACTACGATGAAATACATTTAATTTAAATTCAAGTATTCATTTCTACGATTCTAAACTAAATTATTTCAAAAATTATGCTATTTTTTTTGTACCAATCTGGATATTGTGAGTTTCGCGTATAATTTTTATTGAAAATAGGTAAAAAATAAGTAGCTCAATTGATATGAACATTAATGATTGTATTATTGCCAATTTAACATGATCATTATCTGATTCGAAATTCTATTATGTTTGACGTTTCAATCAACTGAACCCTTATCAATCAATTGCAAAAGAAGATTATTTAAGTTGACTTACGTTTTTGAAGTCGTGTTTGTCATAAAAGCAAAAACATACTGTACTGTTTTACGTTTTTAATTAATTAATAATTTAAAATAATTTTCAGTTTATTGCAAGCCGAATGCCATTAAAATATGAAAGTTGTTTGAAAAAAGGCTCCATGATTTTCCGAGCCAAACATAAACTTTGACAAATATTTGCAGCAGCTTTTCATGAAAATTTTGAAATTTATTAAAATAACGTTAAGTTTCAAAATGTTTTTCAAACATTGGTTTGACATAACTTTGTATGTTTTTTTTCTCAAGCAAATTAAAAAAATCTGTAACTAAAAATACGGATAATGTGAAATGTGACATTTACATTGGATTTAATTTCAGCATCGGAATATTAGTCGATTCTAGTTTCACTGAGTTTAATTTTTTACATTGAAACATTTGTCTCAAAAATATTAGGAAATTTGTCGGGAAAATAGCTTAGCTCTTAAAAGAGAGATATTACAGCTAAAAATCAAAGTAATTATTAATTACTTGCCAGTCTGAGGCCTTGCTGGAAACCCTTGCCAAAACCAAAACCAAAACCAAAACCAAAACCAAAACCAAAACCAAAACCAAAACCAAAACCAAAACCAAAATTGAGTTAATTTTGATTTCCCGTCTGGCTCGGTACGGAAGGAATCTTAAAATCGTTATCAATACTGGGTAATGTCAAAAAAATCCAAGGTTGTTAATCGAGAAAATTATCGTCGATAATATTATCGATAACAATAATCATTTTGAATCTTTTTGAAATCGATTTGATATATTTTCAATGCTTTAACCAAGAATATAGTTTTATTTTTTATTTTTGAATCTTATTATTGCAAAATAAATGGACAGGTGTATAATTCTTTCTTCAACACTTTTCTGTATTCAAATTCAATTTTTTAACTTTTTATTTTTTGCCCCCCTCCCCCAAGTCTTTGGTCAGAGTCGTGGGATATAAACTCTTACTCTGACCAAAGTCTTGGGGGGAGGGGAGCAAAAAATAAAAAGTTAAAAAATTGAATTTGAATACAAAAAGTGTTTAAGAAAGAATTATACACCTGTCCAGTTATTTTGCAATAATAAGATTCAAAAATTAAAAAAAAAACTTTATTCTTGGTTAAAGCATTGAAAATATATCAAATGTTCTGAAAACTTTAGTGTTTTTCAAAAAAAACTCTAATGAAGTGAAAAAGCTTACAGAATTTCGCTTCGTTTAGTACTCATATTGCAAATTTATTAATTCTGAGTATTTTCTAAAAAAAAGCACGGTATTTTGTGAATTTTAATATTTTTCTTTGAAAAAAACTCTAATGAAGGTAAAAAGCATACAAAATGTTACTACATTTGATACGCATATTGCGATTTTTGTAAATTTCAATAATTATGAAAAAAAATCGGTTTTCTGTGCACAATTTTGAGTAACTGTACTTTGAAACTTACTACATTTTTCAAAAAAATATTCTTAATGAAAGCATTTAAATGATAACATAATTTGGTTGAATTCAGTCTATTTTAAAAATATTTTAAAATGAGTTATCGTCCATTATTGGCGATAAAATTATCGCCGTTAGAATTATCGTTATCTCGCTTCGATAATTTTATCGTTAACAATTTTGATAAGTAATTGTAATTGTAATTGTAATTTTATTTAAACGATATCCTGTTAGTTTACAAGTCCCAAAATATAAGTGAAAAAAGACTTCCAAACCATAGGTACGGCCCGGATATGTTCACAAACAACAACTCAGGGATCTTTTGAGGGAAAAGAGCGAAGGTGTTGCATAATTGGAATAAATTTGTCTTGTTGTCCTTCTAATTAGATGTGCGTGCGTATGACGAAGGGAAACAGCATAGGCAAACCTTCTTGTCGTCACCATCCGGGTCTATACACGTGCCACAATGTCGGCACATGAAAAATTGCTGGAACTCCATCATTCGTGGCTAGGAATTCCCTTAAGGAGAGAATATTCCCTGTGCTCATATTTCGCAGTGATATTGTTAGACGAGAAAGGCAAATTCGACTGTACGATACCGTAGGAATTTGAAACGGAACTCCAGCGAGTTTTCAAACGCTCGAACGATCGAGTTCGGAGCAGCAGTTCAACTCCAGCAAGTCACCCCAGCTCTAAACGAACGGATCACTCTGAATCGCTGCTTCGCGTGACATCCCATCAACACATCGTAATTAATTCCCGTCCAAGTGGATTAGGGACGGGATCCCCGTACAAAATTCCTCCAGCGATCTCCGCAGCTCTGCGCAACTGGAAGAACTCGTTCTCACCTTTTGTCGACGAATCAAGAGCTCGCACTGCGTTTCCTCCTCGAAGTCGACGGTGAAGAAGTGAAATTTATGCCAAGTCATAAACACGCGATCCGTCATAAATCAGGGCGCTCTTTTCTTCGCGGTGCGTGAAGAGACCCCCGGCCCTTAATTGGAGTCCGAAACCGGGAGGGGGTGGGGGCGCTTAACGAAGACATGCGCTGGGACAATGGGGATGTCTTCCAGACCCGCAGCGGATCTTGGATCGAGCGATTAAATCAGCTGCGCAGAGTGAGTGGGACGTTTTCGTTTTTTTTGTTCAAGTCATGGGCGTGAGATGTCTCAAAGGGTTTTCTTCCGCGGGTTGACGGAAGTTGTCAGGAAGTGGTTCCCCTATTCAATCGGGGTCGGGAAGCGGACGGACCGACTTTTGTCGCGTCGGGGTGACTTTGATGTCATTATAAGCGGTTGTCCTGAAGAGGTGATAGAGATGCCATGTGCTTGTGGGCAAACGTGTCAAGCTGATGAAAGAGTAGATATTCATGATTTTGTTAGCTTTGCCAATGGATTGGATCATCGTACGACTTGCTGGGATGGCGGCATCTACAAATGACGTAGCATTTTAAGGTAGGTCTGCGGGTGTATTACGATCCTTACAAAATAGATGGATTTTGATGGGAAATATGCTGTTTAGGGGGATCTACACCTAGGTCGAAACTGTCAAAAAAAACTACGTCATTTGTGGATGGTGCCAATGAAGATCCGGATGTAAACCGACTCAAATGCCAGACTTTCCTTCAATTCTTATGGGTTAGCTTTTCGCAATTAACAGCTTTGTCTAATTTATTTCCAATGTCCAGGAAAAAATAAAAAAAAAATGCTTCGATTTGGCTAAAATTTGGCATGTAAGTTATTTGGCTAAAATAATAAGACCCATATTTTTTTTGTTTGATGATTAGGCTGGTACAAATATTTTTAAAAGTTTTTGTCACGTAATCTATTTTGATATCGTTGCAAATTATCGTTGAACAAATCTCAAGAATTCAGTACAAAAATAAACTAATAAAAAAATGTATAGAACAAAATATAGGATTTTAATTTATTTTTCAAATATTATAAATAAAAAAACAGAATCAAAATATTATCAACTGGTACGAATTTTCTCATACTGTATGTCCCACGTCATTATTTATTTATTCACCGCCTCCATCTGAAATGCTCAGGCTGTATCTTAACACTAACTAATTCTAATTTTAAACACAGATTTGGTCACAGCATAATCGAAACAAGTACAGACTTCGTTGAATTTACGGAGACAAACATCGAGCGGGTTATAATAACCTTAGTCAAACAGATGCCTCGGAATCCACAATAAAGGACGTTCACTTCTGAGTCCTTGGCGCGCCGGTTCGTTGAAGCGTACGTTGCCGCGGATGCTGTCGCAGTCGATGTTGCCTCGTAGCAGGTCGAACACGAAGAGGCGCTGCATCAGGATCCTACGCTGGGCGAGAGATTGCAACCTAAACAGCAAGCAGCGTTCCTCGTACGGTGGCAGGATTTGCGGGTTGGTCCATGGTAGCTTGCGTAAAGCAAACCTCACAAAGGCACGCTGTACTCGTTCAAGCCGTGCAGAGTGCGTTACGTGATAAGGCGCCCAGACTATCGCAGCATACTCCAGCACACTCCTGACCAGCGAGACGTACAACACCTTCAGAGCGAAAGGGTCGTCAAAGTGGGCGGTGTTGCGCTTCAGAAAACCCAGCATGGCAAATGCCTTTGCAGTTGTCAGCGCAATGTGTTCATTGAACCTCATTTTACGATCTACCGTCACGCCTAGATCCTTGATCGATGTGACACGATCTAGAGCACGACGCTCCACTGTGTACTCGAAGCGCAAGGGATCCCTAGAACGGCTGAACGAGACGACCTTGCACTTCTTCGCGTGCACCTTCATGCCATTCAAATCGCACCAGTTGAGAAGAGAGTTGATGTCCGACTGCAGTGCACAGCAATCGGCGTTGTTCTTTACTTTGCGGAACATCTTCAAGTCGTCAGCGTACATCAGCGTACTGGAGCTGGTAAACGCGCAGATTTCGTTCACAAACAGAATAAAAATAAGAGGACCTAGGTGACTGCCTTGTGGGACGCCGGAAGGAATTTCAAATATGCCGGAATGAGCGACTCGAAGGTTGACGAAGGCCTTCCGATTCGTCAGGTACGAACGAAGCCATTCAGTAATCCAGTCGGGGAGACCAAGCCTGCGGAGCTTCCGAATGGTAAGTGCATGAGGTACCTTATCGAACGCCTTCTCAAAGTCGATGTAGATAGCGTCTACATTATGGTGATAATCATTGCAAATCAATGTACCTTAACAAAATAAAATATTTGTGACCTAGAAAATATTTTACTTGTGGATATTTGTTTTTTATTATATTTTATGTTTTTTCATATATTTTTATGGAGGCGCAAGATCATTCATAAAGCTTCGTTTTAGGTTTCACGAAGTATCGTGAACCTCCTTTTTAAAGTATATAAAATTTTAAAATTAAAATAATTAAAAAATCCCAGGGTAAAATATTCTCCATGTCACAGATATTTGAAAAGGACATCTTAAGTGTCCTTTCCATGAAGAAATTGTTTAGATACATTGATTTGCAATAATAATCTCCTTCAGCCATGGCGTGATGTCCATGTACGTCTTAAAAAAAAAAAACAAAAAAAAATCGTTTAAAATTGTCATTTAAAAAACAAGGTACCTGTCACTGTGCTTCTTACAAAAGCCTGAAAGTGAGCAAATTGAATTTTAATGTTCAATAGATCATTAAGGCCAAATTTCTTTTAGTTATTCATTCAAAAATAACAATTCATTATTTAAATTTATTAGCTTTGAAAAAAATATTTTCAAATTTGAAGTTAAGCAAGTAAATCCAAATTTATTTACAAAACTGTTCTTCTTAAAATGCCTCTAAACTGAAGATATTTTTTGATTTCTGTTTCCATAATTTATAAAATTTGTAACCTAGAAACTTTTTTTCTGTTTATTTACTTTACTTCACTTTTACTTAACTTATTTTTCTTGAGAAAAACATGACGCTTAGAGAGTATTTAAATAATCCTTTTTATCAATGTTTTAAAAATAATTAACTGATAATAGTTAACTAACTTTTGAAACATTTAAAAATATGTGGAGTCGGAGTCGGAGTCGGAGCCAACCATTTGTTGAAAGCTGGAGTCGGAGTCGGCTAGAGTTGGTTGGCTGGAGTTGGAGTCGGAGTCGGAGTCAACCATTTGTTGAAAGCCGGAGCTGGAGTCGGAGTCGGAGTCGGCTAATCTGAGAAAGCCGGAGTCGGAGTCGGAGTCGGAGTCGTTTGAAATATGACCCGACTCCGCAGCCCTGGTTATGATTACAAAAAGTACTTAACATACTTCATTTTATGTTATTCAACAATTTGTATTTTTTCAACAATTTGTAAAGTGAAATTTAAAGAAAATCTTTTCTGTTTTTTGTTTTGTTCTTTGGATCTTGGAATGGTAATATATATATATATATATATATATATATATATATATATATATATATATATATATATATATATATATATATATATATATATATATATATATATTTTTTTTTTTTTCAACATATTCGATTTATGAAGCTAAAAAGTATTTCTTGCTTCGCTTTTTTTTATCTTTTTAACATTGTATTGATTCCCAAATCAAAACAAGATTGAACAGCCTTGTCTAGCCATCGTCACCAAATCATTAAATTTCGTGAAATTTGCATAAAACTGAGAACAAAATCTAAAATGTTCTATAAAGGCCTAATTTTCAAAATAGTTATTTCAGGGAATAAAAGCATAATAAAATTTTGTAAATATTCAAATAAAATTCTCAAATGAAATTTCCAGTATTTTCTTATAGCTTACTTCAACTGTTGTTGCCGACTGTATCTACTGAATATTACTTTTACTAAAATGTTTGCTATTTTCGATCATTAAATATAAATTTATTCATTGGAAGAAATCATAGCAATCTCTAAAATGTAAACTCTATACACTAGTAGGGGAACTATGCCCTTTCTCAGCCTATTTCTATTATCGGCCTATCAGCACTTTGATCATGAATTACAGCTTTCATAAAGTGTTTTTGACTGTTCCAAACTAATAAATCGCTCAAATAAAAGTGAGCAAGCAACTCTCCATTGTTGATACATCTGAAAATGTTGATTTAATAGCGAAAAATGGCAAAAGTGATGAGAATTGGTCGAACGGCTAAGGGTGATTAAAATGGGTATATTTCCCCTATTATGAAAAAAAAAAACAAAGATATTTATCATGTGCATTAAACTTAATAAACAAAAAGCAAAAATTAATAGTAATTTTAATGAAGAATGACTGCAATCATCCTTTCCTGAAGATTTTGTTAAATTTTAATGATTCTGCTTTTTTATTTGACTGATTCTTGTGATTCTTGAAGTAATTCATATTATTATTCTCAGCGTTCGTTATTTTGTAAATGTTATAACAATTTTGTTTGAATTGTTGTTTTCTTTTAAATTCATCAAATAGTTTATATTAGAGTGGACTCCCTGACTCTCAACATTCTCGATATCAGTATTGCTCCAGCTTTCAATAAATTACGTTCTATAATTTGATAACTCCCACTATCTACGGTCCCTTCAATATCGACAACGAGTATCCACTGTATAAAGCACTTTTCAATTAAAACCTAATATTATTTGCCTTTACATGGTTTGTGGGTAAAATGCTGGCTGAATTCTATTATTTTTAAGTATTCATTTAAGAAAATGTTAAATTTCACGGGTTTTCGCGGAAATTTCCAAATTTCACTAATTTTACACTGTCCGCAAAATCGTGAAAATTCACTAACCCTACTAATGACCTATACTGTTTTGGGTTTCAAAAGTTGCGTATTTCAAATACATACCAAATTTTAGCCAAATCGGAGCACTGTTGATTTGGATACTTCCTGTTAGACGTGGAATCGCTGTATTATTGAGTTCCTTAAACAAATACGGAGACTGTCCATAAGCGTACCTAAAATATGCAAAAACGTATCGAAAGCCTCTCCACATGCCGAATACTGTTCCATAAGGTATTTCCAAAATATGAAAAAAAAAATCCAAGCAGAATTGAGAATACTCGAAAAACTTCCCCTATTTTGAGTCACAGGACACTGACAATTTAACAAATATTAACCAGATATATCACAAATCCATAATTAAGTTTGAGTAGGAGTAGGAAGGAATTGAAATTTGTTCATATGTATCTGAGAAAAAGTGGGGGTTATGTTACACATGACCAACATGACAAAGATTTTTTATGCAAAGTTCTTTGTCTTGATCTAGAAAGTGAATCTATATAAATAATTTCAATCATTTCATTTAAAAGGTCAAGTTTGTTCAGGACACAACAGAAGTTTCCAAATTGTGGCCATTTCTGTCACCCATATTCCCCAAACTTATGGTGCTTGTTTGAATCTCATCAGCTTATCTTTTCATATATTTTAACATTTTTTTAAAAAGAATTGAGACTGTTACATAAAGATAAAGTTATTATTTGGTTCAAACTTGGATGAAAATTTCCTCTTTCATAACAGAGTCATAGCTTCACCCCTTTGGTGTCCTATCCACTCTCAACGCAATCATTTTGTCCTACATAGCCATTTCCCGTGCGATATGCGTTGGCAACTGTTGCACACTAAACAGTCGACCTCCTCCGAAACTAATAACGAGCCTCCTTCCCTTGGGGGAAAACAATTTTTCCATTTTCCCCCTATTCATTCATCCATACCTAACAAAGGTCGCCATTCGGGGGAAGAAGCCAAGCCCCAATTTAATCTACCCAATAAATCTCCACTATTACCGAACTCTGCAATGTGGTCTCCTTCTCGTAAGGCGACACAGGCCTCCGAGCCAAATGATCCAAATTAGCGCGTTAACAACATGTGCTGCCGCTGCTGTGCGTGTTGCATAAATTCGGGGGATGCCCTTTTGCTGACTGCCAAACGATGGTCGTTTTGTGCGAAGGGAGGGATGAATATAGGGTCGATGCTTTCGCTAGACTAACTAACCTTTGATGGCTAGTGTAGGGGGAGGAGGAGGTGGGAATGTGGTGTAAATGTGCACGTTAATGAGGAAAATAGGTTTGAGCAATGGTGGAGTGGAAATTAATTAAACTTGTGCCTTGAGGTGAGATTTAGCAATGTTGCATCGAAATGCTCAAGAAAAGCTAATTTGTAAGTGATTTTGATTCCTCAACTGAACTCAATCATATCAAAGTTGTTTTTGTCATTTTTGAAGCTCATTTTGGAATTAAATTGATAGAAGGAAAAAGTTTTGACACTTTTTCAAGCTAAATTGGTATCCTTTTTTATCGAAATCGAGTAACCACACTTTCCTCTGTAATGGTTATTCCACTGCAAACCCCAGTCTTCTGGGTGCAATCGAACAAATTGAACAAATTGAGCAAAGGAAGAAGAAATAACCCTTAAAAAACAGGATAACGAAAACAAAAAAAAAAACGCAGAGCCAAAGAAACTCCGTCAGCGAAATCAATTGACAACACACGAAAATATACTTGCGATGGCTTGTCCCGAACCTGGTCCCCGGGGGACAATTTCGCCCTTCTCCGTCGGTTCCGCTGGATGTCGTTCCGGAGAAATGGTGAAAACAAGAAAACCGCCCGTTTTCACATTCCATTACGCGCTCCAAACGGGGGGAGACCGCACCGTTGGTGATACAAATTGAAGATCTACACTCGGCATGAAGTCAAAGACGACCTTCGGGACCTTCGTCTTTTATTTTTCGAAAAAAAAATCGTTTTCTTGGCACGGCTATCTTCGAGTTTCGAGATGTCAAAGGCAGAAATTCTCTGGGAAAACTACAATCGATAAATTTTATATTTGATACAAATGGAGATAAATTGGTTTTGCTTGATAAATAATAAAAAATCTATTCCTACATTCTTCTGAACCTTGCTCTGAACTCCTCTTTTTCGAAATAAAATCAGGCTTCAAGTTTTTGCAAAACCCTTTTTCTGTTAAAAAAAAAAAATAATTATTACAGTCCCACAACAACAAATCCCATAAACAACAATGCAATCATAAATTGAAATGTTTGGTACGGTATGTCCACGCATCCTTCCTTCTTTTTTGATTCTGTGAAATGTGCTCCGTTCTTTGAATCCTTCCTGCGGTAAACACGGCGCAGTAGGGCTGGCCGCTTTAGTTTTTGCAATACATTTTCGGGGGGTTCTCGGATGTGTATTAATATTGACAAGAAAAGGGCTTTAGGTTGGATTGGATTGGATTGGATTGGATTGGATTGGATTGGATTGGATTGGATTGGATTGGATTGGATTGGATTGGATTGGATTGGATTGGATTGGATTGGATTGGATTGGATTGGATTGGATTGGATTGGATTGGATTGGATTGGATTGGATTGGATTGGATTGGATTGGATTGGATTGGATTGGATTGGATTGGATTGGATTGGATTGGATTGGATTGGATTGGATTGGATTGGATTGGATTGGATTGGATTGGATTGGATTGGATTGGATTGGATTGGATTGGATTGGATTGGATTGGATTGGATTGGATTGGATTGGATTGGATTGGATTGGATTGGATTGGATTGGATTGGATTGGATTGGATTGGATTGGATTGGATTGGATTGGATTGGATTGGATTGGATTGGATTGGATTGGATTGGATTGGATTGGATTGGATTGGATTGGATTGGATTGGATTGGATTGGATTGGATTGGATTGGATTGGATTGGATTGGATTGGATTGGATTGGATTGGATTGGATTGGATTGGATTGGATTGGATTGGATTGGATTGGATTGGATTGGATTGGATTGGATTGGATTGGATTGGATTGGATTGGATTGGATTGGATTGGATTGGATTGGATTGGATTGGATTTGATTGGAATTGAATTTAGAAACAAGAGGTTGACAAAATTCTTTCTTTTCAGCTTAAAATTATGTAAAATTCTAAAAAAATGTATCCATAACTTCAAGTAGTAAGAAAGCTACAAGTAAATTACAAAAAATATCAAATTCCTCGAGAATCTCTCGGAAAAAAATTAACCTTCGTGTCTGTAAACAGTTTTTCACCACTTTTCCACTACATTTCGACCCGGGACGTAGAGCGCCAAAGGGGAAAAAGTTGCCATCGTCGTCGTCTTATGTGGTCGTCCTATTTATGTAATTCGAAAATTTATTGTGTCTGGCTTGCCTCCTTAATACATAAAACATAAACAACTGGCGCTATCATCCGGGAAGAGGCACCAGAGATGCTGAACCGTTTTTCTCTGAGCTGAGAGAAAGTTCACAGACAAGTAGAATTGAAACATTTTATTTGTTAATTTTATCAACGTTTCAAATAGATTATATCTAAAAAAAAATGCATGAAGAAACATCAAGAAAAAAAATCAAGCTTCGAAAAAAAAAACAAATTAAAAGTAAAAAAAAATCTAAATAAATTAAAAAGAGTCTCTTTATCTGTGACAACTCTTTCAACCCTTGGCCCCCCTGGTGAAACTGAAGACGTTGCGTTTTCTAGCAAAGACGATATTTGGCCTTTATCAAACCGTACTAACTGATACCCACAAGTGCAAGGGCGAGAAGCATGGAAAGGCCTTTCTAACGAGACGCCGGGGGAGTAATTACTGCTGACACACAACACGCCACGCATATTCCGGGGGTTCTGCTACATCCATTGAGGGGCGGGGAAATTGGGTGGAGAAGGTGAGATAAATTGATTCATTAGCTGGACTGATGCCCCGAAGGTGCATCAGTCACCATGGCGTAAGGTTTCCTCCTTGGCGTTGGTCGGTGAACTTTTGGAAGGGAGATGGATTTTGATGAAATGGGATGTTTGAGGAAAAATAACTTTATACAATTTACAGGTCTTCCTCGATATTATTAAATAATTAATCGAAAAAAAAACATAAAAAAATATCTTAATTTTACAAAACACAACGACGCTCTTTAAAACTGTAAATCCAATAGTGGACTTGAGATGTATCTGAACTTTATCTGAAACAAAATAAATATCGTGAAGAAGAATTGGTGACCGTAATATGAGATGAGACTTTTTTTTGACAGCTAATTTAAAGACCAACACAGCATCAGCATCAACATAGTATTTTATGCAACAAGTTGAGCAGGAGCATGAGCATGAGAGACCACCCATGGTTGTCCTTGGTGTAATAAACAGGACAGCTACCACCACGTGGCGCCACCGTTTTAAAGGAAAAAACTAACCTAATCCACCTATGTGGTTGATGCCTTCCTCACTTTTTACCAAAAATGGGTAATATGAGTGGCTTGGACACACATTTCAGCTTTTTTTAGATACAGAAAAAAACACAGATATAACTTATGTGGTAATAACTAGAGGCAGGGTTGCCAGATCTTCAAAGTTTTGAACTCATTGGAAAGGCCTTTCATTTATCTAACCAACGATGGGTCGGATGATGGATCCGGACATAGATTACATACATTTAAGTGAGATCCGGCTTCAAAAATGTACATAAATATTACTTAACTGCCCACCATTGAAAAAACGGCTAATATCCACTTTTGGCGAAAACGAGTTATTAGCACCAGGTGGTAGAGGATGTTCCAACGCACCTTCTGGAACTTGAATTTTACTGGAATAGTTTTTAGACTTGGCTGCCGATGCGAAAAACCAAACGGCTAATATGCCACTCTTATGGGAAATTGCCTTTAAGGAGATTTTGTGACAAACACTAAAACGCGTTTTTCTCGGAATACTTGATTTGGCATAATAGCCGAATTTTCAATGATGGGCAGTTAAGTGGTCATAACTCGAGACAGGATTGCCAGATCTTCAATGTTTTGGACTCATTGTAAAGTTCTCTCAATTGCCTAACCAACGATGGGTCGGATGATGGATCCGGACATAGTTTACATACATTTAAGTGAGATCCGGCTTCCAAAAAGTACATCAATATCACTTAAGTGGCCATATCTCGAGACAGGGTTGCCAGATCTTCAATGTTTTGGACTCATTGGAAAGGTCTTTCAATTACCTAACCAACGATGGGTCGGATGATGGATCCGGATATAGTTTACATGCATATAATTGAGATCCGGGTACACATTTTTATACATAACTTTTGAACTACTTATCGAAACTTCAAACAATTCAATAGCGATGTAACGTCATGATTCGAATTCCCGGACGCTTCGAAACCCGGACACTTCATTTTGTTTTATCAATTATTTGAATATAAGTTCGCATTATGAATGCCAAAACTGTGTTATTTGATGAACTCCAACATCATCTTTCATTTAAAGTTTGTTTGAACGCTGTAGTTAATGCCAAAACAATTAAATACAATAAAATTATAAGTTTACCAAAAATGCGAAACATTTCACTTGAAATATTTCATAGGCGTTCGAAGCACCGGGAAGGCAAAGCAGAAATTTATGGTTAGGATTTCCTTAAATTCTAGCAAATGTTTATATAAACTATCGATTGTTTTGATGTTATCAGCTTATTTGAGACCTAAAGAATGCCATTCACTAACATTTCAGTCCAAATTTGTGCGATTCTTAAGTAAAATCGAGTGTCCTGAATTCGAAGCAAAAGTGTCCGGATTTCGAATCAGCTTTTATCAGTGTCCGGGATTCGAAGCACAACAAGTCATCTTAATTTTGAAATTCTGATGAAAAATTGTTTGAATAGGCATATTTTGCATGCATTTTCTTGAAACTGACTGTTTATACTACATCCTGATTATATTTCTACATTTCCAACTTATTTCATGATTTTTTTGCCAGCTACTAAGTGTCCGGATTTCAAATCATGACGTTATGGGACCCTAAACCAAGTCGAATTCAACAGGTTCGTGTCAAATCGGTTCAGCCAGTGCCGAGAAACATGAGCTAGTTTGTTGGTCACATACATACATACACACACACAGACATTTGTTCAGTTTTCGAATCTGAGTCGATATGTATACATGAAGGTGGATCTAGGAGCTTTTAATAAAAAGTTCATTTTCAGAGCAGGATTATAGCCTTACCTCAGTGAGGAAGGCAAAATGATACAGGTTTTTCAGACGAGTTTCAATCCCCTGGTAATAGTCAGTTTGTAGATCTCGATGGGATGGTGCGGGAATGTTAGTTAGCACTGGTTGCTACCAAAGGTGGGTTCTATACAATATGCACACTCTTACGTGTACCGGATACACTACTTCTACTTGGAAATTTGTTAGTAGGAAAGGGTAAGCGAATAGTATCGAATAAATCAATTTAAAATGCATTTTTATGCGTTCAGAATCTGTTGGGTCATGGACCCTATTATGGCATAATTTGTATTACCCCCCGGTCACGCAGTGTTTCCCTCATTGACCGCTGGGAGCGCTAGTAGGCTGACAGTACAGTGTGTCATGTATGTTATTGTTTATCTTCGTGATGTTAATTTCTGTGATCTAGATTTAAGGTTTGTGGTATTGTAAAAATCTGTAGTTTTTTTTTGAAAAGGTCCAATAAAACAAATTTCCAGCTTTTGCTTTTTGGGTGTTTTTAGGACCGCCTTGAGTCAGGGGTATTAAAAAACGCCCAAAAAGCAAAAACTGAAAATTTGGTTTATTGGACCTTTTCAAAAAAAAAACTCCAGAATTGTGATAATAAAATCTTCTGTGTTGAACCTCCGAGGAGGCAGGTGGCCTCTCGGAGACCAAGGAATCACCGTGTTTCATTCACGGTGAGAAACGTCTTCGTCCACCATCGTCCCTGAAGCTCCGCCGTCGTTCGTGAGTCGTTGGTTCCGGCAGTCCCGCAAAGAGTTAGAACACAACGTAGGGACTGGCCGATTGGGCCGAACAGAATCATTTTGAGCATGTTTGGGTTCATCCAAAAGTAATTTGAATTATCGAATTTTAAATGAACAGTAATAAGCATAAGCATAGGTGCCCACCCGCAGTTGCTACTCCGTTATTGACCAGGACCTCCAGAAGTTACATCCACGAGCCGTGGAAGATGAGTGGGTGCTATCTTTCCTCGCTTAGCAACTTCTCAAAGGCCCCTATCATGCTGATCAATACCGGCGCCGGCCACGACCAGTGGTAGAGTCACGGGGAAGTGGATGGGAATGTTAGTCCGATACTTGAGTGATAGAGACCGCCCAATCGACTGCTTCTCCGACAAAGTATCACATGAGTTTTGAGGGGGTTAGTAGATGGGTATGAGGTCAGGATTCACGAGTGGCAGTGATGTGACCTTGAGCATTTTGTTTATCGGTTGAAAAATTTAAATCTTAGGCAGCCTGCTGCGGAAAGATAAATTATTGATTAGTGCAAATTTCAAAAATAGTAAATAAAAAACGCTTTACTCTTCATAAAATCGATAGTTTGATGAGTTGATACTAGAACTGCCAGTTGGAATAAATTATTACGATCCACGATTATCAACAAAAAGAAAACAGGACACTACGTAACCGATTGTAATGAAATTAAAACAATAACTTAAACGATTAAACCGGCGGCGTGCCTTCCAATCAACGATGATAAAAGAAGGGCTTATGAAAAATAAAATATCAAATGAAAGGCTCGAAAAACACGTTGCAGAGTAACCGCGAGGTCTCGCTACTCACAATCGAATAAAAAAAATGTTAAAACGCGCACTAATGGTCTATCCTATATGTCAGCGCGAAAAAAAAGCAAACCAAAAAAAGAACATTTCAATCGCGCGATTCTTTTTCAACTGACGACGATTCTATTTTCGCTCCACTATTATCGAATTTTAAATGAACAGTAATATTGCAAAAAGTGTTTTAACGCTGAAATGCTTTTTTGCAATTCCGCAGTGAAACTCTCAACTTTCCTGTCCTTCTGGAGAACAATAACGTCAACAAATTTGATGGAAAACTGTAATTTTTTGTTTGTTATTATTTTAAATAACGAAAATTTTCAAAAAATTACAGAAGGTGTACTGATAGGTGTTTTTTTAGTAAACTTGAAATTAAAAAAAACGTATTTAAATTAAAAAAAAAATTGTGATGGCTCGCAAGCTCTTTTGAGCTTGAATTTGACCCAGCATCCAAAAACTTTGAGCACCTCTGTTTTATAGCCTCTCCTTAGTGAGGAAGGCAACATTGGATATTAAGACTTCCCTCTGGCTCGATTCCTAAGGCCAATTTTGAGTCAAATCAGTTGAGGCTTCATCCCTTCATCGCAGTGTTTTGCTTGATTTTTCTTTTCCTAATTTGAACACAGCTCTTCACTTGAATCTTGTCTATCCACTATCAAAAGTTATTTTAACAATCCTTCCGTAATGTCCGACAATTACAAATATTCACCTCCAAGTTACACGTACCGCAAGGTTCTGTAACTTTTACTTTTTACAACCCTCGTTACCTCGAAACCGGTAAAACTTTTTTGTCGCCAAGCTCACTTTACACACAAATCTCTTCCGGTTAACCTAGCCTCCCTTACTTACCTTCTTCCATTTGCAAAAAAAAAAACCTTCACCCAAAATGTGACTAATTCAATTGAAATTAACATAACCAATTTACCAGCGTTTTGGCGTCGTCCTTTCCTACAACTGTGTGTGTGGTTGGCACCAGATAAGAAAACTTTTCTGTTCGATATTTGTCGTCTCGCAGAAGGGGTTTTTAGAAAAGTTGTTTTTCCTCCCGAACGAGTTGGGAAATCGTGACCGGAAATGCTCTGTAGGAGTAGTGTGTGTGTGGGAGGGTCACACATCACCGCAAAAATAAGTCAGGTCACGAAATTTTGGCTCACTGGGGTTTCGGGGGAAAACTCGAGCAAATAGAAGTTTTTCGGGTTGAGTTTCGAATGTGGTGTTTGTGTTTGCTGATTTGAAGAAAGGATTGAATTTTAAATTGAAACTAAAATAACGAAAATTTGAAAACTTCTTGTGAGAGAATTTTAGCGAGCAAGGTAGTGAAAAAATTAAAATTATCACCTAATTAAAATTAAAACAAAAAAAAAGTATATTGAAACACCTTCTCCCACACAATCTCGCACCTTTTGCTGGTTGCTTCCGGACCAGTCAAAAGTAAATTAGTCAGACTATAGTCTAATTTAATTTCACCTTCCAAAAGCCAGCACAACGTGTTGAATGATAAGCAGCCTCCCTCGCACTTGAATTTGTCTAGCAATGTATTGGAGGAAAGGGAGTAGAACAAAACTTTTGACTAACTGAATTAAACACGGAAAATTTTCCATTTGAATTCTTGTAAATTTTTTGTCAAAATTTGTTAATCTTTATCAATTTTAATTCATTCGAATAGAAAATTTTCAAATGTACATTATTTTGTTTTCAGTTGGCAATTTTCCACATTCCAGCAGCTAGTTTCCGTCCTCTTTTTGGCCGCACCACCCAAAGCCGACAGCCGAGTTTTGTGTCTTACTTTTCAGCTTAGTAAGCAACACCAGAGGAAAATAAATTCATACCACATACAACCTCCTTCCAAATACCCTTCACGTGCATTTTTTCTTTTTTGAAATTTTCCTCGGTAAACACTAAAGAGAAAGAAAAAAACAAACCCAGCTGGAGACATTTTCGGAAGCGCCGACAGGAGACATGAACCCTTCCCCCCCTTGCCACCCCTTCTACACCTGGTTATTCATGAAGGTTTGTCCAGGTTGGAGGAAAAATCTTAAACTCATTTCACATTCCGACGTCGTCGCACCGGGGCCAACCTCACACGTGGACTTTTAGGGGGTGAAATCAGATGAACGGATTGCTGAAAGGAGTGGGAGAATGCCAGCTTCTCCGTGGGGGTGGTTCAGTGCGGGGAGGTAATGCTTTTTCAGATTTTTCGAATTTTATATGGAAAAGTTGCGGTTTTGGAAATGACGATTATTTTTTGTTTCGGGTAATTTGAATTTTGGTATTCATTGAATGCAAATTGGAAATCAGCCAACCCTGAATTTAGACATGATCAGTTCACCTTTTACAAACCATCCTCGCCGGCAAGAAGAAGGATCCAAAGGAAGTCAGTTGGAGGGCCGGCAAATCATTCGTCTATTGTTCCAAATTATCTTTTTGAGTTTAAGGAAGAAATCAAATTGAGACAACTGAAAGGTTATCAGGTAGTAGATTACCGTGATGTCCGGATTCATCAAACCCATCGTAATTAAAAGACCTTGCGGATGAGTTAAAAAGATTGAAATTTTTTGAGATCGGATCTCCGATATTTTGATGAAAATAAATGTCTGGATCAATCATGCGACTCATCGTTGGTTAAGTAATCGAAAGATCTTTTCAACGAGGCCAAAACTTTGAAGATCCAACAACCCTTTCAAATGTTTTGAGTATATGAAGTTGAATTTAGAGAACATTTGTGTGTCGGACATTGTTATTCAATATTAAAAAAAAACTAACTTAATCCACCTATGTGGTTGGAGCCTTCCTCACAACAATGGCTGTACACAAGTTTCATCTATTTTTTAGATCCGGCTTCAAAAAAGTACATCAATATCACTTAAGTGGCCATATCTCGAGACAGGTTTGCCCGATCTTCGATGTTTTGCACTCGTTGGAAAGGTCTTTTGATAACCTAACCAACAATAGGTCGAATGGTGGATCCGGACAAAGTTTACATACGTTTAAGTGAGATCCGGCTTTAAAAAAGTACATCAATATCACTTAAGGGGCCATATCTCGAGACAGGGTTGCCAGATCTTCAATGTTTTAGACTCGTTGGAAAGGTCTTTTGATAACCTAACCAACAATAGGTCGAATGGTGGATCCGGACAAAGTTTACATACGTTTAAGTGAGATCCGGCTTTAAAAAAGTACATCAATATCACTTAAGGGGCCATATCTCGAGACAGGGTTGCCAGATCTTCAATGTTTTAGACTCGTTGGAAAGGTCTTTTAATAACCTGACCAACAATAGATCGAATGGTGGATTCGGACACAGTTTACATACGTTTAAGTGAGATCCGGCTTCAAAAAAGTACATCAATATCACTTAAGGGGCCATATCTCGAGACAGGGTCGCCAGATCTTCAATGTTTTAGACTCGTTGGAAAGGTCTTTTGATAACCTAACCAACAATGGGTCGGATGATGGACCCGGACATAGTTTACATACAGTAAAGTGAGATCCAAATATATGTGAAAACACATTTTTATACATAACTTTTGAACTACTTATCGAAACTTCAATCTGTATAAAACTCGATCTATGGGACCCTAAACCAAGTCGAATGCAACAAGTTTGGGTCAAATCGGTTCAGCCAGTGCCGAGAAACATGAGCTAGTTTGTTGGTCACATACATACATACACACACACATACACACACACATACACACACACATACACACACACATACACACAGACATTTGCTCAGTTTTCGATTCTGAGTCGATATGTATACATGAAGGTGGGTCTACGATGTTTTTATACGAAGTTCATTTTTAGAGCAGGATTATAGCCTTACCTCAGTGAGGAAGGCAAAACGTTACTTAATCCACCTTTAGGTGGTTAGTGCCTTCCTCTCATTTATAGAGTAATTACAATCCCCTAAAGTGTCCACATGGTTTATGGATCTCCCCTAACGTGATCGCAGCAAGGAAATGAAGTAAGAAGAAGATTCACATTTCCGCATACTTTATTGCAAGATGTAAACACCGAAAATTTGGTTGACATTTTAAATAAACAAAAAGTGCTATAAATCTTTTTATTTTATCTGTTTTCGATAAGAAGCCGATGAATTGAATCATTTTATAGGCGATAGACTATTTTTCTTAGCTCCAAAATATATTTTTTGTTGAAAAAATATTTTTGTTGCAAAATTCTCTTGCCTAATTTGTGTTCACCAATATCAGTGTCTTGAGTTTGTTTATCTTTTGCTCTTTGGTCTGACAGGGGATTTGCAGCCAAACCCGCTTTGGTCTGACAGTTTTGGTCTGTCAGCTTTATGCTGGATTTTGGTCTGACAACGCGGGGGATTGGCTGCCACACCCCCTTGGATCGCCTAAGAGGTCCTAATAAAAATAAGTGACGAATAAAAAAATAGACTTCCTACAGACTTTTTGTCAAGATTATACAGACACCGCCTTTCAGGAAAATGGCATCCCTCTACAAGGCTTTTTACGTGGCGACCAGACGGGAACATTTGAGGTTATGTAAATACAGACCATTTTTAAAACTGCTTGTAATTTTAGATAGGTAAGTCAGATCTTGAAATTTCTTAATCCACAAGAAAGGTCTTCTCATATGCTTTCTAAAAATATATAACATGTGAGGGTTTCATGAAAAACCACCCTTTTTACCATAATTTTAATTTAATATGAAACAGTTTTTCTAACATAACTATTTAAATACATCATAAAACTTCATTAATTTAAATAGCAACTTAGGGGACGTTAAGACGGATCGATTAAAACCATTCCGGCCAAAATCGGTTGAGCCTGTGACAAGATATTCCAGTGACATTGATTTGGTACACATGTCTACATACAGCCAAACACACAGACATTTGCTCAGCTGGTGATTCTGAGTCGATATGTACAAATGAAGGTAAGTCTAGGAGGTCGAGTGATTTTATAGCCTTTCCTCAGTAAAGTGAGGAAGGCAAAAAAACTATATTAATGTGTAGAAGGCACCATCCACCACAGCGTGGATTATGTAAAGTACCGTAAACCGGGGTGACTTTGATAGCCGGGGTATTTTAAAGTTTTAAAAGTTAGTTAACTATAAGTAAGAAAATACTGATGAATAGCAATATGTTGATCTTCTCAAAGTGTCATGATTTCC
The DNA here is from genome assembly GCF_016801865.2 of Culex pipiens pallens. Classification (NCBI taxonomy): domain Eukaryota; kingdom Metazoa; phylum Arthropoda; class Insecta; order Diptera; family Culicidae; genus Culex; species Culex pipiens. The sequence goes on along the minus strand of NC_068937.1, from coordinate 39,269,452 downwards.
TTGATAAACATGATTTCAAATTGGAATGCATTTTCCACTAGAAGAAGGGGCAATTCAAAAATCTGCCGCCGAGTTATGAATTTTTAAAAAATAGTGATTTTTGAAAATACTTAAAATTTCATGCAAAAAAAAATAATGTGGAATTGAATTTTCATTTTTAAATCAAGACTAACATTTTAAATGGGCCAAACATATTCAATTATATTCAATTACGCCCATTTAAAAAGCTAGTCTCGATTAAAAAAAATAAAATATTTTTTTCGAAAAGATCGGAAAAATTTCAAGATTGTTTCATTTTTAACATGGAAAATCGGACCATTAGTTGCTGAGATATCGACATTAAAAAATGGTGGGCTGTTTGGGTGAGATTTCGAAAACTTCAATTTTCCTGTTTCTATTTCTTCAAGCCGCTGTATCTCAGCAACCAGAGGTCCAATCTTCATGGTCTCTTAGACAATTTTATAGCAATTTTTCTTAAATTTTCGAAAAAAAAATTTTTGGAAATGGTCACTCATGGTCACTATTTTCAAGAATCAAAAAACTGTAAATATTTCGCTACAATCAAACTATCGGTGGCTATATCTTGAAAGCGGAGCCCTTTATCAAAAAAATCTGTAAATTACTTTTCGATTGCAAATTCAATTTTACATAAAATATTGAGGTCACAGATTTTTTGACCATGTTTGGCTCAAAAGTTGCAGGTTTTTGTCTCCTAAAACATATCTTAAAATCTCGAAAATCAAAAAAATACATATTTTGGGAAATTGAGTTTCTGCAATTTTTTCCCATGTCGGGTCTTTGTCCCTATTTTGGGCCTACTAAGCCGAGCGCACTTTTTATTTGATGTATTCTCAAAGGCTGCTATAGGCAGCCTTGCTTTTATTACATGAATAAGGTGGTTTTTTAATGTTAATGCTCTTACTTAATCACATTTTTGACGATAATACTTTATATTTGCCATAACATAACTTTAAAAGTACTTCACTAAACAGAATAAAATTTAATAGGGTCTTAGGGGACCCCAAAACGAACAGAATAAGGCGGATCCGGCCAAAATCGGTACAGCCAGTTCTGAGATAATCGTGTGGAAAAAAATCATGTCTACACACATCCCCACAGACATTTGTTCAGATTCTGAGTCGATAGGTATACGTGAAGGTATATCTAGGAGGTGAATTAAAGAAGTTCATTTTTCGAGTGATTTTATAGCCTTGCCTCAGTGAGGTGAGGAAGGCAAAACTATGACTGTCGAAGTCCCCCCGGGATTCATACAAGCGGAAAACGGTTTTATTGGGTTATTTTCAATATCTTTGCCAAATTTGAGCGAATTTGATCTTAACGTTAATGTTAGCCTTGATTTAAAAAAATCAATTGTTTTCGAAAAGATCTGAAAATTTCACGAATGTTTCTTATTTGGACATTGCTAAGATATCGACATTAGAAAATGGTAAAAAATGCAATGTTTCTGTTTCTTTTTCTTTTATCCGCTGCATCTCAGCAACCAATGATCCAATCTTCAATGTTTCTTAGAAGAAATTGTAGGAAATTTTCTAAGAGATATTTAAAGAAATGGACAATCATGTACACTTTTAAAAAAAAAATAAAATAATAACAAAATTTTTCGGACATAACTTAACTTTGAATGGCTTTATAAAAAAAATGTGCAATCAGATTAGAAGTTTTGATCCATACTTCTGAATGGCTTAGAATATGCTTGGTTTTGTCTCCTTAAACATTAATAAAAGTTCAAAGATTTAAAAAAAATATTGATTTTGGGAAAGTTTTTTTTTGTGAAAAAATGTTAATTAGGGGAGCTTTCTCAGCCTATTTCTATTATCAGCCTATCAGCACTTTGATCATGAATTACAGCTTTCATAAAGTGTTTTTGACAGTTCATAAGTTATAAATAGCTCAAATAAAAGTGAGTAAGCAACTCTCCATTAGGTTTTACGCCGATTCGGTTTTTAGGTTAGAAATTTGCAGCTTGGCTGCACTGTTTACATTTTTTTGCACGTGTGTATCAGTAAAAATGTGTGTGCGTGTGCGCTCGTGACGTCACGCTGTAAAACCTAATTGTTGATACATCTGAAAATGTTGATTTTATAGCGGAAAATGGCAAAAGTGATGAGAACTGGTCGAGCGGCTTAGAGTGATTAAAATGGGTATATTTGCCCTAATAAATCACATTTTTTTCAGTGTCCTTTTTATATGAACAGTAATCATCAATACCTACAACTTTGCCGAAGACACCATATCAATCAAAAAATTCCTTGAAAAGTTACAGATTTTCGAATATTTACGTACCAATTTTGTATGAACAGCTGGCAAAATTGTATGGCGATTTGTATGGGTGAACCAATGACACAAAATAGCTTATTTGGTCATAGGAAAGGCCACCACAAAGTTTAAGCCAAATCAAAAAAAATAAATAAAATCCATTTCCGGGTTTGGTGGAGCCTGGGCCATTAGGGTGTAATATCAAAATCGATTTTCCAGCACAGCACTTTTTCAGTTCCTTTAGGGGTCCTAAACAACTCCTCAAAGTTTGGGACCGATTGGTTTAGTCCTCACTTTGCGCAAAGCAATTCAATTTTCCATATAAATTTGTATGGGGAAAACCATTTTTTTGGATTTTGATTTTTAACAATTCGACGTTTCAAGCTATATCAAAACCGGACTCATATTTTGATGCCCTGGAAGGTGCTCTACAACTTTGCCCAAGAGAGTATGGTGCTAACTTGATCCTGAAAGAAGATATAGCGTCCTCCAAACTCGTCTAAAACGTGATTTTCGAGCAAAAAACACGTTTTAGACGAGTTTTGAACACGCTGTATCTTTTTTAGGGGCAAGCTAGCACCATACTCTCTTCGGGAAAGTGGTAGAGCACATTTCAGAGCATCCGAATATGAGTCCGGTTTTGGTATAGCATGAAACGTGGATTTAATAAAAATCAAAATCCAAAAAAATGGTTTCCCCCATACAAATTTATATGGAAAATTGAATCGCTTTGCGCAAAGTGAGGACTAAACCAATCTGTCCCAAACTTTGAGGAGTTGTTGAGGACCCCAATAGGAACTGAAAAAGTGCTGTGCTCACTAAATTTGGACATCTTTATTTTTTTTCATACAACCATATTACACCCTACTGGGCCATATTTTGAACCAATATGAAGCCTTTTTTGATTGTAAAAATAAAAACCTGAAAATAATTTTTCATCGATGTTCATACAAGGCCAAAAACCCCTTGGCCGATAGGTTCCCCTGCATGCTTTTTTCTCCAATTTCGTTCATCTGTCTATTTTTGCATATAGAATCGAGCACTAAATCGATCGATTCGTGGACCTTTTTGCAAAACTATTGGTTCATTCACGGTCTCACTCAACTCTGGGAATAAGATTGTTTTGAGATTTGAATATTTGTAATTTTTTTTTAAATTCGAATAGGTTATAATAAAAACAAGCAATGCCCAGACTCTACCAATCCACAGCGTAAAACGCTAACAGTTTTAATCCACTAACCAAACCACCCATTTTCCTTGGCCGGGGTCGATTGAGTCTTCATCATCCCGTCCAGTGCCTGGCGTTGACAGATTAACGCGTTCGACTTCCCTTGACCGCCGTCGTGCGCGAGTTCTCCTTCAGATATGCATTCTGCCGGTTCTGTGCATCGTCCACCGGACTCGGCGGAACACAATTGGAAGACGTGAAGTCATACGTCAAGCTCGCACGCTAAGCGGATCAGCAAATTGTAGCTTCCATGGGATTACACAGATTTTTATCCGTCGGTCGCGATGACCGCAGGTTCAACCCCCACGCGACCATTTGTCCCGTTGGGATTCGAACTTCTGTAAGTTTGAACCTTTTTTTGCGGGAACAATATGCGTAACAGTGGAACTTGACAAAGGACAAGAAGCTGTGAAAACAATTAAGTAATTTATTATTAATTAAGTTGTTTTCAGGTTATATTTACATTTCAAATGAAGCACTTTATTGGTATTTTTTTTAAAAATAAAGTGACATAAGCAAAACATGCAGTCCTTTCTCAAATCAATATTACAACAGCTCATCAAACTTTTAAACACTTTGAAATGGGTTATTATATTTGTGCAACAATCTTAAAATAAGGGATTGAGCACTCTCTGTGTTTATACTGGCACCTTCTTGATGTGTCTGTAATCCCCAAGAACCAACCAACAGAGTTGACCTACCTCAAGGCACTTCAGAATCACCGGCAAGATAATAACACGACATCACCTTCAGCCGCGGACCGACTGTGTCGGTGCAAACCTCCCCGCTCAGAATGTCATAATTTGCATGCCGGGCAACACCCTCTTCCTCGATGTCTTGGCATCTTGGCCCGTGGAAGTGAACTGCTCATTGAACCTCTGGAGACTGCAAAGTGCCTGCAAGTCGTTCATAACCATAACCATAATCATGAACAATGATAATAAACGGTAATTTTGTTGCCCAGGAAAAAGAAAGACCACCCATTGGGAATTCGGAGTAATTTCATGCAAAGTTATGAGGTCACCAGACGCAACTCGCGAACCTACAACCTAGATGACAGTTCCGACTGTTACAGAATTCCCAGACGCAGACAATTGGTCACGTGCAAATGAGGTGCGCGATCGATGAACGATTGGCGCGAATTAATGGCCATAATTGGATGTCAATAATGGCGATGCCATTGTTTTCAGCTTCTTTGATTGACTCGGTTTTATTATTGATCACTACGCAAACAATTGATCGTTTCTTGAGTACTTTCACTGGTTGAATATTAAGCAGGGGATCAAATTTGTTGGTATGACATAAACCGATTGCAGACTAAACAAATCTATGGCCAGGAGTGCGAGTCTAAGATAAACTGTTTTAATTCAAAGTTACAAATTTAAATGATCAATACTTTTCACCTCACGCTCATAATTTTAAATAGGGTTTCTCAGATCATAGATCGATGTAATGTTTGAGCTTGAATAAACAAAAAAAAGCACGCAATGTAAACAATAGCAAGCACATTTAGTTTGGTTGACCAATCTGCGCATTGTTATAATTATAAATGTTTACAGTAACCGGGCATGAACGTGTGTCAAACGTGTTCTGGCTTAAAATCCCTTGGCCAGTTGTCGCACTTACAGCTATTTACAGGGTGTGTCAAGATAGCACTATCAGATCGAAACTTCGTTCATATTAAGAGTGACTACTAAGCTTTAAGTTCGTTAGTGTTTTGAAGTTGATGCTTTTAAAAATGATACTTCGAAAAAAGTAGATGCTTTGGAATTGAAAGCTGGAAAATAACGAACAAACATAACTAGCATTGTCCCTCACACGTGGAGGATTTTCGTGCCGAGCATGCTCGCTCTTCTTCAACATTTGAAACATTTCGTCGCTTGCACACAACATTGTACGCAACGTTCGATGCAAAGTGGAGCGTGTCCGTGCTAAAGCGAACAACTTGAATGCATTTTTACAATGTTGTTCGACAGAACTTGATTTTGATTGAAAATTTCTCTGGATTCGAACATGTATTTTGTTAAATTATTTTTCATTTCGTAGTATTCTAGATTACTTTTTCCAAACCACCAATGTGCCATGGGTTTCCTATGTACATAGGACCTTTTGAAAAAGTAAGCTAGAATTATTTGAAAGAATGAGCTTAACATTATAGTTTCAATTAAAGACAACAAGGATGAAAGACTCTTCCCAAACCAATGAATGTAAAGTTTGTTAGGATTTCTTTTCTGCTCATAAAAAACCTTACAGGTATGAATTCAAATTCGATTTTATTTAATGGAGAAAGATATTGTCAACCTTTACGCCACCTTGACATTTGCTCGTCTTCAGCTGTTCATTTTCCTGAGAATGTAAGCTTTTTGTTTAATTGAGATTCTTAAGACATTGAAGGCTACTCACCAAACCTTGTGCTAAAAAACCACTCAAAATACCATAAAACTAGGCAACCAACGACATCTTACCCTTTTCTACCAATGTAGTTAACGCCCCCACGCAATACTTACAGCTCTCGATCATCATCGAGCAGATCTGGGTGTCGTGCGGGTACGACTCGAACTTCATCGCGCACGACAGCACCAGCGTCAGCTTCGACATGTACAGCAGCGTTTTGTCGTGGTACAGCCACAGGTAGTGGTTCGGGATGCTCATCTCGTGGAAGGTGACCTTTTTCGCGTTCTTGAAGAAGCAGTCGGGCCGCCAGATGCTGTGCAGCCAGTCCACGTCCAGTATCCGGTACTCCTCGCTCATGTTCTCCGGTAGCCGGAGCCGCGGGTCGCGCCAGCTTTGTGCCAAAAATATGTCCGCCACGTAGGTCTGGAATGGGTTTCACGTAAAATAACTACATACATATCGTCGAGCGCTTCTTGGTTCGTGTCTCGGCAATGCTAGATGAACCTGATGGTGGGTGTCTCCGCTAAGGAGTTTCAGCTAAGACACCATAAGCTTAGTATTGCAGAGACTCAAACCAAGTAGCGATCACGCTGCTTACCATCGACTCCTCGTTGATCGAGTCAATCGAGAGCACGGTCACGTGGAAGTATACCACCGTGGGTTGTCCGAGCAGCTTGGGCGCCCGGTTTTTGTCGTAAGTTTTATGGTGCAGCGGCAGGATGTCCGACAGGTCTAAGCTAGCGACCGGGTGCTTCGTCACTTCCATGTCACTCGAGTAGTTGGCGTAGTTGTTTCTATGAGGGGGAGAAAATGAAAACATTTATAGAGTAATATATTCAAGTTGTTCAAAAGTACAGAAACTGGAGACCCTTACAAATCACATTGTTTTTTACCCTTCCCGAACAGTTTATGGACATCTAGAAAAGTCACCTGACGATGAACGATTCCGTTGATTAACGTAAAGATTTTACCATTTTTTAGATTCCTTGAAAATGATTTCTAATACATCGAAACAACGGACTAACAACAATTAATCGTTCTTTGAACCTTGCCTCAACGACTACCAAGCCGAAAGAACCTTATAAGTATACTGTGTGACTCAAAGCCACTTAAATATGGATTTTGACGTTCCGAGAAAAACGCGTTTTAATGTTTGACGTTGAATAAACAAAAACGAGAGCGCGCAATGTAAACAATAACAAACACGTTTTGTTTGGTTGACCATTCTGTGCAATGTCCCGAAGTTTGGTTGAAGTTTATTGCTGGAGTCCCGAGTTGTAATTACAAATGTTTACGGTAGTCTAGCTTGAACGTGTGTCAAACGCATCCTGACCTGAAATTCCTTTGGCCTTTTGACGCACTTACTTCAATTTTCAGGGAGTGACAAGATAGCACGACAAGATTGAAACTACTTTTATATGAAAAGTGACAAAGTTTTTCGGAGCTTTTTTGGTTTTCATTGACTATCTTAGGATTGAAATCGAATTTTGGGGATCTGTGAAGGTCAAAAGATGTGGCATTGTGAGATGCACAAAATGGCGTTCTTAACTCAATTTGGCCCAAAATGCACGTATGACAAGTTAGCCGTCGTCAGGGGTAACATTGGGTGTGGAGATGAGATTTGGTCATACTCATTTCTCAATTTATGTATGACTAAATCTCACCCCTAAACCCAATGTCACCCCTGATGACGGTACTCTGCGAATGCATCCACATAAATTTCTACCTTGCAATTGGTCAGACTAAAAACAACGGCATATCTCTAGGAGTTCCAAAACAAGGCCGGTTATTTGGGCTACGCCATCCCGATTGTTGGATACCTTTCTTCCGGTGTTCCCCGAATTAGAGTTGTCCTCCTTTCTGGCGTGGCTCGCCTCGCGGTTGGTGACCAGCTGTTTGAATTTACTCTTTGTATGAAGGTTCACCCTCGTCTTCAGATTCCTCCAAGTATTCCGGATTGGTCTCCGATTCCGTCTAGCTGAAGGGTTAATTGCGTTTTGTCGTTAAAAACTATCTAGTTTTACTAAAGGATCATTTTGACATGAGATTTGCAGGTAACATCTCCAATATAATTGATACTTTAGCCTCAACTGTGGGGTTGTACCAAATACAAATATTGGAAAATGATTTGCTAGTATAATCGTCAATAATTTAAATTTGTTGTTTACGATGCGAAACAGGATAGAAAGGCTCGGATAATAGCTTGAAGCTATTGTCTTTACGACGATTAGCTGGTTGATTTCAGCAGCTGAAATCCAGACAACGCGCTATGGGTAAAAATCTAACCATCTTTAGCGTACAGCGCTATATCAAATAAGGTTTTTGGATTAATGCACGAAATTCCACCGACCAGCGATTCTTTAGACCATCCAGCACTAAGAGAAATCATAAAGGTGCTGTTCATCAGCATTCTACAGCTAATCAGTCATAAAACAGCTAGGATGAAAACAAATCAGCTCTAAAACAACTGCTGTAGTATAAGCTGATATGCAGCAGTTTTAATGCTGCTCCACTGCTGCATTTTCCCTCATTTTGCTGGCAACACTGTTGAGGAGTGAAAGAGGGAGAACGAAATAAACGAAAATAAAAATATCTCTTGCTCGCTCATTCGTTCAACCAGTACGACCAAAACAAACCAGCGGAGAAAACGGATGTCAGTCGGTGGCGGAGATTCATCGTAGTTTTATGCTTCTGATGTTTTTATTCTTTTGAGAAGAAAATTAATTTTAGGAAAACTAAATAATAGATGACTAAATGATCACTTCTAAAGGCATTTTTGCAGGTTGGCTTTTTCGGCCACTACGATGACAAATGGCAACTGCTTACGTTTGAATTCCCCGTGTGAATCATAATGCTTTGAAGTGTTTTTTCTATCTTACGATTCCCGGTGGTTGCCGTCTTTGATGTCCACCTTAGTAAATTCCCAACTTGGGTCCCGCAAAGTACAAGCATTTGTAAGTTCACATCTCCATCTCATCTCATCTCAACATCTCCAACATCTACCTTTCACTCAAAAAAATCGGCTCTTCCCCACTCGGTCAGTTGAATCGGTAACGTGATAGTAAACAAACCAAAAATAGATCAGAAGAGGGAGAGGAAAAAGAGAGAGAGCAACATTATTGCTTCTCTCATTTTTTTTTTGACATTTTGTGCACGGTTGGAACAACAACAATAGAGGCTAGCTGGAAATCAGAAATATAAAGTCCATAACTGGTTGCTTATCAGCTGTAAAAGCGCATTTAGTGCAGGTGTCAAAACAACTTAGCTGTAAACCACAGCTGGTAAAGCGCTTCTAGTGCTGCTATCTGACTTGTTTTAGTGCTGTTTGGTTACTTGGGTGATATTCTAGTAATAATTCTATGTTGATGAGCATGCCACGTGCTGTGTATCATGTCAAAATGGCCTTTGCCAGTGTTTGAAATTGAGTTAAGAAATCTCCGATGGTGAGCGGGTCACTTAATAATATTTTGACTGAATGTTTATGGAATAAAGGTATAAAAATGTTAAAATTACAAAATTTCCATAGGAATTGTTTTTTTAGTGTTTGGTATTTGCTCCCTCGTAGGTTGAAATAAAAGTTGAGGAATTCCACATTACGATCGAAGTAGGTCGCGCTACAGGAAGGACGGGAAAATTTTGGCTCGCGTCATTTTATAAAAAAATATTGAAAAGTTAAATGAGTGCTATATTTCTGAACTGATCTTTACACATTATTTTAATAAGTGATAAAGTGGCCTGAAGAACAGAAACGCAAGTATCGTCCAGATTTTTCCAATGTCCCGGCTACCAAAATGTGGGAAAACATTGTGTGACCAAGGAGAGTATGTACACGCCTTTAATGGGGTGCGGAATGGAAAATTATAGCCGTTACAACGCAGAAAAAAGAAGCTACGGTGTTGGTGGCACCATATGTGTAACACCAGCGATTCGGACGGATCAATGAGGAGTGGTTTGTTCGCAAACCGTGGCGTAGTTTCGTTTGAACCACCAATTCTACGCATTGACATTAGACCGAGGAACACATAGGGGAAGGTGGGGCAAGACGACCATATGGGGCAAGAGGAACAATCGCTCGTACGGCCGTAATTTTTACAATTTTGATTATTTCCAGTATGAGACATTGTTGCTAGCAGTGCAATTAGTCGATTCTACTACCACATAACCGCCAAAATAACGTAAACGCCACGGGGCATAAGATTTAATGAAGTTTTTTTAAAAACCTTTGTTTTCTTATAATATTTGGAAGGTACAAAATAAGGGTTAGGGTTCGTTTTAAGGCTCATTTTATCAAAATGCAATTTTTCCTAGATCAGTAGTGTTTCAACCAATGATTTGCACCTATTAGAAAGTATGATTTGACTTTTGGTTATTTTTGTTGAGAGCTTTTAAAAAATCTTATTCAGGTGGGGCAAGTGTACCATATGGATTTTTAGTATTGAAAAAAATACGAATTGCTGCAACAACATATTTTATTGGGAAATAAATAAAAAAAGTTCTTAAAAACTGATAAACAATTGTTAAAAAAAAAATTCCACACAATATTAAGTGATACTATGAAAATTTACTTTATTCATCTAAGTAATTATTTTTTTCGTAAAAACGATCAAATTTTTAATAAAATATTATTATTTAACCTAAAAATGAAAGAAACGTTTCAAATACATTCTAATCTGATGTTTCAAAGTGATAGCAGTTCACTTGTTAGCAAATTAACATGTTTTTTCATGCATTGTTCCTCTTGCCCCAACGGGTTGTTCGTCTTGCCCCACTAGTTGAGTAGAACGGACGGAAAATCAAAAAAATTAAAATCAATTTTTTACATTAAAAAACAGGATTTTTTCAAAATTTGTTCTATCAAAGTCTTAGTCAAGACCTGAAATAAGATGATTATGAAAAAATCCGACAGATGTTTTAACGTTTTAATGGGTTTTAACGAGCATTTCCTTAGCTTGTTACACTTGCCCCACTTTCCCCTACTACTAAAATCGCTGGTTGAAAATTGCAAACTTCTGAGGCCTCATTTGATGGCCTAGAAAGTTTTCTTCCTAGCAAAAATCCTTGTAGCTACAAACGTTAAGTCCGTTCTAGAAGTCACCCTTTCGCTCGCACATAATTCCCTGCTCCAAGTTTGGCTTCAAGGTGTGAAAAATCTTGACCTATCTACTACGGCTACCATGTACCAGTTGCAACAAGCGACCTGCTGGCAACTGCAACAACAGCTGACCTCCCACAAAACGGTACAATTGAGCAAAGCAATGCAGCAAAATAAAGCACTCTTCGGGGATCATTCCCGGAACACGTGACCACGCCATATGAATCACATCACATGGCTGTGAAGCGTCGTCCTTGGCACACGTACAACCGAGCACACACACACACAATGTAATAGGAAGTTTTCGCTGTGTTTACAGGAAGGTGCTGTGTCCTATCCCTCGCCTAGACCAGACCAAAATCCATGATAAAGCTGACAGACCAAATCTGTCAGACCAAGACTGTCAGACCAAAGAGCAAAAAGTAAACAATCTTGGTCTTCGACGTAGGTGCACACAAATCAACACAAGAAAATTTGAAAAAGATTTTATTTTTCCAATTCAATGACTGGGTTTGGACTGCAAAATTGAATGGACGTCAGAAAATAATTAAACAGTGTGGCCTCCTGTACACCGACAATTAAATAAGCAGTTAAAAGCCTTATTCTTCCACTTTAATTTTTGATCGCGTTTTCGGTTTACACCTGAAAAATCTTGAAATTATTTATACGGATTTGTGATTCCTCTCTTTCCACCATTCCCTTGTGTGTTTACTGTTTACTATTGGATTACGCAACGGTCTTTGCACCCGCTTCTCTGGCTGCCTTAAGCCCCCGTACGGTTCCGCTTTGTGGTCATCTTTAGCGCTGAAAATCGATTTTCGCTGCTGCTTTTCCCTTAAAAAACAAAATGGCGGCTCCCTGTCGTCGCATGCTTACCTGTGGCTCTTTCCGGCCTGGACCGAATCCAGGAGCACGTCCAGCATCAGCGGAACCAGCAGGACGGTCCACCGCGGGATCATCTTCGACGACCTGGTCGCGGTGATTTTGGGATGTAATCGGTTCGGTCAACGGTCACCAGGCTCGAAGGAGGTCGAAAAGGGCATAACCGGACTTCAACCCTGCTTGACACTAGAACTTCCAAGAGTAAGCCAAGAGTAAAGTGCGTGCACTTTTAGGTCATCCGGAGTCGGGTGGTTGTTCAAACCGTTCGGTGAACACAGCAGAAGGGGTGAAATTTACAGCTTAATCCTTAATTTAGTCGAAAAATGCTCAAATTTGGCAAATCTCGCACACTTTCTCCACAAAAATTCACACCACACCGTTTTAAAGCCTGAGGCGCAGTTTTTTCCACCACCGAAGTTTTGATTTCATTTTCGTGTAGCCTTGCACCGTTAAGTTTGTTCCAGCCAACAATCCCTAAACCAACCCAAAACACTCGGAAATCCACACCGAACCGCGCGCGTTCCTGCCACGATCACGACCGAACCGCCGACGGGAAGCCATTAGAGGGGCATTTTCAGTGAACCGCGTCCGAAATGGTGGAAAAATCGAACATAAGGTTACATCGCATCGGATTAGTTGTGGGCACCTGGAAAACTTCGAACCGAACGGGAAAACAGCAAAAATCGAACTGAAAACGAAACGGGGCTGGGTTTACTGTACGGTGTGCCAGGGAAGACTCGAAGTGTTCAAGCTTTTATGTGGGTTTTCTTGAGTGAAAATTTTAAGCACTAGGATTTTTTGGTTTTGAAGTGTTGGCAACATTCGATATTGTCATATTGTTGATTTTTGGGCTAATGATCAGTGGCCAAGTATGAAAACGCCAAGTTTGCATTTGCAACTAATGACAATTTTCTAACAGGGCAGAAGAAAGTAAATACCGTTTGTTTGCGTGCTAAAATGTTGGAATATAAATTAACAATATAGCTTCATGGAATATTAGTTAACGGTGAGAAAATGCAATACTTTACTTGGACCAAGGTTGATAACGTCATGATTCGAATTCCCGGACGCTTCATCTTGTTTTATCAATTATGTGGATATAAGTTCGCATGATTATTGTCTAAACTGTGTAATCTGATGAATTCTAACATCAACTTTCATTTCAAATATGTTGCCAATGCTAAAACAATTAAATTAAATTAAATCATAGGGCTTTTGTTAATTTGATTTGGTGAACCGCGGTGGATTTTCTTGAAATAATTCGCACTGTCAAAAATCCACCAAAGCATCTACCACATTGATCGCACAAAAATCTGCGGTAGAAAAGTATCCACCGGTAGATGCTTTGGTGGATTTTTGACAGTTCGAATTATATCAAGAAAATCTACCGCGGTTAACCAAATCAAATTAACAAAAGCCCTCATGTGATTACCAAAACTGTGAAACATTTCTGCTGAAATATTTCATAGGCGTCCGAAGTACCGGAAAGGCAAAGCAGAAATTTTTGGTTCTGATTTTCTTAAATTTTAGCAATTTTTTATACAAAATATCGATTGTTTTGATGTCAACACCTTATTTGAGACCTAACAAAAAAAGTAAAATCTATTGTCCGGAATTCGAATCAAAAGTGTCCGGGCTTCGAATCAACTTTTATCAGTGTCCGGGATTCGAAGCACAAAAAGTCATTTTGATTTGGAAATTCTGAGGAAAAATGGTTAGAAAAGACATATTTTACATGCATTCTCTTCAAATTGACTGTTTATACTACATCCTGATGATATTTCTACATTTCTAACTTATTACATGATTTTTTTGCCAGCTATAACAAAAATGATATGCTACTAAGTGTCCGGATTTCGAATCATGACGTTACTTCTCAGTGTAGCGATCTGTACCAGTTCAAACTAGGGGTCAGGAGGGGAATTAGCAAACATCAAGCAAAATTTCGGACGTGTCCAGTACATACGAAAAGAGAGGAAAAGAGAGTAGAAACTCTTAATGAAGGAACGTTAGAATAACGGTAACTGTTAAATACTATGTGTCTAGTTTTGTAATGAAATTTGATGTTTTGCTGTCAGGGTTGCAACCACAGACAATAATAAGTGTACTTACCCTAGTTACCTAACCCACCTGTAAAACCGGGGGGATGGTAACCCTAATCCGACCTAAGCAAACTGACAGCAGTCGACCTTAGAACGGTTGTCAAATGAGAGCCCACAACAAAAGCACTAGCTGTCAAATGGTAGCCCATAACAAATCAAAGTTTGGGTTTTTGATTTTACAATTTTTCGCAATTTCGCAATAAATTCCTGAAAAAAAACACGTGAATTATGTTGCTGATGGCAAATTCTATCATATTATTGGAGATTGCATCACAATATTGGCTGAAAATTCATATCGAAAAAAGTGATTTTTCTGTTTACCTTTTTTTTGTTTTTTTTTTCTTTTGGTCGATCAAACAGTGCGCCCGTACACTGAGAATCAGTATTACACAGTTTTCAGTTTGTTTTTACACATTTGCATGGGACTTTTGAGTTCAATCAGAATAACACACTTCGTATTACCGTCGTAATGTGTATAATACTGATTCTCAGTGTTTGTTATCTGAACTTCCAAGATGGCGGCTTCTTCGCTACCCCCTGTGTAAAACACACACAAATTACATGCAAACACACAACAGACCAACTTGTGAACCCAACACCAAACATATAAATACCTACAGACAAAACGACACAAATTGTACAGACATGCACACACCCGAAAACCAGCACCACTGCTACGCGAGATCTGTCATCTCGGCACAGCATAATCGATGTAAACAAAAGCATAACGAGTAATAAAAAGTAAGTCTAAAAGCAACCATCGTGGAGTTCGGTTCGCTCAACAAACACAAAACGCGAGTTTTAACTAACTAGTCCGAATACTTACCAAATTTTGCGCGAGAGTAATTAGTGGGAGATTTTAGCATGCAAGGATAGTGGATTCGGACAAGGAAAAGGAGTGGAAGGAGCATGCAGCAGGATTGAGAAAGATTCATGCAGGAGAAGGAAGAGGTTCTGGGAAGTGAAGTTGGGGACACAGGCCGTCGGTGATCCGGGACGGCCGAAACTTGTGTCCAGTGCGTGGACAGTAACACTCAGCAGATGGAATGTTGGTCTTCTTGGATTCGTCATATACTCAGGATATGATGGATCTGCATTATTTGCAAAATTAAATGCATTCTAGCTACTGCTAGTTCACATCTGTGTTAGGGAAGCGTTTTTCGATTTTTTTTTGCATTCTAGGTACTTGACTTTTCAGTTGGTGTTAGAAAGTCGCTCATTTTGCCTGCAAATTAGTAAACATGATTGGATGTGCGACAAAAGGTCGAAAGATATAAGGTAGAATGGACAAAACATCGAAAGGACAAAAAGTCGAATGTGAAAAACTGAAAAAAATTAGTTATAATTAAAAACTTTTAAAAAAATCTTCATTTTTTTCTGTGAGTTTATCCTTGATTTATCCATCCATCCTAGTAATGATTATCTTCTTAAATAAACAGAATTACTTCCAAACCACTTTTGAAGAGGATTTCCATTCTTTCAAAATGGAGCAGTTCTCCCAAAATAAGTTCGACTTCTAAAATATTTTTCAAGACTTTATTTTAAAAAACAACCTTTTCTTGTTTGCCGTAATATTTTGGTGAGTTTTTCTACTTTTTTCAAACATGAGCATTAGTTCGTTGGAGAAAATAGTTCGACTTCTAAACTATTTTGGAAGTTTATTTTTATTTTTTAAAACAACATTTTCTTGACTACCATAATATTTTTGGGAGTTTTCCATTCCTTCAAATTTGAGCATTTCTTCAAAAAAAGTTCGACCTCTAAAATATTTTTGAGTTTTTATTTCATTTTTAAAAACCTGTTTTCGACTGTCGTAATGATTTTGTGAATTGTTCCATTCTTTCAAATATTAGCGGTTTTTTTTAAAAATACTTCTTCTAAAATATTTTGAAAGATTTTATTTTTCATATAAAAATCGTTGGAATATTTTAGAGACTTTTACATTTTTTTCAAATTTAAAGAGTTTCGAAAAATTAAAAAAAAATTATTAGTATCGAGTCTGGACTGTAATCGTTAAGTTGTTTCATTAAAAACATTGAATTGTTTATTTAGCCAATGTTGAAAGTTTTGTAGAAAATTATTGAATAAAGTTCGAAGCGATTTCGTTTGTACACTCTTCGTTTACAAGCTCACATTGTTTTACTTGAAGAAAAAAATTCTATTTAATATTATTTATTTAAAAAAATACTACTAGGGTAATTCTCCGCCAACTCACACAGCAGTTGCCCCGACCTCTCTTCGTTTTGCGTGAAACTTTTTCCTATGGGGTAACTTTTGTCCCTGATCATGAATCCGAGGTCCGTTTTTTGATATCTCGTGACAGAGGGGCGGTACGACCCCTTCCATTTTTGAACATACGAAAAAAGAGGTATTTTTCAATAATTTGCAGCCTGAAACGGTGATGAGATAGAAATTGGGTGTCAAAGGGACTTTTATGTAAAATTAGACGCCCGATTTGATGGCGTACTCAGAATTCCGAAAAAACGTATTTTTCATCGAAAAATACTAAAAAAGTTTTAAAAATTCTCCCATTTTCCGTTACTCGACTATAAAAAATTTTGGAACATGTCATTTTATGGGAAATTTAATGTTCTTTTCGAATCTACATTGACCCAGAAGAGTCATATTTTCATTTAGAACTAAATTTTTCATTTTAAAATTTCGTCTTTTTTCTAACTTTGCAGGGTTATTTTTTAGAGTGTAACACGGGACGGGATGAAAAAATCTTCTTTTTGCAATTTGTTGCATAAACTACTATTTCGTTTGACGCATGGCATGGCTTTAACATTACGTCTATCAAAAATACAATTTTTATTTTTTCCAAAGCTTTGATGAAAGTGAAATTTTAATAGCTAACACTTTTGAAGTCTAAAAAAAGCAGTGTTGCCAAAATGTTCGCAATTTTGATTGAATTATATTTCAATTTCGTCCAATTCCTACAAGAACAATAGCAAACTATTTCAATTCTTCAACGTTGGCAACGAAAATCCTCCGTTTCGAACGGCGCAAACTCAACCTCCAATTTGCCGAGTTCAGCAAAACGACAACCAACGACGTTCGTCAGTTCACTATTCCGTCTCCAGCAGTTCTCCAGGAAACTTCACAGCTAGGTGAGTAACACGACACCTCCAATTATTGCGCAACAAGTCAGGTGGAGGGAAGCGTTCTTTTCTTGTTCTTCGTTCAAACGATAATCCCCAAATAGTTTTAACATTTTTCCCGCTCTTTATTTCTTCTTTTTTTTTACTTTCTTACCATTTCTCATCCAGTGTGTTTTTTTTTATTGTACTGTTATTCGATTCTTGCTACAACATATCAATTTCACTATTGGGTCGATTCCGATTTTATGTGTTTTTTTTTTCTTTTTTCAGTGGAATTTGGTTGAAGTTCTTTCGATTTGAGGGTTTTGCTGTTACAATCAATGCACGCTAAACGAGAAAGTTGTTTTTTTGTCTCTTCTATTGCAAATCAATACACCAACTTGTCTAACTTTTTTCTGAGTTCCAATCCGGTTCTTTCGAGTTCTTTTTGTTTGCTTCCGATCTGATTTTTTTGTTCTTTTAAAATATAGTCACTAATACAGCGGCACATTAACTGGCATTTTTGTTTAATTACGGTTTTTTTTGTTTTGTTCAACTAGTTTCTTTTCTTCTGTTAGTAATATTACTTTAAAGTTGGTTTTTGTTTCTGTAATCACTAGGTATAGTCAAGTCAAATGTCTAAATTTCACCGACGAGTTGTTTTTTTTTTGTTTTTAATTTTTTGCTTTTTTCTCTCTCACTAGACTACATTTTTAATAGCGATAAAATTTAATAAACTTTCGCGTTGTATCATTTTGTTTTTCTTCACCTTGCAGATCATCTTTAATATATATTTCTGTACTGATTTCTAATACTTATTATTCATTAGCGATTTTTTTTGTTTTGCTATTTTGGGCTGATTTCTCTCACTAATAGGAAAAGCGGCATTGTTTTGTTTTTTTGTTTGTGTATGTGTGTTTCTTGAGTTGGGGTGGTGATTTATGCGTTGGTAGAAGATAACTTAAAAAAGGTTAGGGTGATATTTACAACCAGATTCATGTTTTTGACGGTAAATTGTCACGGGTGCATTTTAAAACTTTGTTTCTGGCTGCATTTGAGATGTGCTTTTTGTTTGAAAAATGCTTTAAAAAAAGTTTGAGTTTTTAAGAAATGCTGATATGCGCACTCAGTTTTGCGTGACCTTTAAAAAAACTCAGATTTTTCCAAGATTTCAACAAATTTTATCTTTCACTTATTTGTTTATACCCGTTAAAAGATGCTGTTTGATTGGTATTTCGTCTATCTGGTTTGTTATTCAATTTCAAGATTGTTAATGTTTATGTTATATTCTCATTTTTGTTTTCCAAGAGTAAGAGGGACAAATATAATTGGAGATTTTTTTTCTAACCGGTGGCTTTTGTTCTTTTGATAATGTTGATTTATCTTCGATTTTGTCAAATCACGTTTTTTTTGTTTGTTTTGACTTTCTCATAATTACTTCGATTATAGATTTTTTTATTTATTTGTTAATAATTTTGCAAGATTTTGTTTTGTTCAATAGAGAGAGAATAGCTTCTTTTTATAGTTGTATAGCTAAAACAACAACCATGTACATGAATACTATCTGCATTGAATTTTCTTCTTCTTCATCATCTTCTTTGCACGGTAAAAATCACTCATTTTTGTTTTGTAACATCTTTGCCTCTTCTCTAAACTCCGCCCAGTTAAACAATTAAGTTTGTCAAATACATTCAAATATAACGGCTCGTTTCGTGCCCGCTTTACCTTCTCGGAGCCTCGTGCTTCATCACGTTGCTGTCAAAAATCGTTCCCCAGAAGCGCGCACGCGCGTCCACCGGCGAACGTCACTTTGACAGCTGTCAAAGGTGAACACTTTTGCGCGGGATTCCCCACTTTCAATTTAACTTTCTCTTGTTTTTAGACAGTTATGAAACGATACGTTGACAGTTCAAGGTTGACTGTTCAGTTTTGACAGCTTCCAAAACTATCAACTAACGATACCGTTTAAATGTCACATTTGATTTCTAAGCATTTCGCGATGACAGTTCTCCTCAAATCACTAATCACTTACACTTTGACGTTTCTTGCTTTGGTTGCATTCACCTAGAAAATTTTCACCAAGTTTTCGAGCATCTTGTTTTGACGTGACGCTTTGTGAGTGTGTGTAGATGTTTGTTATGCTTTCCAGTGTTGCTAGTATGCAGCTATTTTGTTAGTGTGTGTTACTTCAATATATTATGACATGAATGAATTTTAGTACTTCTTAACCTAGAACAGAAGCAATACTTAGACTTTATATTACCATTCACTGTTTACCGCTAGGTTATGTTCTGTTCCAATAAAGTGGTTACGAATACTTGTACGTCGATATTGTGGATTTAGCTCGTAGCTGGATTTTCTGGCATCTTCTCACGGTCATTGGAAACGGTCGTGGATAGACCTAGGGGTTCCCAGTTGGAGTGAAAAAATTCGATTTATAGAAAAATTATGGATTATAATTTTGCTTTTTTATCACTTCTCCGACATCAGAATAATTGTTTGAACATGCTCGCAATTTTTTTATTCGGTCGGAAAAATATTATTTTTCTTGAAAAAACTTTCATTTTTAATCACATGATCACCCCTAATTCTGGCTCGATGCCGCCATCATGCGACCGCGTGCTCCGTTTGTTTGTCAACAAAGCTGCAGCTGGATGGTGAGACGAAGTGAGGGGGGAAGAGATTTTGACAATTTTATGCCCGCATCTGGCCCGCCGCCTATTTCGTCGGTCACTGAGTCGCCGGTCGTTTCCTGTGACCGAGTCCAGCTAGGAACTGATCGTACAATACTTTCATATATATAGTTTTACCCCCAAAAAATGCGATACGATAGAAGTGCGTAGAATGTACGCGTTTTTTTACGTGTGTATGATGTAAAATTTACGTTCCAAGTACTTTCACAGGAACAGTTTACTTTATTTCCTGACTTTTGCGTTTAATTTTAGGTTTGCCTCGCAAGACAAATCGTGTTTTCTTTGTTTGTATTTTCCCCAAGTTGTCGATGCACTCAAGAAAACCACGTCACGTTGCATTCTAGCCAATAAAGTCGCTTACGTGCTAACATTCAGTACTTCCCAGTAACTATTTAGTGACATTTTCGGCTATATGATGATTACTTTATTATGTGCTTTGTTTTGATTAATCATATGTTTACGAAAGGGAGAGTATACCCTTTCCAAATTAATGTTTATATTTTGTTCCACCATGCTAGCTGTCAAATGCGCACTTGTTTACATTGTCACCATTTTGTTTTTGTTGTCAAAGTACACATTTTGAGGTATCGAAATAATCATGTGCATTGAAAACTCAGATGAAAATCTACCCATTTCTTCTCAAATTTCTTAACTAAACTAGAGGAAAAGGTCGGAAAGAGCGAATGGTCGTTGAAGGTTATGTTGTTCAAAAAGGTTGACGCATTTTGATTTCTGTTGTTGTTGTTACAAGATTCGGGGCTCTTGGATGCGTCAACATCGCTTCTGGACCGCTCTCTTTCTGATCCCTTCCGATCTCACGGCCAACTGTTCTGTTTTTGTTCTCGCTTCCAGAGAACTGTCATTGCGTGTGCTTTGTTTATAGATAAATTTCACCCCACGATTAGTCCTAGGGCATGGAGCGTAATCCCGGCGGAAATTTAATCGCATTTTCTCTTACTTTCAACATTTCTCAATCCCGCACTAAAACTGTCACTTTTGACAGCTGTCAACGCGACGTGCGTCGCGTTGCGCAGCTAACTTCTCATCTTTGTTTTGAACCATCTTTCCAAAGCCTACTGCTGCTGCTGCCGCAAACTGTTGAGCGCTCGCACCAAACACGAAATGTTGTGTAAAATTTACGTCGTTTACAGATAACCAAGCGTGGAGTACGTCTTGACGTACGGAGCTTCGTCCGCGGCCGATTCATCTCTGAAACGAAGGTAAGATCGTAAACGTCACAATCAAACTGTCACTTTTGACGCGTCGAACTTACTCGTCATCCCAGGGGCACACGGCGTTGCCCTTCTTCTCGCTGTTCTCCTCTTCGCTTCGCTGTTGCTGCACCGCCTCCTTCTCCCCGCGTTCTTTGCGCTCCTTCCGCTTCCGGCGCTTGACCTGGTCCTCGATGATGACCACCGTTGCGCCGGCGGACGCTTCCGGTTCCTGTTCCTGGCGTTCGCGGGTCGTCACGTGCACCGTCACGGCGGTTTCCGTATGATCCGACGCCGTCGTTTCCTGCTCATCGTCCCCGGGGTCCATCTCGACTTCCGCAAGCGGAGCGATGGACGGGGCTGGAGTTGGAGCCGGAGCGACGCACCCGGGCGCCAGGTTGTCACCGTCCATCATGATGTCGTACTCGACCTGCTCCAGCGAGGACTGGTTCGGCTGGGAGAAGGACTCCGAGAAGTTGTCGTCCTCCGCCAGGGGAGACATGTCTTGCGGTGCCGGCGGATCCGGAAGTCGCGTGTATCCCATGCTTCCGGCATCGTCGTCCGCTTCCTCACTGGTGAAGTACACCTGTTGGGAAAGAAACACCAATTCAGGTTCCGGTGCGTCTTCCAACTCGCCTCGTACCTCTTCCGCTTCCCCGTGATCTTCATCGAGCGAGCGGTCCCCGGTGTTCCCCAGCGATCGCCTCCTCCGGCGATCCTCCTCTTCGGCTTCCGAATTGGCAAAGCAAACACTAATCGTAGGAGGCTGCTGCGGCTGCTGCTCGCAGACACTTCCCCTTCGTTGAGCTCCAGCTTCGACGCACAATCCCTGACCCTCACTTCCCGGCGTCACCGCCCGGGACTTGTTCACCACTTCACCACCACCCACTGGTGTAATGTTTGTTCTGGTTTGCGTGGCCACCTGGCACGTGCACTGCTCACTTGCACGTGTAATGTTTGTGTTCATTTCTACATCGGTTCTCGTAGTTTCCCCAACATCACTAGCCCTAGCACCGACTGCCGCCGCCTGCTCTTCCGCTGGTTCCTCCAGTTCGGAGATGCTTTCCTTCTTCTGCCGTGCCAGATTCTCGTCCGAGGCGGTGGGCGTCGCGCTCGAATCCTCCCGCTCTTCGAAACTCGTCGACAGCGAGCTCTGGGAAACGTTCCGCGGATGGTCGAACGAGCGCTGCTGCTGCAGGACCGGCGGTCCCGGTGGTGATTCGCCGCCCGAGTTGGCGCGCAGGGAGAATTGCAGGTCGGAGAGTCTGGAAGTTTGGAATTGGACATGAAACGTGGTGACCTTCGACCGCAAGTGTTGTGCTTACCTGGGAGCCATCGTCATGGACGCTCGCCGCTGTTCGGTCACCACCGGAGCGAGCCGCTTGGTGCTGTGGAAGTCGCCGTCCAGGGTGTTCTGGCGCAAGCCGCAGGACCGCTTCATGCGCTCCGACACCTCGCTGATGTCGGACGCCGGTGGTTTCGGTTTGCTGTGGGCAGAATAGGTTAGGTTTTGAGATCGGTTGTTTAAGATTTACCAGCCTAGAGTGCCAAAGTCCTAGGAGTACCGGAGTCCTAGGAGAACCGTTGTCCTACGAGAACCGGAGTCCTAGGAGTACCGGAGTCCTAGGAGTACCGGAGTCCTAGGAGTACCGGAGTCCTAGGAGTACCGGAGTCCTAGGAGTACCGGAGTCCTAGGAGTACCGGAGTCCTAGGAGTACCGGAGTCCTAGGAGTACCGGAGTCCTAGGAGTACCGGAGTCCTAGGAGTATCGGAGTCCTAGGAGTACCGGAGTCCTAAGAGTACCGGAGTCCTAGGAGTACCGGAGTCCTAGGAGTACCGGAGTCCTAGGAGTACCGGAGTCCTAGGAGTACCGGAGTCCTAGGAGTACCGGAGTCCTAGGAGTATCGGAGTCCTAGGAGTACCAGTGTCCTTGGAGTACCAGAGTCCACCGAAATCCCATTCCTACCTTTCCGACGGCAGTTTGACGTCTCCGTCGTCCCACGGGCACACGGACACCGACACGGTGGACTCCTTCTCGGGTGGCTTCGCCGCCGTCGCCGTCGGGCTGTCCCAGGGACAAACCGCGCTGCTGCCTCCTGCGGACTCCAGCGTCACCTCGAGCGTCGTGCTCAGCGTCTTGCCGGTGACTTCCCTGTTTCGGAGAGGGAAAGAGAGATCGTTGAGCGGAAAGGTTTGCCGGGGCGGTACGGACGCATCAACGTTCGATCTACGATACCAACAGAGATGAGCGGTTGTGTTAGTGTTAGTGTGTTGTTTTGTTTGGAGGATTATTCTACACCACGACGGCGACGCGTACGTGTTAGTGGGTTTCATGTAGGTGTAAGTGTGACTGTTAGTGTAACTGCGGGGTTTTCTATACGATAGTATACTAAACTGTGAATCGAGAACAGCAATTACGTTATATGTTAATATTTGTATGGATGAATATGAAAAAAAAACACGCAAACACACACGCACGATTATTCTGGTATGTGTTAGCTCTGTGGCAAAGTCACCAAGAGGAGGGGGTCAGAACAGAGCGGCAACAGCAGCAACAGCAGCGAGTGGAGCGCGAATACTCTCAAAACAAACTGGAAGTCAAAATTGTGAGTGTAGTGGTGGTGGTGAACACAGCAAATGAGACGCGCGCAAACATATACACAGAAAGGTGAATATAAACAAGGTTGACGTTTGGGTCAGTGTGAGGGAGAACAATAGGAGGATCGACTTGGAACGGTGGAATCGCGCACAAATGTGGTGTCAAATGACATTTGTTTTCCACTTGAGTTACACATAATTCTGAATTGGTTTTGCTGAAACATAAACACGAAAAGTGGTTCTAAGCTTATTTGCAAAAGGTGACCGCAGGGTGAACAAAACAAAAAGAAATCTGCGAATGATAAACATGAAAAGCTTGAAGTGTCGACCTGTACACGGTTTCAGTGTAGCAAAACCACACCACCAAAAAAGGTAAATATTATGATCATATAACTAGACACCAAAAACGAAGTGTAAAAAGCGACTTCTCTACTAAACGTCAGTTGATGATGACAGATTTTGACGTTAAGTACAGGTTAGATAAACTGTTTGTTTACACCTGGTCTTTGGCCTATTTTGCTAGAATTTTCTGCGGTTGAAGTTTCAGTTTGACGTTTGAGTTTTAGACAAACATTTGGCTAGGGTGCTATAAACAAGGACAAACCAAAACAAAGGCGCGCCAACATAAACGTCAAAACAAAGCCGGGAATCAACCCGCCCGTGACGGACAGGACACAAAATGAGAGCGTGTACATATGAGTGTATGATTGTCAGAGAGAGAGCGAGTGACAGTTGTAGTAGAGGTGTTTAGATAAACTGGCAACTCCAACAACGGTCCATGGCCAAAATGAACAACGGCAGAAGAGTGAGGTGAGAAAAAGAGAGGGAGAGAGAGAGAGAGCGTGAAACGAGACAGTAAACCCCTTCACACGCACACACTCCAAAAGAAGACACAGCAAGAGAAACAGACAGCGAGAACAATAGAGGTTTCGTTTTTTTTTTGTTTGGTTCAGAGAAGAGGAAGGGATTCCGAAACCGGCGCTTTTGGGTGTATTGCTTTGGTAGAGTGTCTTACTGCTTTCCGAATCTCTGTTCGTGTCCTGCCCCGGCCGCCGCCGGCTGTCCCCCGTACGGCATGTCCCCGCGGTAGATGGCCACACTGCCGGTCACAGAAACGAGAAAGAGAGAAGGTCCCGTGTTCATAACTCGACTCACTGACAAGCCCCGCTACGCAACGTGTGACGGAACATCAACCTCACTCAAAAAATAAAACGATCGCGTGGTTGTGTGATGACCCTGAGTTCCTACAGACAGCTACTTCCGGCCTTGAACCGTGCACGACTGGCAAGACTCACCTGTACGGGATGTCGCTGAGATTGCTTTGGCTATGAGAGTGTGGCACTTTGGTAGCGTCCTTGACCCCGCACACGGCCAGCTCGTGGGCCGATCCGGACAAGCTGCGATCGCTGCCGCGTCGCTTGGACAGACTGTTGATGTTGCCGGAGGTCGGACCGGAGGGCTGCAAAGCAACACGTAGCAAGGTCAGTCAAGAAACTTCAACCGGTCGTCGCCCGTCAAACCTACCTGCGTCAACAGCGACGGGTTGGGTGCGGTCGCCGTCGAGCCCTTCTTCTTGGCACCGCCGCCGAAGCCGAAGAAGCGCTTCTTGTGCGACGGCTGGATCGCGTTCGCCATCAGCGTTTTGTAGTGCTCGGACCGGACGAACCGCGGGTAGCAGTCCTTCTTCAGCAGCAGCATGTAGATGTGCTCGGCGGCGAGGTCGAACGCGAACCGGGACGGGTTCTTGAGGCCCTGCTGCACCTTCTCCATTGTTTTGCCGTCGATGTTGATCTCGCAGGGGGCGCCCGGCTCGAGGAATTCCCTGGAAAAGGAAGGGGTAGAAATGATCATTCGGTGCAAGTGCCCTCGAAGTGCCCACTACTCACTCGTAAATCTCCTTGACCTTCCGGAAGATCTGCGAATGCGACGACCGCCGCAGATCGTTCACCGCCATCCAGAACCGGATGTTCTCGTGCGAGTACTCCTTCTTCAGATACGCGGTAAACTCCTGCAGCCCGGTTGGGTCTGACACCACCTCCTCGATCGAGATGCCCCACCGCTTGACGCGCTTCTCCGTCGGAACCTCCACAACCGGACCGTTCATCTGCCAGAAGCTGACGTCCTCGGTGACCCACGGGTTCGACGGCAGCGGTGGGTTCATCATCGGGTCGTACTCGCTGAACGTTTCGTAGTAGGCGACGTTGCACTCGCACGCCTGCGACATCTTGACCCGGTTCCGGCCGAGGGACGCCTTCAGGATTTCCACCTCGCGCTGCCAGTCCTCGACGGTGCGCTTGCGGGGTTTGCCTTGGCGATCGCGCGACGGAATCGGGCACGACTCCAGCGGGGTGAACTGACCCGGGGGAGGCCGGTGAACGCGCCAGTAGGCTCGCTCCTGCGAATCTCCCACGATCTTGTCGCCCTTCTTGCGCTCCTTCGCCAGCCGGACCTGCTCCTCCGCCTGCATCGTGATAAAGTCCCACTTGCCCTTCAGGTTCTTGTGCAAACTGGCCAGCGCTTCCGCCTCGTAGTCCTCCAGCCCGTGGCGCTGCTTGTTCCGGAGGGAGCGCTTCGCCAGGTAGATCGCGTACTCGATCTGGTCCGGCGCCTTCTGCTGCCAGGGCCAGTAGTACGGCGTCTGGAAGCGGTACAGCGACGAGTCGTCCTTCACGACCAGCGTCTTGGTGTCCGAAACGGGGAAAAAGTACCCGTGCATGCACAGCTGGTTGCTGATGTTCAGAGCTTCGGACTCCTCGATGCCGAGCCGCTCCATCAGCCACTCGATCAGGTCGTAACCTGGGGGCGAGAGATAGAGGGAGAAAACGTGAGCTGAAGAAACGTCTTGTGAGGAGGAACCTTGGGTGAGACAACTTACCCATGAAAGCGGAAGGAATCGAGGTGAGAAAAAGTTTCTGACTGCGCACGGGAACGCCCGCCTCCGGATCCTGCATCTCGCGCACCAGCCCCTCCATCTGGAAGATGAGAAAAAGGAAGTTTTAATTCAAAATCTATCATCGAACTATTCAACGGTCAGTTAGGTTTTACGCGGACTCGATTTGGATGTTAGAAATTTGACAGCTTGGCTGCACTGTTTACATTTTTTGCAGGTGTGTCTCAGTAAAAATGTGTGTGCGTGTGCGCTCGTGACGTCACGCTGTAAAACCTAATTGAAAAGATGAGCAATTCTCGCTGAAACCGTCCCACTAGATGCACATGTTCTCAAATCGTTACGGCAATGTTCTCATTCGATTCAGCGCACCAAAAAACCATTAAAACAACCTTCGAACCATTGAAAATGTCAGCCGTTAGCCACCTGTAAATAAAAACTTGTATTGAACTATGGATTTTTTCGAAAAAATGCCCTAATTTGGAGAAATGATATCTCCCAAAATACATTACCAAACATCAAAAAGTTATATATCGTTGGAAAGGTAATCGCGAGGGCTTTTTATCGCACTTTGAAAAACATTTCAAAAAATATTTTTTCAAGGGTAATTTTAAGGGTTTTTGAGAAACTTACTCTTAATTTTGAATTTTGACCGTGTTCGCAACCACTTATCATTACGCAACCATTTTCATTCGAAAGATTGGAAGATTTTGCATAAAATCAACTTGAGAAAAGTAGTGTAATGAAATAGTTTTCGTATAGTTATTAACGGATGAAAGAAATTGGTTAAATTTCAGTTAAAAATAACCAAAGCTCAGACTTCACAAATGAGCCTAATTTACAGTCAAAACAAAGCAGGATTGTATTTGAGCCGAATGTACAGTCATATGAGGCAAATCTGGACATATAGGATGAATAGGGACAGCTATTTCAACTATACTTTCACTCATCAACTATACACTCACTCATTTATTATGTAAAAACATACATAAACAAACAAGTTTCTAAATTTTATGCAATTAAGTACTCTGAAAACTAATGTCCTTACTTAGATTGTAGTCTCGATTCGCCACATTTCACTGAAGTAATATTTTATGTACAGAGTTTGTTTTGGGAAGATCTGCTTTATTTGTATAACCTCAATCGTGCACAAGAAAGTGCTATGTTCAAATCAATATTTTTTGATCAAGTTAAAATTTTATGGAGCTGTTGATACCATAAAAACAAGCAAAAAACTCGATTTTCGTCCAAATCGGACTAGGTCCTTTTATTTGACACCACACCAAAGTTTCACTTTTCTGCAAACAATGTTAAAAACCTTCATTGACAAACTGCGATATCTCTGAAACCGCAAGCCGTACAATGTCGAGTCAGAACTCACTAGAAAGATTATTAGACGTGGAATTAATAAGTCTAGTCTGTTTTTCAATTAAAATATTTTTCAATGGCAGCTACCACGTGGTTGAAATATTTGCAAAAAAATACAAATTTGCTATGCAAAGATTCTGAATTCGACTAAATAATATCAGGATTACTCGAAAGGATCATTTTCTAGTTAAAAGAAGGTTTGCAATTAAATATTCCAGCCGTTTCTCACCCACGTGGTAGCTGCCTGACGTATGGCGTCGCGGTGTTCATCAAGCTTTCATAGCAAGGAAAGCTTGATGCTTTTTCGGGGAAAACCGTTGATTCCGGAGACATCGGATTGTTTGCCAATGCGCCAGGTCTAGGGACAACGAATCCATATGCTCTCTTGGGGAAAAGTGTTCTCCAGACCATTCCCCATAGGCCTGACCATAACAGAAGTTGGCGCGTGATTTTCCCAGACCTGTAGGAGCGTTTGAACAAAAAGTTCCAATTTCCCATAGTAATTCCCATGTAAACTTTAACCCTGATGCGCGCAGCCAGTTTACAACCAAATGAGCTGATATTTGGCATGAAAGTCGCTATGGGCATGCCCTACAAGGGGAACCATACTAAAACTTGATCCGAGAACTTTTTGAAAAACGTACCCACCCTAATGTGCATCTAGTGGGACGGTTTCAGCGAGAATTGCTCAGATAGGAAATTCACCACGGCCATTAAGTATTCTCCACAGCTTGTTTACACGCGTTAGACAGTTGCTTGGAGCTGTTTGTACGCATACTACCAAACATTCAGTGCTGTGCGCGGATTCACAACCAGATGGCTCTAGTGAGGATTAATCGGTTGAGAAATAATTTCAGAAAAATTATCTGTTTGTCTCTGTCAGAAACCCAGCATCTTCAACAGGAGCTTGAATACATCTTCACAGCTCCAAAGTCGACTGAAGGGAGTTATCCGATTTTCGTTTTCGTTGGCACCGTCCAAAGCCGTTGATGGATTGCTGGCTCTTTGCCGTGCTGGAAATCGTCAGCCAAGTTGAGAAAAGCAGATATTTTGAGCTGGTCTTTTTTTTATTTTTCATTGCAGCAGACTCCGATCTAGGTCAGGTGTTGAAGTGACTTTAATTAGTGAGAAGCTAGCAAAATATCTCGGCAAAACTGGCAACCTGTCACAAATGTCAGATCGTGCAAATCCTGACATGTCCCGTCGTTGCAGATTAAGAACAGGAAATTCAAAACCCGACCAATCTCATCTAATCCTTATCCCTCATCTGGAATCTCTTCCAGATTTGCCTCCGACTCTTCCGGAAGAGATGCAAACGATGACGACGTCGAAGAATCACGAATGAAATTGTCGTTCGACCTAATTGGATTCTCTCCCTGGCCGCTTTCGAAACGTCACCCTATCATCCGTGCCGGGATTGCGACAAGTTCGACAACAAGTCGAAGAAGCCGAAAGAATCCAATTACGAAATGTTCAACCTTGCAACCTTAATCAGAAGCCTCGATTCAAAAGTGAAGCGGGGATAGAAGGAGGGAGTCTGAAAAGCAAATGAAAGGATTTTCTTTTTTTTTCTGAGAAAAGTAATGACACAATGTGACAGAGAAAGAAGATTTTTTGTTACTAGGCAAGCAAACCTCTGCAAATCTCTATAAATTTTTTCAACACTGCACGTTAGGGCGAATGTCCCTAATGATAGACCTAAGGGTAATGGCCTCTACTGTTCGGATTGATGGGTGATTGTTTGTTACAAGGGGGGGGGAGGGGGGAGGGGGTCCAAAAGTCTGATTTTTCGCGTTACGTAATAAAAGAACACTCCCTATTAGACCCTTCTTTTTGTTTGGCCATTAGGGTGACCTACATCGTGCTAGGGTGGTTCGAAAAATGGCAATTTTTTTCATTTTTCGTAAAAACCACTTTTTCAAAAAACCATATCTTCGTAATTGAAATACGAAACTTTAGGTATCCTAACCAGGGATCTGACAGGCATGCACTTTCCCGAAGTCACCGCCAGACGCGCTGTTAATGTTGTTTACGTGGGGTTTTTGAAAAAGTTGTATGAAACAAATTAATACATTTTTAACTTAAAATTAATATTTTTTTGTTTTCATCATCTTTTGCTTATATATTTAATCAAATGACAAGTATTACGTACAGATTTCCTCATTTATTATTTATAAGACCGATAAACAAAGTTGTACTAGAACAACACGTAACATTAAACTAAAAATTAAATATTTTCAGTTTCCTTGAAACAAAATTAGCTTGGTAAGATTCTCCTGACTGTTGGTTTAAATTCAACTAAATTTTTAGAATACTCAGTTAATTTAACATTTAAACATAATTCAAACACGAGTTTGATCAACATATTTTGATGATTATTCATTGCATCCTGTTCTAAAATGTGATTTGCTAGGTCTTCAGCCCAGGTTGCTGCATTTCAAATTTTGGATAGAATCGAATTTAACAAACGCTGATAATATTTTGGAACATTGAATTTATCATTTTCCCCTAATAAAATTTAGAATTGAAATTTTACCAGTATGCTACAAGTTATTTGAGTATTAATTAAAGTTCAAATCTAGAGTTTTTTTTATTAGGTCCTATAAACATATGAAAGACAATAGTTTATAGGTCCTTTTCAAAAAAAAATCTCTGGAAATCTAAAATTAAATGTAAATCGCTTGAAAAAAAATTGGTGATTAAAAAAAGTTTTTATTTTTGCAATTGATGTGCATACAACATTTTCAAAAACCTCGCTGCAAAAACTTGGTTCGATCTTGGTTCGATTTTGACTTCACTCGCTTTGTATGTGGATGACAGTCGTGACTCGTGACGTATCCGTGATCCTAACATGTATAGGTCATAGCTAAAATTTTTAAGTTATCGCAGTTTTAGGGAAAAAGTTGATTTTTTGCCGATTTCGTCATTTTCCTGATTTTGCGCGAGGCACGTCAAAATACCCAGTTTTTATTTAAAAAAAAAATCATGTTTCGAACACGTGAGGTTCGACATCGCCAATTTTTTTTTAAATGTTATGTGAAATTTTCGAGGAAGCCGATAAAAATATTTTCAGACATAGGCTTTTTGGTGCAGACACGATCAAAATGCCATTTTATGTTTTCACACGACTTTTTCAAATGTTAAGCTAGATTTTTGAAACTTCTTCCTATTTTTCTCAAATAGCCAAACTAACCACCTTTCTCTTGCGTCTAAGACAGCTAAAATCGGATGAAATGACGTGGAGATATGATTTTTTTTGAAAAAAGTGGTTTTGCGAAAAATGACGAAAATTGCCATTCTTCGAACCACCCTAGCACGATGTAGGTCACCCTAATGGCCAAACAAAAAAATTCGGGTCTAATTATTTTGGCCAAGGAACGCCCAGAAAAATTTTGAGCCCGATCGGAGAACTTTATTTTTCGGTTTAGGCTCTTTTCAAATGGAATTGCTGTATAGATATATTTTTTTATATATTTTAATTTGTCAACAAACTAAAAATATATTCACTAAATTTGAACATGACTCAAAAACAAACTATTCATAATTTCCAAAAAAGTTTCCATGTTGTTTATGGATGGGCCAAGTAAAAATATTAATAGAGCCTTTCCAGCTCAAATCAGGATTTTTTCTGGTACTTTTGTACCCGACCCTCTCCGATTTCAATGAAACTTTGTAGACATGTTATTCTAGGCTTATATAAGCCATTTTTTGTGTATATGGAGCCGATAGTACTCGAAAACAACATTTTAGAAGGGCGTAAGGTACTTAAATATTTTTGTATTTAAAAATTACTGTATCTCGAAGCCGTCGCGTCGTATCAAAAAGTGGTCAAAGACAAACTTGTAGGAAATTGGACGGGCTTTCTGAAAAAAATACACTGAAACAAGAATACACGCCACATCTATGAGATTTTTTGGTTTTTAAGTCTAAAACTTAAATTTAAAGGTGATGTCACGATTTTTTTTGTTCAAAATTTTGAAGAAAATAAAATGTTACCAAAAGACTGACGAAAAATGCAGGATGGTATGTCTCTCCTAAAAAATACAAAAATCATTTACTAAAACTGTTTTTTTTTAAAGTGATCCAAACGTCAAAAATTTTAATAACCAGTAGTGGGAATCGATTCTTCGGACAATTTTACATAAAAGTTTCCATATTGACCATTGTCCTATGTCCAATCCGTGGGAAGATACAGTGGCTTCAAAAATAAAAAATGT
Organism: Culex pipiens pallens; assembly: GCF_016801865.2. Lineage (NCBI taxonomy): Eukaryota > Metazoa > Arthropoda > Insecta > Diptera > Culicidae > Culex > Culex pipiens. The sequence goes on along the minus strand of NC_068937.1, from coordinate 39,237,423 downwards.
TGAAAAAACGGGTTTTTTTATGGTTCTTGACAATTTACATATGACAGACTTGGTTTTTCAGTCTCGTAAATATTTTTACCGGAAAGCTCGTCCAACTTCCCATAAGTTTGTCCCATTGATACAGTAATTTTTAAATTATAAAATACAGTATGTAAAAAAAGTATTTACACCCCTTGGGCACTATGCACATATTGTGATGAAACATCTAAACAATTTTATGTTGACAGAAACCTAGTACTACGTTTTGTTCAGAAACTCATGCCAGACATTTTGCTACAAAAAGCTCATGAAAAGATGATTTCTATAAAAAGTTATATAACAAATACTATTACGAAACTAAAAAAGGTGCAAAAAAAGTTTGTACACCTTTCGAAAAATTAACATAAATAATGTTATTTGTTGACAAATCACCATAAATCCAGTCTCCCAACTTCAAATAGGCATCCTTGACTGATTTATAAAATAATTTGGATTGAATATAAAGTTTACTAACAACTTAGTATAAAAGTTTATATAACTCTGGAAATTCTATATAAAACTTATCTAAACTTAATTTTGCAAACTTTTAATTCAACTAAATGTCAATATATTACCATATAATTGCTAAATAAACATTTTGGAGTGGGTATAACACCGTTTTGGGGGTATTTGTATCGATAGAATAGATTTTTCGTTGGAATTTCGTACCAACCCGGAATTACGTCGTCGGAAAATCCGCCGGCATCCGAACCGTTCCACAATTCTTAAGTCAATCTATGTGGCATCGGAAAGGGCATAAAATTTCCGATCTTTTGATACCCATACATCTAGGTTTTCTATAAAACCCACGATTTTAAATACCTAGGTAAAAACGTTGTTATGGTTTTGTTTGAGCAATCTGCCAAAAATGTATGGAATTTCGTAATTTTTGTTCTCGTGGATCAAACTTACTTTTTGCCCGGGTATTTAAAAACGTGGGTTTTATAGAAAACCTAGATGTATGGGTATCAAAAGATCGGAAATTTTATGCCCTTTTCGATGCCACATAGGTTGACTTAAGAATTATGGACCGGTTCGAATGCCGGCGGATTTTCCGACGACGTAATTCCGGGTTGGTACGAAATTCCAACGAAAAATCTATTCTATCGATACAAATACCCCCAAAACGGTGTTATACCCACTCCAAAATGTTTATTTAGCAATTCTATGGTAATATATTGACATTTAGTTGAATTAAAAGTTTGCAAAATTAAGTTTAGATAAGTTTTATATAGAATTTCCAGAGTTATATAAACTTTTATACTAAGTAGTTAGTAAACTTTATATTCAATCCAAATCATTTTTTTAATCAGTCAAGGATGCCTATTTAGAGTTGGGAGACTGGATTTATGGTGATTTGTCAACAAATAACATTATTTATGTTAATTTTTCGAAAGGTGTACAAACTTTTTTTGCACCTTTTTTATTTTCGTAATAGTATTTGTTATATAACTTTTTATAGAAATCATCTTTTCATGAGCTGTTTGTAGCAAAATGTTTGGCATGAGTTTCTGAACAAAACGTAGTACTAGGTTCCTGTCAAACTTTAAATTCTTTACATGTTTCATCACAAAATGTGCATAGTGCTCAAGGGGTGTAAATACTTTTTTTACATACTGTACAAAAATATTTAAATACCTTACGCCCTTCTCAAATGTTATTTTCGAGTACTATTGGCTCCATATACACAAAAATGGCTTGTATAGGCCTAAGATAACATGTCTACAAAGTTTCATTGAAATCGGAGAGGTTCGGATACAGAAGTACCAGATAAAATCCTGATTTGAGCTGGAATTGCTCAATAATAGTGTTTTTCACCTGACTATTCAAAAAACTAAACTAAAAATCAATCGGCAAAAAATATTTAATCTAAAGCGAAATAAACAGTATATTATTCAATATCTAAACAAAAAAAAAACAAAAAAGTGGTATTTTTTAACTTCCACGGGATTTACCCACCGAAATAATCAAATTTCGTGAAAATTAAACAAGACTGAGAACTTCATAAAATGTTACTCTAAAGCCTAAACTACCAAGCTCGAGAAAAAGGGGGAATTTATAAGGAAATTCACCCTTTTTCTCGAGCTTAGGAGTTTAGGCGTGAAAAATCGAAAAACTATCAATCAAGCTTTTTTTTCAAAATTTTAATAAAATAAAAAAAATCAAACATTTGAATATTTGAAAAGCAAAGCACTTATTGCTATCTTTAAATTTTTTTCTAGTTATTTAATTTTTTGTTATTTTTTTAAGACCGAAGCAAATATTTTTTTGAGGTTTATGCTCCTTAACTCTGATCAAATTCGAGGGCCTAGTTTGAATTTTTGTATATTTTTCTTAACTTCTTTGGTTTTTTTTTTTGATACAATTCACAAATTGTTTAGAAACATAAGTACACAGATAAAAAGTAGTAATCCAGCTGCGTGTAAAAGGCCTGGGTGTAAAATAAATATTGCATTATTTTATACAATTTTATGTGATTTTACACCCTGAAATATGTAGCCCATCAGTATGGGAAACCTACTTGACCGAAATGTCAAGCTCATATATGCGTTTATCCTTACAGCTTTTCATCGGTCTGATGGCCGAGTGGGCTAAGGCGCCAGTCCTTACTGTTGGTGCTGGGTTTGAATCCCGTCGGTTGCAACATTTTTTTGTGTTTGCAAAAATTGTACATGCAGTGTGTAATATTAAGTGTTTATTTTGACGAAGGTGATGTGCATGCTTTTGTATGCGATTTTACCATCGGATTTTTTGCTGTGTAATAGAACTTCCATGATCGAAGGGGTTGTTTTCTCTTAATTGATTACGCCAAAGCGTTAGGTTTGACTGTCCAAAACGTTCTGTTTTTATTGTAGGGGAGAGTAGGGAGACTTGATCCCCGGGGAGACTTGATCCCAAGCCTGTATCTCGTCAGCATGTGGGTAAAACAATTAGCTTTGTTCTAGAAAGTTGTGCGAAATTGACTAAAACTCATTGTAGAAAACAAAGAAAAAAATAAAAAATGTTTAGATTGAGTTACACACATTTTTCGAAGAAGTGCTGCAAAAAACTTCCAAGAGATCTTTTTTCTTTGTTTTGATAAGTATAGAAAACACTCAAAAATTATTCAAAAAAATATTTTTCATACATGAATTGTTTGATAAACATATCAACTCCAAAACCCTTACGCATTTGACGTTAAATTTATCGTCATACTATTTTTACAATCAATTGTTTAAAAAAGTGCGTTTAGGGAGACTTGATCCCTGCATTTTTACAGTCACTGGAATCAGCCTCAAGATTAAATAATTTGGCTGGGTTTTCGTACATAGTTTCCTTCAGTATAGTTGTACATAACTAACTGCAGTTTGAACAATTTATCAAAAGTTTTGTAAACAAAAATGAACAGCTTTTGTAAACATGCTCAATTTTGGTCTAAAAAAGAAAATTTTAAGTTTTGAAATATTTTACATGCTAAACTTGTTATATTTTGAACACAAACGTACAGGTTTAATGTGAAATTGCTGTATCTTATAGAAAATTAAAAGTTTGGATTAATAAGAAACATTTTGCTTAAGATTTCTTCAAAATGTTGAAAGGGGATCAAATTACCCCCAACATTTTGAAAATGCCGGTTTAAAATATTTTTTTAAAACGCTTGGCATTTTTCTATCTGATGATTTATCCGATGAAATACCCTTATCAGCCAAACATAGTTAAATGTTTAAGCTTTCAATTCATGCAAAAAGATCATAGTTTTGTGAGAAATTGACAGAGTTATGTGCGATACAAAAAAAGGGGATCAAGTCTGCCCACTCTCCCCTAATCGAAAAGTCCCTCAGAGCCTCACACACGAGGTACTGAAGTTTTGCTTATTGAGCATTAATCGTGCTACTTGATTTAATCGCGGCCATGTAAACGAAGTTTAGCTTTGTTTGCAGTTTAGATAACTGTTGTCGGCTGTGCTGATGATGTTGGTGGCGTCGATCAATTATGAGGAAAGCAATTTCCGTAACTCAAATTTTTAAATGTAAATTGTTTAAAAACATATTTTATGACAGCTTTTTTCATTTTTGTAATTTTTTGGTTTTTATTTTTAATGTTTTCCGTAATTTTTCTCATTTTAAATTAACAAGTATTTAACATTTGAATGACAAAAGTGTTTTAAAATGCTTTTTGAACCTGCCCAGATTTATTGCGATCTTTAGTTTTCAAAATATCTAAGTATTGGCGCAATTATTTTTTCTTGTCAAAAAAATCTTTTTGCAGTACTGTATAACGGAATTTCACAAAAATAAATATTGTTGGCGACGTAAACTTTTTTTTTATTTATGTTTTTAACGAATCTTATTTTTTAAATTTCCCCTCATTAATTTTTTTAATTTGTTTTTATATATTTTTAAACTTTTATCCGTGCTTCATTTCATTTTTGCATGCATAATGCCATTTGACACGGTTGCAAACAGGCTGAATAACGGGTAGCAAAGTGAAATCGCTAATTTTGGAGAACGATCCCTTACTGTTGGACATTTTAAAATTGGTAACTTATTCTGGAAAGTAGGGGTCCCTACTGTTGGACATTAGCGTAATAGTAATTACAGTTTAACCATAACTGTTACTTATTTTGGACATTTAATTAGGGGTTTTTTTTTAAATTTTGGACTCTAGGTTAAAAATTCCTACAATTCGTAATGTAGGTAAATATCCCTACTGTTGGACATGATGTAGAATGAATGAAGATTGCAAGTGTTGAACAAATATTTCCTATGTTTTGGTAACAAGAGTAATGTTCTGAACATTGGTGTAAAGGGAAGACAGTGTAGCTTAAAAACAAAATGTCCATTCGTGTTCTCCCTACAGAATACCCTCCTCAAACAATGTTTGTTTCCTCACTCAATTCATCAACATAATCAACATTACTCGAAATTTCCATCAAGAAAAGCGGAGACAACCCCCGAAGGTGGTGCCACCCAGCTGGCGCACCATTTCGCAACCACACAGATTTTATGGAAATTAGTGTGCAAATGATACACAGAACCACACCTTAAAAATGTCCTGAATGGAATGGCGGGGTGGCTGGTAGTAGTGGGAGGTCGTAAAACTGGTTTCGGCGAATCACTTCGGGTGAGAATTTAATCAGTGCCGAGATAATAGGGAAACAGCAAAACGCAACAAAAATAACAACAACAACAAGTCTCGAAATGTGAAGAGTTCGGAACGAAAGTGATCAGAATAATCTACCGAGTGATGCTGATTGCTGCTGAAACGATAATTCGGTTTTGAGAGGAGTGGGGGGGGGGGGGGAGGGTTTGTTTTTGGGTGACGATGAATTGTTTTAAGTTGGTTGGCTTTAAGACTTGTTTTTGGTTTAAATTTGGTTTTGCTGGATTTTCATCATGTCTTGATGATCATTTTTACTTAAGTTTTAGATCATAATTGTTTCCCGAGCATGGGTAAATAACAAGGGAGATGCGTAATAATACCTTTCTCTGGTATCAATACCAAATTTTGGTATTCCTGGACCCTTTAAAATTTGTCTTAAGGATTATGCAAGAGCAAAATGTGGTATCATACCAATTTAAGGTATTGTTTTGATATTGCAAAATTGCAGAATTTGTCAATGATCGAACACCACATTTTGGTATTCTTTTGGTATTACAGTATTTTATCAAATTCCTCTGCAACTATGGGAAAATTTTGACCAATTTTGACAAAATAATTAATTTTGCGCTAAAATCATGTCTCAAAGCGAATGCTTTCATTCAAAACCGGAAATTTCAAACTTGATTTTAAACATTTTTGATATACCCCCTACAGAAATGACTTGAAATTGTGGAAAATTTTCTAAGTCAGGATGGCACATTTTGGTATTATTTGAATATTGAAAGGTTTCATCAATTTTCTCTGAAACTATGGGAAACTTGTTAAAAAAATTTACGAATTAATTAATTTTGCGCTAAAATGACTTGAAACCCAAAAATGTTAAAGATGATTTTAAAAATTAGTGTGATATACCCACTAATATTTTTTTCAAAAACGTTGAAATATCTCTAAGTCGGGATAACCAAATACTTTGAAAAACGAGTCAATCGACAGATTAATGAATTTTGGTGAATATCAATTCAGTTTCATTTTAATAATACTTATTTTTCAATCTTGTTACTTTTCAGAAGCTTCAAGAACTTCAAGCACAGGCCGTTCATCAATGACAAATGCATTCGGTGTGGTGAAGAATATCACTAATAACAACATGGAATCATCAGGTGAGTAGATTTGGCAGTTGCATATGGATCATTTCCGTTTTTTCATTAACTTCAACTGCTGCACTAAAAATGGTATGATAATACCAAATTTTGGTATTACTTGTTCAAATACCAGCGACCATAATGTGCTCTTGGTTGCCCAGTAATAGATGGTAAAATACCATGAAATCATACCAAAATCATGTATGTGAAAGACCACAGAAATACCAAAATATGATTTTCCAAGAGCGCGGGAATACCTAAAAATAAAACCATGACAATACCAAGTTTTGGTATTCAAGCAATGTTCAAAAATCCAGAAGACCACAACTTGGTATTGAAATGGTTTTATTTTGAGGTATTATTTTACCCTTGGAATAACATGGTTTGGTATTGTTGTGCCCTTACACATACAAGATTTTGGTATGATTTCATGGTATTTTACCATCTATTACTGGGCAACCAAGGGCACATTTTGGTCGCTGTTATTTGCCCAAGTAATACCAAAATTTGGTATTCCCGTGTTATTTACTCCTGCTCGGGTTCAAATGTTTGGAATAGATGGTTATTCAACAATGTTCTTTGTCAAATTGGTCATGTCTATAACATAACAACCGACACTTTGTTTAAGGCTTATGTTTTTATATTTAAGTCTTTAAATCATGTTCTCAGTTTTCATCTTCAACTTTTTTGTTTTCTATTTTTAGTTTTAGATTGTATAAGTGTATATTAATTTAATGGTCAACTTTCAAACTTAGATTATGATTTAAAAAAATAAAAATTAATCAAAATGACATAGCCTTGAAGCCACATTATTTCAACAGCAAAATTTCCCTTACACGAAACAAAGAGAAACATAGTCACAAAACAAAACCTAATTTCCATAATTTGCCCTTTGGTCACGACTTCCGACCAGGTGAACCAATTTCGTCCCGAGAAGGTAAGCCCGGACTAAGCAAATAATCATCCTGCAGAACGATCATATCCACCCCTTGGTGGTGTAACCCTAATCCTGTCATCGCAATTTTGCCTGTTCACACTATTATAATATTGCTTGCGACACAGGCAAAAGACCAGAAGCTCGTGCTGCAGGCTAACATTGATAGAATCATGTCGAGATGTAACGATATTTGGTTTAGTTGATTGGTACACAGTAAAAAAAGTATTTACAGCTATTTTTTGAGTAAATATTCTTGATGCTTTCGAAATTGTTCCAAGCGTTTCACCACCTTCTCATATTTTTCTGGGAATTTTTCTAGTAAGTCAATTGAATTAGATCCACATCGATGCGTTTCATGCGTGTTTCAATCCACACTGTACAGAATTAGTTTGTCTGCTTTTTTTCCTTACTCTCACAAAAAAATGTACGAGGAAACTTTGCCATGTCGGAAATGAACTTGACTGCCAGAATTTAAGAGAGGCAAAACTTGAAAAGAGGTTTCACTCTCATATTCAGTTGCAATATCAAACTTCAAGGAAAGGGGTCTTACTTGTGGCTTTTACAAACTTTTAAATTAGAATTTGAAAGTTATACACGTTCATGGAGCAGACGAAATACCACAAAGTAACTTCAACGTCAAGCAGAACTCGGGTTGCGTGTGGAGTTATTCCGTCCATTCGGGCTTATTACGTTAAGCGTCGATGATGGTGCCGGTCAGATAGCCCACAGTTATCGAGCAGAAATCAACATTCCAGTCCACGCTTTGGCAGCTCACCGCCACAATCGAAATGCCCCATTAGCGGCTCGTAAATGCTCACCGTTGAACGCATGGCTGCGATTATTGAAGGGAGTCCGACTAATCGAGCGACTAATCCGACAAATCGAGTGGGTAATTGACTAAAAAATTGTTTAAACTGAGATGTTCAATAAAAACCAAAAAAGCTCCGTGACACAGCCTGAAAATTGCTGTAAGTGCGACAGTTGGTCAAAGCGATCTCAGGTCAGAACGCGTTTGACACACGTACGCACCGACATCGATTACCGTATACCTGTCAGTATAACCCGCGATTTCTGCAGCCAAATTCAACCAAACTTTGAGACAATGCACAGACTAGTCAACTAAACGAAACGGGTTTTTGTTTACATTGCGTGCTCTTGTTTGTTTATTCAAGGTCAAACATTGGAACGCGTTTTTCCAGGAAAGTCAAAAAGTGACTTGCGGCAAGATCGTCCCGGATCACACTTAAATATATGCAAACAATGTCCTTATAGTTGGTTAGGTAATTAAAAGACCTTTCCAAGGAGTGCAAAATATTGAACTCGAGTTAAGACCAGTTAAGTTATATATCAAATCAAATCAAATTATTCGCTCTACAGCATTGCCTTGGCGTTCTCGATTACGAGATTCCTACTCGAAACTAAGCGTCCGAAGGTTTGATTGTTGAGGCAATTGCAAACCTCTTTTTACAGCTTAGCTACTTTTAAAGACGTCTGTTCAGGTTGAAGGCTTTATTGAGAATGATCCTAAAGTTACAATGTTGGGACCTCAATAGCTTAGTCATAGCTTGCTAAGTCATAGACTACTTAAATCTTAGCTAAGCTAGTATATTACAACGTTTCTTTGCTTCTTGACAAAACTTGCTCGGTCCGACTTCGAGACGAACCAGTAGCTTGTCCAACAAAAACTTCTTCACAACTTCTTGACCGGCCAGAACCAACTTCAGCTTGATCTCCGCAATCTTGATTAGTCAGAGGAGGAAATTCTTCTCCGATATCCTCTGACTGTTCTTCTTGGGATGGCTTATAGCTTCGCAGGAACATGACTTCTATCCCACTTCTGAACTTTTAAAGACGTCTGTTCAGGTTGAAGGCTTTATTGAGAATGATCCTAAAGTTACAATGTTGGGACCTCAATAGCTTAGTCATAGCTTGCTAAGTCATAGACTACTTAAATCTTAGCTAAGCTAGTATATTACAACAGCTTCCATCCACCCCGGGATTTGAACTGACGACCTTTGGATTGTGAGTCCAACTGCCTACCAGCGACTACACCGAGACAGGACCCAGAGAGATGACTCCTACACCTGGACTGAGCTAACGACCTAACCATTAGGTTAGTCCGGGGCTAAGATTTACTTCCCGTCCGACGGAAGGCGTGATCAGACAAATCTCGTCTCAAAATTTGCCACCGGGACCTTCTGGACCTTCCAGGCCGACTGGGTGAGAGGCAACCACGCTTACCTCTAAACCACGGTTCCGGCAATAATATGTGCAAGTTATATATGTGTACTTTAAAAATGCAAAAGGTCGAAAGACAAAAGGTCGAATCGACAAAAGGTAGAATGAGCAAAAGGTCGAAAATGGACAAAAGGTCGAATGGACAAAACGCCGAAAAGGCAAAAGGTCGAATGTGAAAAAATAAAACAAGGGTACTTCTCTACCAACTCACACGAAATCGGGAAAAGTTGCCCCGACCTCTCTTCGATTTGCGTGAAACTTTGTCCTAAGGGGTAACTTTTGTCCCTGATCACAAATCCGAGGTCCGTTTTTTGATACCTCGTGACGGAGGGGCGGTACGACCCCTTCCATTTTTGATAATGCGAAAAAAGAGGTGTTTTTCAATAATTTGCAGCCTGAAACGGTGATGAGATAGAAAATTAGTGTCAAAGATACATTTATGTAAAATTAGACGCCCGATTTGATGGCGTACTCAGATTTTCGAAAAAACGTATTTTTCATCGAAAAAAAACACTAAAATTTTTTAAAAACTCTACCATTTTTCGTTACTTGATTGTAAGATTTTTTGGAACATGTCATTTTAAGGGAAATTTAATGTACTTTTTGAATCTATATTGACCCGATAGGGTCATTTTTTCATTCAGAACTAAAATTTTCATTTTAAAATTTCGTGTTTTTTCTGGCTTTGCAGGGTTAGTTTTTAGAGTGCAATAATGTTCTATTAAGTTGTAGAGCAGACAATTAAATTACATTAAATTTCCCTTAAAATTATATGTTCCAAAAATTTTTACAATCAAGTAACGGAAAATGGTAGAGTTTTAAAAACTTTTTAGTGTTTTTTTCGATGAAAAATACGTTTTTTCGAAACTCTGAGTACGCCATCAAATCGGGCGTCTATACATAAAAGACTCTATTGATTTGATTTGATGTGATAACCAACAGGGCCACAAGGATGACCTACGTAGCGGTTGCCTAGAGTTACAGAATTACAGTTAAAATTACTGCCGTATGAAGAGCCAAAAGGGGATGGTTGGACGCGAACAAGCAAAATCACTCAAGGTGTCCTCAGGGGATAAGAATCTCCTTCCGACAGTAACCTCCAATGATTCCGAAAAAAGTTGAAAAAAGCTGAAAAACAGGGCTCGCACCCAGTTGGGGGCCTAAAAGGGCGCGACAGACAGCTGGAAACTGACAGAGGTCAATGGATGTAGTAATTAGACAATTCTTAAGAATTGTATAATTAGTAAACTATTTCCTACTTGTGACGTAGTGTTGGTCTTCCACCATCCACATCCAGTCTCCGCCATTCAAGCAAACTATCCACTGCCCTGATTCTCCCTCCCCAATCCCCGGCTTTGATTCTAGCTACTGATAAAAAGGAAAATCATAGATGAGAAAAGGTCAATGCGGATGGAGAGCAAATCGAGCTCAGTATCCCCTCACAAAGACTGGTAGTAAGCGTGAAAAAAATAATAAAAAAAATATGAAGATAGACTAGAAGAAAAATGAAAAGATAGTTTGTTAATGCGGATGGATCGATGATCCCCTCACAAGGACATAAAAGAGACAGGTGGTGGGGATAGCAAAAGAAAAACAGAAAATCAGGAATAAGAAAAAGTCGATGAAAATGGAGAGCAAATTAAACTCACAAGTTTAAAACTAGTTAAGTATTCAAGTACTTTAAATACTTTTAATCATTTAAATACTTTAAACCATTTTTTCATCGCTGTATTTGATTGTGATTACCCGCGAGTTTGCTTCTCCAGCATGCCAAAGGCCGGCAGTTCGAGTGCGGCCTCGAAAAACCCGCGAAGTTCGTATACCGGCCGTATGCAAAAAGGTAAACAAACCAACGCCGTGTCGGCCGCCATCGCGAAGGAGACCGTCAGCACAGATGGAATCGATAAAAAGTTGCTACATCCCGGATATGTTCCGAATCACCAGTGCGAACCCGTTCCGGTACTTCCGGTGCCACAACCAGTGGCACATCAACATCCGCCAACATCCCCATCAGGAACGAGTTCCAGATGCTGAGCGACGACGAAGAAAACAACAACACCGACGGCAGCAGCACTACCGACGACGATGATGGTCGTGCACGGAAAAAAGTGTCGACGTCAAAAAAGAACAATTCTCCTCCAATTTTTGTTTTGGACACGTTGGCGGACGATGTTGACGAGTTGCTGGAAGGTCTCGGATATTGTCTGAAAAATCGGCAGTGCAAGTGATCACACTAAATAAAAAGAACTTTGACCTGGTGTTGGAAGAATTGAAGCGTAGCAACTTCAACTTCTACACATTCAACCCCGAGAAGCCCCCTGTTAAGGTCGTCCGATCTCTGACCTAAAGAAGCACCTTTCGGACGCCGGAATAAAACCGTGGGAGATAAAAGTGCTTTCGCGCAAAACAACGGTAACAGGTACACAAACACTGTATCTGTTGTACTTCGACCGCGGCACCGTCAATATCCAAGACCTGCGGCGGACTAAGACACTGGACGGTTTTTGGGTAAACTGGCGGTTTTACACCAAGAATCCGACGGACGTAGCGCAATGCCACTGTTGCCAGAAATTTGGTCACGGCTCGCGGAACTGCAACCTCCGGCCCCGCTGCGTGAAGTGCGGTGAGTCACATCTCTCGGAGGCGTGCGCACTCCCACGAAAGGCGGACTTGTGGGACAACGCAGAACAAACCAAGCCGCGCGTAAAGTGCGCGAACTGTGACGGTAACCATACCGGTAATTACCGCGGATGCGTCACGCGCAAGTCCTACCTCGAGGAGCAGGAAAAGGTGAAGAAGAAAGCAGCAGCTTCCCACTCTCCTCAGCGAAGTACGAGCGCAGCCGTTCCTGCAGCTGGCCAGCGTACGGTTCCAGCGGACAACCCAGCGTTCCCTCCCGGATGGGGGTGGTCGTTTGCAAGCGTGGTCGCTGCCGGTAGCGGCGATGCGGCCCAGCAAGGAGTCACCGGGGAAGATCTCTATACCCTGCCGGAGTTTTTTGCTCTCGCGGGGGAGATGATGACGCGGTTTTGGAGCTGCCGGAACAAGGCAGAACAATTCCTGGCCCTTGGGGAGCTGATGATCAAGCACATCTACAATAGATAAAAAAAAAACTGTGGACAATTTTATATAAAAGGCAACCTGTAGAAAGTCTTTTGCTCAAATAATTACAAAATTATGATTAAAAGAAAAAAAATATTTTTAGATAATCGTCAAAAAGAGTGCGGTGAGATTTCTGTTAACGTGAAGACTTCCACCATTGCCATAATTTTTTGTTCAAAGATATAAATTTTGCGTCGCTTTCAATATTTTGGCATAATTCCTTCTACAAGTTGTTTAGAATAGTGACATACGCATACTGATTTCTTTTGGTAACGATTATCCCATTCCTTGCAAAGTAATGGAAATCGTCATTAATAAATGATTGTCAACTAGGACGTCAATGATTGTACAATAAAATTATATGAATTTTGGAACATATTTGATTTAGACCAAAAATTCTTTCAGTGGCTTCAAGTAGGCAACAACCGGCACATGCTGATTCATTTTGGTGCAGAAATTTGTTAAATTTAAATCAATACAGAGAATTTTAGAGTGATGATCAATTTTCTTCGAAAATGATCAACAGCTTCCCCTTAACGTTGATGATAGATGAAAGTTCCCTCCATGTTTGGTCTGAATCGGTAAAGGCCGAGTGCTAAAGTGTACCCAGTTGACACGGAATGACCCTACAGGCTTGCTGCTAAGTCTGTTATATCGTTATTTTTTGTTGTTGTAGTAAATCCACTGTCACAGTACCTTTTTATTCCTGTGCATCCAGAGCAATGACAATTGTCTGAAAATCAGTAGGTACATCCTTTTTGTCCGTAAAAAATGTTATTTACATTGGTAAAGGTAAAGAACATCAGAAACGAGGTAAATTCGTCTGATAAAAAGATTATCACAAACTTTTCCACCATAACTCACTTCGATTTCTCGAACGTTGCAAAAATCTCTTTCGGATAACCATTTTTCTGCTCTCTAAAAGGGTCCAAACAGAATAAATTTTGAACGCCCACCACCACAATGTCCTCAAAGTGGCAAAACATTTATCTAACACCACAATTCAAGGCAAAAAAACAGCTCCTTCCCCCCACCAACACCCACGCAGCTGTCAATTTTCCCAAAACCAAAAAGTCAGCATCAATATTTCTCATTTTCCCCAATTAGATTCGCCACAGTAAGTCTGTCCCTGGGTTGGGGAGGGGCTCCGAACCTCATGAAAGGGCCGATATAAATTACCTGCCGCAGAGACGTGACCGCAATGGAAAACCCGATTCGGTTCGATCCGGGGATCGTCACCACACCGGGTTCGGTTGTAATTCGAGCCAAATAAGCCAAAATGGCCCCAACAGTTTGCGGGGGAGGGAGAGATCGAAAGTTTTCCCGCCGACAGTTTTTGTCTTGTTTTCTTATTCTTTTTTTTTATTTATGGATACTTTTTTCATTTGGTTCGGGGGAATGGTGGACGAGATCGGTGCCAGGATGGCGATAAACTTGGACCACCTTCTGGAAAGAGGACTCCCTTGGGGGAAAGACTTGCTGAGGGGCATGACGAGAGACCAAGGGGGAGTTGTTTTTCGGCAACAACCTCTCCGATTGACACCGTGGGAGTTTCGGGGAAGTTTGAGCGAGAGAAAGTTTGTCGTTTTCAGTTATGTTTCCTGGAAATATTTGACTTTGAGCATAGATCAAGGAGATAAGTAATTGCAAATCAATTACTTAGACAAATTACACAGCAAAAAATCCGATGGTAAAATCGCATGCAAAAGCATGCACATCACCTTCGTCAAAATAAACACCTAATATTACACACTGCATGTACAATTTTTGCAACACACAAAAAAAAGTTGCAACCGACGGGATTCAAACCCAGCACCAACAGTAAGGACTGGCGCCTTAGCCCACTCAGCCATCAGACCGATGTAAATCTGGAAGGATAAACGCATATATGAGCTTGACATTTCGGTCAAGTAGGTTTCCCATACTGATGGGCTACATATTTCAGAGTGTAAAGTCACATTAATTTGCATAAAATAATGCAATATTTATTTTACATCCAGGCCTTTTATACGTAGCTGGATTACTACTTTTTTAGCTGTGTATATTGCCGGATTTTACCGGAATTTTTGCTGTGTTGAGTGTTAAAATGTCATCAAATATAACATTTATTCAAATAAAACTTTTACCCTACATTTTTTTAATCATCCTGTCAACCACTTTTCATCGCCAACATTCATGACCCATGCAGGAAATTTATTGTCTGCGGTGATCTCTCGCCCAACCAAATTTAAGGTCCAGCCCAAAACTGCGGACACATTTATTTAATTTGTCACTCAAAATTCCGCGCGCATCCGAAATAAAAACTTTCCCACCAAACAAACGACAACAAATTTCCCGTTGGCCACTTCGGCGGGGAGGAAAAACCCAGTCCAGGAAAAGTTTTGTTCGCCGGCCGGTGAACGGACGATAATGAGAAGAATTTCAATTTAAATGATTTATCGCGCGTTAATTATTCACACCCACCTCCCCACCAGCAGTAATACAAATGGGTGGGGAAAATGAGGAAAACAGTCTATTGAGTGAGTTTTACGCGGAGGAGGGAGGAGGTAACTGGGACACGCAGCGTTCTGGATTGGGTGCTAAATTAGCACGGTTTTTTGGTGAAAGTTTGATTTATTCGCGAGCGGAAAAGTGGGAAATTGTTAGTAATTGCAATGGTGTCCAAGGGAGCCAGAAATCAGTCTTTTTATTTATTTATTTTCAAAAACTTATTTTATTAATTTGCTTGGACCCGATTAGACCGAGTCAGCTGACGTAATTACATTTTTCTTATAGCTTATAGTAATTACAGACATTCTTTATTTTAGTTTTTTTTCTCTACAAAATCGGCCGATTTCATGATATTAAAATACCGTCACCAGGGATGAAATTGGGTCTGGGATGTGAGATTGGGTCATACAAATATCAGAATTTTTGTGCGTCCCAATGTCACCCCTGATGACGGTTGACCGAAACATTTCGAGAAGCTTTCTTACGACTAATGAAGGCGTTTTAAATCGTACTAGTTTCCATACAATTTCAACAGCTGTCCACTAAGGTAACAATTTTTTTTGAAAATCTTAAGAGATATCCCCTGGTTCAATTCCTTAGGTAAAAATAAATAACTGTGCAAATTTTGAGCCAATTCGGTTAAGGTATAAGTGTCGCTTTTTATCGTTGAAGATTTGTATGGGGAAATCCGCAAAAATGTATAAGGAAGAGCAAAAATTTCAAAATTCTAAAAAAAGGTGGCGTCAATGATGTCGAATCATTGGCAAGTGTGAGATTCTTGAGTAACTTTTTTTTCCTTTCAATCATAACTTTGCAACTATTTGAGCAAAAGACTTTTCCCAGTTTGCATTTCATAGAAAATTGTCCGAGAAATTCGACAACTGAAACTTTATTGTTGCCTTCGGTATGCCAAAAGAAGCCATTTTGCAAGATTAGTTTGTCCATATAATTTTCCATACAAATTTGGCAGCTGTCCATACAAAAATGATTTATGAAAATTCAAAAATCTGTATCTTTTGAAAGATTTTTTTGATCGATTTGGTGTCTTCGGCATAGTTGTTGGTTTGGATAAGGGCTACACAAAAAAAAAGTTAACACGGTAATTTTTTTTTGTGAATTTTAATTTCACTTTTCGTTACAAAAACTTGATTTGCAAAAAACACTATTTTATTTTTTTATTTTCTGATGTGTTTTACTGCCCATGTTCGCATAAATGTCCCATATGCAAAAACAGCAAGCTGAGAAAAACGCATTTGAAGTTTGTCCCATACATAAGGCTACGTGTCAAGTTTTCGCGAAAAAACTGGATTTCCTCCTGATATCTAGAACAAAGTACTGGATGTTATAGGCTCTTTTGAAAGAGCACACGATTTTGAACCAAACTGCGTCAATAACTCGAAATCGATGAAAATGCATATGGGACATTTATGCAATCAGGGGCAGTTTAGGGGACATCAAATGCCTCCTTTTCAGAAATTTCAAGGTTCTGCTAAAAATCTTTAACCGAGTTATGATTTTTTTAATCAATGCTGATTTTTTTTTAAATCGAAATATAGGTCGCACAAACTTTGCAACTTTATTTTTCGATGTAAAATCGAATTTGCAATCAAAAAGTACCTTAGTTAAATTTTGATAAAGTGCACAGTTTTCAAGTTATAACCATTTCAGGGTAACTTTTTTTGGAAATAGCCGCGGATATTCATTTTTTAAACTTAGTGCCCATGTTTGCCCACTTTAAAAAAAATATTTTTGAAAGCCTGAGAAAATTCTCTGTATTTAGCTTTATTGAATTTTGTTGATACGACCTATAGTTGCTGAGATATTACCATGCAAAGGTTGTTTGGGTGAGACTTAGAAAACATCAATTTTCCTGTTTTTAAACCTTTGCATGGCAATATCTCAGCAACTAAGGGTCGTATCAACAATGCTCCTACAACTTTGCCGAAGACACCAAATCAATCAAAAAAGTCCTTCAAAAGACACAGATATTTTAATGTTCATGTCATCATATGGTCAGCTGCCAAATTTGTATGGAAAATTATATGGGCATACCGAAGGCACAACAACAATTTCAGCCGGATTCAAAAATACAATAATAAAAAAACGATTTCGTAGAGAATTGTTCTAAAGTAGAATGAAGGATAATGATGTTTTTTTTTTTGTTTTTGTACCAATTTTATTTAAAGTTGTTGAGCCTTATTTATTGAAACCAAATCTACGTTTAAAATGACTTCTCTTCCTTGAAATCCAATGAGTTTATTGATTTATTTAAAATTTCACATTAATATCTCTGTTCAACATTTTTATCCACCCAAATGGTAGTTGCATTATTTTGCAGCAAATCTGCATGATTACTTTGCTCATACATTTTTGCAGTATGTAAAAAAAGTATTTACACCCTTTGGGCACAATACATTTTTTGTGATGAAACGTGTAAACAAATTAAAGTTTGACAGAAGCCTAGTACTACGTTTTGTTCAGAAACTCATGCCAAATATTTTGCTACAAAAAGCTCATGAAAAGATGTTTTCCCTAAAAAGTTATAAAACAAATACTATTACAGAAATAAAAAAAAATGCAAAAAAAAGTTGGAACACCTTTCAAAAAATTGACATAAATAAAGTTATTTGTAGACAAATCACCATAAATCCAGTCTCCCAACTCCAAATCGGCATCCTTAACTGATAAAAAAAAAAATAATTTGGATTGAATATAAATTTTACTAACTACTTAGTATAAAAGTGTATATAAATCTGGAAATTCGTTATAGATAATTCTTCAAACTTTTAATTTAACTAAATGTCAATAAATTATCATAGAATTGCTAAATAAACATTTTGGAGTGGGTATAACACCGGTTTGGGGGTCTTTGTATCGATAGAAAAGATTTTTCGTTGGAATTTTGTACCAACCCGGAATTACGTCGTCAGATTCCACCGGCATCCGAACCGGTCCACGATTCACAAGTCAACCTATGTGGAATCGGAAAGGGCATAAAATTCCCGATCTTTTGATACCTACACATCTAGGCGTTTTTGAAAATGTTGAAAATTTATTTGATTTTATCACCATTCTTCCCTTAAGATTAACTGATTCCTACCCAAGTAACATTTTTAAACCAACTAGCCACCACCAAGTTTTATTAAGGGTTTATTGTAGCATCTTGATTGCCTAATAGTTTTATTTGGGCATTCACCGCATCCAACAAGCAAGAGCTAATTAATAGGTTCTAACAGGGTTTTATGCCTCGGACATAAAACCGTGTTTAAATAAAAGCCGACTGGCTTTCAATAAGGTTTTATGAAAGTTTTAACAGAGGCTTGAAAACCAGATGGCAATGCCATGCCAAACAGTTTTATCGCATGCTTTGTTAAAACCTAGGGTGTTGCGTAGCTGTCAAGTGCCATTAGGCATGTAAAAAGCTCACTTAAAACCATAAGCTCCTTAAAGAGCATTTATCGCGGCCAAATAGCAGTGCATAAATATGGCGCTAGACGCGTGTTCTGATTGAATATGATTGACCACCATCTTGGTTGAAAAAATAGAAAACTGAAAAATTTGATTTAAATTTGATGAAAACACACATTTATGCTGAATTTCTGGTATGATTTATATAGCGATAGATGTTTAAAAATATTTTGAACATTTTTTTCAATGAATTGCAATAAAATATTTTTTAACATTAAACACTATGATTACAAAATATTGATTTTTGATGAAGCGAGTTGAATTTTTTGGCTCTATCTCCCTTACATGTATCAATAAAATTTCAACCGCAGCTGAATTTGAGTCATCAATTGTGATAAATAAGCTTTCAAATTATTTGGATTAGCTCTAATATCTATTATTTATCATCGCCATTTTTGACAACCATCTCCATAATTTCATTTGGCAAGACGAAGACTTAATTTTGCCAAAATAAAACCTATTTGGCATAAGACGTTTGAAGACTTATGAAATGTCATTTTTCCATAACTCCTGACTAGGTTTTAACAAAGGTTTTATCAAGGCTTTGAGGATGTTGTTAGGATTCAGTTGTAAAGCCTTGAACTCCTATGTAGGTTTTATAAATAGGCCGTAACAACCTTTTGCGGAGGTCCTTTTGGGTTTTAAGTGGGGTTTATCAAGGTTCTGGGGAGTTTGTTACGACTAAGGGGTTTTAATGTTGGTTTTGGCTGATAGGTTTTATAGCGGTTGTGACAGCTTTGATAAAGCCTAAAATGTTACTTGGGTAAGAAATGCTAAATTTATGCACATTATAATAATTTCAAAATTTCCTACAAATTTACTGTATTTAAAATTATTAAAACGTTATTATAATTATCGAGTAATCTTAAAATCTAATCTAAGTTCTCTTTTTTTTTTTTTTTTTTTATTTTTTTTTTTTTTTTTTTTTTTTTTTTTTTTTTTTTTTTTTTTTTTAAATTTATATTTATTCAAATTTCTTTTCCATGTACATTCATTCAGTTAAAATATTATTGAGTGTCCAATCACAAACGATGACTTTTCACCTCAATTTTAAATACTAGCAACTTTCATTTATTCATGAAATATTGTAGCTTTCGCTATTCAGTGATTTCAAATGTAGGAGGTCCTACATGTACAAAAGGGAAAAGGGATACCTTAAAACTAACTTATAAACTATATAAAGAGCGGATCAATGCAGCTGAAGACTGCAATGATTTTTGTCGAAATGCATCAATTATCTTATTGGACATAACATCCAAAGTGTCAACTTCGGCTAATTGATGAAGTTCACTGGTGCTGAACCAGGGAGGAAGTTTCAGAATCATTTTCAGAATTTTGTTCTGAATCCTCTGAAGTTTTTTCTTCCTGGTTAAGCAACAGCTTGTCCAGATCGGCACAGCATAAAGCATGGCAGGTCTGAAAATTTGTTTATAAATTAACAGTTTATTCTTGAGACAAAGTCTAGAATTCCTGTTTATAAGTGGATACAAACATTTAATATATTTGTTACATTTAACCTGGATACTTTCAATGTGATCCTTGTAAGTAAGGTTTTTGTCAAAACCAAGTCCAAGATATTTCACTTGATCCTCCCACTTTAAATTTACCTCATTCATCTTTATAATGTGATGACTTTTTGGTTTAAGAAAATCAGCCCTTGGTTTGTGAGGGAAAATAATAAGTTGAGTTTTTGCAGCATTTGGAGTAATTTTCCATTCTTTCAAATAAGAATTCAAAATATCCAAGCTTTTTTGTAATCTTCTTGTGATGACACGAAGGCTTCTGCCTTTGGCGGAGATGCTTGTGTCATCAGCAAAAAGTGATTTCTGACATCCTGGGGGCAAATCAGGCAAGTCAGAAGTAAAAATATTGTATAAAATTGGACCCAAAATGCTTCCTTGAGGGACGCCAGCACGTACAGGTAGTTGATCAGATTTGCTATTCTGATAACATACCTGCAGAGTACGATCCGTCAAATAATTTTGAATAATTTTCACGATATAAATCGGAAAATTAAACCTTTTCAATTTCGCAATCAAACCTTTATGCCAAACACTGTCAAATGCTTTTTCTATGTCTAGAAGAGCAGCGCCAGTAGAATAGCCCTCAGATTTGTTGCTTCGAATTAAATTTGAAACTCTCAACAACTGATGAGTAGTTGAATGCCCAAGGCGAAATCCAAACTGCTCATCAGCGAAAATTGAATTTTCATTAATGTGCGTCATCATTCTATTAAGAATTATTCTTTCGAATAATTTACTAATAGATGAAAGCAAACTAATGGGCCGATAGCTTGAGGCTTCAGCAGGATTTTTATCCGGTTTCAAAATCGGAATTACTTTGGCATTTTTCCAACTACTGGGAAAATATGCCAAATCAAAACATTTGTTGAAAATTTTGACCAAGCAACTTAAAGTTGCTTCTGGTAATTTTTTAATTAAAATGTAAAAAATGCCATCCTCACCAGGGGCTTTCATATTTTTAAATTTTTTGATAATAGATTTTATTTCATTCAGATCCGTATTAAAAACTTCATCCGATGAAAATTCTTGTTCAACAATATTCTGAAATTCTATTGAAATTTGATTTTCAATAGGACTCAAAACATTCAAGTTGAAATTATGAGCACTCTCAAACTGCTGAGCAAGTTTTTGAGCTTTTTCCCCATTAGTTAATAGAATATTATCACCATCTTTTAAAGAAGGGATGGGTTTTTGAGGTTTCTTAAGAACCTTTGAAAGTTTCCAAAAAGGTTTGGAATATGGTTTAATTTGTTCGACATCTCTTGCGAACTTTTCATTTCGCAGGAGAGTGAATCTGTGGTCAATAACCTTTTGCAAATCTTTTTGAATTCGCTTCAGTGCAGGATCACGAGAACGTTGATACTGTCTTCGGCGAACATTTTTCAGACGAATCAGAAGCTGAAGATCGTCATCAATAATGGGAGAATCAAATTTGACTTGGACTTTTGGAATAGCAATATTCCTAGCATCCAAAATTGCATTAGTTAAAGATTCCAAGGCTGAATCAATATCAGCTTTGGTTTCTAAAACAAAATCATGATTTAAATTATTCTCAATATGATGCTGATACCTGTCCCAATTAGCTTTGTGGTAATTAAACACAGAACTATTGGGTCTGGTAACTGCTTCATGAGAAAGTGAAAAAGTTACTGGAAGATGATCAGAATCAAAATCAGCATGAGTCACTAAAGGACCACAATACTGACTTTGATTTGTCAACACCAAATCAATTGTTGATGGATTTCTAACAGAAGAAAAGCAAGTTGGCCCATTCGGGTATAAAACCGAATAAAGACCAGAAGTGCAATCTCTGAACAGAATTTTACCATTGGAATTTACTTTTGAATTATTCCAAGATTGGTGTTTGGCATTAAAATCACCGATGATCAAAAATCGAGATCTATGCCGAGTAAGTTTATTCAAATCCCCTTTGAAATAATTTTTATTTTCCCCAGTGCATTGGAATGGCAAATATGCAGCTGCAATCATAATTTTCCCAAAAGAAGTTTCAAGTTCAATGCCCAAACTTTCAATAACTTTTAACTTAAAGTCATGTAACGTGCTATAAGTCATACTACGGTGGATAACTATTGCAACTCCACCGCCATTTCGATTCATTCGGTTATTAGTTATAACTTTATAATCTGGATCACTTTTCAAATAAGTGCCAGTTTTTAAAAATGTTTCGGTTATAACAGCAACATGCACGTTATGAACTCGTAAAAAGTTGAAAAATTCATTTTCTTTCGCTTTTAAAGAGCGAGCATTAAAATTCATAATATTGATGGAATTACTTAGATCCATGATTAAACTTCAGGGTAAGAACAACATCATTCGCAAATTTTAATCCAATCTGGATTGCTTCCATCATGGATGTAGCATTACTCATTGTTTGAATCAAACCAAACAGTGAGTTTTGCAAAAAAGTCATTTTTTCAAACGTAACATCGCCGAGATCAGAAGATCCCAAAGCGTTGCCAGCAGAAAAATTTTCAAATGAAATTTGAGGTACCTGCCCAATTTGAAAATTGGTAGAGGATTTAAAATTCGTGGATGAACCCGAACCCGAAACGACGTTAGCATAAGAAATGCCATTGTTGTTACCTAACTTTTCCACGGTAGGGGTATTTCTAGCATTGTTCGAGTGAGACAGCACGAACGTTTGATTTAAAGATGCAGGTACAACCTGACTTTGAGAAAATTTCGGTTTGGATTTCGGCTGATGCTTAGCACGAGAATCCAAAACCTTTTTTCTGATGGGGCAATCCCAGAAATTTGATTTGTGATTTCCACCACAATTTGCACATTTAAATTGGGTGACTTCTTTCACGGGACAATTGTCCTTGTCGTGAGAAGAATCCCCGCAAACCATGCATTTTGGAACCATGGCGCAATGATCAGTACCGTGACCGAATGCCTGGCAACGCCGGCACTGGGTCAGATTCTGGCCATTACCGCCATGTTTCTTAAAATGCTCCCACTTTACCCGTACATGGAACAAAAACTGAACTTTGTCCAAAAGTTTCAAATTGTTGATTTCATTTCTGTTGAAATGAATCAGATAAAATTGTGAAGTCAAACCAAAGCGAGAAATATTCCCGTTTGATTTTTTCTTCATTGGTATTACTTGGGATGGGGCAAAGCCAAGCAACACCTTAAGTTCGTTTTTGATCTCATCCACCGACAAGTCGTTGGAGAGACCTTTCAAGACCGCCTTGAATGGCCGAGCATTCTTGGTCTCATACGTGTAGAAATTGTGTTTGTGGTTTTTCAAATAACCAACAAAAGTTTGGTGATCTTGTAAAGATTCCGTCAACAAGCGACATTCTCCTCTTCGACCAAGCTGGAACGAAACTTTCAAATTGCAAGTTTCCTTGCAATTCTTCAGTTGCGTTCGAAAGCTGGCCAAATCGGAGACGGAAGTCACTACAATTGGCGGAGCCTTTACTCGTTTCTCGACGGCAGAAGGCTCAGTACGAGGAGAAGGTTCCTTGTCATCAGTTTCGGATAAAACACCGAAACTGTTTGTCAATGGAATTGGAGGATTGACCTCACATTCAGAATCAGAATCAGACCTCAGAAGAGGCTGTTTTCTTTTTCTGTTTCCGTTAGCCGGTTTAGCGTTCAAACGCTTCACCGACGTAACGACCAAATCTTCAGAAGATTTGCGTTTACCTTTGTTTTGACGCATTTTGCAAGCAAAGTTCTCTTAAAAAGATGGCTTCGTTTGTAAAATACAACAAAATTTCAGGCGGGGTTAGTCTTGAAAAGACTGTTTAGAATTTTGGAAAATAACTCAGGTAGTCTTTAAAAAGACTGTGAATTGTGTTTTGAAATAACTCTGAGCTTAGGTAGTAAAAAAAAAATACCGCAGCTCTAGTGTCCGTTCACCACGAAGGTTCGCAAGACACTGAAATCTAAGTTCTCAAAAACATATACAACCCAAGTAACATTTTTTCCAGGAGTTCTACAAGAGCTCTTCAAGATAGCTACAGCATAGCAGTTTGGACCGCGGTAGGATGAAATTCTCTTCAAAACTTCTTCAGGAGTTTGGAAGAGTACTTGAAGAGAGTTTTATCCTACCGCGGTCCAAACTGCTATGCTGTAGCTATCTTGAAGAGCTCTTGTAGAACTCCTGGAAAAAAATGTTACTTGGGAATGCATGATTCTCGCTGAATGTTGTGCCATTTTTGTGATAGTTAAGATTCTTCCAAAAATTTGCGAAAATTCAAATTAGATCATATAAAAAATCTTTCTAAAGTTGCACGTCCTTATCCGTTTCTGTGGTCTCAAAAATCAAATTTGCAAAAATTATTAAAGTGCAAAAATAAACGCTGTTAAATGAATTCTCAATACAAAAATTACAAAATATATATCAAGCGTAAATTTGTTGAACATGCTTTGGCTCAATAAACTAATAAATTTGCTGAATTTCTTCAAAAAACCTATGTTTTAGGCAATTTTGGAAAGGAAATTTGAAGAGATGATTTTTTTTAACCGTAAACCGGTTTCTTCACTACCCTGATAGGTGCTATCGAAGGAATACATGGGTTTGGTTTTTGTGACACCATGCTCGAAAAGCAATTTTGTGAGCGAATCCGTAAAATCTATGTTTACGACATAGATCATAAATCATAAACAACGTAGTTGATTTTGAAAACATTTAAATCGAAATCCAGACATTTGTAATCGTTTTGCCTTCCTCACCTCACTGAGGCAAGGCTATAAAATCACTCAAAAAATGAACTTTTTAAATACACCTCCTAGATATACCTTCACGTATACCTATCGACTCAGAATCAAATTCTGAACAAATGCCTGTGGGGATGTGTGTAGACATGATTTTTTTTTCCACACGATTATCTCAGAACTGGCTGAACCGATTTTGGCCGGATAAGCCTTATTCTGTTCGTTTTGGGGTCCCCTAAGACCCTATTAAATTTTATTCTGTTTAGTGAAGTAGTTTTAAAGTTATGCCATGAAAAAGTTTTTTTGTAGATACAAAAAAGGGTGATTTTTGCATAACCTCAAAAGGCCGGGTCTTTTTGTTTACGTGCAAGAGTCGCGCATCATTCGTATCGCCGGTTGCCACATTGCTTAACACTGGAATGCCCAACGCATGTCCAACTTACACGGACGCCCAAGCCTCTCAAAAAAGGTGGAACGGTAACTTCAACTCGCTGGTTCTCGGGCATTACTCAACCAATCGGGACGATTCTTGTTTCCAGTGATTTGTAAGAATGTCCAGATGATCCTAAAATTTTTGCCTCCGCGGAATTTTTGGCGAGTGCCTACTCTGAAGTGTTGCTCAAGGACGAGCCAGCATTATATGTGTTAGTGCGAACGGCAGGTCACTACATGTTTAATCAGGGGAGCAGTTCTCTAGGTTTTCGGTCATTCGATTTTTTTTGTATTTTTTAATCCGACTGAAACTTTTTTGGTGGCTTCGGTATGCCCAAAGAAGCCATTTTGCATCATTAGTTTGTCCATATAATTTTCCATACAAATTTGGCAGCTGTCCATACAAAAATGATATGTGAAAATTCAAAAATCTGTATCTTTTGAAGGAATTTTTTGATCGATTTGGTGTCTTCGGCAAAGTTGTAGGTATGGATATGGACTACACTGGAAAAAATGATACACGGTAAAAAAAATTTGGTGATTTTTTTATTTAACTTTTTATCACTAAAACTTGATTTGCAAAAAACACTATTTTTATTTTTTTTTATTTTTTGATATGTTTTAGAGGACATAAAATGCCAACTTTTCAGAAATTTTCAGGTTGTGCAAAAAATCTTTGAAAGAGTTATGAATTTTTTAATCAATACTGATTTTTTCAAAAAATCGAAAAATGGTCGCAAAAATTTTTCAACTTCATTTTTCGATGTAAAATCAAATTTGCAATCGAAAAGTACTTTAGTAAAATTTTGATAAAGTGCACCGTTTTCAAGTTACATCCATTTTTAGGTGACTTTTTGGAAAATAGTCGCAGTTTTAAATTTTCAATTCAAGACTAACATTTTACAAGGGCGTAATATTGAAAGTTTGGCCCTTTTGAAATGTTAGTCCTGATTTGAAATTTTTGAAAATATTTTTTTCGAAAAGATCGGAAAATTTCACAAATGTTTCATATATTATCATTGAAAATCGGACCATTAGTTGCTGAGATATCGAAATTAGAAAATTGTGGGTTGTTTGGGTGAGACTTAGAAAACATCAATTTTCCTGTTTTTAAACCTTTGCATTGCAATATCTTAGCAACTAAAGGTCGTATCAACAAAGTCCGAAGAAGCAAAATATAGAGAATTTCCTCAGCTTTTCAAAAATATTTTTTCCAAAAGTGTGCAAACATGTGCACTAATTTAAAAAAATGAAAAACTGCGACTATTTTCAAAAAAGTCACCTAAAAATGGATTTAACTTGAAAATGGTGCACTTTATCAAAATTTTACTAAAGTACTTTTCGATTGCAAATTTGATTTTACATCGAAAAATGAAGTTGAAAAATTTTTGCGACCAATATTTCGATTTTTTGAAAAAATCAGTATTGATTAAAAAATTCATAACTCGCTCAAAGATTTTTTGCACAACCTGAAAATTTCTGAAAAGTTGGCATTTTATGTTCTCTAAAACAAATCAAAAAATAAAAAAAATTAAAAATAGTGTTTTTTTGCAAATCAAGTTTAAGTGATAAAAAGTTAAATAAAAAAATCACCAAATTTTTTTACCGTGTATCATTTTTTCCAGTGTAGTCCATATCCATACCTACAACTTTGTCGAAGACACCAAATCGATCAAAAAATTACTTCAAAAGATACAGATTTTTGAATTTTCACATATCATTTTTGTATGGACAGCTGCCAAATTTGTATGGAAAATTATATGGACAAACTAATGATGCAAAATGGCTTCTTTGGGCATACCGAAGCCACCAAAAAAGTTTCAGTCGGATTAAAAAATACAAAAATTAAAATTGAAGAAAAAAGACAGATTTCGTAGAGAATTGCTCAGGGGCAAAATTGATATACGAGCATGCTGCTAAATCTGGTGTTAATGTTAATTTTTTTTTGTAGCAAATCCACTATGACAGATTCTGATATACATATATTTTTCCTGTGGGTGCATCAAGACCGATTCCATCATGCCACTAGTTTGTCAACAAACTGTTTGTTGTGGTTCCCCACTCTCTCACACAGACACAGCAACCATCATAACTTTGCTCGTTCTCAATTACCTAAAACTAACCCCAAGAACAAGCACCAAGCAATTCAAACCAGGGGATCCGACATGATATCCTGCTGCTCGGATGCAGAGAATGATGTGGGTTTTGCATGGTGGTTGAGCATAAAACCTCAACCCCAAAAGTAAAAAAAAACTCCCAAAAAACCGCAGGACATAACAGTTTTGAACTTGTTCTACCTCGAAAGACACCTTCCGGCAACGTTTGAAATTTTGGAGAACATGCAAAAATGGGGTTTCCAATGAAAACAAATTAGAATCGATGGCGGAGGCACTTGAGTTTCGAACAGGAAAAAAAAAAATCCAAAAGAAAAAGGCCGCAGGTTTCCGGGTGAAAGTCACGCTTCGGCAATTCAGCACCCACCACCAACGCGAGGAGGAGGACATCAAGGACGATTATGTCTTAAGGGGGCGACTTCTTAACAGCTTTGGTTTACTTTTTTCTCTTTTTTATTTGCAAGGACTTTTCTTTTTCCCTCAACAACAACCTATCTCAACCCTCAACGGGACGAGAGATAGAGTGGATTTCAGATTTTAACGACGATAAGAACCATCATCGCGCGGTGGAGGGGGAAATTTTATGCTGATAACCAAACCAAGCCCCCCACTTCTCCAAGTGGGAGGTGAATTGATTTGTGCAAGAGTGGAAAACTTGAAGTACTATGGAAGAACCGCAAAGCAATCTCAAGTGATTCGATTAGATCGATAAATGGAAAGTGTGCTGCTGCTGAGCACATGTGTTTTGGTTTTAGCTGGGTGTCTTCTTTTGAAGAAGGGGGAGCTGCTTAGCTGAGATTTGAGAAACTCAATGAAGATGAACGATACGTGGAACTTGCTTTGATTTCCTAACAGAGGAATTGCTATTAAATTACTGATTTTCTTACATATTTGCAACATCTTTGAAAATTATTTTCCACTTTACTCTAAATCTAAACTGGCGTCATCAATCGGATTCAGTGGCGGCAATTTCAATCACTCTCACTCGTGTCTCAAGCTTCATAAAATAAACCATAAATCATCGTCTAATCGCATTCATCACCGCGTGTTTTCTTTTTCCAATGGCCTCTCGAAAAGTGTTTTCCCTCCTGGGTGCTGCACCCCATAAAATCAGCTGGAAAAACTCGCCTCCAAACCGTCTCGAAATTTGAAGCAGGAGAGTAAAAAAAAAACCAGGAGAAGAAAACTCCCGCTGGAAAGTGTGAATCTTTCAAACTTTCATCACGAGCAGGGCGTTATAAATTTTCCCGACAACCCGCTTTTGGCGTGAAAACGACCATGAAGGTCGGGCGAGGTCTAGAGAGAGAGAGAGAGAGAGCAGAAAAAAACCCACAGCATCCTTCCATCTCTTTGTGGGGGTGATGACGGCGGGAAAATTTAATAGCATCACTCCCATCCTCCCCACCATTTTTCTAGCACGCTAACGTCCTGACAGTTTGATGACGGGACGATGTCTAAGGTGAAATAAGGGTTGGAAAAAAGTTTTGGTTGAACATTTTCTTGGTAAAAGATTGTTATTATTGTACCAATATTGTACGATCGGTTCCTTACTGGACTCGGTCGCTGGAAATGACCATCATCTCAACGATCGTCAAAATAGGCGGCGGGTCATATGCGTCATGTCACAGCTTTGTTGACAAACAAACGGAGCACGTGGTTGTTTAATTTAAATACTATTTTTCCAACTGAATAAAAAAATTACAAGAATGTTCTAACAATTGTCCCTGACGTTAAAGGATTGATCAAAGTTAAAAATTTCCAGTCATAATTTTTCAGATCAGATCATTTCACAAAGCCCCAAAATTCGATTTCAATTCTGAGATATACAATAAAAACCGAAAAAACACGCGTTCTTCATATTAAAGAAGTTCCAATCTTGACACAGCCTAAAAATTAACGTAAGTGCGACAATTGGCCAAAGGGATTTCAGGTCAGAATGCGTTTGCCACGGGTACGAGCTCGACTACCGTAAACATTTGTAATTATAACTCGGGACTTTAGCAACCAAATTCAACCAAACTTCGGGACAATGCACAGAATGGTCAGCCAAACAGAAGGTGTTTGTTATTGTTTACATTGCGTGCTCTCGGTTTTGTTTATTCAAGGTCAGGCGTTTTTCTCGGAACGTCAAAATGCGACGCATGACAAGTTAGCACGACAGCGTCAAATTCAGGGTTATGAGGAAGAGAAATCTAATTTATCACAAAATTTTAACTTTAAGAAGTTGTGTTTCAGCAACCAGCATCAATGTAAAAAAAAGTAGGAAAATTGTTCAGCATTCAAAAATATTTTGAGCGGGGTGCTTTTCTTGCAAAAAAAACAGAACGCTTTTCGTTAGTTGTTAGTTGAAGAGATGTAGCCAAGGAAAGGATAAAACTTGATAAATTCGAGGTTTTCATCCAATCAGACCTAAATATTTTTAGGAGACAATAGCTTGAAAACCCTGCATCAGGTATGCAATGTAAAAAAAAACGATACATTTGTAAAATTTTGCGATCTTTTCAAAAAAGGTAGAAAAACCTTTCACTAAGGAACTTTTCAAGCAAAAGCTAAATTTAAAAAAAAAATGAAGGATCGGACAATTACAACAAATGTACTGGTTAAAAAATTAAGAAGCTAAAAAAAATGTTTCAAAGCACCCAAGTGATACAGTGGTAGAAATAACAGTTCTCCCAAAAGGAATACATTGTAGAAAAATGCAAAAACTGCTCGAATGGAAGTGGTTCACAGTACTTAACCGTTTTTTTGTTAAAAATGCACCCTTTTGGAGTTATTGGCATTTCATAACTTTTCTAAATTTATTTATTTTTCAATGCCTTCCCTGAAAAATATTTAGAAAGCTGAGATAAAATCTTACAAAATACAAAACTTTCTGAGGCAAAGAAAAAATAAACGTTAGTCAAATTGTAAAGATCATATTTCAATACCAATGATTTCAAAATTTTCAAATCATTCATTACATTTGAAAAAGTGTACAAATTGAGCATTTTCCTTACTTCAAGTTTTAGACCAAATTTTTTTTAAAGAATTATTCATATCAAAAAATTCATATAACTAATAAAAAAACGCGAGTTGAAAAATTATTTTTTGTGAAAAAAAAAAATCAAAATCGGCCTAAATTGATACCTGGAGTTTTTTTTGAAAAGGTCCAATAAACCAAATTTCCAGTTTTTGACTTTTGAGTGTTTCTGAAACCACCTTGAGCTTTTTTTGAAAAAAAAAACTCCAGATATCAAAACAGTCGTCCTACTTATTCGGAACACCCACAAACTTGGAACATTTTTGTGGTATTTTGTCAGTAGGAGAGCAATCCTCTCAGATTTCGGTCATTTGATTTTTTTTGTATTTTTTAATCTGGCTGAAACTTTTTTGGTGCCTTCGGTATACCCAAAGAAGCCATTTTGCATCATTAGTGTGGCCATATAATTTTCCATACAAATTTGGCAGCTGCCCATACAAAAGTGATTTATGAAAATTCAAAAATCTGTATCTTTTGAAGGACTTTTTTGATCAATTTGGTGTCTTCGGCAAAGTTGTAGGTATAGATAAGGACTACATGGAAAAAAATGATACACGGTAAAAAATGGTGATTTATAATTTCACTTTTTTCACTTAAACTTGATCTGCAAAAAAAAACACTTTTTTATTTATTTTTTTATATTATGATATGTTTTGGTGGACATTAAATGCCAACTTTTCAGAAATTTCCAAAATGTGCAAAAAATCTTTGACCGAGTTATGATTTTTTGAATCAATACTGATTTTTTCAAAAAATCGAATAATTTTCAACTTCATTTTTCGATGTAAACTCGAATTTGCGTTCAAAAAATACTTAAGTGAAAATTTGATTCAGTGCACCGTTTTCAAGTTATAGCCATTTTTTATTATTTTTTATCGCAATTATTAATTTTTTAAATTAGTGGTCATTGTTGCCCACTTTTAAAAAAAATATTTTTAAGAAGCTGAGAAAATTCTTTACACTTTGCTTTTTAAACATTGTTTATATGACCTTGAGTTGCTGAGATATTGCCAAGAAAATATTTAAAAACAGGAATATTGGGTCCTAAAATTAAGCTAAAATTTGTGATATTATTAACTATAAAGCTAATTTTGCTGAGTACAATGACCTTTTGAACGATCGCAAAGAATTTAAAATGGATTTTCAATTCAATTTTTAAAAATTTTCTTCACGGTCCTTCTTGACAGAAAAGGCCCTACACAGTAAAAAAAAAATCATGGTAAAATTTCATCTAAAAAGGAGTACATCTTTTATGTCAGAAAAAAGCTTTAATTTTACCTCTAATAATATGTAAATTTACATCTGGCAGACGCTAGGAAAAAATATATGTAATCCCAAAAAAATATCAAGCCGACAAAAGTTATATCTAGCTTACTAAGTCCGCGCCCCAACCCGCACGGCCATGGGACCATCCACAAACCACGTGGACACTTTTTTTGGTAATCTCAACCCCCCCCCCCCTCGTGGACAATTGTCCATACAAAAAAAATCTTTTTTGTATGGAGCGTGGACAATCGCCATACCCCCCCCCCCCTAAAGTGTCCACGTGGTTTATGGATGGTCCCCATCTCACCGCTGTGCAAACTGGACTATCAAAGCCAATCTACCTCTACGTATCCCGTATATCGTATATGTACCCTATATACAGTAAATACAGTATACAATGCACGGAACGCATAGAGATACATTGGCTTTGAGCGGCGAGATGGCCGTGCGGGTTGGGGCGCGGACTTAGTAAGCTAGGTATAACTTTTGCCGGTTTGATATTTTTTGGGATTACATATATTTTTTCCTAGCGTCTGCCAGATGTAAATTTACATATTATTAGAGGTAAAATTAAAGCTTTTTTCTGACATAAAAGATGTGCTCCTTTTAACGTGAAGACTTCCATCATTGCCATGATTATCCGTTCAATGATATAAATTTTGTGTCGCTATCAATATTTTGATTAAATTCCTTCTACAAGTTGTTCAGAACTGTGCCCTACACACGCTGATTCCTCTTGGTAACGATTATCCCATTCCTTGCCAAGTTATGGAAATCGTCATTAATCAATGATTACCAACTAGGACGTCAATGATTGTACCACAAAATTAAATAACTTTTGAAACACATTTGATTTAGACCAAAAATTCTTTCAGTGGCTTCTAGAAGGCAACAACCGGCACATGCTGATTCATTTTGGTGCAGGGATTCGCTAAATTAAATTTAATACAGCGCATTTTAGAGTGATGATCAATTTTCTTCAAAAACGATCAACGGCTTCACCTTAAGATGAAATTTTACCATGATTTTTTTTACTGTTTTCTTGACAGCTCGCTCCATGGGGATATCATAGTTGATCCATAGAAAAAATGTTGTCTTGTTCTTTTTTTGCATTAAGGTGAAAAAAAGTGATTAGAAATGGTTTTTAATTAACATAGGGCTTTAGTACCCAATTGATGTTTTCTAAGTCTCACCGAAACAACTCATAATTTAAAATATGAAACATTCGTAAATTTTTCCGATCTTCACGAAACTTTTTTGTAATTTAGACTAACATTTCAAAAGGACGTAATATTGAATGTTTGGTATTTTTTAAACGTTAAAAACCGATTTCATAGAGAACTGCTCTAGGAGGCAAAACTCAAATTTTAACAACACTGCCTCCAAATTACAGTTATTTTTTGTAATGTCCCAGACGCATTGTTCTACCATTTCAATAACCTCCTAAAACAAGGAAAGCATAAAAAAAATGAACAAAAATTTGGGCTAATAACCGTTTGTGGATTTTCTACGAAATCATTCAGAAATCAGATCAGAAAATTCCTTCTCTATATAATGATTATCGAATAATTATCGTACAATATTTGTATGGATAGCTGCTTAAAATGTATGGAAACTTTTATGGGCAAACCAATGGTTGGTTACTTCTTTCGTTTGACACTATTTAGTTTTCACCCCGTTGGTTTGACAATGTCAGAAAAAAGTGACCAATTGTCACTTTTTTACACCGAACTCACCCTTACTTTCAAACCAAACGTTTGGTAGCAAGTGTGAGCTCCGAGTAAAGAGAGTGTCAAACTAGGTGTCATCATTAAAAATGAAAATAAAACCTTAATACTTTTTTCTCGGCAAAGGTTAATCCATATCAATTCATTTTAAATTTTGTCCAAAATCAACTTTCGCCAACTTCACCAACGACCATTCGAGGTGTCGATTGCCATGGACCCAACACGGAGCATTTCTGCGCGCTGATGGAGGAAGCTGAACCAAAGTCTAAGTTCCACAGGACAAAGGTGAAAACTTTGTCCCTCCCGCTTGGTAGAACTGGAAAACTTTTTAAATTGATTTCCTCGCCAATGCGGTGGCGGAACCTTTGGTGGTGGGTTTGTGAACTGGAAGGTGTGACCTTTGGAATTTGGACGTTTCTGGTACAGAGGATTGTTTCCTGTAATTCATTGAGGAAAATGTTTTCTTCAAACCGTCCTGAAATTGTAAATGTTTGAAAATCCTGCAAGAGTGAAGCAAATCACAATTTTACACCCCGAAACTTCAACGTTCGCTGGAGTGCGATTTTCAACCGAAGCCATCATCTTTGTCACGGCCCGGTGAAAATATCAGCTCCTTAAATCCGTACCGAAAATTGCACATTCAGAATGCAAAACTTCCACGGTGAAAGTTTCCTGCTGCACCTGATACAACTACCAAGATTGTAATCAGTGTGAAACATATCTGGCAAGTTTCCAATTGGTGGTTGCACGAGAAGTTTTGTGTGTTGAATTGTATTAGATTCCAGTTCAAAGATCGCTTTGAGAAAGTAATCCTCCAAAGTTACTCTTAATATTTCAACCCTGATTGTGTATAGTTTAATGCTTGTGTCTGTGATAACAATTGTCTCTTTTTAGGTCCAAAATGCATCCACAAACGTTGTCACCTTGTCAATCTTGGTCAGTTCAGTGTTTGTGTTTATTGTCAATCAAGCTAATTTTTCACACCGACAATCAAAAGTCTCCCTCAATCAGAGCCCAATCCCCCCGTCAAATGACTTTCATATCATCCGGGCTCAATCTCCACCGGCGGACACACGTGCGTGCCCGAGTGTACACCGCACGTGTCATCATGAACGCGACCGGAAATCCTCCGACCTGTCACCGGCCTTGACGTTGAAACTTCCGCCCGACGCTGACAGGTAGCAATGCGTTGACGCGACGCTAACTTGTCCCTTTTCGACCAAAAATTACGCCCTTTCCAAAACATAGCTTAGAATTTGCCTGAAATGTCAGCGTTCATGAAAACAAAGTGAAATGTCAATAGTGGCAAGAAATCACGCCTGCTACGGCCGGAGATTAATTCGATTATTAGCTCCCCCTTACTTTATGAGCCGCAATCGGGACTGCAGCTGCTGATTGGGGGCGAAAATGAACCCGCCGGGAGTTGTTTAAAATAAGGATGTGTGTGAACTGTGCTGCTCGTTAAATTGATAATGGGGTGCGAAATGTAGCATAAAATTAATAATTAATGCCAATTAATTGATCCATTGAGGACCCGGAAAAGAGGTAATTCTTTGACCTGTAAAATGTTTTGCATTGAAAAAGGAATAATTGTTTCAATATCCATTTGTACGCTTGAATAACGGTCATTGTGATGCCGTCATGAGTAGTTTGCTGTCACATTTGAATCTTTGTTTAAATATTCACGGGAATTGCGTTCAAGTATATGACAGGTCTCTTCAAGCAGTCAAGCAAGCATAAGCATAATGCATTTACTTTGCGTATCAAATTCATAAAATCGGTGAAGGATTTGAACACGCAGAAAAATATGGCATGTTATAATCAACGAAACGTTTTGACGATTTGAAAATCAATATTTTTGTTTGATCAACGCTTAACGTCCAAGTGACTTTCCCCAAAAAAAAAAAAAAAAAATACTTGTATGGAATTGAGCAAATCTAGATTTGTTACAGCGGTTTGTTTGGCGATTGTGATTTTTTTTGTATGGACAATTCAACAAGCAAAATATTGAATATAACGCCCTTTTGAAATGTTATTCTTGATTTGTTTAGAAATGAAAATATTGTTTTCGAAAAGATCGGAAAATTGCACAAATGTTTCATGTTTTATCATTGAAAATAAGACCATTAGTAGCTGAGATATCGATATTAGTAAATGGTGGGTTGCTTGGGTGAGACTTAGAAAACATCAATTTTCCTGCTTTTTAAACCTTTGCATGGCAATATCTCAGCAACTAAAGGTCGTATCAACAAAATTCAAAGAAGCAAAACATAGAGAAATTTCTCAGTTTTTTTAAAATATTTTTTTAAAGAGAGGACAAACATGAGCACTAATCTTCAAAAATTAACCTCTGAGCAAAAAATGAGATACAGCCATTTTAAAATGTTATTTCCGACTTTTTCTAAGAAAATCTATAAAATCAATACAATTTCAGCATTTTAAAGATTATGCATTTTAAGATAATGATTGATTTTGCTTTATATGACTGTCAAGTATTTCTAGGCCAAGTTTCAAAAGGTTTGCTGATGTCGGTTTTGAGATACTGCCGTATTAAGATGCTATTTCCGACTTTTAACGCCGATTAAATATATTTTCTTAGAAAAAGTAGGAAATAACATATTAAAATAACTGTATCTCGACAACTACATCAGCATACCTTCTGAAACTTTGCCCAGAGATATTTGACAGTCATATGAAGCAAAATTCATCATTATCTTGAAATGCAAATTCTTTGAAATGCTGAAATTGTATTGATTTTATAGATTTTCTTGGAAAAAGTTGGAAATAACATTTTAAAATGGCTGTATCTCGAGAATTACATCAGCAAACCTTCTGAAACTTTACCCAGAGATGCTTGACTGTCATATGAAGCAAAAATCATCATTATCTCGAAATGCATAGTCTTTAAAGTGCTCAAATTGTATTGATTTTACAGATTTTCTTAGAAAAAGTTAGAAATAACATTTTAAAATGGCTGTATCTCGAAAACTAAATCAGCAAACGGCTTCATCCATAAAGTACGTCACGCTAAAATCAGCCAAAATTTACCCCCCCCCTCCCCCCTTTTTCACGCTTTCCCTATACTTATAACACGCAATGTCACACTTTCTCAGACCCCCCCTCCCCCCTAGAGCGTGACATACTTTATGGATGACGCCAACCTTCTGAAACTTTGCCCAGAGTTACTTGACGGTCATATGAAGCAAAATTCGTCATTATCTCGAAATTCATATTCTTTGAAATGCCGAAACCGTATCGATTGTTATGGTTTTCTTATTGAAAATCGGATGTAACATCTTAAAAGGGCTGTATCTCGAAAACTACATCAGCGAATGTTTTCATTTTTTGCTCAGAGGTGCGTTATGGTGTAAGGAATCGATAGACACCAAAATCTCGGATTGCATTTTTTCATAATAACGGTATTTTGAGCACCGTGTCAGCACACGAATGAGGGTCGTCCCCCGAATCTCCAACCACCGGCAATATGTTTTAATTGGTGGGCTGCACAATCCCAGCGCAAAACAATCACTAAACTGTCAACAAATCAATGAAATAACTGATTAAAATTATTCCGTCCATCTCGGGGAGCATGGATACATTTACGATACATTTGACACTTCTACAAACTGTGACAGTTTGTGTGTGCGCTTTTCACATATTACAGTCTTTCTTGCATATTACGGGCTTGTTGTTTGGCTACGCAACAAATGGAGCCTAACATTTTAAAAGGGCACATAACTTTTGTAAACAAAACTGTATCCCTTTCACTCAAATGACAGTTTACATAAGGTGTGAAAGGTACACACTCTTGGTTAAAAAAGTTATGTGCCCTAATGAAATGCCAAGCACGAAAAGTTTAAGTATGTTTGAAACTCTTAAATGAATGATATAAATGATGTCCTTGCTAATTATGCAACGTAATGCAAGTGAAATCAATAATTCTTATGTTGATTGGTGGCTTAAAACATCAGAATGATTTCGCATGTTTGTCGACCGAATTTGTGCGGCTCTACTGTACGAGTTGGGGCTGAACCGAACGTCAAAAAAGTTTGCCACGTGCTTCGAGATTTCAACCAATCTGAAGGTAGGTTGAAAATAAGCAAAAAGAAGGTCGTATCCTAGTAGTAATAGACCCAAAATAGGGACAAAAAATGGACTAACCGGGAACGTGACCGGAAGATGATCTGTGTAACTCAAAAGTGGTAAAAGTGCAAAATTAGTTGAAATTTATTGGTCTCCCAATTTTTGACAAGCGATCATACTAAATTTTTGGCTCAGAGACATTTAATTTTGTCTAGGAAGGGGTCGGGGTGGGTCATATCATCAAAGATGGCACCACTAATCCCCTTGATGTTGCAACTTGAAGCATTCAAATCGGTTGAAAACTGGCTGAAATACATCGATTTTACTAAACACAAAACGTTTCGGGTCTTTACGCGTAAAAGAAATGTTCATGTTTTAAAAAAATGGAAAAACTCACAAAAATATAACAGAAATAAAATAATTTTGTAAGAATGTTGAAACTCTTAAGACTAAATTGCTCATTGGAACATTGAAAAAGTTTGAACAAATTTTATTGCAACAGGAATAAACTAAAAAAAAATAATTTAGATTCTTCAAAAATATGCATGATATATGGGTACTTGGGCAGAATTTCGTCCTTTCGACCTTTTGTTCATTCGACCTTTTGTCCGCTTTCGATTTTTTATCCTTTCGACCTTATGTCTTACGACATTTTGTCTTGCATCCTTCACTTACCGCTCACGAAGAGATATCGAAATCAAAAGATATTCAGTTTATTTTTTCTGCTTCACGAAAATTGGTATAATAAGGCAATGTACCCATTTTAAGTCTTATAAGTGGTCGTGTTCAAATCTGGAGTTTTTTTTTAAAAGGACCAATAAACCAAATTTCCAGTTTTTGCTTTTTGGGTGTTTTTAAAACCGCCTTGAGTCAGGGGTATTGAAAAACACCCAAAAAGCAAAAACTGAAAATTTGGTTTATTGGTCCTTTTAAAAAAAAACTCCAGAAATGATGCTGGATAATCTGGAGTATTTCTTAAAATTTACTAAAACCAAGTACACCAACGAGGAGTGCAACATTGTTTGTGAACATTTCTGTTTATTTTCACTTTTACCAAAAGTTATTCTATTCCTTTTACAAGCTTTTAAAATCAATATTTCCCAAATGTATTCTAGTCAGTTGAGAATGCATTGGGCCACGCCCATTTTTCTATTTTCAGCTTAGTTTTTTTTATTCCAGCGCTCTTTTGGGTCTGCTTAATGCTGCCAAAATTGACAAAATTTTAAGCGAACACTCACGAAAAGCAGCATTTATAGAGAAAATTTCCTGGCATCACTGGCTCACTCCAACAGGCGCTGCTGGTGGTGTTGGTGACCACCCTTTATTTTTTATGTGCCTTCGCTTCTCGCTCGGTTTTCTTCAGCCTTCGATTGGAATGGGTCGTCAAAAGTCAAGTGTCAAAAGACTCGGCGCATTCGTTTTTCCGAAAGCACTTGCTAATTATTTACATGTTTCGGGATTATTTTTCAAGTGAGTGGATAATTAATGTTCAAAAGACCGTGTTGCCGGTAGTTGGAAGCAATTCCATATCTTAAGCGCTTAGAAACCGTTAGCGCAAGTGAAAAGATATTGATGGCGACTTTTGTTAAGCAGTTAAGCTCTCATTTTGCGTGTGGATGTGTGTGCCAACAAAATGATGAGAAATGGTCTCGCAAAATAGAAACTATGATCAAAGGTGCATTAAATTTGGCCTTGGCCAGTAAGTGGCATACATTTGAGTGCTTACTCGAGGCGGTGCAGTTGCTGATAAGTTTATAGCCTAAATAGTATTTTTGGAGCTTTAATCGAGCATCAATTTCTCCATATGACGAAGATAAGTGTTTGATTAGAAAGTCTATATTTATTTAACCGAATTGATATTAACGACAGTTTTCATATTTTGGATCGAAAACCATACATTTTGATAGTGGCCAATTTAGTCAAAATGTAAATCTTTATGCTCAGTATCAAAAAGGAAGTATCCTGGTTATTCCGAGATGTGATCACTTCTCTCGAAAAGACAATTTTTAAGCCCGGCATCCAAATCCATGAAGTCCGATACCCATATTGCTCTAATTCGTATAGTTCCGTGAATCATCATCCACTCACCTTATCGAACGCCATCGGCCGCGACAGCCGCTCGATCCCGGTCTGGACATTTCCACCACCACCACCACCACCGCCGAGCTGATTGTTGGCCGAGGGGCTCGTCGTCAGCAGCGACTGGTGACTTCCGGCCGAGTGCGACGCCGACAGGGACGTGCTCAGCTGGAGCCGGTTGTGGTGCGGCTGCTGCGACGTCGCCGCCGCCGCCGGAATCTGCTGCACCGAAGCTGCGGCCATCGTTGACGTTACGGTCGTAGGAGGCGGCGACCGGGGGTTGCTGAACTGTTGTAGACTGTGCTGCTGCGGCAGGAATCGTTCCCCATCACCACGTGCCTGAACTGCTGTTGACGGAGACTGTTGTTGTTGTT
Organism: Culex pipiens pallens; assembly: GCF_016801865.2. NCBI lineage: Eukaryota > Metazoa > Arthropoda > Insecta > Diptera > Culicidae > Culex > Culex pipiens. The sequence continues at coordinate 39,197,640 of NC_068937.1, read as the reverse complement.
GTTGTGAGAGGACACCAGGCGGTTCCATGGCCGCCGGAGGGCAGACGGTTTATTTGAAAGTGTTGTTGCTGTTGTTGTTGTTGTTGTTGTTGTGCTGCCAGTAGTAGTGATGTTGTTGATTTACGGTTGTTGTTGTTTTGTAGTGTTCTCGGGAGAGACACTATGTTGTTGATGTAGGCTGTTGTTGCAGACACATTTGAGAGAGAGCGTGGGGATCTAGCCGAACTCCATCGTGTTTGCATTAGAAGGGAAATCTGGGAAGGTTGAGAATACAGTTTGATTAAAAAATAAACAGTTTGACTGCTGGTAACGATGCCCTGTCAGAATTTCCAACCTCCAAATTGGTTTCTCAACCAATCTCACCTGGTAGCATTAAAGATAGAGTAGACCGGGTGTCGCCCTGCTGCCCTTGCTGTGGCCACCACCACCTCCGCTGACAGGTCGTAGTCGTCGTCCCGGTGGGTCTCGTTGACACGGTGACACGTGTACCGATCCGCCGGCCGGAAGCTGTCAAGGTGGCCGGTTGATGCCACCTCGTTGACCGCTGCCGCTGCTGCTGCCCCGCCGGAAGTGGTTTCCGTCGTCGGGCTAGAAGAAGTGGTTGTAGTTGTGCTGCTGCCTCGCTGGTAGTTGTAACTGGTGATGCTCCGGACACGTTCCTCTTCTTCGATTGCTCGAAGAATTCAGCACGAGACGGAAGCTGGGGGGGCTGCGACCGGGAGGACAGACAAAGATCTGCGGTTAACGGTTCGAGCCCCTGGCCCATCTCGATGTCACCCCCACATCTATCTGTCGGAAGAGAGGGGGAAAGAAAGAGAGAGCAGAATAAAAGCATTTTAATGTCTTGGAAGCTTCAGGTTTAATAGTTTGTGATTAAAGGCCCTCTTGAGACGATGATATTTTCGTCAAAAGCCTCACCATCAATCAAAAATATTGCAAACTACAGTAAAACCCCGATGAAACGGCACTGTTTAATCTATGAACTGTCACAATTTAAACTTACAAACATGTCAAATTACCGTGGTATTACTGTACTGCGTCTGGTGGTAAGGAAAAGGCACGATGAAGAGCAATTTTCCAACGAATTTCGAAAAGCAAAGACTCGAGAAAAGCAGTCAGGCAGTAAATATCACCGCGGCATCACAAGGATCCACCAGGAACTAGAGGGGAGGGGAATGAAGCTCGTGCACGTGTTCCGCAACTTGGTGATTTGTGTTTGACTGGTAAAAAGGGGGGTTGGGGAACTGCGGAATTTTGTGGGCGAATATTTGGGATTGATCACTTGAGTGTCTGAAATTCAGAAATTTATCAATTTATTGATTTATCAATTTATCAATTTATCAATTTATCAATTTATCAATTTATCAATTTATCAATTTATCAATTTATCAATTTATCAATTTATCAATTTATCAATTTATCAATTTATCAATTTATTTATCAATTTATCAATTTATCAATTTATCAATTTATCAATTTATCAATTTATCAATTTATCAATTTATCAATTTATCAATTTATCAATTTATCAATTTATCAATTTATCAATTTATCAATTTATCAATTTATCAATTTATCAATTTATCAATTTATCAATTTATCAATTTATCAATTTATCAATTTATCAATTTATCAATTTATCAATTTATCAATTTATCAATTTATTAATTTATCAATTTATCAATTTATCAATTTATCAATTTGTCAATTTATCAATTTATCAATTTATCAATTTATCAATTTATCAATTTATCAATTTATCAATTTATCAATTTATCAATTTATCAATTTATCAATTTATCAATTTATCAATTTATCAATTTATCTATTTATCAATTTATCAATTTATCAATTTATCAATTTATCAATTTATCAATTTATCAATTTTTCAATTTTTCAATTTTTCAATTTTTCAATTTTTCAATTTATCAATTTTTCAATTTTTCAATTTTTCAATTTATCAATTTATTAATTTATCAATTTATCAATTTATCAATTTATCAATTTATCAATTTATCAATTTATCAATTCATCAATTTATCAATTTATCAATTTATCAATTTATCAATTTATCATTTTATCAATTTATCAATTTATCAATTTATCAATTTATCAATTTATCAATTTATCAATTTATCAATTTATCAATTTATCAATTTAGCAATTTATCAATTTAGCAATTTAGCAATTTATCAATTTATCAATTTATCAATTTATCAATTTATCAATTTATCAATTTATCAATTTATCAATTTATCAATTTATCAATTTATCAATTTATCAATTTATCAATTTATCAATTTATCAATTTATCAATTTATCAATTTATCAATTTATCAATTTATCAATTTATCAATTTATCAATTTATCAATTTATCAATTTATCAATTTATCAATTTATCAATTTATCAATTTATCAATTTATCAATTTATCAATTTATCAATTTATCAATTTATCAATTTATCAATTTATCAATTTATCAATTTATCAATTTATCAATTTATCAATTTATCAATTTATCAATTTATCAATTTATCAATTTATCAATTTATCAATTTATCAATTTATCAATTTATCAATTTATCAATTTATCAATTTATCAATTTATCAATTTATCAATTTATCAATTTATCAATTTATCAATTTATCAATTTATCAATTTATCAATTTATCAATTTATCAATTTATCAATTTATCAATTTATCAATTTATCAATTTATCAATTTATCAATTTATCAATTTATCAATTTATCAATTTATCAATTTATCAATTTATCAATTTATCAATTTATCAATTTATCAATTTATCAATTTATCAATTTATCAATTTATCAATTTATTAATTTATCAATTTATCAGTTTATCAATTTATCAATTTATCAATTTATCAATTTATCAATTTATCAATTTATCAATTTATCAATTTATCAATTTATCAATTTATCAATTTATCAATTTATCAATTTATCAATTTATTTGTTGTCTCTTTACTTGAAAATAAGAAATAAATAAAAAAATGCCCCTCGTTAAAAAATCCCAAAATTATTTGATATCAATCAACTTGAAGTACTTTGTGATGATTTTTTTTTCACAAAAAGTCTAAAAGTCAATTCGATTCTTTCACTTATTTTTATTTTTTATGTTTTTTTTTAATGTGATAGCACTTATGCAAACTTTTAACCACAAATTTACTATAACGAGATAATACTTTAAAAATAGGAAAAAACTTCTGGAATATAAAAAAACATATCATGCAACAAATCGTAAAGACATCCAAAGCTTTCATTTTAGATAAAGGGGAAATTGGTCGGAACAATCGGTCAAAAATTTCGATGCCCGTTTCAAAAATTTATTCTCATGCAAAATTTGCTGAACTTTTCGAAATAATACTTTTAGTGCTGTGAACGATAACTAATTTTAAAAATCTTTCTAAAAACGATTTAATTCAATCATATCATGTTGAATTCTTAAAAGTTTTACTATGAATACATTTTTTTGAAAATCAAGTAAGTTTCAAAGCAAAATATGTATTCAAAATTGTTCACAAATTAGCGTATTTTTTCGAAAATACTAAAATTCTCATAATTTGCTATCAAAAATCACATTATTCGCTCTACAGCATTGCCTTGGCGTTCTCGATTGCGAGATTCCTACTCGAAACTAGGTGTTCGAAGGCTTGATTGTTGAGGCAATTGCAAACCTCTTTTTACACCTTAGCTTCCATCCACCCCGGGATTCGAACTGACGACCTTTGGATTGTGAGTCCAACTGCCTACCAGCGACTCCACCGAGGCAGGACCCAGGGAGACGACTCCTACACCTGGACTGAGCTAACGACCTAACACCTCTAGGTTAGACCATGGCCAACATTTACTTCCCCATCCGACGGAAGGCGTGTTCAGACAAATCTCGTCTCAAAATTTGCCACCGGGACCTTCTGGGATCAAACCCAGGCCGACTGGGTGAGAGGCAACCACGCTTACCCCTACACCACTCAAATTTCTCAAAATTTGCAATATGGGTATCAAACCAAGCGAAATTTTGTGTGCTTATGCGGTTTTTTTAAGGTACTAAAATTCTCACAAAATACCATATTTTTAGAAAAATCTAAAATTTTCATGATTTGCAATATCCAAACGAAGCGAATTTGTGTATGCTTTTTCACTTTATTTGTTTTGTCAAACACTAAAATTTTCACAAAATATCGTAATTTTTCGAAAATACTTAAATTTTCAAAATAAGGGTATCAAATGAAGCAAAATTTTGTTTGCTTTTTCACTTTATTACAGCTTTTTTGTGGTTTTTTTATTCTAAAATTTTCACAAAAAAAAAACGATTTTTTCGATAATACTCAAATTGTTAAAATATGCAATTAGGTATCAAACGAAGCGAAATTATGTTTGCATCTTCACATTAATTTAGTATTTTTAAATACTGAAATTTTCACATATTACCGTATTTAATCGAAGAAACTAAAGTTTTTAAATTGCAATATGGTTATCAAACGACACATTATTTTGTATGAAGCATACTAAATTTGAATGTATGTATTAAGTATGCAAAATTCCGCTTCGTTTGATACCCATAGTGCATATTTTGAAAATTTTAGAATTTTAGAAAAATGGGGTAATTTGTGAATTTTTTTGTATTCTCAAAAAAAAAAAACTCCATAAATTGAAAAGCAAACAAAATTTCAATTCGTTTGATATCCATATTGCAAATTTTGTAAATTTGAGTATTTCCGAAAAATACGGCACTTTGTGAAAATTTCAGTATTTAAAAAAAACTTTAAAAAAGTGGAAAAAACATACAACATTTCGCTTCGCTTGATACTCATATAGCATCTTCTGAAAATTTGAGAATTTTCAAAAAAAAATGGTAATTTGTAAAAATATTAGTATTTAAAAAAAAACTAATAAATTAAAAAAGGCATATGAAATCTTAATTCGTATTGCAAATTAAGAAAATTTGAGTATTTGGTAACGGTATTTTGTGATTCTTTATGTATTTTCCAAAAAAAAACTCTAATAAAGTGAAAAACATACAAAATTTAGTTTTTTTTTTTTGATAATAATATATTTTCGAAAAAATACGGTATTTAGTGAACAATTTTTACTAAATATTTATACTTTGAAACTTACAACTATTTCAAAAAATATATATTCTTAGGAAAAGATAATTGATAATTTGATAATCTAACATAAAATGGTTGAATCAATTGATTTTTGAAAGATTTTAAAAATGATTTATCGCCGATAGAATTATCGAAATAACGATAACCGTTATCGTCAGACAATAATATTATCGACGATAATTTTGTCGAATAACAACCTTGATGGTTAGTGAATTCACCATTCAAACAAAAACAACATTGATACAAGTGTTGATTCTGTTATTTTTCGTATAAAAAGTAGGTCGTTTTGTCATTTGAGAGCGGCAGAAAATGTAAGTAGTTTCACGAAGGAATTTCTCCGCAATCATTGGACTGACTTTCATTGTCCTTAAAGCAAGGTTATAAGATTTTTTCTATCTTTTTCTAAATTAAATTAAGAGTTGGTCAAGCTGGGCCATGACATCTACAAAAAGTTAGTATGTAAACAAAATAAAAACAGTGCACAGTTAAAAAATGTCTGAGAAAAAAAATCAAATTTGGTTTGGGATCTTTGAATGAATCCAAGAATTTATATCACTTTCTATTATTTTTTTTTGGCATCGCTGCCAAATGAATTTGACCAAAAATAAGAATCTCAATAAACGGTTCGATTATTTACATATAGACTTGTATGGACGTACTAAAGATCTCAAAAAAAAAGTATCCACAAAAATTCAGCCAAATAAAAAAAAAACATAAAATAAATTTAATGAAAATTTGCTTTTTTTCGGAGAATTATTTTACTGTTTTATAGTCTGTTTAAGGGCCAACTCACATCGCGTATGGATTTGGACTGTCCCGTACTTGGATGGAATGGAAGTTGATGTGTGGAGCTCGGAAAAGCCTCCGTTGAAAACGAAAGCTTCTCCAACATCCAAGCCAGAAGCATCTGTAGGCATCACCACCGCCACCAAATGGAGCATGACGTTGATGCCCCGTTCAAATCCTCAAACGAGGCCCCACGTTTTGCACGAATGTTACAGAGAGAGGTCATGTTTTCAGCACGTGATACCTTCGATTTCGAGCTGAAAATTACCTTTGGTCCTAGATTGGAGGGCATGCAAATCCTGGTAGCTACATGATCTGGCACAAATCCTCCTGAAGGTGCTTTTACGTTGTTCTATCTGCAGGATTAACATCAATTGCATTGGATTTGCTCTGTAAGCTGTCCAATCCAGGGTTGAATGTTGGAACCAGATTATGCAATTTATGCAAATTTGTTTATGTTTCTTAAAATTGAAAAAATAAACTCTGATTTCACACCCCTGATTCCTACTCAAATCAAAACTGGACCCCGTCGAATATGAAGATCATCTTTCCTCAAACCAGAAAAGCTGCATCTCATCATTGTCAGCTTTGATTTGCGCAACTGGACGAACCACGCCAGTCGGGAGTGACGATGATGGGAAGCACATCGTAATCGAATTTCATCGCCGTTTCGCTCGTCTGTGCTCACTGGAAGAAACTATCAACGAGGATTCAGTGATGCGAAAATCTAACTATAAAAATTGATTAAAAAGACGATTTTCATGTTCTGGTAATAAAATTGTTTAACTTCAAGCGAGAATGTGCAATTGAAAATTTCCTTATATTCACATCACTGTCCTTTTTTCCAAATCAAAAATAAAAAAAAAAACTTCATCGTGGCTGCACCAAGTGCCGGTTGATGTCTGTCCTAGAACGAGATGTTTGCTCGTTTTTTTGCTCTTTCTATTCCAACAGATTGGGAAATTTCACTTCGCACAAGTCAGCCGAAGAGTTGAGCAGAATTGAAATGAAAAATCTGTCATCGGTCAGATTTGTTTAATATTGAGATGTGGTTTTCTTTTTCTTTTATTTTTTTCGCTCTCTTTCTTGGGAATCGTTTGATTCGTGGTTTCAGAGTGCGATGATGCAAAAAGTTTTAAGAGCAATCACAAATTACTTTTTGAAGTGAATTCAGCACAAATTAATGATTTTTTTTGAAAATAAATTAATAAATATGAGCAATTATCTACCAAACCCAGAAATGGATTTTAATTATAGTTTTTTATTTGGCTCAAACTTTGTGGGGACCTTTCCTATCACCAAAGAAGCCATTTTATGTAATCGGTTCACTCATACAAATCTCCCTACAATTTTGGCAGCTGTTCATACAAAATTGGTACGTAAATATTCAAAAATCTGTAACTTTTCAAGGATTTTTTTGATTGATTTGGTGTCTTCGGCAAAGTTGTAGGTTTTGATTAGGACCGTTAAAAAACATGGTAAGCGGAAAAAAATTTTTTTAATAAGCTTTTTTACACAAAAAAAATGTAACCCAACACCCGTATTTTTTTATTTTCTAAGTTTTTTTTTATATTTTTAGGGGACAAAAACTAGAATCTTTTAAGCCATTCCAAAAAATTTCCGACGAATTTAAAAAAAATAAATCTTGTACTTAATTTTTTTGACCTCATTCATTTAATTTTAAATTGAAAAATACTTATCATATTTTTTTTATTAGGCCGATAAATTCCAGTTTTATGATTTTTTTTATTTTAAGATTAAAATTTTAAAATAAAACATTCGTGAAATTTTGCAATATCTTCGAAAAAAATCAAGACTAACATTTCAAAAGGGCGTAATACTGAATGTTTAGCAGGAATGTTTCACATTTTATGTTTGAAAATCGGATAATTAGTAGCTGAGATATCGGCATTAGGAAATGGTGGGTTGTTTAGGTGAGAATTGAAAAAACAATTTTACCGTTTCTTTTTTTATCCGCTGTATTTCAGCAACTAGTGGTTCAATCTTTGATGTTTATTAACCGAAATTGAAATATTTTTTTTTTATTTTCAGGAGTGCCCAATCAACGACACTATTTATAAAAATCGATAAACTGACATTTTTCGGACAAAATTTAGTTTTTAATAGCTATATTTTGAAAAAAAAAATTAAAATACTTTTCGATTGCAAATTTGATTTTAAATTAAAAATAAGGTTGAAATCACTTAAGTACATGATATCACTTTTTTAAAACAGAACTCGTCGGCAAAACTTTGGTCTATACTTCTTCCTGGCTTAAAAGATGTGAGGTTTTGTCTCCTGAAGCCTAGAAAAAAATGAAAAATAAAAAAAATAAGGCTTTGGGAAATTTGATTATTGAAAAAAAAAATTAATTCAAAAATTTAAAAAAAAACTTAATAATTCTCATCAATACCTACAACTTTGCTGAGCACTTGGTGTGGATCAAAACATCCTTGAAAAGTTACAGATTTTCAAATATTTACGAACCATTTTTGTATGAACAGCTGCCAAAATTGAATGCAGATTTGTATTGGTGAACCAATTACATAAAATTGCTTCTTTGGTGATAGGGAAGGCCCCCACAAAGTTTAAGCCTAATCAAAAAATATCTGCATCAAAAAAAAAAAATGGTTAAATGATGAGAAAATTTAAAGATTTAAAGATTTAAAGATTTAAAGATTTAAAGATTTAAAGATTTAAAGATTTAAAGATTTAAAGATTTAAAGATTTAAAGATTTAAAGATTTAAAGATTTAAAGATTTAAAGATTTAAAGATTTAAAGATTTAAAGATTTAAAGATTTAAAAATTTAAAGATTTAAAGATTTAAAAATTTAAAGATTTAAAGATTTAAAGATTTAAAGATTTAAAGATTTAAAGATTTAAAGATTTAAAGATTTAAAGATTTAAAGATTTAAAGATTTAAAGATTTAAAGATTTAAAGATTTAAAGATTTAAAGATTTAAAGATTTAAAGATTTAAAGATTTAAAGATTTAAAGATTTAAAGATTTAAAGATTTAAAGATTTAAAGATTTAAAGATTTAAAGATTTAAAGATTTAAAGATTTAAAGATTTAAAGATTTAAAGATTTAAAGATTTAAAGATTTAAAGATTTAAAGATTTAAAGATTTAAAGATTTAAAGATTTAAAGATTTAAAGATTTAAAGATTTAAAGATTTAAAGATTTAAAGATTTAAAGATTTAAAGATTTAAAGATTTAAAGATTTAAAGATTTAAAGATTTAAAGATTTAAAGATTTAAAGATTTAAAGATTTAAAGATTTAAAGATTTAAAGATTTAAAGATTTAAAGATTTAAAGATTTAAAGATTTAAAGATTTAAAGATTTAAAGATTTAAAGATTTAAAGATTTAAAGATTTAAAGATTTAAAGATTTAAAGATTTAAAGATTTAAAGATTTAAAGATTTAAAGATTTAAAGATTTAAAGATTTAAAGATTTAAAGATTTAAAGATTTAAAGATTTAAAGATTTAAAGATTTAAAGATTTAAAGATTTAAAGATTTAAAGATTTAAAGATTTAAAGATTTAAAGATTTAAAGATTTAAAGATTTAAAGATTTAAAGATTTAAAGATTTAAAGATTTAAAGATTTAAAGATTTAAAGATTTAAAGATTTAAAGATTTAAAGATTTAAAGATTTAAAGATTTAAAGATTTAAAGATTTAAAGATTTAAAGATTTAAAGATTTAAAGATTTAAAGATTTAAAGATTTAAAGATTTAAAGATTTAAAGATTTAAAGATTTAAAGATTTAAAGATTTAAAGATTTAAAGATTTAAAGATTTAAAGATTTAAAGATTTAAAGATTTAAAGATTTAAAGATTTAAAGATTTAAAGATTTAAAGATTTAAAGATTTAAAGATTTAAAGATTTAAAGATTTATAGATTTAAAGATTTAAAGATTTAAAGATTTAAAGATTTAAAGATTCAACGATTTAAGGATTTGAAAAATATGTTGATGGCAGCGATGCAAAAATGGTCATAAAAAGATTTGAGAAGGAAACTTAAAAGATACCGAGTATATATTTTCTCCATAATGAATGCAGGTCAAAACAATTTGATATTATAATTTCTAGGGTGTTTTGGATCTAAGAAATACATTGACAGATCTACCTTGTCAAAACAATCAAATCTAGAATTTCTTAGGCAAATAAAAGAGAGTATCATGAAAATATTGCTCACTCATTGATTATCCTTCGAGAGTACTTTTCACCAGATTTCTCCATTCACCATAATTTCGAAAAGCTAGCAAGTAGTGTATGAAATGCGCTGGTTGACGGTCATACTTTTTGGTTTTCCCCTGTTTCACAAAATTCATTTGAAATATTCACAACCATTCCTTTCATAAATGATCAAGTTTATTACCGCTAAATTAATTAAATAATCACTCACAATTCCCCGTACTGTATTCACACGTGCACATCCAAACTAATCCCTTCAAAAGACGCCACAACGATTCCCTCGAAACCAATTGAAATAAATCGTTGTAATAGTTTTGCTCAGATCTGTTCAGCCCCCGCTCAAATTCCACTTTCGGTACGAAAATCACGAAGCCGGTCCTAATCACCAGCGCCGTCATCATCATCGGGCTTCTGGCGGTGACTTAGGCAGCTGTCACGTTCCACGCGTGCAAATCGTGACCCCCACGTGGAGCAGGTCGCGCATCAGGTGTGTGGGAGACCAAGAGAGAGAGAGAGAGAGAGTGAGCGAAAATTAAATTTTCGTTTCCACTCCAACGACGGTAACGAGGCGCCCCCCATTAAATCTGTGATTAATGAACTGGTTGTACTTTGCGGTGAAAATTTTGGTGAGGGAAGTGTGCATAGTTTTCGTTAGATGTCTGACTTCCGAGATTCTTGAAACTCTTGTACTGAACTTTCATTTCACCGCCATCTCTTGAATGAGAGACGAGAGTTTCGTTCGATTTTTTTTTCTCTCAGTGACTCTGAATAAACTCATTTTTGAAAATAAATTTCAAAAATTCAAAAAAAAGGAATAGAACAAACACCCAAAATTCAGTTTGGTAACAACAATCATATAATTGAACTGTCAAAACAATAAATTTTCTTCCAAAAGTCTATCCGCAATGCCCCAAAATAAAAGCCAACGTCCCTCCCATTTTCTCTAGAGAGCAATTTGCTCCCAACTATTGGCGAACGTGACGAAGGGCAAGTTTGGTTCAATTATTTCTCCACAGATGGCGCCTTCTTCGCTTCCACACGTCACTCCGTTTCACAGCACGACACGGCGACGTGCCCTTACACGAGCACACACACACACACACTGACAAACTCACGCACACAAAGAGATTACCTTTAATTATCGTACTACATTCTTAATGAGAGCGGGCTCCGGTGGGGAGTCTTGGGGAACAATTTTGGAGTGGGTGGGAGGGGAGGAGGAAGAAGAAAAAATAAGGTCGCAAGCTCATTTATTTTAACGAATAAAGTGTTGGTGTGTGTGTGTGTGAGAGAGAGAGTTACGGGGTTGGCGAAATTGGATTTTTGGCAAGCTGACATGAGCATAAATTTGGCGGCTCCTTAAGTACTTAGGCTAATGGGAAGGCGTAACGCGCTTCGGAAGCGGATGTGAGTTTGTGTGCTCAAGGCGGAAAGTGTGACAAGTTGGTCACAGAATAGTGGACAATTTTTTTGTAGGCGTGAAGTTTGAATGTTAAAGTTTCTCGTTTATCCTGAATTTTACAAATTTGCATGTATATGCAGAAATTATTAACGATATGATATGATTTTTTTTAAATTATTATTATCTGGAATTAATATGGGTTGGAAAAAAATTTATCTTAAAACTATGAAGAATGATAATTGGGGAAATTCTTGTGTGTTATGATAGTAAAAGCTTCAAATTAAAATCCGTCTAGTTTTCAAATTCTTGCTTTAAAAAAAATTGCAATGGTTTTGATAGAAAAATGCTTGCACTTCCCATAAAATATGTATTACCTGATATTGATTGAAAATGCATTTAGGGAAAAAAATTTATACCATTAAATTAAAAGCCAGAAAATACCATTGGAAAACGCATCATGCACATTAATCTTCAAAAAAATTTAGATCTGACGAAAAAAGAATTTATAAAAAAGCTTTTTGCGGTGTGTACATTGAAAATTCAACAAAATTCCAAAGATTGTTGAACTTATCCAAACAAACAAAAAATGATGCAAACGCAGGAAAATGCATTTTAAATGGATTTAATTTGATTGCACTTAAAATTCCGTCACACATTTGAACATAAAAAGAACACTTTATAATTTAAGAATATTCAAAAATCATAAAATTGAAATGAATGAGAAATTTATGAGAAATTGATGGAATTTAAGAATTTTCATAGTTGAAGAAATTTAAGAATTTCGAATAATTAAGTAGAATTCAATGAATTCAAATTAGATATTAACATTAAAAAAAATAAAACAATTCACAGTCCAACAAGATTTTGTCTCTGAGACGAGTATATGTGTTCCTAGTAGAATTTTGCCTGCTGAATCCGAATCCGGGTCCCGAATTGCTCCAAATGGTCCCAATTTTGAGATACACCCGTTTGAAATGTTAGTTTAGGCCAAAATTAGCTACATTGTCGACTATTTTACAAAAGAACTATTGAATAAACAACTGAACCAATACACAATACATGTATCTTATAGTTCACGTTTTCCCCTTTCTGAAACACCCCTGGTTTTTAAAATTTGATTGTTTCTACGCATATTTATAGCCATTTTAAAATTATATTTTTAGTTGGTTCTCATTCAAGTTTTTCCAACTTGCATGCAAGTCATATTATGCTGAGATATCAATAATAAAAATCAAAAATGCTTTGCAGAACGTTAAATAAGTATGTCTCGATAATCTAATTGATCATATTTCATGTAATTTTGTCTGCTGAATCCATTCCTATCATTAGATTTTTTCAAAAAGGTCAGCTTTTTGAGTAAAAATTGAATTTTCGATGATTTTTTCAAAATAAAATCTATTTTATGCTTAAGTATGACTTAGAGATAACTAAATGTCGATGTCTCGTCAGTCTAATTGATCATTTTTTATGTATTTTTGTCTGCTGAATCCATTCCCATCATTGGATTTTTTCAAACAGGTCAGCTTTTTGAGTAAAAATTTAATTTTCGATGATTTTTCCAAAATAAAATTTATTTAATGCTAAAGTATGACTTAGAGATAACTAAATGTCGATGTCTCGTCAGTCTAACTGATCATTAATAATGTGTTTTTGTCTGCTGAATCCATTCCCATCATTAGATTTTTTCGAAAAGGTCAAATTTTTGAGTAAAAATAGATTTTTTCAAAATAAAATCTATTTTATGAGCAGTTCTTTTCGAAATCGGCCGATATTAGGGCGTCCAATTTTCCCGGGTTTTTAAAGTCCCGGGAAACGGGAAAAATATTTTTGGAATCCCGGGAATTCCCGGGATCCCGGGAAATTTTTGAAACATTAAAAAAATCTATGTTTTCATTATATTTGTTATGTTTTTTAAGCCTAAAATTATAGAATTAGCTCAATACTGTTAATTGGTGATAACTTACACTTCAATCTTAACAAGGACAGCAGTTTTTAAGATAGCTTAAAATACATTAAAAATCGCTCTTTGATGTGCTTTGGAATTTGAATGAACCACAATTTTATATACACAGAAAAAAAAATCATGGTAATATTACATCTGGGAAGGGGTACATCTTTTATGTCAGAAAAAAGGTGTAATTTTTCCTCTGGAAATGTGTTATTTTACCACTTTTCTGTTGTAATGTCACTTTTTCAGTCTAAATTGAGGTAAAATTACATCATAAAAGAGGTAATATTCAACCTTCCAAAATTAAAGCTTCCAAATTTACATTATTTTTTTCTGTGTATATTTCTTTTTTATTTATTTATATAACATGACTACAAAAGCTTAAACAATTTCATTGAAACTGTCTAAAACAACAACACTTTAGATAAGTTTAGAATTTGATGTTTTATATTAAAATATATTTTAAAAATTATCCCCAAGTCACTACCGCCAACTGGAGATAATCAGGACTGCAGTCTGAAAAGATACACGAGATTTTAGAGCAATAAATCTGGAAATCGGTGTACTAATTGTTTTGTAATATTCCTGTTGTAACTAAAATCAATCAAAACAATCAGAACATTATGTAAAAAATGGCTAAAATAGCAGTCTAAATTCCCTACTTTTGTCCTGATTTGCTACAGATGTTTGTTTTTGATGAAATAATTAAAGTTTCAAGTCATGAATATATGAAAATATAATACCAGTTCTTTTTTAAATAAATAAAATTTAATAGAAAATATTGAAAGCGCAAGGCAATTTTCCCTAGCAAGCCAAATTTATGCTGATACATGCCGAATACAAATTTGAATGCTTTAAAATTCTTATCGAGTACTAAGTATTCAACTATTCTTCTATTTCCACAACCAAATCTGAATTTCCAAACCAAAATTTGATTTGTTTTCCATTTCGGGAATTCCCGGGACAAAATTTAAAAAATCCCGGGATTCGGGAATTCCCGGTTTTGGAAAAATACCGGGATTTTTGTCCCGGGAATTCCCGGGATGGACGCACTAGCCGATATCGACCATTTTTATTTGTTGTATTTTTTTATTTGGCTCAAACTTTGTGGGGCCTACCCTATGACCAAAGAAGCTATTTTGTGCCATTGGTTCACCCATACAAGTCTCCATACAATTTTGGCAGCTGTCCATACAAAAATGGTACGTAAAAATTTAAACAGCTGGAACTTTTCAGTGAATTTTCTGATCAATTTGGCGTCTTCGGCAAAGTTGTAGGTATTTTTAAGGACTATTAAGAAAAAAATAGGTACACGGAAAAATTGCCGAATTTTTTATTAACTTTTTTCACAAAAACTCAAATTACCAAAATACGTATTTTTTGATTTTCGAGATTTTTTATATGTTTTAGAGGACAAAAAACCCCATTTTTTGAGCCATTTTGTTTTGTATGAAATTTAACTTTTTTACCAAAAATTACTGCCTTTTCAAAAATTCACAACAAGGCGGCAGATTTTTTGAACATACTTCTCTATGGCTCAAAAAATGGGGTTTTTTGTCCTCTAAAACTTTTCAACATTTGGGAATTTGAGTAATTGTAAAAAAATGTTTATAAAGAATTCGGCCATTTTTTTTCCGTGGAAAAACTTGAATGAGAACCAACTGAAAATATAATTTTAAAATGGCTATAAATATGCGTAGAAACAATCAAATTTTAAAAACCAGGGGTGTTTCAGAAAGGGGAAAACGTGAACTATAAGATACATGTATTGGTTTAGTTGTTTATTCAATAGTTCTTGTGTAAAATAGTCGACAAAGTAGTTAATTTTGACCTAAACTAACATTTCAAACGGGTGTATCTCAAAATTGGGACCATTTGGAGCAATTCTGGACCCGGATTCGGATTCAGCAGGCAAAATTCTACTAGGAATACATATACTCGTCTCAGAGACAAGAAACATTTGATTTTTTGTTGAACTGTGTTATGAGCGTGTCATGCTATCCATGACATGTTGCACTCGATAATGACATTTGAGAAGGGCGTAAGTTGTTCAAATATTTTTGTATTTCGTAATTTAAATATTGCTGTATCTCGAAGCCGTTGCATCGAATCAAAAAGTGATCAAAGGGTTAAAAATACACTGAACGAAAACTACACGCCACTTCTATGAGAATTTTCAAATTAATGTTTAAAAGTTCAATTTAAAGGTGATGTTACGATTTTTTTCGTTCAAAATTTTTGAGGAATCAGCCCAAGATGTAACAAAAAGACTGATAAAAAATGCAGGATGGTTTGTCTCTCCGAAAAACAAAAAAAAAAAAATATATTAACTAGAACTTTTTTTTGAAAAGTGGTCTAAACGTCAAAATTTTCAAAATCCAATAGTGGAAATCGGTTCCTCTGACAATTTTACAATATAGTCTCATTTTCTATGTCCAATCCTTGTGAAGGTATAGCGGTTTTAAAAATTAATGTATTGAAAAATATGACTTTGGTGATTCTTGGCAATTTCTATGTGACAGACTTGAATTATCAGCCTCGAAAATATATTAATCGGAACGCTCGTCCAATTTCCCATAAGTTTGCTTTTGACATTATTTGAGTTCGATGTATGGGCTTACAGATATAAGCTTAATTACATTGCTTATAACTGAGTATCGATTTTTTTCAGTGTGGTAGAAACCTGGATAGTAAATAAGCTTACGTAAATATTAAAACGAGTCGAAGGCAAACTTATGGGAAATTGGACGAGCGTTCCGATTAATATACTTTCGAGACTGAAAAATCAAGTCAGTCATGTAGAAATTGCAAAAAATCACCAAAAACTATTTTTCAACTTATTTATTTTTCAAAACGTAATATATATTCACAAGGATTGGACATAAGACAATGGTCAATATGGAGACTATAATGTCAAATTGTCTGGGGAATCGATTTCCACTATTGGTTTTTGAAAATTTTGACATTTAGACCACTTTTCGAAAAAAAAAACAGTTTTAGTAAATGATTTTTGTATTTTTTTCGGAGTGACAAACCATCCTGCATTTTTCTTGAGTCTTTTTATTACATCTTGGGCTAATTCCTCAACAAAATTGAACGAAAAAACGAAATATCACCTTTAAATTCAGTTTTGAAGATAAAAATTGAAAATTCTCATAGAAGTGTCGTGTATTTTTCTTTCAGTGTATTTTTAACAGAAAGCTCGTCCAATTTTCTACAAGTTTGTCTTTGATGAAATTTAAGAAATTTAGAATTTCCAGGAATTAACGAAATTTGAGAACATTGAATAATGTAAAAAAAAATACAAATAATTCATAAAACTCAATGAAATTCAAGACATTTACTAACCAACATGAAAAATTAAGAAATAAAAAAAGGTGTAGTTTTTGTTTGTTAATTTAAAAATAATATTAAAAGTAAACAAATTTAAATGAAACTTTAAAAAAATCTAGATATCCAAGAAATTCAGAAAATTTCAACAAAAAGTAATTCAAGCGCACTTTATCAAAAGGTTTTTTCGTTAGCTAGAAGTGACAAGAAACATTAGAAGCTAATCCCGTATATTAAAAAAAACCGAGATTCATTTAAAGAATGTGAGATGACAAGAATTAATATTAATATATTAATCAATGTTAAGCTTATTACAGTAAAATATGTTTGAGGCACATAAAATAAATAAAAATGAGTATTTTAATTAAAGCCAAGAATTTCAGGAAACTACGAAACACAATTTGAAAAAACAAAAAAAAAATATTATGAAATTCAAATGATTCAATATAGTTTAAGAAGTTTGAAGAAATCATAAAATTAACAAAAAATATAAAAATTCATAAAACCTTTTAGGTTAGGTTTGGCTTTCGGTCTGTTTGGGGAATCAAAACACTTGTATGTGCTCTAAAATTTATTGATACGGTCGAATAAACAACAAGATTCATAAAACCATAAAAATTCTATAAATTTGAAAATTCTTGAAAATAAAAAAAAAATTCAACATAATTCAAAATAAATGCAAAATTAAACAAATAAAAAATTCGTGATCAATAAATCATACAATTTTCAATGCTCAGCAACAAATGAAAACAAAAATTCTTGAAAATTTTCTAGTTTTAGTTTAATTATTTGCCCCCTGACGTTTTGCCAAAATTTTAAAGGGAGGGCTTAAAATTCACAATGGTCTTATTTTTAGTTTTAAATCCTATCCAAAATCGAAGAAGACGATGAACTGTGTTATTTTAGATTATTAATTGGAATTGTTTGAATTTGTAATTCGAAGGAAATAAGTTTCTTTTTTTCGGATTTTTGAGTACTCCATCAAATCAGGCCCAACTTTACAACCTTTTACTTCAAATTTCCATTTCATCACCTTTTCAGGCTGCAAATTATTGGAAAACATGGCTTTTTTCGCACGTTCGCAAATGTGTGGGTTCGTAAGCCCCTCCATCACGAGATATCCAAAAATGGACCTCGGATTCGTCATCAGGGACAAAACTTATCCTCAAGGACAAAGTTTCACGCAAATCGAAAAGGGGTCGGGGCAACTGCTGTGTGCGTTGGCGGAGAATGACTCATAAAATAAACTCAACTTAATGCGTTTTTTTCGGTTCAGTTGGGCATGCTTAACAACCCCACAGAAAAAGATCCAGTGAAATTTTATTTTTTTCTGAAAATCTTCATATAAATTCGGGGTGTCCTGCTAACTAACTATTTTGGCAGCTGGAAAACCAGCCTTCCCGGGCAGACGGTAATCCCGAGCAGACGGAAATAACGTGGAAATAACATTTTTTGTTATTTGAAAATGCTAGGCCAATAACATTTTATGCTATTTATAACAAGATTTGTTATTCGCCGTTATGATTTTTTTGTTATTGGATTGTTATTGTAATAACAGACTAATAACATTTTGCGTTATTCTTCGAACAAATCTTTGTTATTCTTTTTTGTTATTTTAACAACTAATCCGATCAACCCAATAACAGTTGGAGTTATTCTTCCATAACAAAAAATGTTATTCCCAAGTTGTTTTAACTTTCAACCAATATCAGACCAATAACAAATTTGGATATGATAACATAAACTGTTATTAGGCTCTTATGCAAAAATGGATTTTGCAAGAATATTTCATAACATTTTTTGTTATTTTAACAGTATTTGTTATTGATATGGCATGAATTTTGTTATTACCGTCTGCCCGGGATAACAAAATTCATGCCATATCAATAACAAATACTGTTAAAATAACAAAAAATGTTATGAAATATTCTTGCAAAATCCATTTTTGCATAAGAGCCTAATAACAGTTTATGTTATCATATCCAAATTTGTTATTGGTCTGATATTGGTTGAAAGTTAAAACAACTTGGGAATAACATTTTTTGTTATGGAAGAATAACTCCAACTGTTATTGGGTTGATCGGATTAGTTGTTATAATAACAAAAAAGAATAACAAAGATTTGTTCGAAGAATAACGCAAATGTTATTAGTCTGTTATTACAATAACAATCCAATAACAAAAAAATCATAACGGCGAATAACAAATCTTGTTATAAATAACATAAAATGTTATTGGCCTAGTATTTTCAAATAACAAAAAATGTTATTTCCACGTTATTTCCGTCTACTCGGGTTAACAGAAAGCTGTCTGTATTGTAGGAATTTTCGAATTGATTTGAATTAATAAATAAATTATTTTTTCATTTTGATTAAATCGAAAATCTTGGAAAATCTTGGCAAAATTAAAACAGCGTAATTTATAATTTGAAAACAAATTGTCAAACGAATTCAAAGAGTGTTCCAAGCTCCAAGATCTTGTTATCCTTATCAATATTCAAACACCATCGATTGGCTTTTTCGCACAAAGCGCAAATAAAACTAGCCACTAGCACTAAACATTAATATGTATGACGGGGAGCACCTCCCGACTAACTCACACACGCACAGACATTCTCTCACGCAAACACCCACCTTCAGCAATGAAAACGAACAAACGACGGGCCAATGAAAAAGAAGTGCCTTTGGGCTTTCCTTCGATGGACCACCCATCATTTGGACCCTTTTTTCACCCCACCCTTCGAAATGGGATCCACTTTTTCCTGATTGAAATTGCATCACACGTCGTTTGACTTGTCGTCCGCAGGCTGTTTTTTTCTTTTTTTTCTTTTTGTGGTAGCCGTTCATCCAAAATGACTGAACAACATCATTCACGTGTGTGTGTGTGTGTGTGTGTGTGTGTGTGTGTGTGTGTGCAAACGCTGACCGTAACGATCGGTGAAAATGGCACTAATAAAAAGTGGGAAAGTGAATGGGAGCAGAACAAAAAGAAAAGAAAAAAAGAAAAGAATTGACGGAAAATGTTCATTCATGGAGTCCACCACCCCACGAACATTCCAGGAATATTTGCTTTACTTTTCTTTGGGGTTAGCCTTGTGGAAGAATGCTAGGAAATAGTTGAGTTGAGTTGAGTTGAGTTGAGTTGAGTTGAGTTGAGTTGAGTTGAGTTGAGTTGAGTTGAGTTGAGTTGAGTTGAGTTGAGTTGAGTTGAGTTGAGTTGAGTTGAGTTGAGTTGAGTTGAGTTGAGTTGAGTTGAGTTGAGTTGAGTTGAGTTGAGTTGAGTTGAGTTGAGTTGAGTTGAGTTGAGTTGAGTTGAGTTGAGTTGAGTTGAGTTGAGTTGAGTTGAGTTGAGTTGAGTTGAGTTGAGTTGAGTTGAGTTGAGTTGAGTTGAGTTGAGTTGAGTTGAGTTGAGTTGAGTTGAGTTGAGTTGAGTTGAGTTGAGTTGAGTTGAGTTGAGTTGAGTTGAGTTGAGTTGAGTTGAGTTGAGTTGAGTTGAGTTGAGTTGAGTTGAGTTGAGTTGAGTTGAGTTGAGTTGAGTTGAGTTGAGTTGAGTTGAGTTGAGTTGAGTTGAGTTGAGTTGAGTTGAGTTGAGTTGAGTTGAGTTGAGTTGAGTTGAGTTGAGTTGAGTTGAGTTGAGTTGAGTTGAGTGAGTTGAGTTGAGTTGAGTTGAGTTGAGTTGAGTTGAGTTGAGTTGAGTTGAGTTGAGTTGAGTTGAGTTGAGTTGAGTTGAGTTGAGTTGAGTTGAGTTGAGTTGAGTTGAGTTGAGTTGAGTTGAGTTGAGTTGAGTTGAGTTGAGTTGAGTTGAGTTGAGTTGAGTTGAGTTGAGTTGAGTTGAGTTGAGTTGAGTTGAGTTGAGTTGAGTTGAGTTGAGTTGAGTTGAGTTGAGTTGAGTTGAGTTGAGTTGAGTTGAGTTGAGTTGAGTTGAGTTGAGTTGAGTTGAGTTGAGTTGAGTTGAGTTGAGTTGAGTTGAGTGAGTTGAGTTGAGTTGAGTTGAGTTGAGTTGAGTTGAGTTGAGTTGAGTTGAGTTGAGTTGTGAGTTGAGTTGAGTTGAGTTGAGTTGAGTTGAGTTGTGAGTTGAGTTGAGTTGAGTTGAGTTGAGTTGAGTTGAGTTGAGTTGAGTTGAGTTGAGTTGAGTTGAGTTGAGTTGAGTTGAGTTGAGTTGAGTTGAGTTGAGTTGAGTTGAGTTGAGTTGAGTTGAGTTGAGTTGAGTTGAGTTGAGTTGAGTTGAGTTGAGTTGAGTTGAGTTGAAACTCCAAAAAAATAAAAGTTTACTCCCCAAAGCAATGCTACACCAAATCTGCAGGCTATTTTCTTAAATGCACTTTTAAACGGCATTTCCCACCAGTGAAGGTTCTCTCGAAATAGTTCCTAAACCGTGCTATTTATTGTGGTGCTTCTTTTTTGGCCAAATCCAGAAGCTCCAATGCACTGAAAATCTTCTCCCTTAAGAGAGAGATGCTGAATAATTCAACACGAGCACAGTGAACGTTTGCGCCAAGTTGGAGAACCTCCAGAAGCTAAACGATAAACTTTAAAGTTTTTTTTTATTTATACCATTTTGGGGAAAAATAAGATTCTAGAAGTGAAAAAATATCTGCACTTTCTAGAATTGGTGATGATGATCCGAATTTTTAAATAATTCAAAAACTGAAAAGCTTAATTTGTCATCAAAAACATTAAAATCCTTCAAAATCTTGCAACAGAATGTTAAACATCATCAAAGTAGAAAACGATGACATTTGCAAAGAGTTCCTCGGTAGCAGGGTATGGGTTTGTCGTGCAATCACAAACACCGTCACATCAACGAAGATGAATGGGAAAGTTATCTTCGTGGCAGTGAGCAAGAGTATAAACATTTCCATTTCCACCCTCGCAGCGTTTCTGTGTGCGACACTGTGATGCTGCGATCTTTTTATACTTTTCTTCCACTTGACGCGTCACCATTTTTTAATGACATCATTTTGCACTCCATTTTTTGCACACTTTTTTTCATTTCAAGATTATGGGGGGTGGAAACTGCTTTTATACTATTTTTTGCAGCAAAAAAAATCTCACAAATGCAATCAACCGGACAATCACATCCCAGCGCATTCGTTTTCCCCTCAAACTTTCTTACTTATGACTATTGCTAATTAGCCCCGCAACGATCGAACGTAGGAGGTACTTTTCCGGCACCAAATGCGAGTGCAATTGTTGTGAATGGGCAAAAACTTTTCCCATAAATCTCTCCCAATAATAGCAGCACCACACACACACACACACAGCACTCTAATTTGCGAGCTCCTCTCTCCACCCAATAGAGAGCTATTTTAGGCTGAATGCATGGAAATGGAATAAGTAATAGTGTTGAAAGTTTTGGATAAAACACTTTAGTCGTGCAACGAAACGAGACGATAAATAGTGCTAATTGGATTTATGCATACAATTTTTAACAAATAACAGGAAAAGGATTTTAGACAGTTTAACGCTTGCTTAGAGCGTATCTTAGATCTTTTATCTTCGCAAAACTGTCCGAATGCAAGCGAATGCATTTACGATTCCGTGGAGAATTTCCCTTGTCCGCTTAAAAAAGTAGTGCATCAATATTTCCCGGATGTCTTGCTGTTGAGGATTTGATTCCAGTAGATTTGGCTTTATTCCCAATTCGTGGCTGTCGTGCAAACTGTCGTACGTCGATTTTGGGCCAAATTGAGTTAAGAACGCCCTTTTGTGCAGCTCACAATGCCTCACCTTTTGACCTTCACAGATCCCCAAAATTCGTTTTCAATCCAGAGATATTCCATTAAAACCGAAAAAATTCCTTGCATTGTTGTCACTCTACATATAAAAGAAGTTTCAATCATGTCGGGCTATCTTGTCACTCCATGAAAATTGATGTAAGTGCGACTACCGTAAATAGTTTTAATTATAACTCGGGACCAACTTCAACCAAACTTCGCGACAATGCACATAATGGTTAGCTAAACAAAACGTGTTTGTTACTGTTTACATTGCGTGCTTTCGTTTTTGTTTATTCAAGGTCAAACATTGAAACGCGTTTTTCTCGGAACGTCAAAATGGCGGGTGTGACAAGAAAGCACGACAGCTTTGATTTCCTGATGAATATTACCATCATTTTTGTCTGTGCAGTTAAAGCCATTGCGAGATAATCTTCCCCTCCATACTCAGTCAGAAATCGCTGCCACAATAAAACAAAAATAACTGTAACATGATGAAAATTTTACCTCCTTTTCTTGTAATCATATTTAAAAAATTTAAAAAGTTCGACAATTTTTGCAATAATCATATTTTTTTTCATTTAAAGCATAACTAAACATTCGGGTGACAATAAAAAAATTACATCAGGGATACCCCCTGACAGGATTCCTTAGACAAAATAAGTTACTTTTGAAATTTTGAGCATAATCGGTTAAGGGTTAAGGGTCGCTTTTTATCGTTGAAGTTGGTGAAATAATCTTTTCGTACAAAAAAGTCTTCTTTAAATCGTTAACAACTCGTCAGGGTTAACTTGGATCGTTTTGCGGTCTTCGATAATGTTGTTAACTATTATATTTCACATAAGAATCTTACACTTGACAGTGATCCATCACATTTTACACCACCTTTTGATTGAATTATGAAATTTTAGCTTTTCCTTATAAATTTTTACGATTTTTCCCATACAAACTTCAACGATCAATAGCAATCCTTAAACCTTAACCGATTTGGCTCAAAATTGGCACAGTTATTTAGTTTTACAGAAAGAATCAAACCAGAGGGCATCCTTGAAGATTTTTTTTTCCAATTTTTCTTTCAATCCTGCTTCATAGCAGCAAGTTCCCTGAACTTTTAGCTGGAGACGCATGTTGCTTTTAGTTGTTGAATATATTAAATACTTACTCTTAAAAAGGGAGCAAAATATGTTGTATTTTAGTTAAACTTTAAAATTTCGAAGAATCAATTTAATCAGTTTAAAATGCATGCATGCTTTGAAAGTTATTTTTGGCACGATTGAATTTTATTTTTTGTTAAATTTCGATAGTGGAAATATGTACAGCAAAAAATAAATAATTTGCATCGAATAAAATTTTCTTCTAAATTTACACTTTTTGAAATCTAATAATTTGAGACAACTGTTATTGAAATAATCAGTTAATTCATTCAGTGCATTTTAACTTGATTTTAACAACACTTTTTGACGTAGACTACGTCTTACTCGCCATTCAAAAAAACCCGGGCCGAAGGCCCTGGATTACTGCGTTATCCGTCAAACGCTTATAACTTCCTTCCTTCATATCGAATCGGCACGATTTCTGCTGCATTTGATTCGAAAATTATTCAGCAATTTGCTTTTAAATTTTCAATGTTGTAAAAATAGTTTAACTATTGAAACAACTCAATGTTTTAAAATGTTTTCAAAATGCAGAGATTTTGCAAGCAAAATGAGCGCTTCCCACTCACGGACGGGAATGTCAAGTACCTATTTTGAGGGGAAAATCACCCAAGCACCGCGACCGGTGTCGGTCGCGAAAAAGGAGGGGAAGTAGAGAGCCAACACCATATATAAGAACGCGCGCCAGAGCCCATTCTATCATTCACGTCTCAGACGTCGGACCGGCAGCAGCAGCAGGAAAGCTCAGCAGCAGAAGGAGAGAGACCATAACAGCAGCAGCAGGAGAGAAACCAGAGCAGCAGCAGCAGGAAAGAGAGGGACCAGAACTGCCAAAGAAGCGCGTATCGCCTTCTCGTCGTCACGGTCAGCCAGTTGCCTCTTGATGGGCGGACCGTTTGGATCTTTCGTGGTAGGGGGTGAGGACTTCCCAACTCTTCGGAGTTGCCTCACTCCCCGTCCCTCATCTCACCCGGGACGAGTGCAACAACAAAGCGTCGCCTACTGCCTTCTCGCTAAACAACGCCTACTGCCTTCTCGTCAAACAAGGGGAAGGGCGTGAGGACTTCAAACTTTTCGGAGTTGCCCTCACTCCCCGTCTTTCGTCCTACCCGAGATGAGTCGGTGAAATGCCTTTCAGGTCTTAGGGGGTGACGGATTGCACACCTTTCTGAGGCTGCTCTCGCCCTCAACTCCTCTCCCTCCCCCTCATTCTGCTACCAAACATTTATTCCGTTCGCGTTCGCGTTTTTCGTTCTTCTCTTTCATTCCTCCACTCGATGTTGTTGTCTAGTAAAAGATTTACCAACACATTCGAAGTTTGTTTACATGGCAGCTGCGGTTTTGTTCGCATTAGATTTGCCATCTCTATCTAGTAAAAGTCAACTCAATCGGAATTAAATTCGAATCGTATACGAATTACGTTTCAACAACCGGTACGTACACGCACCCTGCGCAACCCTTACCAGGTCTGGACAGAAAAAAATCTGGCAAAAAATCTGGCAAAAATCTGGCAAGCCACTTTTCTCAAAGTAATAAGCAATTTTGTGTTCAAAAACAGTGTATTTTCACTTTTTGTACATTATAGATTCACAAAATAAACAAAATACATCAATAAAACAATGTGTGGAAGAAATAGAAAATATTTTTTTTCAAATTGACACTCAAAAAATCTGGCAATGCCAGATTTATCTGGCAACCTGGCACCCCTGCGTACACGGTCCGATTGAGTTAACTGGGTGTCGGGGAGCCCATCTCACGATTCACGATCTAATTCCGTTAACGTTCTAACGCCCAAGGCTCCAAAAAAGTTAGAACGGTAACTTCAACTCAATGGTTCTCGGGCATAACTCAACCAATCAAGATGATTCTTCTTTCTTTTTTTGGAGGCTTGGGCGTCCGTGTAAGATGGACATGCGTTGGGCGTTCCAGTGATAATGTATTTCAAGTATCTAGCCAATTCATCAAGATTAAGCTATGGAATACTATGTCCACATATCAAAACATTACGTAGTCTACGCCATTCCGGTTATATCTGTGACATAACTACTTTGACTTTTTATTGAAACTTTGAAATTGTGGGAAGTTAATCTTTGTTTCTATACTTGTTTATCATGTTGCCCCCCTCGACTTCGGCCAGAAGAAAGCAACTAAATTTTGAAAAATTCATGGACCTCAAATAAAAAAGAAGATTTATTATTTGAAAACTCGTGCAATAGAAGAATAAAAATTCGTTGTCACTCACAACTTTTGGTATGTTTTGGAAGATATCATGAAATGCTAGAAGATCCTTACCTGTAAAGAGAGAAGAAAATAAGACATTAGTTAAATTTATCAGGAATTTTCAAAAAATAATTATTGATCAATTTTTCACGATTTTTATTTATTAAGATTTCCTCAATATATATTCATTAGAAGTTGAAATTGTTTTAGAACCTGTTTTCTATTGAGTGCTAATCAAATACGTGATGTATCAGTTCATTAATACTAGAATTTTTAATTTATAAATATTTTTTTTACTTTTAAGTAATTTACAAAAAAGGCTTAACCCAAACCATACATATATGTTGTTACAGTTATCCCACATATTCGGAACAACTTTGTGATAATTTGTTAATAGCAAATCAAATGCATCTTTTCTGTCGACCCTACTATTATTTTAAGGACCTTTATTAAGACATTCTCCTGCTAATTCAACAGTAGAAGAAGCTTTATTTCAACAAAATACTGCATTTCAAGACTATTTTATCAAGAGCGGAAAAATACTGCCTTCAAATGGGCTGTTCCATAATTGTGTGATGTTGTTGTTTTCCTTGAAAACATTATATAAAACGTGAAAATTTAGTGTTGGTCGATACATCAATTGAAAGATCACAAGAAAAGCTTTTACATGAAGGTAAAAGCAAATCATGATGTTTAATTATCGATTTTCTATGATTTTTTTAAACATTGGTCGACCCCATTGGAGATTTCTATGTGGCAAGTTGTGTTTTACCGGCCTGAATCAGAAACCGTATAAATAACAATATTCAATCGGTGAAAATTGCATCTTTCAAGATTTTAAGAATTTAGTCATGACCACGGGTTTAAGTTTGAAGCCTATTCAAAAACCCACAACTCCGCCTCTAATTACGTCGCTTTGCGCTATTGTCTTGGAACGCGGAAAAGTTTTCCACTTTTCTACGCGTTCCTTGCCACTAACGACGGTAAAGATTACTATCGCGCAAACTTGGCAAAACGCGTGATAAGCAAGTTCCGCGGTTTTCCACCCTCCTCCACATTTGAACTGTTTTGTCTTATTACGAGTGGTTGGGGAGTTCATTAGCGGTTTTAAACAAAACTCAGGGAAAGCCGTTGAAATCGTTGGTGTTTAATTGATGGTTACCAGTTTTACAATTTAATTTGGTTTTGAAGATTGCTTATCTCAATTCAAGTCTTTTTTTTTTGTTTGCTATCACGAACAGGATGCTCTGATTTAATCCGGATAATCACCAGAGCAAATCAGTGACCTTTCCCGAACCTTTTGTTTCTATAGTTTTCTGCAAAGCATTCTACAGATGTCTGTGTTTTTTTTTGCATTGCAAATTCATTCTTTACGCTGGCTGCTACTCAAAGCTGCTTATAACAGTCCGATTCCCTGTAAAGTAATAAGTTTTTTTTTAATATTTGCTAGATTGAAAATTCAGCTTTTGAACCAATTACTGAGTATATTTGTAAGAGTTATTTGTTTGTTCGATCAAATTTATTTCAAAATGTGAAATATTTTAATTTTCCAAAGAATCTCCCTGGTAGTTTCGAGTGCAGCCTTAGCCGTTCCATCGATGGACCGTCGAGGGAAAACCTGATTACAGCGCAGTTGGGCCGATCCTCTGGTGAAAAGCGTGCTGGAAAAAATGAAGAGAGGAAAACTCGTCTGGACAAGAATCAAAAACTGAAGCGGTGGTCCTACTCATCACAATAGTGAACCGGGTGGACCGAATAATCTGGAGGGATTCTCTCTTTTCGCCTTGGTTTTTTTTTCATGCTCAAAAAATAAAAAATAAAACTTTTTTTTTCGCTACACTGTTGTCTGTCTTTAATTTGGTTTTGTCTAGGGTAGGGAACATTAAGAGGGATTGAGACGCGACGATGGTCCTTAAATCGACTCATTTGGGTGTAAGGATTTTTGTAAACACACTGTGTTCGGGAAGGATTTCGCTTTTGTTTAGTTTTTTGAATATCTTTTCTGGAAGATTTTTTTTTCTTTTTTTGAAAATCAAAGTTTTATGGATTTTGCTTTGAGAAAATAAAGACAGCAGTCATTTAACGAACTGCAACATTTAAGTACTCTTCAGAGTAATTTTCATCTACAATCAACTTGTTTATAGTGTCTCGTTGCCATAACCTTGTACCATAAACTCGCCCAAGTGAACATCTTCAAGCAATTAACGACTGCTTTGAAGTGCTCTCGTTGAGTTTTGACGAGGACAAATAAACCCCCCTCCCCCACCTTTCCATACC
The DNA here is from genome assembly GCF_016801865.2 of Culex pipiens pallens. NCBI lineage: Eukaryota > Metazoa > Arthropoda > Insecta > Diptera > Culicidae > Culex > Culex pipiens. The sequence continues at coordinate 39,169,475 of NC_068937.1, read as the reverse complement.
CTTCTTCCACAAAAAGGACCAAAACACGCTCGAAAAGACCGTCAACCACGTGACCTGACCTCTCCCTCAAAAGCTCCTCGAGAATGACATTAGTGGAAAAAAGAAAAAAAGAAAAAGAGCAACCAACTTTCTCTTCTCGGCCCTTTCCTGCCAAGTTGACAAACAAATAACAAAGACAGGAGCGGCGAGGTGACCCCTTCCACTTAACCCTTGACTGCTCAGTTTGTTTTATGATTTTTTTATTTTCTATTAACCTAACGATGTCAAAACCTTTACTATTGACTCTTGACTCTTGACTCTTGGCTCTTGGCTCTTGACTCTTGACTCTTGACTCTTGACTCTTGACTCTTGACTCTTGACTCTTGACTCTTGACTCTTGACTCTTGACTCTTGACTCTTGACTCTTGACTCTTGACTCTTGACTCTTGACTCTTGACTCTTGACTCTTGACTCTTGACTCTTGACTCTTGACTCTTGACTCTTGACTCTTGACTCTTGGCTCTTGACTCTTGACTCTTGACTCTTGACTCTTGACTCTTGACTCTTGACTCTTGACTCTTGACTCTTGACTCTTGACTCTTGACTCTTGACTCTTGACTTTTGACTCTTGACTCTTGACTCTTGACTCTTGACTCTTGACTCTTGACTCTTGACTCTTGACTCTTGACTCTTGACTCTTGACTCTTGACTCTTGACTCTTGACTCTTGACTCTTTGGTCTTTGCTCTTTGCTCTTTGCTCTTTGCTCTTTGCTCTTTGCTCTTTGCTCTTTGGTCTTTGCTCTTTGGTCTTTGCTCTTTGCTCTTTGCTCTTTGCTCTTTGCTCTTTGCTCTTTGCTCTTTGCTCTTTGCTCTTTGCTCTTTGCTCTTTGCTCTTTGCTCTTTGCTCTTTGCTCTTTTCTTTTTTCTCTTTTCTCTTTGCTCTTGGTTCTTTAATTTTTGCTCTTTGCTCTTTTCTCTTTACTCTTTGCTCTTTACTCTATTTTTTTAACACGCAGAAAAATTAGGCATATTTGAATCAACAAAACGTTTTGTTGATTTGAATATCAAGATTTTTGTTGAATCATCGCTAAACGTCAAAGCAACTTTTTCAAGACAACAAAAGATTTTTGTGGAATTGAGAAAATCAGGATTTGTTTCAACGCAAAATCGGCGTTGATTATATTTAACAAAAATTTTGTTGAATCAAACCTCGTACAGGCTGATTCTACAAAATATTTTTCTGCGTGAAACAGGAAAAGTTCGTTAAGGGTTACCACCTTGTAAGTGTGGGTGGTTTGACATAAAAAGCGAAGGAGAGAAAACAAGTGGATCATGCCTTTGAATAATTTCCCACCTGGGGATTGACAGCGGGACCAATGTCGTCGTCGTCTTGCGGAAAGTGGCTTTTGTTTGATGCGTGCACAGGATGGCCTATTTTTGCTTCTTTTACCAGCCAAATCATGTTTAGGACCGAACGAGATGTTTATGTTTAATGCTTGTAAGCTCGTTATGCTGCTCGAAGGAGGAACCATTGGATTTGTTATGTCATTTTTAGAATGTTGATAAGAAATTTATTGTAAACAACACTTTTAGCTTTTTTTCATAATTAATAAATAAATTTTCATCAAGAATACAACTTCAAAACGAAATGTTTGATTTCTTCCCAAGTTCAATTTCATTCAAAACAGTGACCTTTCAGACATTGTTTAGTCTTCAGGTTGCTGCCTGAAATTTACCTAATTTAGCACAAGCTAGAATTTCCTTCCCAGAAGGACACGAAACCCATTCCACCATAACTGGGCTAATAAAGAAATCCTCAATTAGGTTTCTAACTGAAAAGCATCCAAAGACTTCGCCCTTAATACTTGACTTAAATTTGTGTGTGTTTTATTTCTGATTCGATAAGATTCCCTAGAAGAATGAACTAAAACTTAAAAATACAAAATCATCGAAATTATAAAATGTCACCATGTTTGCATAGTTTGAAGGCGTTTCGTCAAATTCGTTATTTCCTCCTTAAAAAAAATATTTCCAGTCTGGCTGAGCTTTGCTTCCCTTCTTGGAAAGCGGAAACATGATAATTCACGATTTTTTATTCATTGAATTTTGCTCTCGAATAAGCAATGAGAGCTCATCCATCTCGATGATTTCAACAAGCTTTTTTTGGCCTAGTAAATGCTTTAGGAAGTTTTGACTCATTTTTTCCCTAAAAAATGATGTCGATTTTTCTAACAGAAATGTTGAATTGTCATAAAAATTTGTTCCAATGAAAAACACTTCACTGTGCCTCGTTTCTCATTTCTCATTTATCAATTCGCAATTCTCAATTCTAAATTCTCAATTCTCAATCCTCAATTCTCAAATCTCAATTCTCAATTCTCAATTCTCAATTCTCAATTCTCAATTCTCAATTCTCAATTCTCAATTCTCAATTCTCAATTCTCAATTCTCAATTCTCAATTCTCAATTCTCAATTCTCAATTCTCAATTCTCAATTCTCAATTCTCAATTCTCAATTCTCAATTCTCAATTCTCAATTCTCAATTCTCAATTCTCAATTCTCAATTCTCAATTCTCAGTTCTCAGTTCTCAGTTCTCAATTCTCAATTCTCTATTCTCTATTCTCAATTCTCAATTCTCTATTCTCAATTCTCTATTCTAAATTCTCAAATCTCAAATCTCAAATTTCAATTCTAAAATCTCAATTCTCAATAATCAATTTTCATTTCCCAATTCTCAATTCTGTATTCTCTTTTCTCTTTTCTCTTTTCTCTTTTCTCTTTTCTCTTTTCTCTTTTCTCTTTTCTCTTTTCTCTTTTCTCTTTTCTCTTTTCTCTTTTCTCTTTTCTCTTTTCTCTTTTCTCTTTTCTCTTTTCTCTTTTCTCTTTTCTCTTTTCTCTTTTCTCTTTTCTCTTTTCTCTTTTCTCTTTTCTCTTTTCTCTTTTCTCTTTTCTCTTTTCTCTTTTCTCTTTTCTCTATTCTCTTTTCTCTATTCTTTATTCTCAAATCTCAAATTTCAATTCTCAATAATCAATTTTCTACTCAATTCGCAATAGAGTCCTAAAGCCCTAAATAAATTTTGATGTACAACGGTTAAAAAACGCTTAAAACCATTTCTGGTCACTTTTTGTTATTTTTATGCAAAAATAAAGTTGACAAGACAACATTTTTTCGATGGATCAACTATGGTCCTCTTGAAACGAGCTGTCAAGTAGGACCTTTTCTGTCAAAAAGGACCGCGAGAATAATTTTTCAAAATTGATTCAAAAATCCATTTAAAATTCTGTGTGGTCCAAGGGGCTGGAAACTCTAATATTACTTAAGAATACTGAGTATACTAACGATATTCCAGTATACTTGTTAGTATACTTACCGAACAGCAATAAACTGTTAGTATATTAAGATACTCTCAGTATATTGGTAAGTATACTGGCGATTAGAAGGAAATAATAAGTATACTAACATATATTTTGATATACTGGTTAACAAAATAATTATAGATCTAAGAGTTTCCAACCCCTTGGTGTGGTCGAACAAAGGGTCATTGCACTCAGAAAAATAAGCTTTATCGCTGTAAACAATAATAAAAGCAATCTAAGCTTCATTTTAGGACTCAATTCTCAATTCTCAAATCACATTTTTCATTTGGTCATTTGGTCATTTGGTCATTGGTCATTGGTCATTTGGTCATTTGGTCATTTGGTCATTGGTCATTTGGTCATTTGGTCATTGGTCATTTGGTCATTTGGTCATTTGATCATTTGGTCATTGGTCATTTGGTCATTTGGTCATTGGTCATTTGGTCATTTGGTCATTTGATCATTTGGTCATTTGGTCATTTGATCATTTGGTAATTTGGTCATTTGGTCATTTGGTCATTTGGTCATTTGATCATTTGGTCATTTGGTCATTTGATCATTTGGTAATTTATTCATTTGGTCAGTTTTTATTTTTTATTTTCCTTTTTCAAACCTTTTTTATCATTTTCGATATAAAAAAAAATCGCAAATTTAAATTTATTTAAAAAATAAGCTTTTTTTCTTCACTAAGTGAACCACCTTATTATTTGGTCCTTTTTTCGCGCTGTAGAAAAATGAATTCCTAATCCCTAGCCATCTCGAAAGAAGGTTTCATTCATGATGATTTATCATTAAGCATATTTCGCTTCGCGAGCCCTACCGCTGCTGAAAAAATATCCGAACAGGGGCTAAGGTGCCGACATAAACTTTCCTAATCCGGAACATGAATTAAGTCTCCCCTGAGGATGACACAGTCGATCCTCTCTGTTTTGCGTTGTTAATAATCTTAAAAATGTTGAATTTTCTTGAATCTTAAAAAAAAATCCTCCACACAATTTCATCTCCTTCAAGCACTGATGAAGCAGCTGTGAAACTTCTCGCCCCCAATCTTTTGTGTTCGTTAGGAGAATTTCGCAAAGTTCCTTTTCCGCTTGGCTGAACCCCCGGCGGCAGACATTCCAAATTCCGCCCGCCGCTGTATAGTAGTGCATATTTGCCCCGGAGATCCAATCGACGACGACGTCAGTGCCCTGAAACCGGGAGATATAACTCTGAACTCACTCAACTCCACAGAGCTCACTTGTGTCTGTGGATGTAGAGTGGTATCGGATCAAGCCGAAAGGGTTTCTTCTGGGTGAGAAACCACAAGACTTAATCTATCTCTCTCTCTAGAAATATATTTCCTTGGTTGAGCCAGATGTACTTTGTACCTACTTTGGCAGAACCTGTGAATGGTCTGTGAGTTGGAGGGTCTGAGTCTGAAGAAAGACGAACGCCATCGATTATTTTGATTTCCCTGGGACACGCTATTGGCAAGGTGGCACTTGAAAGGACGGAATTTTAAAAGCGAAGGCTTAAGCTGAGATGAGCGATGAGAAATCAGAAGTGAAAGCTGAACAGAGAAGGCTAGAAAAAAGATTTGAAATAAATGATTTAAAATGAAAGATTTCAGATGAAACATTTGAGATGAGAGAAGAGAAATGAGAAATGAGAAATGAATAATGAGAAATGAGTAATGAGAAATGAGAAATGAGAAATGAGCAATGAGAAATAAGATATGAGAAATGAGAAATGTGAAATGAGAAATGAGAAATGAGAAAAGAAAAATGGGAATTGGGAAATGAGAAATGAATGATCAGTGTTAAGATTTTAAGTCTGGATTGAAGTTTGGAGATTCAGCGAAGAGAAGAAATGGAACTTGAAGTCAGAAGCAAATTTTCACCTTTCCGGACATTCAAGTGCTTCAACCCTAGTTTGGTAAACACCCAAGCAGGGAAGGTTCAACCTGTAGCTGTGTATCTATTTGCGCTGTAAAATATAGAATCATCGTCTTCTAGTTCACATCACTAGTAGCGGTACAGAAAAGAATGTTGGAGCAGGCGGCAAAAAAGGTGCTTCTTCCCATCCTTGTCTGTCCCGAGGCAGAAAGGAAGCGACTTCGCTCCTTTCAAGTCTATTGGCCCGGCTTCAGGGTGAGGGTGGCGCCTGCAGATATGGGCCAACCCCGGCAACTATTAATAGCCGTTTGAACAGGCCCGAGACTAGCGACTTGGCAAGCATGTGCCAATGTATAATGCATGGTACAATTGATTCCGAGGACATTTAAAATTGATGAAGTTGACTCTCAGGAAAAGGAAGTTGTTTTGATGGAACGACACAAATACCGGCCTGCCGGCGCTGGCAGGGTCAACCAAGAACGAGGGCGCCATTTTGCTGCTTTTTGCTGTCACTTCCGCCGTCTAATAAAGATCCCAACCCACCCTCTTGTGAACGTCAGATAGTGGTGTTGCTGTCATGCTATCTATAGAAAGAGCATCTCTCGAGTGGATTGGACTTGGCCAATTGCCGTATTAGTACTGTGCCACGTGTACTCTGCTTGACTTTTTCTGTTGGACCATAAAGTTGAGACTCTTGGGTGGGATGGGTGCAAAAACTTTTCGGTTATCAACGAAATTTGCATATTTTCAAGGAAATAGTCAATTTATATTCATCGTTGGGTGCCTTCCTCGTTTTAGAGTGCTGTGATGTCCTTGAAGTAAAACTTTACACAGGTTATCAAGCCGGGAACTGCATTTCGATAAGCTTGATACATATTTTCTTTTTCTGATTTCTCATTTCTCATTTCTCATTTCTCATTTCTCATTTCTCATTTCTCATTTCTCATTTCTCATTTCTCGTTTCTCATTTCTCATTTCTCATTTCTCATTTCTCATTTCTCATTTCTCATTTCTCATTTCTCATTTCTCATTTCTCATTTCTCATTTCTCATTTCTCATTTCTCATTTCTCATTTCTCATTTCTCATTTCTCATTTCTCATTTCTCATTTCTCATTTCTCATTTCTCATTTCTCATTTCTCATTTCTCATTTCTCATTTCTCATTTCTCATTTCTCATTTCTTATTTCTTATTTCTCATTTCTCATTTCTCATTTTTCATTTTTCATTTCTCATTTCTCATTTCTCATTTCTCATTTTTCATTTTTCATTTCTCATTTCTCATTTCTCATTTCTCATTTCTCATTTCTCATTTCTCATTTCTCATTTCTCATTTCTCATTTCTCATTTTTCATTTCTCATTTCTCATTTCTCATTTCTCATTTCTCATTTTTCATTTCTCATTTCTCATTTCTCATTTCTCATTTCTCATTTCTCATTTCTCATTTCTCATTTCTCATTTCTCATTTCTCATTTCTCATTTCTCATTTCTCATTTCTCATTTCTCATTTCTCATTTCTCATTTCTCATTTCTCATTTCTCATTTCTCATTTCTCATTTCTCATTTCTCATTTCTCATTTCTCATTTCTCATTTCTCATTTCTCATTTCTCATTTCTCATTTCTCATTTCTCATTTCTCATTTCTCATTTCTCATTTCTCATTTCTCATTTCTCATTTCTCATTTCTCATTTCTCATTTCTCATTTCTCATTTCTCATTTCTCATTTCTCATTTCTCATTTCTCATTTCTCATTTCTCATTTCTCATTTCTCATTTCTCATTTCTCATTTCTCATTTCTCATTTCTCATTTCTCATTTCTCATTTCTCATTTCTCATTTCTCAATTCTTATTTCTCATTTCTGCTTTCTCGTTACTCTTTCTCACCATTGGTCATTTGGTCATTTGGTCATTTGGTCTACGCAATTTCTCAGAATTTTGATTTATGTTTTTCCTTATAATTTTCATACTTTTTTTTACTTATCCTTTTGCCTTCCCTGAGGACGCCAACCCTCCAAATAATCCGCCAATAAATAGACAGACACCGAAAAAATGCAAATCAGTCGCGATGCGGGTCCTGAACCCGCGTGCAAACCACATAACACGGTGTAGGTCCTTAACCTTCCCCCCTCTGGGTTGTGGACCGGGGTGAGAAATATTGATTTTGCCTTTCCAGAAAGACACGACCCCCGGCCGGGCTGCAACAGTCGGGATTCAAAGGTTTTCTCACGAAACCGGCTTCTTAAGGATCATCCCTTGCGCAATTAAGTGAGGTAATCAATCAAGAGGATGCCCCTCCCCTCTCGGCAGCATCCGAAAGGGATGATTCCACTAATCGACTTTCTGCCGTGGGAATTAGTGGGTTGGGGTAACCTTTTCTATCGTGTTTGCGAAAAAAAAAAGCTTCAAAAGTGAATATTTCCTCCAAAAAAAACTCATTTCCCCCTATTGTTGGTTTTCGCTTCTGAATGAATGAGTTTTCAATCTGCAAACCGAGAAATTGCTGCAACGATGTGTGCGAGTGTACCACAACAATATGTTTGGATGATGATATTTCTGGAGGACATATCATTGTTATCCGAGCATTCGTTGGTGAAGGTTGTCTGAATCAACATGACTCGTCGCGTCCCGGCGCAAAACGCCGGCAATATTGCCCTACCTGCGGCTCAAGCAGGCAAAAAAGTGGGAATTTCCAAAAGGAAGGTTGAGGCCTCAACTGATGGCCAAAAACCGGGGATTTCCAAAAGGAAGGTGCTTTTGGAAGTGACATCGAACAGCAAAAAGACGAAAAAGAGCGACGGTACTGTACCCATGGATGAGGAGGAGGAGAACTCTTCGTCCCACGAGGAGCAGCTATTGAAGAACAACAAGTTTGCTGGACTGCCTGACGAGGACCAGGTAGCGGAAGCAAAGGAGAATGAAGTGAAACAGCGAAAGGAGAAACTGCCTCCTTTTTATGTGAGGCAATCAGCAGCAACGATCGACTTTCGTGCGGGGCTTGTTGAACTCATCAAGTCTGGGAAAGTCCTAGGCAACATTCGTCTGTGTCAGGACGGATTTAAGGTGCTGGTGCAATCCAGGCAGCACTATCAACTGGTCAAGGATTACTTGACCGAAAACGAGGCGGAGTATTTTACCCATGATGTCGCCATGGATAAGCCGTACAAAATCGTCGTCAGAGGTCTGTACGACATGCCAGTGGAGGAATTAGCTGCCGAGCTAAAAGTTTTGAAACTGGATGTGTTGGCCGTGCACAAAATGAGCCGACGCAACAAAGACATCAAGTACCGTGACCAGCTCTACCTGCTGCATTTGGCTAAGGGATCGACGACGCTTCCTGAGCTGAAGGCAATTCGAGCGGTTTTCAACATTATCGTGTCTTGGGAGCGATACCGACCAGTGCATCGTGACGTCACACAATGCTTCAACTGCCTGGGTTTCGGGCACGGAGGTAAGAACTGCCACCTGAAGCGTCGTTGCGCCAAATGTGGTACCGATGCGCACATCACATCCCAGTGCATCCAAGATTCGCTGGTGAAGTGCCTCAACTGCAACGGTGAGCACTCGTCAACCGACCGAAAGTGCCCCAAGAGAGCTGAGTTCGTGAAAATTCGGCAGCAAGCATCGACGAAGAATCAGCCTCAGCGTCGTAGAACTCCTCCAGCCCTGGTGGAGGAAAATTTTCCACCTCTTCAACCGCGACGCCAGGTCCCAAACTTGGCACCGTTGCCGTTGGATCCCAGGAAGAGAGCTGAGGTGAATCATCCACGGCCGGGTTCCAGCCAGGAGCCGAGACCGCCACCACCGGGCTTCAGCCAGGAGCCAAGACCAACCCAAGAACCAGCAGTTGAGGAAAACGGTAATGATCTTTACACCTCAACCGAACTCCTCAATATTTTCAAACAGATGTCCGCTGCACTGCGTGGATGCAAAACCAAGACCCAGCAGATTGAAGTGCTGACCTCGTTCGTCATCCAGTATGGATCGTAGGTCCCTCAAGCTGCTGAATTGGAACGCTTGCTCCATTAGGAGGAAGAATTTAGAGCTGGTGGATTTTCTTCGCGAGAAAGAGGTCGACATAGCTGCCATCACGGAAACTCATCTGAAGCCCGGTGAAAAAGTTTATCTGCAAAACTACAAGATCGCGACGCAGCTCGATAGGACCACCTCTGGAGGAGGAGGTGTGCTTGTCGCTGTTCATCGTGATCTCAAGCCACGCCGGCTGCCACACTTTAAGCTGGACATCATCGAGGCCGTTGGAGTGGAAATTCCCACTTCGGTTGGCCCAGTACTCTTCATTGCTGCATACTGTCCACGTCAGGTGAATGCCAGAGATGGTTCAGCAGCAAAACTGAAGAGCGATATCCAGAGGCTGACACGGCGGAGCGCAAAGTACATTATCGCTGGTGACCTCAACGCGAAGCATGAAGTTTGGGGCAACAGCAGGAGGAATCGGAACGGAGTGATTCTGCACAACGATCTGCAAAACGGATACTACAACGTTGTGAGTCCGGATCGTCCAACGAGGGTGGCTCGGTCTGGGAATCACTCAATCATCGACTTCTTCATTACCAATATGGCTGAGAACGTGGCTCATCCTGAGGTGTTTGAAGAGTTGAGTTCTGATCACTATCCGGTGGTTGTGGAGGTTGGAGCTTCCGTTACTCCGCAGCGGCAACCAACCCGGAAAGATTACCACAACGTTGACTGGCAGCAGTTTCAGCAAGTGGTCGACAGCAACATCGACTATGATCAACACCCGGAAACTTCTGCCGATATTGATCGTTCGCTGGAGGTGATCCAGCAGGCTATCAACCAAGCAGAGGCTGCCAACGTTCGAGAGGTTCCTGTTAATTTTAAGGTAACTGATATTGACGTAGATACTAAACACTTGATTAGACTTAGGAATGTTTATAGGAGACAATATCAACGGACTGGGGACTATGACAAAAAGATTTCAGTGAACAATTTGAACAAAATCATACAAGACCGACTTGACAATATCAGAAATCAAGAATTTTCAAAACATGTAAGCCAGCTTGGGAATTATTCAAAACCATTTTGGAAACTTTCAAAAGTTCTTAAAAGCAAACCAAAGCCTATTCCTCCTCTTATTGTTGAGGATTCTCCTTTGATTACATCCGAGGAAAAGGCAAATGCACTTGGGCTTCATTTTGTTAGTTCACATAATCTTGGCGCTTCCATGACCAGCCGTAAAGAAACATCAGTTGCCAATAGTATTTCAACAATCAATGACTCTACTTTTGAATTTCCTGCAGATTCCCATGTTTCTGGTGAGGAAGTCAAAGTTGCAGTTAAACAAATGAAAAATATGAAAGCTCCAGGCTTTGATAACATTTTTAATCTGGTGTTGAAAAAACAGAGTGATCAGTTCTTTCAACATCTAGCCAATATTTTCAATAAATGTTTGCAACTTGGTTACTTCCCCACCAATTGGAAGCTGGGCAAAGTCATACCAATTTTGAAGCCTCAAAAAGATCCAACATCGCCAACAAGTTATCGCCCCATTAGTCTTTTGAGTAGTCTGTCCAAACTCTTTGAGAAGGTCATCTATTCAAGGCTTTTGGATTTCACCAACGATAATAATATAATTTTGAACGAGCAGTTTGGCTTCCGAAAGGGACATAATACTGCTCATCAGCTTACGAGAGTAACCAAAATCATCAAGCAGAACAAGCTTGAGTCTAAATCAACTGCTATGGCTTTGTTGGATGTTGAGAAGGCTTTTGACAATGTTTGGCATGATGGTTTGATACATAAACTGTATTTATACGGTTTTCCAATGTATCTTATCAAAATTATCCAGCACTATCTTTCGGAGAGATCGTTCAAGGTTTTTCTGAATGGGATTGCATCTGGATTATTCAACATTGATGCTGGGGTTCCCCAAGGAAGTATTCTTGGCCCACTTCTGTACAATATTTTTACATCTGATTTGCCTACTCTTCCTGGTAATGGTGTGTTGTCACTTTTTGCTGATGACACTGCTGTTATTTATAAGGGTAAAATAACCAGATATTTAGTTGGCCGTCTTCAGAAGGGTCTTGACGTTCTTTCCGAATACTTTGGCGACTGGAAAATTCGCATAAATGCAGCCAAAACTCAAACCATCATTTTTCCACTTTCCAAATCGGCCAGATTTGTCCCAAAGGATGATGTTTTGATTAAAATGAATGATGTTTCGATACCCTGGTCAAAGGAAGTTGTCTATTTAGGTCTCATACTTGACTCGAAACTTTTGTTTCGGCAGCATGTAGATAAAATATTGAACAAGTGCAGCATTCTCATCAGGTGTTTGTATCCTTTAATTAACAGAAAATCAAAGCTATCTTTGAAAAATAAGTTAGCTGTTTACAAACAAGTAATTTACCCCGTTATTGAGTATGCAGTACCTGTTTGGGAGTGTTGCGCTAGAACTCATAAATTGAAGCTCCAGCGTGTCCAAAACAAGGTACTCAAAATGGTTTTGAATGTTCCTGGCTGGACAAGATCAAGTGAGGTTCATGAATTAGCAGAAGTTAAAATGTTGGATCAGAAGATTCAAGAAAAATGTTTGAAATTCAGGGAAAAATGTGCTATATCTGAATACCCCTTGATTCAAGGATTGGTTTAGTTTATGGTAAGATTAAGTTAGTTTTAGGTTAGGTTATGTTTTCTTAACATTTTTTTTTCCTCATTGTACCTAGTGTTACAAAAATGATAAATCATATACTTTTAAAGTTATAAAAATGAACAGTGTTTAAATCACGAAAAGCAAACTAAAGCTGAAGAGCCACAGCTGACCACTTATTACGTAAACCAAATGTAATTATTATAAGAAAGATTCAATAAAGTATATTTAATTCAAAAAAAAAAAATTTGGAGGACATAGAATTTAATCTCGTTCCGTAAACACAACAGACAGACGACTTCTGGCAAGTGAAATGAATGAACCAGGATTTTTGTTGCATGAGGTAGAATGAACAGGGGCGGTTTTGGGTTTAGGGTTTTGGGTTTTGGGTTTTGGGTTTCGGGTTTTGGGTTTTGGGTTTTGGGTTTTGGGTTTTGGGTTTTGGGTTTTGGGTTTTGGGTTTTGGGTTTTGGGTTTTGGGTTTTGGGTTTTGGGTTTTGGGTTTTGGGTTTTGGGTTTTGGGTTTTGGGTTTTGGGTTTTGGGTTTTGGGTTTTGGGTTTTGGGTTTTGGGTTTTGGGTTTTGGGTTTTGGGTTTTGGGTTTTGGGTTTTGGGTTTTGGGTTTTGGGTTTTGGGTTTTGGGTTTTGGGTTTTGGGTTTTGGGTTTTGGGTTTTGGGTTTTGGGTTTTGGGTTTTGGGTTTTGGGTTTTGGGTTTTGGGTTTTGGGTTTTGGGTTTTGGGTTTTGGGTTTTGGGTTTTGGGTTTTGGGTTTTGGGTTTTGGGTTTTGGGTTTTGGGTTTTGGGTTTTGGGTTTTGGGTTTTGGGTTTTGGGTTTTGGGTTTTGGGTTTTGGGTTTTGGGTTTTGGGTTTTGGGTTTTGGGTTTTGGGTTTTGGGTTTTGGGTTTTGGGTTTTGGGTTTTGGGTTTTGGGTTTTGGGTTTTGGGTTTTGGGTTTTGGGTTTTGGGTTTTGGGTTTTGGGTTTTGGGTTTTGGGTTTTGGGTTTTGGGTTTTGGGTTTTGGGTTTTGGGTTTTGGGTTTTGGGTTTTGGGTTTTGGGTTTTGGGTTTTGGGTTTTGGGTTTTGGGTTTTGGGTTTTGGGTTTTGGGTTTTGGGTTTTGGGTTTTGGGTTTTGGGTTTTGGGTTTTGGGTTTTGGGTTTTGGGTTTTGGGTTTTGGGTTTTGGGTTTTGGGTTTTGGGTTTTGGGTTTTGGGTTTTGGGTTTTGGGTTTTGGGTTTTGGGTTTTGGGTTTTGGGTTTTGGGTTTTGGGTTTTGGGTTTTGGGTTTTGGGTTTTGGGTTTTGGGTTTTGGGTTTTGGGTTTTGGGTTTTGGGTTTTGGGTTTTGGGTTTTGGGTTTTGGGTTTTGGGTTTTGGGTTTTGGGTTTTGGGTTTTGGGTTTTGGGTTTTGGGTTTTGGGTTTTGGGTTTTGGGTTTTGGGTTTTGGGTTTTGGGTTTTGGGTTTTGGGTTTTGGGTTTTGGGTTTTGGGTTTTGGGTTTTGGGTTTTGGGTTTTGGGTTTTGGGTTTTGGGTTTTGGGTTTTGGGTTTTGGGTTTTGGGTTTTGGGTTTTGGGTTTTGGGTTTTGGGTTTTGGGTTTTGGGTTTTGGGTTTTGGGTTTTGGGTTTTGGGTTTTGGGTTTTGGGTTTTGGGTTTTGGGTTTTGGGTTTTGGGTTTTGGGTTTTGGGTTTTGGGTTTTGGGTTTTGGGTTTTGGGTTTTGGGTTTTGGGTTTTGGGTTTTGGGTTTTGGGTTTTGGGTTTTGGGTTTTGGGTTTTGGGTTTTGGGTTTTGGGTTTTGGGTTTTGGGTTTTGGGTTTTGGGTTTTGGGTTTTGGGTTTTGGGTTTTGGGTTTTGGGTTTTGGGTTTTGGGTTTTGGGTTTTGGGTTTTGGGTTTTGGGTTTTGGGTTTTGGGTTTTGGGTTTTGGGTTTTGGGTTTTGGGTTTTGGGTTTTGGGTTTTGGGTTTTGGGTTTTGGGTTTTGGGTTTTGGGTTTTGGGTTTTGGGTTTTGGGTTTTGGGTTTTGGGTTTTGGGTTTTGGGTTTTGGGTTTTGGGTTTTGGGTTTTGGGTTTTGGGTTTTGGGTTTTGGGTTTTGGGTTTTGGGTTTTGGGTTTTGGGTTTTGGGTTTTGGGTTTTGGGTTTTGGGTTTTGGGTTTTGGGTTTTGGGTTTTGGGTTTTGGGTTTTGGGTTTTTGTTTTTCTTTTTGTTTTTGTTTTTGTTTTTGTTTTTGTTTTTGTTTTTGTTTTTGTTTTTGTTTTTGTTTTTGTTTTTGTTTTTGTTTTTGTTTTTGTTTTTGTTTTTGTTTTTGTTTTTGTTTTTGTTTTTGTTTTTGTTTTTGTTTTTGTTTTTGTTTTTGTTTTTGTTTTTGTTTTTGTTTTTGTTTTTGTTTTTGTTTTTGTTTTTGTTTTTGTTTTTGTTTTTGTTTTTGTTTTTGTTTTTGTTTTTGTTTTTGTTTTTGTTTTTGTTTTTGTTTTTGTTTTTGTTTTTGTTTTTGTTTTTGTTTTTGTTTTTGTTTTTGTTTTTGTTTTTGTTTTTGTTTTTGTTTTTGTTTTTGTTTTTGTTTTTGTTTTTGTTTTTGTTTTTGTTTTTGTTTTTGTTTTTGTTTTTGTTTTTGTTTTTGTTTTTGTTTTTGTTTTTGTTTTTGTTTTTGTTTTTGTTTTTGTTTTTGTTTTTGTTTTTGTTTTTGTTTTTGTTTTTGTTTTTGTTTTTGTTTTTGTTTTTGTTTTTGTTTTTGTTTTTGTTTTTGTTTTTGTTTTTGTTTTTGTTTTTGTTTTTGTTTTTGTTTTTGTTTTTGTTTTTGTTTTTGTTTTTGTTTTTGTTTTTGTTTTTGTTTTTGTTTTTGTTTTTGTTTTTGTTTTTGTTTTTGTTTTTGTTTTTGTTTTTGTTTTTGTTTTTGTTTTGTTTTTGTTTTTGTTTTTGTTTTTGTTTTTGTTTTTGTTTTTGTTTTTGTTTTTGTTTTTGTTTTTGTTTTTGTTTTAGTTTTTGTTTTTGTTTTTGTTTTTGTTTTTGTTTTTGTTTTTGTTTTTGTTTTTGTTTTTGTTTTTGTTTTTGTTTTTGTTTTTGTTTTTGTTTTTGTTTTTGTTTTTGTTTTTGTTTTTGTTTTTGTTTTTGTTTTTGTTTTTGTTTTTGTTTTTGTTTTTGTTTTTGTTTTTGTTTTTGTTTTTGTTTTTGTTTTTGTTTTTGTTTTTGTTTTTGTTTTTGTTTTTGTTTTTGTTTTTGTTTTTGTTTTTGTTTTTGTTTTTGTTTTTGTTTTTGTTTTTGTTTTTGTTTTTGTTTTTGTTTTTGTTTTTGTTTTTGTTTTTGTTTTTGTTTTTGTTTTTGTTGTCAAACCCTTTCCAACGCTACTGAATTCTCGATTTCGTATTGTTACCAAACAAGCTACAAGCAAAAACAGACGGAGAAGAAGGGAAGGTTCAGATTTTTTACCATTAAATATCAAAATGAGAAACAAGTCTTTTTTGTCTCGTGCAGGATATGACTATGACTATGTCTCTTCTGAAAACTGTTCAACGTCGGAATGGAATGGAACAACTTCCCAGTCACGAAATATTCTAGCAGAGCTGATTCTGCCAGAATCCTGCTAGAACGGTTGAACATTTTTGCTAGAATGCTGTAAGAATATCCAGCTCTGTGAGAACTCTGCTAGAATCCTGCTAGAACGTCGTGACTGAGTTAGGGAGATGATTGCGTTGAAACTGTAATCCTCAGAGATTTCTTGGTGATAGATTTCAGCTGTCTTAGAAAAGATTTAGCTTAACTGATAAAAATGTTAAAAAAAATATCAAATTCAACTTACAATGTCATAACATAATTTTCAAAAAGTTTTTAATAATTTACAATATATGAATAAAACAACCCAAATTATCTTAGCCCCTCCAATTTCCCCTACATTAAACTCCCTCCCAAAAACCGCCCCAGGTGTTTGCGGAAAAAAGCCAAGCAACAACACCGGGGAAAGCCAAAAACAGCAAAACAGTAAGAAAACAGCCGGGAAAATACTGCGCCGGCAGCGCAGGATAAAAAGAAAAATATACCCTCTCATTCGTGAAAAAAAACATGTTTCATAAATATTCAACCCGCCAAGTGCTCTGCCGCAAGTGTGCCTGCGCGTGTATGTGGGATGTTGAACCGTTTTACGAATGTATGTATGCTCTCTTTATGGCACCGGTGAATGTAAGTTAAGGCGCACACACACACAAGAAAAGTGCGAATATTTTCCACCGTGCCATTCTGATTGTGACGCAAGAAAGAGCAAGAATGTATATGCTGGAGGAAGGTTTGGAAAAGGTGTAAAAATATTTAAAAAAAATATGTTAAAATTTTGATCAACTAGCATGCTGTTATGTTTGAATTTGCACAACACTTTTTCAATGGTTAAGGTATCGCTTATCTTGTCTTACTGACATTCTTCATTGATCAATTCTTGAGCCGCTTTGCGATTTGAAAGTGTTTTTAAAGCTGGCTTGAATTTTTAACGTATTTTGATTGAACAGTTGATCCAAGACATAAGATTACGAACACTACATTGCTTGCTCTTTTTGGGAAAAGTTTTTTGTTATCTTCAAAGCGATGATGAAATACAATGCCCAAGTTTTTCAGTTACTTTAAATATTGTCAGAAAGAGTAACATTAGGCCTGAGTTGAGGAGATCGTAGCAAGCCTTGAACAAGATCGGTTGACAGAATTTTGCGCGTCGCGTTTTTCTTCCTTCTTTGATAGAATAATTATTAATTTCTGGTGGTTTGTCCGTTCCGGATTTGTTTGAGTCGTGTGAATTCCGCGGGTTTACCGGCGTGTGGATTTCGTTCGTTTCATTAGCTGGCGAATTGTGCGGATTGGAAATTGTCTTAAATTTGGAAGAAATTGGGTGCAAGTGTGAGGTGGTTGAGAGTTGCAATCCTTGTTCGCGTTTTGAAATTGTGTTTTTTTGCCATATCAGGCCTGCAATTATTATTCAATATTTAAACTAGCGTTTCAAATCTGTTCGATTTACTATTTTATTCAATTTTTTCTCTCTGATTCAGTTTTATTGTTTCATTTCCATAGTAACCTGAGTGAGGGGGCTGTTGAGGTTTTTTTTTTTTAACGATTAATAGTAAGCTACTTTGATTGCTGGTGTTTGTTGGCGGTTTGCGGATAGCAGCTGGACGTGATCTGGTTCTTCAGGATTTTTTTTATCTATTTATTTTATTCTCGGTTTTTGTCCTTTTGGTGTGAATTCAAATACTTTTATTTTTTTTTTATCCAGAATTTTTTATATATATATATTTTTTTAATTTGTCTTTTGACGTGTCTTTTGTTGAATTTTTTTTTTTTTATTATTATTATTTTTTCTCTTTCTTTTTGAGAAAATAATGGACTGTTCAAAGAAAATTTATAATCAAATGATTAGTGATCCAATTTGTACTCTCTCTATTCAACCTATAATTGGAGACGGAAATTGTTTTTTTTATGCCGTTTCTCATCAGCGCTTTCGAAATTCATCAAATTCAATCATTAAGCACGAGGCTATTAATCTGAGGCAAGCAGTTGTTGATTTCATTGAAGCAAATTTAGATGATTTTGAGAATTGGTTAGATGTGAATCCTAGTCAAAGCGAAAATTATTTGATTACCATTAGGAAAAATGGCCAAATGGTCTCTTCGGAGTGTATTGCTGCTGCTTCACGTTTACTTGACAGGAAAATTTGGATTTATCAAGTGAATTTACCACTCTTGAAATATGAACTTAATGATAACGGAAACCTTGATTTGCCCATTTTTTTATTCTACCGTAATCTTCATTATGAAAGTGTTGTGAATTTGGATCCATCATCTTATGATATTGGTGTTATTTCTTCTACACTAACTGAAGTTGATGATATTGAATCTTGTGTTCATTCTGTTGTTGATAAAAATTTAAATTCTATTGAATCTTCTAAAGTTCCTTTTGACAAGGAAGATTATTGTTGGATTGATTTGGCAGATGTTAATTGGAAAGTTAAGATCGGTAAGAAAGGTAGCTTTGATGAAACTTTTGATATCTTATTTAAACAATTAACTTTCGTTGGTTGCAAAGATTTTGCCTCTGCAAATGATTTGTATGATAAAATTGGATTTTCCAGAAAAATTTTGAACTGTGAAGATCTTTTTGAAATTTTATATTTGTCTGCTGTTTTGTCGAACAGAATTATTTTATTATTCAGCCGTACGGGAAAATGTCGTAAATTTCTTCCTTTGAAAAAGCAGGGAAAATGTATTTTTTTGTTTGTTGATGATTTAATGATGGAATTGGCCGAAGTAATTAGTTATAAACGTATTCATGACGTGAACAGGGAATCTTATTTCATTTCTTCTACGGTATATACTATTGGTGGAATTCTTTGCAATGAATTTATTATGCCTAAAAACGATAATTCACTTTTTTCTGCTATTTGTCATCAAATGAGTGGTTTTCTTCCATCTGAATCTTTATTTAATGAACTTGTTCTTGCATTAAAAGTTGATGTTAAAAATTCTGGTTTTGGCAATCTTCTTTCTGCTAACTTGAATGGTAGTTATCTTCAATTGCTTAATATTATTTGCAATATTATTAAGTCCAAAGTTTCGTTGTGGGAAAATGACGAAATTATCCATCAATTTATTCCTACTTGTATTGATTCACATGTTCATGCCAGCAATATCATTTTAAAAAAAAATGGTGATAATATGTTCTTTAATAGTTTGATTTTTGCAAATAATATACAACTGAATAATAAATCGACAAATGTTTCCATTAGTAGTTTAACTGATACTTCAATTCCGGTAGATGTTATTGATTCAAATGTAAATGATTATAATATTTTGAGTTCTACTATTCCTTCGGTAAATACTATTGATTCAAATGTTATTAATCCCCACCTTCGAGGTGTTATTTTTTTAAAAATTGCAACCCTAAATGTCAGGGGTTGTTGTTCACTTGATAAGAGAATTGAAATCAATGACTGTTTGTTATCTTTTGGAGTTGATGTTGCAGTTTTACAAGAAGTAAATTTGGATGGTAGTACCGCGTCATCTAATAATTATGATTGGTATATTTCGGATAGATCTAGCGCAAATAAATCCAGGGGCTTAGCTTTTTTGATTAAAAAGAATTCTGACTTTTTGTTATCAGATTTAAGAACAATAAACTGTAATATAATGTCTGGAAAAGTGTTGTGTAAATTTAACTCCTCTAGTTTACTTTTAG
This sequence comes from Culex pipiens pallens, assembly GCF_016801865.2. Taxonomy (NCBI): domain Eukaryota; kingdom Metazoa; phylum Arthropoda; class Insecta; order Diptera; family Culicidae; genus Culex; species Culex pipiens. The sequence continues at coordinate 39,150,438 of NC_068937.1, read as the reverse complement.
TTAATGTTCATGCTCCAAATTCTAACAGCAGTAATTTTTTCACAACACTTGGTAACTATGTGAACAAAAATCCGTTAAAGGATAGAATTGTTTTACTTGGTGATTTTAACGCTCATGTTGGAAAAGATGATTTGGAAAATAGTGAAAAGAAATTTTTTGGTGCTCATATTGGCCATAATTTGTGCAATGCAAATGGTGAATTTTTTAAAGCTTTAGTAATGTTACATGATCTAAAATGTTACTCGATGAATTTTAATGACTCTCTTTTAGTAACCTGGTCAAATGGTGTTTCATCTTCCCAAGTTGATCATATTGTGGCTTCATCTCGTCCCAGTTTTAAAATCAATCAAATTAAAGCCTTTTGGACTGAATTGAATGTTGATCATAAACTTTTATTTTGTAAATTAAAATTTGGATCTTGTCATGAAAAATGTAGAGATATGAAACATAAAACTTTGGTGGATCCCTCCTATTTGCAATTCAAGGAGTTTCAGGATAAATTTCATCTTAATTTAAAGAATTCAGAAAAATTAAATTATAATACTGAGGATGTAAATGTTTCTTATGACCATTTATCAAGAAAACTAAACTCAGCTGCAAAATCAGCTTTATCAACAGTTAACTCTAAATTAACCCCAATAAGAATGAAAGCTCTTAAAAGACTTCAAAAGTCTCAAATGAAAGCTCGATTCCAAAAAGGTAAAGGAATTGATATATCTTTTATGAGGCGGGAGATACAAATAAACAGACAAAGTTATAAGCTTGCTGTAAGGGATCATTGTGAAAAAATTGCGATTGATTTCTTTAATAACTTAAATAATTTTGAACCAAGTGAAAGAAACAAAAGAACTTACAAATTTTTGAAAAAATTTATTCATTCTAAAAATAATTTTGCATCTCCGGTTATTCCTTTGTCTCATTGGAATCGAGAGCTTGAAGTTACTTTAGGAAATGACATTTCTATTGAACCGGACATTGAGGTAATTGGTCAGGGACCATCTAAATTGGAAATTAAGGAGATAATTAATTCTTTGATGAATGGGAAAGCTTGTGGGGAAGATAAAATTAAAAATGAATATTTGAAATATGCAGATGATGAAGTTTTAGATGATATCTGGAAAATTATGTCAAATGTGTGGGCTAATAATAAGATTCCGGATGTATGGAGAAATTCAATTCAAATTCCAATCCCCAAAAAGAAAGGTGCAAAAGTAACTAATGAATTTAGAAGAATTACTTTATGCAATCTTGGATATAAAATTTATGCTACTTGGTTAAAATCTCGATTGCATTCTTTTATTGGTGACCCTGGTTACCATCAGGCGGCTTTTATCAGGAATCGATCAACTGATGATCAAGTTTTTATAACTAGGCGCTTATTAGAAGAAAGATGGAACGCAGGTTTTAAAACGTTTGTTGCCTCTTTGGATATAAGCAAAGCGTTCGACAGAGTTGAAATTCATTGTATAAAAGATATTTTAAGAGAGTTAAATGTTCCTCATCATCTAATTCAAAGAATTTGCAATGCTTTGAACTCAGAAAAAACGAAAGTTCTTTGGCAGGGAGTATTTTCTAGAGAATTTGTTAAAAATAGGGGCATTAAGCAAGGTTGCAGTATGTCTCCGTTTCTTTTCATTTTAATAATACAGTGGGTTCTGATTGAGGTTAAAAAAATAATTAAGAAACTGAATTTATTAGATCAAAACAATATGAAGCTACCTATTATCCTAGCTTTTGCTGATGACCTTTTGGTAATTACGAATAGTGTTAGAGATCTTGATCTAATAATCAAACATTTGAAAATGGCTTTTGCACGTGTAGGATTAGAAATCAATAAAGATAAAAGTAATATTCTTATCAGAGATCCGTCTAAAGATAGCATTACTCCTAATAGCCTTTTGTTAGACAATGAACCATTCCCTGTTGTAGACAAATTGAGGTATCTGGGTAGTTATTTAACGACTGATTTAGCAAGGCCATTGACCACACGTATCCGTTGTTCATCCACAATGAAAATTGCAAAAATGGTTATAGCTTTTTGTAAACGTTATAAACCTACTTGGCGTCTAGGTAAACTTATGTATAAAACGGTGATTTTGCCTTCTATGATTTACGGTTTTAAAACAGCTACTATTCTTAAAAGAAACAGACTTTCTATAACTCGTTTTGAAAATCAAATTGTGAGAGAAATTTGGGATTCATGTCGTGATAGACCTTCAAGTTCATTATCAGTATCACAATTATTGGATGGTAAAACTGCAGTAAAAATTATAAGAATTCTAAAGATTTGTTATTGGGCTCACATTCAGAGAAGGGACTCATTACATCCTTTGAAGTTAGCAGCAAATTTGTGTTTGAATAAAAAGAAAAAAGGCAGACCTTCATTTACTTGGCGTGATTCTATAATTGAAGTTTTTAAACACTATCCAGAGTGGGTTGAGAGTGATTGGATTGGTTTTGCCAATGATAAAAATTTAGTTAAAAGAAAAGCAGAACATATTTATCTAATCGAGTGTAGTGAGGAAGAGGATTTCGACAATAGTTTTGGACGCAAAAAATTTAAAAAATCATAAAAATGTTTCATGTTTTTTTTCATTCACTATTTTTTTGTTTGTTTTGTTTGAAGGAACATTTATTTACAGTTACTATCCTATTTTTCCATACTATATTTTGATTATTCCTAATTTTTACTTAACTTTATTGAAGTTTTATTTTTTGGTTTTTTTTTTAATTTATAATGTTCCTTTAACAAATTAATGGCGTTATTTTAATTCTTTGTTTTATTTGATTTATTTTGTTCTATATTAATTATATATATATACATTTAGATATATGCATTTTATTTTCTTTCTCTATGTTTATGGTTCTACATGCTTCGATCTTGTTGTATTGGTTCATGATCAGGAACGTAATTCTAGTACTGCACCGCAAATTTTGCTTAGTAGATACGGTGCTCGGCAATGCTTACTAAATAGTAGCTGCACACTTATGGTAAATGTAGTGGTGATCCTTTCCGAGATAACGTGGTCATAACAGTGGTTGATTAAGTATGGCGTGGGAAAGATTGACTAGTATTATTTGCTTCCATTCGTGGTATGCGTATAAGAACGTTGGCCTAGTACTGCGAAATGCGCTTTGCCGGTAGGGGCTGAGGCTCTGGATGTATCGTTTTCCCCTGTACAGATACGGTTCTTGACTGTGTTCACCACACATTTACTGTTAATCTGCAGAAATATGCACAGTGGGCCTCTTTCCCGGGATATCGTGGTCATAACGACGACATATTGCATCAGGTGTTATGAACGATTGACTAGTACTGGTAACAAACCTTTACAACTAGTATTTTCTTCATGGTTCTTGGTCGGCTACTCCTTTCATCAATTTCAGTAAATAGAAGTTTCATAGAAAATTTAATCTTATTTTATTTTCTTGGAGTTATAATAATGCCATAAATTTATTGTTATTTGTTTGTTTTAAATGTTGTATCTTTTTACAATTTAATAATTTGCTTCCTTCAATATTGTTTGGTATATTTAGGAATTATCAAAATAGTTTCTGCAATATTTTTTTTTTCTTTCTTTTTTATCATTTTCAAATTTAGTTCAATTTATTTTATTTACTGTAATAACAATTTTACATCTTGTGTGTTTAGCTGGTTCATAGAGTTTTGATGTTCTTGCAATTATTTCTTATTTATTTACTGCTTGGTAACAGAAGGTCCTTTTTTTTCAAGGAAGTTGTAGTCTTCAGATTCTAAAACTGTTAAACTTACGAACCAAATCCTACAAAAAATTGTCAAACATTGTGGTAAATTATTTTGTAAACAGTACTTTTGGGGATGAATGAAAAATTATATCTATAGTTATCATAGTTTTGAAGTTACCAGAATGTGTTTTTAACAAAATCTTGGTGTAATTGCTCTGGTTGTTGTGTACCGTTAAAAGATTATATTTGAAGTTTTTCGCGACCTTTTTGTCTTACTTTGTTTTTTTTTTTTTGTTTTTTCTAATTATTATGATTATTATTATTATTGTTTTACGTACACTAATTTTTTTGTTTGTTTTGGTTTTTTTGTTTGCTTATTTATGAATTCCTCAGCTCATTTCGGTGTAGCTCAGGCATGCGAGTTGAATTCAAAGCTAATGCCGTGAAGCCCTTATATGCTGTCTGTTTCCGGTGGTTTCGGAGTGCGCTTAATCATGGATTGGACGGCTCGTGCATTCCCTAGCAAGTCTGGCGTTCGTTGTTGTCATAAGCCTGAAGACGTTTGAAGAGAAGCTGGTTTTGAAGAATCTGGTGAGCTTGTTCCTTTTATAAGACATTCATTCTTTCATTTATTCTGACATACACACACATCAATCAAGACATCTACGCCAAATTATTACTATATACGCGGTAGGGTGTTCCTTTGGTCGTTCGCTGTGAGTTGTGGATTGCCTGCTTCTCTAATGAAGGTTCGACTAGGGGGGCATGCTTATTAATTTCTCGTCGCTCCATACCCTCAGTGACGTGATGGGAGCAAGGGCGTCTATGCGAAGTGTCCCTACACCTGCTACAAATTTCCGGCGCTTGGGAAGGGAAGCGGGAAACCATTTTGATCTATGCGCCGGTATTTGTAGCATTAAAATTCGTGCAAAAAAACTTATGCACGTGGGTGTACAGATTATGGAGTAAAAGATGATCGAATTGTTCACCTAGCGCTCACATGTGTTCCAGGACCAAGTTGCCTGCGGGTATGGGGATCATACATACATACATACATAAAGAGTAACATTAGGCCTGAGACGTGATGAGATTTGACCATAGTGCAAAAAAATAAAAAAATAAACTAAACATTGAATTAACGAGCCATGGTTTCAACATTTGAATGAACAAAGTGTTTAAAAATGCACGAAATGACGAAAATTTATTTTTTTTGCAAAAAAAGTTATTGCGGTGCTGTACATTGGAATTTCATAAAAATTCAAAATGCTTTTAAATGCAGAAAAAAGCGTTTGAGATTGTTTTAAGTTGATTCGACTTCTATTTTCATTAAAATTTAAAAAAAATGAATTAAAATATTTTTTAACATTTTGTCGGATTAGGGATAAAACAGATATTCGCCTACTTAGTACGGCCTTTGACGTTTTGATCACAAGGTAAATAGATCTATTTCTTTTTTCGAAAATGTTTTATTTAATTATTTTTGAAATCAAATTTGCAACTTCAATACTTCAAAATTACGTGAAACTGTTCGAGGATTCCGAATATGACAAAATTGAGACCAAAAAGTGCCGTCTTCTTGGCCTACAGGGCAAAAACTAACGTTGTAAAATGTTTGTTGTAGAAAAATCGAAAAACTATGAGAAAAACTGCGATTGGCCAAAAAGTCATTTCCGAAGGCTTATAGTCCATGAAATTACCTATCTTTTGATTTATAGGAGTATATGGGTGTTGGAGGCTGTTGGAACAAGACATTAAGGTTTTAAAAAAATACATTTTTAACTGTAATTTGCAAAAGCTATGAGATAAAATCAAACCAATCCTGGATGTCTATGGCACATTTTGAAGTGCTTCAAAAGACCTTTCGAATGCATCTAAGAGAGTTGGAATTGAAGAAGTTTTACGGAAATGCGAGCAATTTTGAGATTTTTAATGTTTTTTCGACCTCAAACTTCAAAGCCCGTTTTAAACCACTTCCCTCTGTCGTAGAGGGCTCATATTTGGCATGAGTTTATCTCATGTATAGACAAACAAACGCTGAAAGTTTCATCCAAATCGGAGCGACCTCGATACGACCTCTAGAACAAACCGAGCAAAATTTACAAATACTGCCTCTTAAATGAAATACACTTCTGAAAAAAATAATTTCAAAAATAACAAATTATTTACGAAGTTGTTTTCAAGAAGTATTTTAAAATTCAAAAAACGGTACATTTAAAAAATATGCGATGTTTACTTTGATTGCAAATTTGATTTTGCTTCGAAGAATTGTTATTAATATTTTTAGTGTCCAAGTTTTCAATATTTTCCAGAAAAGCACGATTTCTCAAAAGTGCATACCTCCTTAACCAGATTTTGCACCATCACGCACCTCAGAAGATATCTAGAGTTTTTTTGAAAAGTTCAAATAAACTATATTTCCAGTTTTTGCTTTTTGGGTGTTTTTGAAAACGCCTTTAGTCAGGGGTATTAAAAAACATCCAAAAAGCAAAAACTAAAAATTTGGTTTATTGGACCTTTTCAAAAAAAACTCCAGATATACTGTTAGTCGTCTAAAAAATATTAAAAATTTCGAAAATAAAAAAAATGTATGAAGGGTGATGAAAAAAATCTGAATAAAAATCGGATTTTTTCCAATACAATTGTGGAAATACAATGGCCCATCCTCGAGGGTCCCGGAGCACCAAAACTTCTAAGCATGGTGCTCCCAACGATTCATTGCTCTAAAAAACAGGAACGTGAGCGGGGGATCCCCACGTTTCTTCCTTCCCTGTAGATTCAAAACTGCAATTTGAACATTCGTGTTCAAACTCAATCCAATTCAACGAATCATCTTTGCGGTGAACTTTACGCAGTTAGCCTGGCCGCTTTAACTTTTTTGATGTTTCAATGCAATTTAATGCAATGGGGCACTGCAATTGTTAATAATGACAAGAGGATGCTAGGCGTTAATCAACCTAAGGCATTTTCCAGGATGCCCTCGAAAGACTGGCTACGCTAGGGTTAGATTAGATTAGATTAGAGATTAGAAAAAAAAATCGGATCTTTTTTCCGTGTCTCTATTTTTTCGGAAAGTACCTAACAATGACAAAGTTTCATCCTAATCAATAGAAAAAAAAATTAAAATCACAAAAGTATATGCGAAATTGTTGAGAACTACGGTGCTGTTTGAAGGAATTAAAGATTTTTTTATTGAAGAAAAAAGTTAAATTGAGATATCTGATCTGATTACGAATAATTCAAATTTTACATTAAGTTTTTTTTTGCTGCTTTAATTTTATTGTATGCAAAAAAAATATTTCGAAAGACGATATGAGCATGAGCATGGTTGACTGCCAATGAGCTGCTACTCCGTTATTGACAGATCAGCTGAAGTTAAACAATGAATCAAAAATGATCAGTGGGAGCCAACCATCCGTTCACTGTTTAACCTCTGAAGTTCTCTACTTTATTAGTCAATACCGGCGCCCTCCCAAGAAGCCTGCAGTTCAACGAAAGGGAGGAATGTTAGTCCGATAGTTGAAGTTGCAGACTCATCAAGCACATAGTTTTTCGCTATATACTTGTTGATACCGCTTGAGACCGTTGAATCCACAGCATCTCCTTCAAGCATCACGTGATTATTTTTTTTTTGGGTTAGTAGGATAAGGTATTGGCTTTTCGATGCCTCCCGAGCTACGACGCTATGGGGAGGACTTTCATAACAGACCCGTCAGCGAGCCTTCCGAGCAACGATGCTATGGGAAGGTCTTTCTGGTTAACACACAAAATCACTCACACACAGTTATTTTGCTCCACTATTAACTCAACGATCCAAATTGTCAGTGCGTCTTTTGTTCATTATATAGGAAAGGCTTTTTCACCTCAAAAAAATAAAACCTTATTCGAAAAATTTAAACACCATCCACGCGACGCCGTGCCTTCCGATCAACGATGATATAGGAAGGGCTTTAAAAATCACAAAAGAAACCACTTTTCACTCCGAATACTTTTTACGACCACGCGCTCCCTTTGTCAATTATGCACTGATGACGATGCATTTTCAGAGAGCAATCTTCTCCTCGCAGCACACAATACACGACAAAAATGCGAAACAAAAGGCACACACAAAAAAAAAATCACTTTTTACTACGATTTTTTTACGACCACGCGCTCCCTTTGTCAATTATGCACCCATAAAAAAATATTTCGAAAGACGATATTTTCTGAAAGTAAATAAATGAAAAAAAAAAACTCGTACAAACTGCTTGTCAAGTGTGAAATTTCAAAAAAAAATTATTCAAAATTTGGGAATCCTGCTCTGTTGTTCAACGGAAAAGAGAGGCATTCACCATTTTCGCTTGATGAATTATTTAAAAAAAATTATGAGCATATTGAAATGTATCGAGCACAATTTATGATTTTATTATTATAAATTCATTGTTTGACAGGGAAACATTTTAATTCCGGGAATGGATCTTCTTGATAAAATGAATTGAATTAAACTCAAACTAAAATAACTGATTTCTTAATTTATCAAGTAAAAAACTACACTAAAGATCAAAGTAACCCTCCAAATCCATACCCGAACAGGAAGTCACCCAGACATTTCATCAAACTGGTTCCACCATCTAGCTAAGCCCACCCACTCACCCTTCTCTCTCATCCCCGTCTCCATCGGATTCCACCCCGAGGATAAACTGTCGTCTCGTTTTTAATTGATTCGTTCATAATCTAGTACGTGACTGGCATTAAAATGGGGCCTTTCCAAGTTCATTTCCATAAATAACATTAAAACCAACCCCGACTCGGTTTTTATCACATACAAAACGGGAAGAGCTAGGAAGAATTGGGTACTAAAGCCCTATGTCAATTTTTATGTACAACGGTAAAAAACACGATAAAAAACCATTTCTGATCACTTTTTTTCATTTTAATGCAAAATTTTTTTTTGACAAGACAACATTTTTCCGATGGATCAACTATGGTCCCCTTGGAACGAGCTGTCAAGTAGGAGCTTTTCTGTCAAGAAGGATCGCGAGGTTAATTTTTCAAAATTGATTTAAAAATCCATTTTAAACTCTTTGTGCTCGTACAAAGGGTCATTGTACTCAGAAAAATAAGCTTTATCGCTGTAAACAATAATATCAGCAATCTAAGCTTCATTTTAGGACCCAATTGAACAAGAAGTGGAAAGACAGATTATGTCATGAGTGGTGGAACTGGGCTGGATGCTGTCATTGAGGAGGCAGCAAAATGATCCAGAAAAGGTTTCTCTGTCGGGATATTTGTTCGGCTTTTTTTTGTGGGAGATGGGGGCATTCGTCAGCTTAGTCGACGTGATGGATTCCGTGTTTGGGTTTGTGGGGTTGGAATTCCACCCACATAATAATGGAGACTTCCTTTGAAATGATATCTTTTCTATTAAGAATATATAAGCAAAGTATTTCAAAAAAAATCAAACAAAGCCCAAATGTATTTCGAAGAAATGAATTTTTATCGATTTACTTATAAAAAGACAGCTGTAAGAGATTTCCTTAACTCACTGAAAATCATAAAAATAAACCAAATACCACCTCCCTACACAGCAAACACTTCAAAACAAATAAAAACCTCAAGACAGCAGCTCTATTTCCGCATAAAGCAATTTCCGAAATTCTCCGAAACCCACCCAAAATCGAACCACTTCCGATTTATGCTCGCAATGTGTTGTGAGCAACTGCCCTCTCGAATTAACCGCCGGCGGCATCTCTTCTTTTTTTTTGTGCGGCCGATCAAATAAAGAAGACAACACGAACTTCGCATCAATAACGCGGGATTTTCATTCAACCCCACTCTCGACTTTTTTTCGCTGAAGGTCAAGTGCCGAATCACCAAAGTCGAATGTCTTTCCGAGTGGTTCTCTACAGAGGGGGGCAATCTTTCGTGATTATGGGGAGGGGTGTAACTTGTTTGATGGTTTTGACAGTGGGAAATCTGCGTTCTCTGCGTTTTCTGCGTTCTCTACGTTTTCGGCGTTTTCTGTGTTTTTGCGTTTTTCTGCGTTTTCTGCGTTTTCTGAGTTTTCTGCGTTCAGCGTTTTCTGCGTTTTCTGCGTTTTCTGAGTTTTCTGCGCTTTCTGCTTTTTCGATTTTCGATTTCGGCGTTTTTTTCGATTTCAGCGTTTTCTGCGTTTTCTACGCTTTCCGCGTTTTCCGCGTTTTCTGCGTTTTCTACGTTTTCTACGTTTTCTGCGTTTTCTGCGTTTTCTGCGTTTTCTGCGTTTCTGCGTTTTCTGCGTTTTCTTTGTTTTCTGCGTTTTCGTTTTCGACGTTTTCGACGTTTTCTGCGTTTTCGTTTTCGGCGTTTTCTGCGTTTTCATTTTCGGCGTTTTTTTTTGCGTTTTCTGCGTTTTTTTACGTTTTCTGCGTTTTCTGCGTTTTCTGCATTTTCTACGGTTTCTGCGTTTTTTGCGTTTTCTGCGTTTTCTGGATTTTGTGCGTTTTCTGCTTTTTCTGAGTTTTATGCGTTTTCTGTGTTTTCTGTGTTTTCTGCGTTTTCGTTTTCTGCGTTTTCGTTTTCGGCGTTTTCTGCGTTTTCGGCGTTTTCTGTATTTTTTTTTAGTTTTCCGGCGTTTTTTGCGTTTTCTACATTTTTTCGTTTTCTGCGTTTTGCGTTTGCTACGTTTCCTGCGTTTTCTGCGTTTTCGACGTTTTCTGCGTTTTCGATTTCGGCGTTTTCTGCTTTTTCGTTTTCGGCGTTTTCGGTGTTTTCGACATTTTCTGCGTTTTCGTTTTCGGCGTTTTCTGCGTTTTTTTGCGTTTTCTGCGTTTTTTGCGTTTTCTGCGTTTTCTGCGTTTTCTGCGTTTTGTACGTTTTCTGCGTTTTCTGCGTTTTCTGCGTTTTCTGCATTTTCTGCGTTTTCTGCGTTTTCTGAGTTTTCTGGATTTTCTGTGTTTTCAGCTTTTTCGGATTTTTCTGCGTTTTGTGTGTTTTCTGCCTATCTGAGTTTTCTGCGCTTTCCGCGTTTTCTACTTTTTCTGCGTTTTCTGCCTTTTTTGAGTTTTCTGCGTTTTCTGCTTTTTTTGAGTTTTATGCGTTTTCTGTGTTTTCTGCTTTTTCTGCGTTTTCTGCGTTTTCTGCGTTTTTTTCGTTTTCTGCGTTTTCCGCGTTTTCCGCGTTTTATGCGTTTTCTACGTTTTCCAAGGGGAAAACCACTCTGATCAAAGAGCCCTGGGCACTCCTGGGCAACATCGGGCACGTCATCGGGCACCCTAGGGCACACTCTCGGGCACCTTTGACTAAAATTTTGACATTTACATAAACAGACAGAAACAAACATGACAATCAGATTTCAAAAATTGGTTGAATGAATTGGTTTAGTTTTTCGGAATGTTTTCCGATTCAAGGAATTGTTAAAAGCTCAGGTGATCAATCAGAGTTTAATAAAAAGGTAGCATTTAGAGACCAATGTTTTCTAATTTGGGTTGGCGTATTTCAGTTTGGCCCTTCCAGCAGTGAACATACACAGCGCGACAAATTAACAAACCCGACCAGGTCGTCCTGCCGGAAGGTTTCACTTGCATGACCGACGATCAGTCAAGACCACGGTCGTGCTGGGATAAAGTACTACGACACTGCAGTGAAATCGATAGCCAGTAAAGAAGGACCTCGACGAAATACTGGAAGTTGTGCCGAATCAAAAAAAATAAAAATGATACAATTCAACACCCGGGAAAACCGTTTGACGGGAATACCAAAAAGACAAACAAAGAGTTTGTGATTTTAATATCCCAGCACTGAGATGCGACGAAGTTCTGCAAATTTGTTGATCATGTGTTCTTTATTATATTTAAAAAATGTCGTTATAAATAAATATTGTTTTGTGTGAATAAAAATAAAACTAGCTTGTTGAATATGTCTTGAATGTACAAATTGCACTGCACCAGGCAAACGGCTTCTTGTCCTTGTACCGCAACCTGCGTTGAGGCCGGGACCATCTTGAACTGAGTAGTGGCGACGAATAACGCTCGCAGCTCCTGACAGGAAGTGTTAAACTTTCTGAAGCAAACATCTTGGTGTTTTCAGGTAGTGTTGAAACTTAATCCGGATACAACGTGAGCCATCATGCCAATGTGCTGATCGCCAACCAGTTTTGGCCCTTCGGAAAATCTGTTGCTCCGGCACCAACACGTCGTTGACATGCCCTAAAATTAAGCAAAAGTTATTTAAATAATTTAATTCACTAAAATTCAAGCTTTGATTACATTCCTGATGTCTTTACAATCGATCTCACCAGCGCTTCATTGGGATCGGCACCACAGACACGCTTCAACGCGAGATTTCCTCATGTGGGAATGCTTGCGACAATCTCAGGATCGCGGGGAATAAGATATCTCAACTGAAAGCGCTTAGAATTGTGGCGCTTGCAGGAGGTATGATTCCTCGAGCAGCTGTTTGATCTCCGAGAAAAATTCACAACACAAACCGAGAGCAGTCCAAAAAAGTGTAAACAAAGTAACAGGGTTGCTAAGCATCGTACACAAATTATTTATTTTGAGAAGCTTCAGGACACATTTGGGCAACATTCGGGCACCTTCGGGCACGTTTGGGCAACTTTAGGGCACAGCCTACTCGAGGGCAATGAGCAGAGTGGTTTTCCCCTTGACGTTTTCTACGTTTTCTGCGTTTTCTGAGTTTTCTGAGTTTTCTGCGTTTCCTGCTTTTTCTGAGTTTTCTGCGTTTTCTGCTTTTTCTGAGTTTTATACGTTTTGTGTGTTTTCTGTGTTTTCTGCTTTTTCTGCTTTTTCAGCGTTTTCTGCGTTTTCTGCGTTTTTTTCGTTTTCTGCGTTTTCCGCGTTTTCCGCGTTTTATGCGTTTTCTACGTTTTCTACGTTTTCTGCGTTTTCTGAGTTTTCTGAGTTTTCTGCGTTTCCTGCTTTTTCTGAGTTTTCTGCGTTTTCTGCGTTTTCTGCATTTTCTACGGTTTCTGCGTTTTTTGCGTTTTCTGCGTTTTCTGAGTTTTCTGGATTTTGTGCGTTTTCTGCTTTTTCTGAGTTTTATGCGTTTTCTGTGTTTTCTGTGTTTTCTGCGTTTTCGTTTTCTGCGTTTTCGTTTTCGGCGTTTTCTGTATTTTTTTTTTTTTTTTTAGTTTTCCGGCGTTTTTTGCGTTTTCTACATTTTTTCGTTTTCTGCGTTTTGCGTTTGCTACGTTTCCTGCGTTTTCTGCGTTTTCGACGTTTTCTGCGTTTTCGATTTCGGCGTTTTCTGCTTTTTCGTTTTCGGCGTTTTCGGTGTTTTCGACATTTTCTGCGTTTTCGTTTTCGGCGTTTTCTGCGTTTTTTTGCGTTTTCTGCGTTTTTTGCGTTTTCTGCGTTTTCTGCGTTTTCTGCGTTTTCTGCGTTTTGTACGTTTTCTACGTTTTCTGCGTTTTCTGCGTTTTCTGCATTTTCTGCGTTTTCTGCGTTTTCTGAGTTTTCTGGATTTTCTGTGTTTTCAGCTTTTTCGGATTTTTCTGCGTTTTGTGTGTTTTCTGCCTATCTGAGTTTTCTGCGCTTTCCGCGTTTTCTACTTTTTCTGCGTTTTCTGCGTTTTCTGCCTTTTTTGAGTTTTCTGCGTTTTCTGCTTTTTTTGAGTTTTATGCGTTTTCTGTGTTTTCTGCTTTTTCTGCGTTTTCTGCGTTTTCTGCGTTTTTTTCGTTTTCTGCGTTTTCCGCGTTTTCCGCGTTTTATGCGTTTTCTACGTTTTCTACGTTTTCTGCGTTTTCTGAGTTTTCTGAGTTTTCTGCGTTTCCTGCTTTTTCTGAGTTTTCTGCGTTTTCTGCTTTTTCTGAGTTTTATACGTTTTATGTGTTTTCTGTGTTTTCTGCTTTTTCTGCTTTTTCTGCTTTTTCAGCGTTTTCTGCGTTTTCTGCGTTTTTTTCGTTTTCTGCGTTTTCCGCGTTTTCCGCGTTTTATGCGTTTTCTACGTTTTCTATGTTTTCTGCGTTTTCTGCGTTTTCTGAGTTTTCTGAGTTTTCTGCGTTTCCTGCTTTTTCTGAGTTTTCTGCGTTTTCTGCTTTTTCTGAGTTTTATGCGTTTTCTGTGTTTTCTGTGTTTTCTGCTTTTTCTGCGTTTTCTGCGTTTTCTGCGTTTTCTGCGTTTTCTGCGTTTTCTGCGTTTTCTGCGTTTTCTGCGTTTTCTGCGTTTTCTGCGTTTTCTGCGTTTTCTGCGTTTTCTGCGCTTTTGGCGTTTTCTTTGGGAGTTTTCTGCATTTTTAAGCATTTTCTGCGTTTTCTGCGTTTTCTGTGTTTTCTGCGTTTTCTGCGCTTTCTGTGCTTTCTGCGTTTTCTGCGTTATCGGCGTTTTCGGTGTTTTCGACGTTTTCTGCGTTTTCGTTTTTGGCATTTTCTGCGTTTTCGTTTTTGGCGTTTTCTGCGATTTTTTTTTGCGTTTTCTGCGTTTTTTGCATTTTCTGCGTTTTCTGCGTTTTTGCGGTTTTGGTTTTGGTTTTGGTTTTGGTTTTGGTTTTGGTTTTGGTTTTGGTTTTGGTTTTGGTTTTGGTTTTGGTTTTGGTTTTGGTTTTGGTTTTGATTTTGGTTTTGGTTTTGATTTTTTAACGAAATCCTGGTAAAAACAGACCCAAAATAGATACATTGGTCCTTTAATCATCCCATCTCAAGAAAAAACGTCTCAACCTTCGTTGCTTGAACAAAATCATAAAAAAAATCCCACAGACAAGAGCGCGTATTTACACAATTATATCCCGGCAAAGTGAACCGGGTCCTGAACATCCCGTCGTCGGAAAATTGAGATACAACGTTACGTTGGATTTCCCTTTTCTTCTCCATTTTTCCCCCAGCGCTGCACGTGACCAACCCGTGAGCAAGGGATTGAGTAGAAAAATGAGAAATTCAGAATTGCTCCTGCTGCTTGTCCAGAATGTTCCCAGACATGCAGAATAGAGCCCAACTCTGAAATGGAATCGTAAAACGTTGTTACAGTTGGGCTTTTTTGGGGAGTGGGTGCCAGTGGGAAACGAATTTATCTTTTCGGCAAATAAAGCGCTCCAATTACAGGCCACACAGTTGCGCGGAAAATTTGTGCTGACAGACCAGATGCTCACGTGGCGTTTTTGATGGGCAAGAGGGAAGGTGGGCGGGGATCACAGAGAAAATGAGAGATAACAAAGATGTAAAGAAGAGGAAAAAAAAAGATAAAAAGCTAGACAAAGAGGCAAGGATTTGGAGGGATCGAGAGCTGCCTGGAATAGAATGAAATTTGCGACATTTAGACAAACTTTGGGGAAAGAAAAAAGAACCCTCTCGAGGGTTAAGCTTTTTGTGACGAGCTTCTGTTTTTTTCTCGGCTGTTTGGTTTGATGAATCATTGTGAAGAGATTAGAGGAAAACAAATAATGTAACCTTTTGACTGTTGCAGACATTTTGCCTCTGTTGAGTTGATGAGATTTGGACTTGCGTAACAATATTTAGGGAACTTACTCCTGTAACGAAAGGTAGTGTCTGTCCTTGTTGTAAAACGTACCTGAAAGGAGAAAAAAATATGTTTAGAACATTTTTGACTTAATTATATTTGTTTATTTATTAATTTTTTTTGTTTGTTTGGAATGTTAGATCAACAATTCTACTCAAATCAAGAGTCAAGAGTCAAGAGTCAAGAGTCAAGAGTCAAGAGTCAAGAGTCAAGAGTCAAGAGTCAAGAGTCAAGAGTCAAGAGTCAAGAGTCAAGAGTCAAGAGTGTAGCAGTACCATCAGTACAACCCTCTGCCGTAAGAACGGCAGACAGAAAAGATGAATTCGCCAATATTTTATCGTGCCATAATTATGGTTGGCTTATCTTCGCGCGCTACGCCTCGACCTAATTATGTCATGGGTTGAGCGCCACCCCTTATGGGAGACTTTCAAAATACTTTGCCTTGACCTGTTATGAGATCCGCACAAGGAGGAAGAATCTTCAGATGCTAAAGTTTGCGACAAGAGCACTTTTTTGACTCAAACGGGAGGTCGATGCACTCCAGTTCGGCAGTCAGAGATTGCAAATTCTTAAGAGATGCTTCGGCTAAACTCGCGCAATTATTGCAATTGTAATGTTGCTCGAGTTCTAGAGAACCGAAGTTGTTCTAAGTGCACCTCTACTGAGGGTTCTAGGACTTCGACTCGGTCACTTTTACCCTGATCGTGGAGGAAGCAGGAGTGGTCGAAGGACCGTTTTGGAATCGTTTTTAGGAAAGCTCGCGGCTAGGTAGAGTTAGGAGTAGGGTAGTGGCGGAACCGTTTGAAACCCTGATACTCCAGGTGGCGACCGGCATCATCCGTAGCAGAGCGACCACTCCAACCGACAACCCAGCGCTTCTGGACTCCATCAAGGGGTCAAAGTTCCGGGGTGAACCCCCAAGCAGCTCGTCCGTCAACATACGAGCTGGGCGGCGTCCGTCAACACACGCCGCGGTCGAACCCTCGATCACCAACCGACCGAACCGGGACGGCCTCGTGGAGGCCTAGGTACACCACCAAGTTCCCGCGCGCATCCGCGCCGTCGTCGCAACCGACGCTATCATCGCAGCATCCTAGCTGCACCCCTGTGCGCCCCCGCACACCGGAAGTGATGCCGAACGCACGCCGATAGTGCCAACCCGTCTGCTGTTAGCCGCCGGCGGAACCATCTCGCCGTAGCCGAAGCGGTAAGCGCGCCACCACCTGATCGCCGGATCGCCAACCAACACACGTAAATCCATGGTCGTGTAAGTACAAACCCTTTTTCGACATGCGCATGATCGATCGTTGGCCAACACTCTTTCCGCCAACCCAGTGGGCAACATAAGCCACCCCCATGTTATGTTGCGTGATCGCAAGCCCCAGTGAATTATAGCGATCCCCGAATGAATTTCGCCCCCCAAGCCAACGCACACTACTAGCCACGCAGTGCACTGCCGTCAGGTAGAGAGACAGAAATTCTCTTGTGGTACCGAGGTACCGTGGTAGACTAGCATGCAGAAGATCTCAGGATCGAATCTCGTAGGGCCCGAAGTTTTTTTTTTGTAAATAAATAAATTGTAGCTACTGAATTATGCGAACCTGAATATACGTTCTTTTGAGTTTCTAGAGTAATTTTGTAGTTTTTTCTGATGTTTTCTGGGATATTTTTCCACGACTTTCGCGGTAGTTTTCTGATGTTTGGTTCCGCCATTCTGGCTTCTGAAGCGTTCTGGGGAAATTTGATTGGGAAGATTTTCTACCTGTGATGATAAGAACGGGGCAAGTACAATCTTTTGTTTTCTAGATCTGAGGTATTTTTTTTGAGTTTGCGATCTTTTTCTTCCGTTTGTAGCGCCTCGGCTAACCGCCGAGTTCTCGGATGAGTCGGATCGTTCTCAATCGCAAATTTTGGCATCAAGGATACACCCGCCCTGTGGCAGGGTCTCATAGCTGGGCAAAGCAGCACATGATGAATGGTCTCCCTTTGGGAGTGGCGCTTAAGCCATTCGTTTAATTACGCCAATGCGATCCGACCGACCGCCTCCGGTTACATTTGGCGCCCAACAAGATTTGGCACGTAAATTTTCTTAAGCGAATTGATTTTTTTCTGGCTATTTTTTCTTTTGTTTAATTATTTTTTTTTGGTTCTCGCAGTTTGATGAACCTTTGCGTAAATTTTTTCTTGTAAATAATTTGTAGCTTTTAATTTTTTTTGGAGTTTTGAGGCAATTTATTTGGTTTCATCAATTCTTCCCCTTTTTCTTATTCATAATTTGTAGTTTTAATAATTTTGTAGTTTTAGAAATTTGTAGATCTTAAGAATTTTTTTTTTGCTGCACCATTCCATTTAAATAATAATATTTTCAAAATGGCTCGGCTTCCTTGTGCAGAATATTTGAATGCAGAGCAAGTTGATTATGAGCTAGTGATCCGCAACCAACTGACACCGGAGACTGACGGTCTTGATTTGGTAGGCAAACAAACACTTTTGAGAACACTGTTCAAAAAAGACGTTAAAAACTGGCAAAATTATCATTCCCACTACACGATTGGTCAAGAAATTGACGGAATTAAGAAACGTGTCGCGTTGATGTACAGTGCGTTGCTCAAAACTGGTCGAACCCCAAAAATTGAGGCTCGGTTGTTGCATTATTGGTTCCGAACGAAACGTTGTATAGCTATGTCTGAAGAGGAGAAGGCTCAAAGGAGAGAGATGGTAAGGGAACTAGAGGGGATTATGAGAAAATTTGAAATTGAACCACCTTCGCCGGCTCAGGGACAGCTCAAACATTGGTTGAATCCAGTAATTCCAGATCCAGGGAATGAGGTTGGCGCAGACGGTAACCCCGCCGGCGGTTCAGGAACGTCCGTAAACGGTACTCCAGCACCGGGAAGCGGATACGGTACACCACGTACGCCGGGAAACCACAACACCGGTACAAATGGAGGTAATGGTGGAGAAACCGGAAATGAAGAGGGGGACATGGATAGACGCCTTGCGCATCTGGAACGGATGTTGTCCGGATTGACCGTAACGGTCACGGGTATGGCCGAGCAGCAAAAATCTCAGTTAAACCAATCTCAAGGCGGCAACGGAAACGCCCTCGGGAATCCAACCGGATCGATTCAGAAGGAGAAACCGAGATTGCGAGTCCGCCGCAGTGGTTTGTTTTCTCCGGTCGCAATCACAGACTCGAGTGATGACGACGACTTTGAATTGAGGAAACGTCACAAGGACACGACAAAAGATTCTTATCAACGTGGGCAAGCAGGCAAGAACCGAAATGACGATGACGATCTGTCCTCGCTTCTCAGTTACGGCTCGCGTGGGCGTAGACGACACGCTGAGCGGTTGGATGACCGGGATCTGCTGTACCGGATTGAGAAGTGGAGGTTGAGGTTCTCAGGGGACAACAGGTCCATGAGCATCGAAGATTTTTTGTATAAATTGGACACAATTTCCAGGCGCGAGGGAGTTTCTCAAGAACAAATCTTCCGACACGCTCACATGTTTCTTGATGGGACAGCCTCTGATTGGTTCTTTACGTTTGTCGACGAGATGGACAATTGGGAAACATTCGAGAAGCTGGTCAGGATTCGATTTGGGAATCCAAACCAGGAACAAGGTATTCGGAGCAGAATCCAAGGGCGGAAACAGCACCGGAACGAGAAGTTCATCGAGTTTGCTTCGGACATCGAAAGGCTGAACAAGCAGTTGTCAAAGCCGCTTTCAACTCACAGCAAGTTCCAGACGCTCTGGCAAAACATGCACTCGCACTACCGGACAAAAATCGCACCTGGAACGCAAATCAAGTCCCTGAAAGACTTGACAGAAGCCTGTCAACGGATCGACGCTGTGGACATGAGCTTGAATCCGTCCGGGGAAATATCTCACCAGAGGATGGTGAACAACGTGGACGTTGAAGAGAGCGAGAACGATTCCGAGGCGTCGGCGGATGTAAACGTGGTACGAACCCGTCAGGCGAGGGACAACCGGTACACGGCTAGACGGCGAGAACAACCCGAGCAAGAAGGAGAGCGAGAAAACGTATTCCGGCAGCAACCTCCGCAGCACCAGAGGACGGAACGGAATCAGGTGAACCCGAACCACCAAGGACAGCTACGACACAACCAAAGTCACGGCGGAAACGGTGAACCATCCGGCGTTGTGAAGTGCTGGAACTGTCTGGAGGAGGGCCACATCTGGAGAGAGTGTTCGCGTCCCAAGGTGATCTTCTGCTACGGTTGCGGAAACCTAGGCCGAACTATCACGTGTTGCGAAAGATGCGCGACAAGAAACTTCCAGTTCAGCAGCCGGAACAATCAGGGAAACTAATTTCGGGGTGCAAGAAAGGGAATCCTAGCAACCCCCAACCTGAATTGATTCCCAACGCAAGAACAAATCCTACTGAATTTGACCCACTTTTAAGAGTACACCACATCCGCGTGAGTGTGACCAAATGTCCACACATCCGCGTGAAGATATTCGACCTCGAGATGGAAGCGCTGCTGGATTCGGGCGCTGGGATCAGCGTGATCAACTCGCCGAGCTTAGCTGAGCAATACGGCCTGAAGATCCAGCCCGCAGCGGTGAAAGTCAGCACGGCAGATGGCACGGAGTACAAATGTTTAGGCTTTTTGAACATTCCGTTTACCTACAAGAACATCACGCGTATTATCCCAACGATTATTGTTCCGCAGATTTCCAGGTCGCTTATTCTAGGTGCCGACTTTTGGGAGAGCTTTAGAATCCAGCCGATGATCGATGTTGGCAACGGACCAGAGTCCATCGAAACGCTGGACATCGCGACCGATACGCAACTTTGTTTTAACATCGAACCGTCTGGTGAGCTGCCGAAGGTCGACGAGAAAGCACCAGACGATACTCTGGACATTCCAGCGTTCGACACGCCTGGCGAACCAGCTCCCGAGAGCATCGAGACGGAACACGAACTGACACCGGAAGAGCGGGCGGAACTTATCGAAGTCGTCAAGGAGTTCGAGTTCACCGCGCCCGGGAAGCTAGGACGCACACATCTGATCCAGCACGAGATCATCCTGAAGGAGGAGGCAAAGCCGAGGAACCAGCCCGTCTACAAGTGTTCGCCTTTCATTCAGAAAGAGATCGACGCGGAGATCGAGCGGTTCAAGGAGCTCGACGCCATCGAGGAGTGTTACTCCGAGTGGACGAACCCGTTGGTGCCGGTTCGGAAATCGAACGGCAAGATCAGAGTTTGTCTCGATTCACGGCGGATCAACGCGATGACGGTCAAGGACGCGTATCCGATGCAAAATATGCAGGATATTTTTCACCGGCTGGGCCGTGCGAAGTACTTTTCGATTATTGATTTGAAGGACGCTTACTTCCAGATTCCGTTGAAGGAGGAGAGTAGGAATTTCACGGCTTTTAGGACATCCAAGGGGTTGTTCCGGTTCAAGGTCTGTCCGTTTGGTCTGACCAACGCACCGTTCACTATGTGCCGGCTTATGAACAAGGTCATAGGTTTCGACCTTCAGCCGCAGGTCTTTGTCTATCTCGACGACATAGTGATCGCGACCGAGGATCTGGAACAGCATCTGCGGTTGCTGCGAATCGTGGCCGAACGGTTACGTAACGGCGGTCTCACGATCTCTCTTGAGAAGTCCCGTTTCTGCAGGAAGCAGGTTATGTACCTGGGCTATCTGCTGACGGAACGAGGTGTGTGCATTGACCAGTCGCGGATCCAACCGATCCTGGATTACGCTCGGCCGAAGAGCGTGAAGGACATCCGGCGACTCATGGGCCTCGCGGGTTTCTACCAGAGGTTTATAGAGGGGTACAGCCGCATTACGGCGCCGATCACGGATCTTCTGAAGAAGGACAAGAAGAAGTTTACGTGGTCTGAAGAAGCGGAGAAAGGTTTCAACGAGCTGAAATCGGTTCTGACGTCCGCGCCGATTCTGGCCAATCCGGATTTCACCAAACCGTTCACGATCGAGTCCGACGCCTCGGACAACGCCGTAGGAGCCGCGTTGGTTCAGGAACAAGAAGGGGAAACACGAATTATCGCGTATTTCAGCAAAAAGCTTAGCAGTACGCAGAAACGATACTCGGCTGTTGAGAAGGAATGTTTAGGAGTTCTCTTAGCGATCGACAACTTCCGGCATTACGTGGAGGGGACACGCTTCAAGGTGGTCACTGACGCGCGCAGCTTG
Organism: Culex pipiens pallens; assembly: GCF_016801865.2. Classification (NCBI taxonomy): domain Eukaryota; kingdom Metazoa; phylum Arthropoda; class Insecta; order Diptera; family Culicidae; genus Culex; species Culex pipiens. The sequence continues at coordinate 39,129,110 of NC_068937.1, read as the reverse complement.
TTGTGGTTGTTCAAGATTGGGGCGGAGTCCGGCAACTCGAAACTTCTTCGTTGGGCTCTCCGCATTCAGTCGTACGACATCCAACTTGAAAACCGGAAGGGCAAGAGCAACATCACCGCGGACTGCCTGTCGCGTTCCATCGAGTCTCTGGCCGTTTTTCAGATCGATCCGGACTACGAGGAACTCGCTGCTAAGATCGCGTCCAGCCCGACGGAGTACGCAGATTACCGGGTGATCGACGGAAGGATCATGAAGTACGTCAAGAGCTCGTCGCGGCAACAGGACCCACGGTTCGCTTGGAAGCAGTTTCCGATGCCCGAGGAGAAGAGAGAGATCATCCAGCAGGAGCACGACAAGGCGCACTTCGGATTTGAGAAGACGGTGGCGGCCATCAAGCAGCGATTTTTCTGGCCGAAGATGAACGAGCAGATCCGCAAGTTCTGTCGCGAGTGCCTACCGTGCCAGACCAGCAAGGCCGGAAACGTGAATGTCACGCCGCCCATGGGATCGCAGAAACCTGTCGAGTACCCGTGGCAATTCGTGACGCTCGATTACATCGGGCCGTTGCCCGCGTCCGGAAAGAACCGCTGCACCTATCTTCTCGTTGCGACCGACGTGTTTAGTAAATTCGTCCTCGTTCAACCGTTCCGAGAGGCCAAAGCCGGTCCTCTAGCGGATTTTGTCGAAAACATGATCTTCCGACTGTTCGGGGTACCTGAGATCATTCTCACGGACAACGGGTCCCAATTCGTCTCTAAGATTTTCAGGGGTTTGTTGGAATCGTACCACGTGACGCACTGGTTGACACCTGCCTACCACCCGCAAGTCAACAACACGGAGCGCGTGAACAGGGTCATCACGACGGCAATACGAGCCACGCTGAAGAAGGAGCACAAGCATTGGGCGGATGACATCCAAGCCATTGCGGCCGCGATCCGGACCGCTGTCCACAACTCGACCAAGTACAGTCCGTATTTCATCGTGTTCGGAAGAGACCAAGTTTCAGACGGAAGGGAGTACTCGCGGATCAGAGACACGCACGCCCCGGAGGCGACCAAGGAGACGGAAGTCTCAGCGCAGAGGAAGAAGCTGTTCGAAGACGTGAAGAGGAACCTGGCGGCCGCGTATCAGCGCCACGCAAAGCAGTACAACCTGCGATCTAGCTCGAATTGCCCGAAGTATGCCGTGGGGGAAAAGGTCCTCAAGAAGACGTTCGACTTGTCCGACAAAGGAGCAGGGTTTTGTAAGAAGCTGGCCCCTAAGTACGAGCCGTGCGTGGTGAAGAAGGTTCTGGGAAGCAACACCTACGAATTGGAAACTCACGAGGGAAAAAGAATTGGAGTTTACTTCGCAGACCAGCTGAAAAAGCTGAAATCTGCTGACTGATTTTGACGAAATCTGTAAATATTATGACCCAACAAGCTATGTAACTTTTATCACCATTCAAAAGTGACCACAAGTTCGAGAATGAACGAATTGTCAAAAATACCATTAATGGGAAGTTTATAACTACAAAAACCCACCGATTTTGACATCTGTCGAGGCAGATGATTTGATAATGGGAGGTTAATGCGATCAATGAAACCCTTGAACGCGGGAAAGCTTTTCATTCCACAAATAAGATTGAGTTAAGTCGATGACCGGCCCAGAGTAGTGAACTCGATTCATGACTGTTTAACGGGAGACTAAACGATGATATCGAATGAGTCGTGGCCTGAATCAGGCGAAAGAAGTAAAGCGAGTACCAAACGATCGTATTGACCGAACAGCATCGAAAATTCACGCCAAAACGACGGAATTTGTACAAATTTGTAAATATTTAGTCATAATTTAGTTAGTAAAAGTTTAGTTAGTAGTGTACCTACGTTAATTCTAGTTTTAGTACTTATTCTATTGAATTTTGTTAGGAAACTTGAAAACTATTCACGGTTTTGCACGGTGCAGCTGTTTGCTGAAGTTTTTTTTCGAAGCTTTTCCATCTTATTATCATCTTTTTGTAAATATTTTCCATCCTTTTCCATTTTGTACATATTTTCCATTTTTGATTGGTAATTTTTCCATTTTTTTGATAATTTGTTGATGAATTCCAGGTTGATGTTCACCTAAAACTGACACATTCTGGCATTAGTTTTTTGTGTAAATATTTAGTGAATTGTGCTAATTAGCACTCAAATTACCTTTTTTTCATTGAATTTTCCCTCGCAGTAAGTTTTTCCATCGGAGGTAGAGAGTTGCTTCCATAATATCAGCATAACTTCTAATTGGTGTTGATTATGGTCGATGAAGTAGTTTTGTTTACGTAGAGCAGTTTGCTTTACCGATCTTTTTCTCCTTTGCAGTTCTTCTTGATCGATCCTTCTTTTGTACTTAGTCGTAGGTAAACATTGTATTTTTTTTTCATTCGTGCCGCAAGTTCACGTTGCAGAGTGAGCGAAAGCTCTACTTTGCCGACAAGCATCTGCGCTATTTTTAGTATCATTAGGTCTATTCCCGTACTGCAGAATTCTGCAATTCTGCACAAAAACGGCAGCAAAGCGTTCCCGTACTTTTCTGCAACAAAAGTAACTTTTCTCTCAGGCAGAACTTCTGCAGTGAGAGAGGTAGAAGTTGCAGCAAAACCGTTCCCGTACTTTTCTGCAAGCTCTCTCTTCTCTTTCTTGTTGAAAAGTTACTGCAATTTGGTGTCCTGGATGTTGACTACACGCTTACATAAAATCTGCAAGTTGGGTGAAATTAAGCATTTTATTATAAGTTGTAAAAATAAATGATTTTGGGGTAGTTTTTTTATCTCTGGTTTTATTGAGAACGATTTTTTTTATGTTAACGATTTCAGGCTTAGTTCATTTATGTAAATGATATAGCGATTTTTTTAGTGTTAATATTTTTACCTGATAAAAAATTGATAACTTAAGCGGATAGTTCCCCAACAAAAAATTGTACTATAAAAACAAATTGTTTTCAAAATCTTTTAAAAGACACATTTCTTTTGAGTTTAATAATTTCAAATAAATATTTGTATAGGAATAATTTTTGATCTTCAATTGTTTTTGGAATATACTAAATATGTGTGTTAAATAACAGGTAAATTTAATTGGCAAATAATAAATTATATATTATTTGTATTCTTGTATGAACCAAAAACAATGTTATATTGTCGAAATTATTTTTTTTTATATTCTTAAATTCTTGAACATTTAATTTCTACGCCATCTTGAATCATAATAAATACACATTATTTGAAGTCATATTTTAGGTTATAAACTCAAATTTAGAGGATTTAGAGATTGGAAATTTTGACTGTTCCTATTTTATTTATATTTGAGTTTTAAAATTGTTTATTTACTGTTTTTTTTTAATTTTACTTGTATTTGAAATAATAATTTCTTAAAGTTTCTATCTTATTAATTTTAACTGTAGCTTTTAAATTTGTTGTGTTCTGAACTCATAAATATTAAAAAAAACTTTTGTTATTGATCCTTGCACTGTAACTTGGATTTGGCCCGCACTTTTCTCTCGCACTTTTGACAACAAAATTTCCAAAAACTAGGCAACCAGCAGTTGTTTATTTACATTTCCAGTCGCAGTTTCCACCAAACTGGACAATCGCACTTTAAAGTGCGATTGACAGGTGAGCAACATCGGCTCGCTTTGATCATTTTTTGAGAAAATTAAAATTTCCCAAGCCAGTTTGACAAGTCGCAATAGTGCGATCGATAGCAATAACTTAGTGCGAAGTCCAAGTTAGTGAGAATTGCGCAATATTTTATTTCAATTTTTTTTCAACCTTTTTTTTATTTTGAATTTTTTAAATTAAGATATTTTTGAACTTTAATCATTTTGAAATATTTAGTTTTCAATTACTTGATTTTTTTAATCAAATAAATAATCTTTCAAACATTCTGCTATTAATAATGTATTTATGATCCCTTCTTTATAAAACCTTTGTTTGTAATTTTTTTATCGTATTTATTTATCGTATCTGCCACTTTCATTTGTAAAATTGTTTACCTAATGTAAACATTTTCAGTTGTTTCTAATATATGATTTCTATCTAAGCATAATTAATTTCTAGTTACTTAATAAATAATACATCCTTGATTTTTTTAATAAAATGTTGTGCTGCATAAAACAATAATGTCCCAGTTCTAGAGGTAAACTTCTTTCAATTATTTTGTTTGTCAACCATTTTTTTAATATTTTGAAACAATTGAAAAAAAAAATACCCAATTTGAGTAAATCCACTCAACTGTGTACAATGTTGCAGAAAAAGTACTGGAACGCGCTACCCAGGCAAAATTTTTGCCGCTTCTCTCCTTGCAGAACTTCTGCAAAAGAGAGAGATGAAGAGAGCGAGCTGAAAAGTACGGGAACGTGCTACAAAAAAGTGACGTATGCTGGCTGCAGAATTCTGCAGAAACTGCAGAAATTCTGCAATTCTGCAAGTACGGGAATAGACCTATTCTTTTTGGTCCGCGTGTTCATCCAGGTTTTGTGGCCGCCTTCTGCAGCCTGCGCCTGAAAATAAAATAGAGAAAAATACCTTTTTTACAGCCAAACACAAGTAGCGACACATTAAATTTCACTTTCCTTTTCGATTTTCCACCAGTAGAGCAGTTTTTCCGAGCACAAAACCACTTTTTTCCGCGATAAAGACATTTTTCCCGACACTTAAATTTTCATTACACGCACTTTGTTTACATCCCGTTGACTGGTAGACTGGTAACAGGGTGAACGTGAAAATGAACACTTGTTCATTCAGGATGGACGAGGGGTACGTCAATGCAGTTTTTTTTATGTTTTGTTGTTTCATGAACAGTTTCGTAATTAATGCAAATTAATGTTAGAGATTGTTGTGAATTTGAGTTTTAGACTTCATGAAAACGGTTTTTTGGGGTTATCCCGAGGTAGTTTTCTGTTGCTTAGAACAGACCAATTTTTTTTAAGACAAATTTTATGATGTTCTGTTTTCTTGGGAAATTTTCTTCTGAGGTTTGAATACTCGTTAAATTTGTCGGATAATTTTTTTCACTTAAGGTGATAGTTTGAATAGAGCGACTCTTTGGTTTTTGGTGTTTATCACTGAGGTAGAAGGTCGTTGCTGATTTTTTTTTGGGTATGTTTTTATGATGAGATTTTTTTTTATGATTGTTAGAATGTTTGCGATGCCAGCTACCAGGATACTTTTCAAAGTCAGTTCTCAATATTTTTTTTTTGGTTTTTTCAGTAAAAGATCACTTGATGATTAATTTTGTAAACAGTTTATTTTTTTGAAGTTGCAGTTTTTTATATCATTTCCTCATGTAATATATTCTTTTTTAGCTCTTCTTTATTCTTGTACATATTTTTGCCGAAGTTTTGTAGATATTATTATAGTTTTATTTTAATGAATTTTATATGAAGTTTTGGATTTTCTTAGTAGCTTCTGCTGGAGACCGGAGTCTAAAAACGTTGATGGTCTAGTAGCAGGCGTAGTTTTTGAAATTACGTGCTGGAAACAGAGAGTGAGCCACTGGCGATGACCCTATATGACCCCGGAAGCGAAATGTTATTCAGAAATTCAGATAAATTTCAGCTTCGAAAATTTGATTGGTTTTGGGTAAGAAATTTTCAATTTCAGTTCCAAACCAATCAAATTTTCGAAAATTTAGTAGGGAATGATGTAGCAGTACCATCAGTACAACCCTCTGCCGTAAGAACGGCAGACAGAAAAGATGAATTCGCCAATATTTTATCGTGCCATAATTATGGTTGGCTTATCTTCGCGCGCTACGCCTCGACCTAATTATGTCATGGGTTGAGCGCCACCCCTTATGGGAGACTTTCAAAATACTTTGCCTTGACCTGTTATGAGATCCGCACAAGGAGGAAGAATCTTCAGATGCTAAAGTTTGCGACAAGAGCACTTTTTTGACTCAAACGGGAGGTCGATGCACTCCAGTTCGGCAGTCAGAGATTGCAAATTCTTAAGAGATGCTTCGGCTAAACTCGCGCAATTATTGCAATTGTAATGTTGCTCGAGTTCTAGAGAACCGAAGTTGTTCTAAGTGCACCTCTACTGAGGGTTCTAGGACTTCGACTCGGTCACTTTTACCCTGATCGTGGAGGAAGCAGGAGTGGTCGAAGGACCGTTTTGGAATCGTTTTTAGGAAAGCTCGCGGCTAGGTAGAGTTAGGAGTAGGGTAGTGGCGGAACCGTTTGAAACCCTGATACTCCAGGTGGCGACCGGCATCATCCGTAGCAGAGCGACCACTCCAACCGACAACCCAGCGCTTCTGGACTCCATCAAGGGGTCAAAGTTCCGGGGTGAACCCCCAAGCAGCTCGTCCGTCAACATACGAGCTGGGCGGCGTCCGTCAACACACGCCGCGGTCGAACCCTCGATCACCAACCGACCGAACCGGGACGGCCTCGTGGAGGCCTAGGTACACCACCAAGTTCCCGCGCGCATCCGCGCCGTCGTCGCAACCGACGCTATCATCGCAGCATCCTAGCTGCACACCTGTGCGCCCCCGCACACCGGAAGTGATGCCGAACGCACGCCGATAGTGCCAACCCGTCTGCTGTTAGCCGCCGGCGGAACCATCTCGCCGTAGCCGAAGCGGTAAGCGCGCCACCACCTGATCGCCGGATCGCCAACCAACACACGTAAATCCATGGTCGTGTAAGTACAAACCCTTTTTCGACATGCGCATGATCGATCGTTGGCCAACACTCTTTCCGCCAACCCAGTGGGCAACATAAGCCACCCCCATGTTATGTTGCGTGATCGCAAGCCCCAGTGAATTATAGCGATCCCCGAATGAATTTCGCCCCCCAAGCCAACGCACACTACTAGCCACGCAGTGCACTGCCGTCAGGTAGAGAGACAGAAATTCTCTTGTGGTACCGAGGTACCGTGGTAGACTAGCATGCAGAAGATCTCTGGATCGAATCTCGTAGGGCCCGAAGTGTTTTTTTGTAAATAAATAAATTGTAGCTACTGAATTATGCGAACCTGAATATACGTTCTTTTGAGTTTCTAGAGTAATTTTGTAGTTTTTTCTGATGTTTTCTGGGATATTTTTCCACGACTTTCGCGGTAGTTTTCTGATGTTTGGTTCCGCCATTCTGGCTTCTGAAGCGTTCTGGGGAAATTTGATTGGGAAGATTTTCTACCTGTGATGATAAGAACGGGGCAAGTACAATCTTTTGTTTTCTAGATCTGAGGTATTTTTTTTGAGTTTGCGATCTTTTTCTTCCGTTTGTAGCGCCTCGGCTAACCGCCGAGTTCTCGGATGAGTCGGATCGTTCTCAATCGCAAATTTTGGCATCAAGGATACACCCGCCCTGTGGCAGGGTCTCATAGCTGGGCAAAGCAGCACATGATGAATGGTCTCCCTTTGGGAGTGGCGCTTAAGCCATTCGTTTAATTACGCCAATGCGATCCGACCGACCGCCTCCGGTTACAAGAGTCAAGAGTCAAGAGTCAAGAGTCAAGAGTCAAGAGTCAAGAGTCAAGAGTCAAGAGTCAAGAGTCAAGAGTCAAGAGTCAAGAGTCAAGAGTCAAGAGTCAAGAGTCAAGAGTGAAGAGTCAAGAGTCAAGAGTCAAGAGTCAAGAGTCAAGAGTCAAGAGTCAAGAGTCAAGAGTGAAGAGTCAAGAGTCAAGAGTCAAGAGTCAAGAGTCAAGAGTCAAGAGTCAAGAGTCAAGAGTCAAGAGTCAAGAGTCAAGAGTCAAGAGTAAAGAGTCAAGAGGCAAGAGGCAAGAGTTAAGAGTTAAGAGTTAAGAGTCAAGAGTCAGTAGTCAGTAGTCAGTAGTCAGTAGTCAGTAGTCAGTAGTCAGTAGTCAGTAGTCAGTAGTGAAGTGTCAGAAGTCAGAAGTCAGAAGTCAGAAGTAAGAAGCCAGAAGTCAGAAGTCAGAAATCAGAAGCCAGAAGTCAGATAACCTACCGATAAACAGAGAAAAATTTAACCCTCTTTTTCCAGAAGCTTTTACATAAAGACAAGTTTTTACTGAAAAGCGGCTTCAAAATTAAATTAATAATCTAGAGCAATTCACAGCTTTAAGCAAGCTAACAATTCAGAACGTTCAAAACCACTACAATCTTCAATGTTCACAGGAGCCGAAGAATTTAATCGGCGGAAGTGAACTGGTAACAAAAAGCAAAACCACGACAGCACAGCAAATGAGACGGTTTGACGGTGGTCACAGCAATGTTAATTTGATGGCCCCCACTTCCGGTGGACATGAGAGCGTGCAACATGCCACGCGAAACGAACCCTTCGGTAATTGGGACGTTTTCGATGCCTTTAATTGGTAGTTTTTCTTTTTCTTTGTGAGAGTGAGTTGTTTGTTTTTTTTTTTTTGCTGGAACATTTTCAAGATGCAATAACTGTAACATAGTAAAACTGTAAAATTGCAAGTATGTAAGATTGCAAGACTGTAAATTCGCAAGACTGTAAAATTGCAAGACTGTAAGATTGCAAGACTGTAAAATTGCAAGACTGTAAGATTGCAAGACTGGAAGATGCATGTCAAATTTTAGAACAGTTAATTTTCAAGACTCAAAACTATTCAAACTTACAACTTTCTTGCTGAAAAATTGCTAATCTGTCAAAATTTTGGTATGTAACACTGTAAAATTAAATAAAAATTAAAAAGTTCACAAATATCGCATTTTTTTTATCTATTTTAAAATACATATCTCTGACAGTTATACGTCCCATTTGCCTACCACCTGCCATGATTTCCCGACCACATTCCTAAAAATTGTGCGAAAGTAATGATTATGATCATCACCAACGTCAAATTTGGCACCCTCTGTGAGTCCTCATCACGATCTGGTTTGCGTGAGAAAATGTGTGACCATCAGTCCTCCTGGTGGCAAATGGGCCGGCTGGCAAAACCTGCCACCACCAGGACCCGAAAAAAGGTCACAGGTCCCAGCAGAGAGAGCTTTCCCGTATGATTTGTCCCCCGGTGCGGGACTGTTGCTGACAGCCAGCATAAGTTTATTTATGATGGGTATCATGCAAGAAACATCACAGAGAAAGTGGATGAGCTTTTACGGGGAAGAGGAAATCTCATGGCAATTTCGAAAGATGAAAGCATTCGCTTGGGATTGAATGGGAAAAATGTACTGGTGTATTTTCGTCACAAAAAATTACATTCTAACAATGTAGTAGTTTAATAAAATACAGCCATGTTAAGTGACATGAAATTTTACATGTTTTCGATGTAAAAGTCATAAAATGCTGCAGTTTTACAATCTTTGAATCTTTGAATATTTAAATCTTAAAGTCATTTTGGAATCTTCAATCGAAATTTGCTAATTTTCAAAGTAAGTTCCACATGATAAGTAATTAAATTTTCACTGCAAAAAAAAAATCTTCATTTACACCACATCGCGTTACAAATTAGTGTCCTAATTACAGTGACGTTCCAATTTCCAAGGTTTTCCCTGCACCAAGTGATTATGCACCCGGCGTTAAGGCAAATTTGATGATCCATTTTTCGCTCAAAATTTCACGCCTTTCCTCGCGGCAACACTCGAAATATGATTATCCTGAAATAAGCTACTAATTACAGCCACTAAGCTCGTCGTCGTCACACAGCCACAGTCTCCAATGCTTCAAGGTTGCGCGTTTCTGGAAGATCTCGCTCAGAATCCCACATACATATACGAATACGTCTTTGCGTGTGTGTGTGTGTGTGTGTCCTTTGATGAGCGCTAGTTATAACCTTGATGACGATTAAATTCCTTCGTGCACTATCGCACACACACACATTCACAGAATCCTCAACTCATTTCCCACTCAGTTTGATGCCACGCTCCCACACAGAGGAGACAAACATCAGGGGAATATCTTAGCATATCTTAAGCACACTCATTCCCTCGGCATCCGAGGCACTCTTTACCGGTAGAGTAACCCATCCACAACCACCCACAAAAGCACACACACACTCTTACTAGCGCAAATATACTGATGGTGAGGTGGTGGAACCGCGAGTACCGTTCAGTGCAAACATTTTGCAATATTTGTTCTTTTATGTACATACTAGACTTTTTTAAATTTGAAACTTTTTTGCTGACCACTCATAATAATTTATATTGAGCTGCTGAATTGACACATATGCATTGAATATGGCCAATTCTCTGCCAACTCACACGAAATCAGAAAATGTTGCCCCGACCCCTCATCGATTTGCATGACACTTTGTCCTAAAAGGGTAACTTTTGTCCCTGATAACGAAACCGAGCTCCATTTTTAGATATCTCGAGACGGAGGGGCGGAACGACCCCGTTCTATTTTTAATCATTCGAAAACAGACGCGTTTTTCAATAAATTGCAGGTGCCAGTTTGAAAATTTGGTGTCAAAGGAACTCTTATGTGCTTAAACAAAATATATATCAAAAATTTAAAACGTAATTTAAAATTTAATTAATTTTGAAAAAAGTTTTGCCAAATGAGTAAGTTATTAAATTGACTTTTCATTGCATTTTTCAAATTTGGATTGATGTTACGTTTAGCAACCTCGGTTAAGAATCGGCCAGTGCTTAACTGAAGCACAGAACTTATGAAAATTGGGCTTTAGAGGAGACATTGGCTATAACTCGATGAAAAATCATTCTAAATTAAAAAAAATGGAATCTGGATGATGTCAGCTATTCTATGCAATTAAAATAACATGAATATTTTTCATAAAAATACTCATTTTCCCAGTGTTTTCAATTTCAATGTTTCTTGAAAAAAATATTATAAATATTTTGCAATAGATTTTTTAGGTACTTTTTTCATGACCACCTCCAATTTCAATGAAACTTTGTAGACATGTTATCCCACGCTTATGTAAGCCATTTTTGTGTATATGGCGCCAATTTCACTCGATAATGACATTTGAGAAGGGCGTAAGCGTTTTACATATTTTTGTAATTCGTAATTTAAATATTTCTGTATCTCGAAGCCATTGCATCATATCAAAAAGTGGTCAAAGACAAACTTTTAGGAAATTTGACGGGCTTTCCGAAAAAATACACTGAAATATAAAACCACGCCTTTTTCTGAGATTTTTGGATTTTTAAGTTTGAAAGTCAAATTTGAGGGTGAGTTCACGATTTTTCTTCGTTCGTTTCGTTCGTTTTTTGTGAAAATAGCCTAAGATGTTACAATCTTTTTCACGAAAAATGCAGTATTGAGCAACTCACCTTAAAAAAATACAAAAATCAACAAAAATGAAACTATTCATTTTTAAAGTGCTCTAAACGTCAACATTTTCAAAAACCGAATACGGGAATCGATTTTCCAGACAATTATACATAAAAGTCTCCATATTGACCATTGTCCTAAGTCCAATCCTTGTGAAGTTACAGCAGTTTTAAAAATAAAAGTGTTAAAAAAAATTGTTTTTTTTTGTGGTTTTGGACCATTTCTATATGACAGACTAGATTTTTCAGCCTCATAAATATTTTTACCGGAAAGCTTGTCCAATTTCCCATAAGATAGTCTCTGACCACATTTCAATTGGAAGTATGGGCCACAGATATAAGCCTATTGCATTACTCATAACTGAAAACTGATTATTTTTTTCAGTGTGGTTCAGTGGATGGTAGTAACCTAAATAGCAAATTTGCTTAAATCATCAAAAAACGAATTATTTCGAAAAGTGGTCAAAGACAATCTTTTGGGAAATTGGACGAGCTTTCCGGTAAAAATATTTACGAGACTGAAAAATCAAGTCAGTCTTATAGAAATTGACAAAACCCATCAAAAAACGTTTATTTCAACAATTTTATGTTTAAAACCGCTGTAACTTTACAAGGAATGGACTAAAGACAGTGGTTAGAGCATTTTTCGAAAAAAACAGTTTCAGTCTTTTTGTAACATCTTAGGCTATTTTCACAAAAAAATTGAACGAAACAAAAATTGTGGGCTAACCCTCAAGTTTGACTTTTAAACTTAAAAATCTCATAAAAATGGATTGTTATTTTCTATTAATGTATTTTTTTCGGAAAGTCCGTCAAATTTCCTACTTTTCTAATCTAATCTAATCTAATCTAATCAGACCCTAGCGCAGCCTATCTTTCGAAGGGATCCTGGAGAGTGCCTTAGGTTAGATGACGCCTAGCACTCTTCTTGTCATTTATTAACATTTGTAGTGCGCCATTGCATCGGAATGCATTGAAACATCACAAGCGTTAAAGCGGCCAGGCCTACTGCGTAAAGCCGTATCGTAGAGATGACTCGTAATTGGGTTGAGTTTGAGCACTGAGTGTTCGAACAACAACACAATTCTGAATCGACAGGGGAGGAAGAAGCGAGGGGACACACCACCATATGCTCCGAGATTTGGTTGTATTCGTTGGGAGTACCATGCTAAGAAGGTTTGGTACTCCGGGATCCTCTGGGATGGGACATTGTATTTCCACTAATGCCCTTGGACACTATTTTCCGTGGTTATAGCGCCACAACTCGCTCTCTGTAACAGTAGGGTAGAGTAGTCATCAATGAGACACGGGGAACAATGATAAAATGGCTCTCACAAGTCGTAGTTTCAACCAATCAGGCTCATATTTGAGGGAAAGGTGTGTCTACTGGATACACGTCTGCCATATTAGTGGCTTTGGTTATGGACGCTCCCTTGAAAAGTAAATCATAAATGTTTGATTCTGGGGTGTAAAAGTAAATTATGGACAAAAAAAACTTTTTCGCTCGTAGGCTGCCGTTTACACAAAAAATAATATTTCTTTAAATTTCTTTCGACGTTCCATAGGGATTAAGTTGGGCTACAATGTCCTTTCATTAGATTTGGCCAAAATTTAGAATATAGCCAGAATCCAGGGCTGTCTCATTGTTCCCCACTCATTTCAGCCCATGGGTTACAATGAGACACTTTGTTTTTTCTTCAATAAACTTTTCAAAATCGATGGAAATCTTTCAAAACATGAATTAAAAGTGATTTTTGGCATATTTATAGAGTTTAAACTTCATTTAACCAAAAATACAAAGTTATTTGGTATTAATATATGGATTTTACAAAATTTAAATACTTTTTAGTATAACTTTTGTTATTAAAAGTTTCATGTTGGCAAAATTGCTCTAAAATGTTCAAGGCAAGTCACCTGCAATTGAAAAATACAAAAACATGATGTTTTACTAGAAAAATTTTGATTTTCGTAGAGTGTCTCATTGTTCCCCAGCTGTCTCATTGTTCCTGCCAAGTGCGTCTACAATGAGACAGTTGAATAACTCTGGCTGTAGATGTCGGTTCGATCTCATATTTTGGTCAATATTAGAGCACATTAAAAGAAAGATAATGCAACTAAAAGCTCATTAAAACATGCTGATGAAAAAATTAGAATAATCGTTGAAGGTTGAAAACCAAAAGTGTCTCATTGATGACTATCCTACCCTATTCCTAATTCCAGTCCACGCTCACCAAGTCGTCATGGCCTAGTGGTTAGCATTTTTGCTTACCAATCCAAAGGACGGGGGATCGAACCCCGCCTCGAGCGACTTTGATTTTTCGTTCATCATTTCAAATTCATGTATTCTTAACTTTCTCGTTGGGATCAGATGGGAATTGAACCCGTCAAATTTCCTACTTTTAAACTTAAAAATCCAAAAATCTCATAAAAGTGACTTATTATTTTCTTTCAATGTATTATTTTCGGAAAGTCCGTCAAATTTCCTACAAGTTTGTCTCTGACCACTTTTTGATACGATGCAACGGCTTCGAGATACAGAAATATTTAAATTACGACCTTCTTAAGTGTCATTTTCGAGTGAAACTGGCCCCATATACACAAAAATGGCTTACATAAGCGTAGGATAACATGTCTACAAAGTTTCTTTAAAATCGGAGAAGGTCTGCTACAACCGATTCCCTATTTGGCATGGAATTGCTCAATACCGGTATAAAATGATCGGATTTTTTTCTAATTTAGATGAAATAAAACTTGAAATGTATAAGCAAAATCGCAAAACTACGTATTTTACGAAGAATTTTTTTATTTATTTTAAAATACGAGTATCGAATGATCGAGAATTTTCAAACAGTTCGGAAGGAATAATTTTTTTTATAAATACTTAAATTTTTTACAAATCCACATATTTTTAAATTACAATAAAAATATCAAATAGCCGGGAATTTATCATATCCTTCGATAGTTGTGATACTTTTTTTGAAAGTTTTCACCATGCTACGTATCTTGAAAAAAAAAAATACTTGGATTTTTAGTTTTCAGTTTTTTTTAAGCTTGCGCGACCTCTAGTGAAAAAATCAGCAAAAATCCGACGAGTGCTATGTGCTTCAATTGAGTAGGGGAGAGTGGGGAGACTTGATCCCATTTTTGCCTTTCTTACTAAAGAAAGGTATAGGTTTTACTTTAAGCCAAGACGTCATTTCCATCTTCGTAAATATGTCGATTCAGCATGAATTTTAATCGGAAAAATCGCCAAAAAATCACACTGCATCGATTTTCGACGCTCTATCGATTCACCTTGACAGAACTCGTCTATCTCGAACCCTCGAATTTTGAGAAAATAAATTCCGTGGAGGTCGAGTGATGTTCGTATGTGGTAAAATTTTGCAAAATTTTGTGTCGCGCCGTTCTCAGCTCCCATAAATCCAATTTCGATTCTCCTAAATGCAGATGAAAGCTAGTGTGCTGAACCTGGGCGAGTTGCCGCGCAAATTTCGAATTATCCATCTGTTTTCGGATGCGGCCAGACTTTTCCAGAAAATACACAGTTTTCAAATGAAAATATGGTCAAAATTTTTCATTTTCATACCTTTTATTTATCTCAAAAATTGCATTTTTTGAGCCCTACAACCTCCCAAATTTTCATCCAGATTCATAATATGGTTCTGGAGTTAGAGCCGTTTGATTGACCTACCATAAGAAACAAAAACCCTAAAAAAAGGTAAAAGCCCACCTGGTGACCTTCGGCAACATTTTTCATTTCTGATTTTATTCGAAATTTCTTGCTACATTCATAGTACAGACCATGAGTGAGCATCTGAAACAAATTCGACATCGATCGGCAATCCCGATCAATTTTTAGAACGATTTACTTTTTGCCTTTCTTACTAAAGAAAGGTATAGGTTTTACTTTAAGCCAAGACGTCATTTCCATCTTCGTAAATATGTCGATTCAGCATGAATTTTAATCGGAAAAATCGCCAAAAAATCACACTGCATCGATTTTCGACGCTTCGTCGCCAAGTTGTCAAGTTGAGCTTCGAATACTGGCGCGAGAATGCTGGCGCATATGTTTCGGCTCGACTTATACTCGTTCGTAGTAGCTTGTCTACCGATGTTTCCTTCAACATGTAAGATATCGTAGCTTCTCGGTTTTCACTTGCTCTGTCCGTTTTTGCATAACTGTCCAATGTTTATGCAAAAACTTTTTTGACATAGGACATTCATCCGGGTACAATCAATTTGTTTCCCGTGTGCTCCTAAAATCGCCTTTAAGTAGGCTTCATTTGTTGTGTCGTTTTATTTAACAGAGTTCATTGGATTCCAATAGGAGCTTTCGAAGCTTCTAAGCTTTATATCGTTTTCAAAGTTTTCAATGCTCGCGACGCCAATGGCTATCTACCTAAGGTATTGCGATTGAGTGTGTAGTGGTGCGGTTGTTAAAATATCTATCTCTGACTCTCTCACTTTCGTACACGCTGAATGGCAAGCTTCCCACTGTGCGGTTAACTCGGTTTTGCTTTGCGCCTGCTTTGTTCGGTTTTTGGGCTCGTACCAAAACTAGAAAACCAAAACCGCGGTGTGTGTCGTCACTTGCGCATTGGAAGCTAAGAATTTGTACGATTAAAAATATTCGATAGGTGAATTCTTTTAGAAAACACATCATTAATAATACCTTGCTTTCATCATAAGATTTTTTGAATCAAGTCGATGTTGTGAATTGAGAGAAGTTATATTCTTTAGTAAGAAAGGCTCTATCTCACCCCTGGTGGGATTAAATCGGGTTTTTTGTATCGCACTAACTCTGTCAATTTCTCACAAAACTAAAAACTTTTTACATGAATTGAAAGCTTAAACATTCATCTATGTTTGGCTAATAAGGGTATTTCATCAGATTAACTCTTCGAATCATGCCAAGCGTTTTAAAAAAATATTTTAAACCGGCATTTTAAAAATGTTAGGGGTAACTTGATCCACCTTTCAACATTTTGAAGAAATGTTAAGCAAAATGTTTCTTATTCATCCAAACTTTTAATTTTCTATAAGTTACAGCAATTTCACATAAAACCTATACGTTTATGTTCAAGATATAACAAGTTTAGTATGTGAAATATCAAAAACTTTAAATATTATTTTTTAGACCAAAATCAAGCATGTTTACAAAAGCTGGAAATTTTTGTTTACAAAACTTTTGAAAAAAAGGTTCAAACTGCAGTAAGTTATGTACAACTATACTAAAGGGAACTATGTATGAAAACGCAGCCCAATTAATTAATCTTGAAGCTGATTCCAGTGACTGTAAAAATCTGGAGTTTTTTTTTTTGAAAATGTCCTATAAACCAAATTTTCTTTTTTTGCTTTTTGGGTGTTTTTAGAACCGCCTTGAGTCAGGGGTATTCAAAAACACCCAAAAAGCAAAAAATGGAAATTTGGTTTATAGGACCTTTTTAAAAAATAACTCCAGAAATGCAGGGATCAAGTCTCCCTAAACGCACTTTTTCAAACAATTGATTGTAAAAATAGTATGACGATAAATTTAACATCAAATGCGTAAGGGTTTTGGAGTTGATAAGTTTATCAAACAATTCATATATTAAAAATATTTTTGTGAATAACTTTTGAGTTTTTTCTATACATATCAAAACAAAGAAAAAAAGATCTCTTGGAAGTTTTTTGCAGCTCGTTTCAGAAAAATGTGTGTAACTCAATCTAAACATTTTTTTTTTTCTTTGTTTTCTACAATGAGTTTTAGTTAATTTCGCACAACTTTCTAGAACAAAGCTTTTTGTTTTACCCACATGCTGACGAGATACAGGCTTGGGATCAAGTCTCCCCACTCTCCCCTATACTGTGCTTAACCGAGGCTTGACTGCGTATTTTTTTATTTGATGTTAAATTAATTTTGATGAATTTCACAAAATACGTCATTTATGTTTCAGAATTTTTAAAAAATGTTTCAGGGAACTAAAAATTAGATCAAATTCGCTTGAGTTAAGTATGGTGGAAAATCTATTAACAGACATAAATATTTTTGAAAAATAAACATCTTTTTGGAAAATATCTAAATTAATGTAAAAAAAAACAATGTTTTTTGGAAATTTCAAAATATTTCATGAAAGAAAAGTAACCCTGCAAAAATATTGTCAAAAAGCTAGAAAAATGAATAAACAATTAATTCTGAAAATGTGTTTTAATTTGGAGATTTTTTAAATTATGTATCAAAATCACATAATAATTATTGTTTTCAAAATCATTTCCACTAAACAATACAGGGAAGTTTGATTAAAATTGAATGGCATCAAAAAATCACAAAGATTTCAAATAACTCTCCTCCACTGTCCTCACACGAAGTTCAAGCATTCTTTTCGTCATCGCAGCGATCAAGCTGAGGGAAGGCTCTAACTGCCAGTATGACTCTTATCTGTCGGGTGGTGCTTTAGCACCCGTGGTTCCTGGCATCGTAATTTTTTTCCTCCCCCGCCCCGTTACGGTCCCAATTATGTATGACGATGACGACGAGGCAAATCTCTGGCGTTGATGGCGGAAGCAGAAGCAGCATCACACATGTACATTTGCGTCAAATGCATTGCAGTTTTATGACACTTTAGCATTTTACTTCTCTCTCGCTTTTTTATGTTCTGGCAGTTTGAGGAAGCTTTTTTGTTTGAGGAATGTTTGTATTTAAAACACTTTTTCAAGATTATTTTATTTTCAGAATTGCCCCCACTCTAAAAAAGCAAGTTTCTCCCATGTCTGAAGTTGAAGTTTAATTTCGTTACAAGTTTCATTGGCCAAGACAAACAGAGATATAAGAACAAGTGGGGGAGGGAAGACCCCTTCGCTCAGAAAGGTTAGCCCTGTCCAGTTCAGAGCGCCAGATGAAGTCGAGCTGCTTGTGGACAAACAAAGTTCAACTTAATTACAGCCCCCAAGTTCGCCCCTCGCACAAACAACCCTGAAGGGCACCGCACGATGCTGTGCGGAACTTGGTCAGTTTGGGAGATTTTTTTTTGCTGTCATCCAGTTGGAGAAACAAATAGAAAGTTTATTTTCGTACCCGGAAGCGATTCTTGGAGGTTTCGGTCGTGACCAAATGTGAGGTTTTATTTCTTTCTTTGTGAGTTTTTACTAAAGAATAAAGATGAAGAAGTGAAGAAGTGAAGAAGTGAAGAAGTGAAGAAGTGAAGACGTGAAGAAGTGAAGAAGTGAAGAACAGTTACCAATGACCAATGACCAATTACGAATGACCAATGACCAATGACCAAGGAAGTGAAATCAAGAAGGTCAATCAAAATTGTTTCAAAACTCAATTAAAGACAATTCAATTAACCTTTCAAATTTCTCAAAATAATTCAGCAGCAGTAAAAATTTCATTCACTGCGCCTGCAAGGTAGTCAACACGCACATCAAATCCACTCAACTTTGACAGCACCAAACTAGCTTCCCCGCTGGAAGCAGTCCCTTGTTGGCGCTGACTGTCCAGGCCTGGTAAAACGATAAAAATCGAAACAACTTTTCGTGACCGTCCCCACGGGAGTTTTTTTGTAGGGGAGAAAAAAAGGGGAGTGGGGGTTGATGGAAGGTAATTGTAACCAAAGGTTGTGTGTGTTCGGGACTGTTTCGAGTCGCGAAAGAGCCGGAAAATTACATCCAGACCAACGGCACTGTGGGCTAAATTACGTTTTTATTGGTCAAAATTATTTTAATTTTTTTAAATCCCATAATTAAAAAAAAATCTAAAAAAATAATATTTTTTTAAAACATTTCTTCAATTTCAGCCCACAGTGCCACGACTCCCACCAGGGCCCACCGGAAGGTGGAAAGGGACACCATCCTCCTTCTTCCTCTGGCAAATGCCAAACTGACCGGAAGGTAACTGCCAGCGGCTATTCCGCCTGAAGGGCCACTTTTTCATTTAACCGCGCGCACACGTTGGGGGGAAAGAAAGAAAAACGGCCAACCGGTTTGATCGATACTGACTCCTCACGTCTGACAGCGGGACCGGGTTTTGACCTTTTTGTTCAGGCTGGGAAGTGGGATTTATAAATGAAGGATTTTTGACCGCCAGAGGTCCTCGTAATCGATGAAATCTCACAGATTGTTGAAATTTACAGGCTTAAAGCACACAAAACAAGTTTGTCGAAAACTGCAAATCGATTCGTCTTCATCTAACAAAGTTAAAGTAATATTTTGAGCGACAATCCTTTGCAGGGTAAAACGGGGTGTCTTATTTTCAAACTTTTGATGACCACTGATTCAAGTCAGTCTTGAACAATTGAAAAGGAGTTTTGTCATGATGCTCATTTGACCCCAACAATAATTGCCCCGCAAACATCTTAATCACCCCGTAACTTTGCTCGCTGACGTCGTATCGCTTTGCAATCTTCAACAACGTTTCCGCAAATCTTCTCAGTAACAACTTAATCTCACTTCTAGTGGAATTTGCCTAAAATGTTATCGCGCTCTTGTTGCCTAAACGATTTGAATAGCGAAAACAAAGCCCCCTCCTTTGAAGTGGTGCTGATTTCTGACCGTTATCGGAACCAGCTAAAACCGGGATGAAGCGGTCAGTCAGTGGTTTGTGGTTTCCGGATTTTTTCGCTTTTTATTTTTGATCCCTGAAAGATCAAAAGGGATAATTTTCTCCGCCGTTGTTGAGTGAAACCTATTTCGGAAGCGGTTGTTTTCGCCCCCAAGTGGAACATTTGTCAGTGTCAGGCAACCTGCTGGCAGATGTCAGTCTTTTAAGCTTCCGGAAGTTTTCGTCCCCCCCCCCCTCCCTCGTTCCGGAACTGTTGCCGGCAATTTATTCGAGCAACCTGTCGGGGTAATAAAACTGCACCGCAAAGTTTTCGTGTTTTTCTTTATTCAATTTAGTCGGGAAGCGGAAAGTTCTGAGCACACACACAAGCTCCACCTGCCTCGAATATTTGAGTAATGCATAGCTTGCCACGATGTAAGTTCAGGTAACGCATTCATGGATGCACTGCAGTGCACCTACTAGATGCAGCCAGCGAAAGCTTGCTTGAAAAAGAGTTGTCAAAAGAAAATTGCAAGTCAGATGCATCTTATTTTCGAAAGTCAATGTTTGAGTTATTGAAGCGAAACAAACTGAAAGAAAAAGGCATAAGCATTGACAGTAATTTTTCTGAAAAAAATAAGGTGAAAATAGTATAAATCTACATGCAAGTGACTTTAGTCTAACTATCATATGACTTTCTACATGATGAAATCGAAATTTGTTAAAAGTGTTCCACACATCAAAAAATATCCTTTAAATATCAATATAGTTTCAATAGTGTTTGATCCTGAGTCGATATGTATACGTGAAGGTGGGTCTAGGAGGTCAATTTAAGAATTTCATGTTTCACGTACTTTTATAGCCTTTCCTTGGTGAGGTGAGGACAAATATTAAAAATAATGATAATATTTTAAAATAGAGAAGGTTGGAGTTCATTTTTGTGGCCATATATAAACTACGTGCTCACTTTAACATAGTAACTTTTGAGTGAATTTTCTGATCAATTTGGTGTCTTCGGCTAAGTTGTAGATATTGTTGAGGACTATTGAGAAAAAATAGGTACACGGAAAATAAATTTGCGGATTTTTTTTTCCATTTTTTTTCCACAAAAACTCAATTTCCCAAAATACGTATTTTTTTATTTTCGAGATTTTTTGATATGTTTTAGAGGATAAAAACCCGCAGGGCCAAACATTGAATATTACGCCCATTTAAACTGCTAGTCTTGATTAATTCTTTTCAAATTTTTTTTTCGAAAAGATTGAAAAATTTCACGAATGTTTGATATTTTAACAGTGGCGTACTAAGGGGGGGGGAGGGGGGGGCGGCCGGTGACACCCGAGCTGATGGATGACACCTGACTCGACCGAAGAAAAAAAATATAATTGACCTAACATATGATCATTACAAATCATCAAGCATCAAGCTAATATACATCATCTTTCCTAAACAAAACATACAAGTAAAATTTTCTGCAACATTGATTTTAGGTAGGGGTGACACCCAAAAGTAATATTCGTGTTTTATAATATGTTTACATAGTCATGATGAAGTTATTAATTCACAGTTAGTAAAATTGCACGTTTTTAAAACTTCAAAAATTAAATTTTCAGGGGTGACACCCGATCAAATCAAATGAAGCAATTTTGATAAAGAAACTAATCTGTAAGGGGTGTCACCTCTATATAATTTACAAGGTTATAAAAAGAGTTAAAAGGAAAATATTTTCACGAAAAAATGATCTTGTGACAAACCACTCTTGAGTTTGAAAAATATTTTAAATTTTCTTAGAATATAAGTTCATATTTGTATTCTTCGGCAAAGTTCTAATTAAAAGCAAAAATTAAAAAAAAAAAAACAGTTTTAATTAAAAGTTAAAAAATTAAAAAAAATCTATCAAAATTGAAGAAAATGTCAAATTATTTTGTAATGACAACCAGGGATGTAGTAATCGCCAAAAAATCTTTTTCGCTTACGAACTTTCATCACCCGGAGCCGAATCGCAAAATAAAAATGCCCCCAAACTTAAAAAAAAATCAGCTCAAATATAGAGAAAACTTCAAAATTATTTTAAACTTGATTACATATATATTTTTTCATGTATTCAACAATTTTATATAAAAAAATCACCACATTTCTCTTCGGAAGGCCTGCCAGTAGATACTGTTTCAACCGCAGAACCATTTGAAATGTATTTTAATTATGTTATAATTCTTTTAATATTTTAAATTTGGTGTTGCTGTTTGAAAATTTGAATTTGATTTTCCGAATTCAAATTATCATAATCATTGATAAGATGAAATGAACTTTCAAACACTGATGAGTTATTTGATCTAAAATAGTTTGATATTATTGTCAATTATTGAAAAACAGCACCGTAAATCAAAAAAGGTAAAGTAATCGACAACTTAATTAAAATATAGATTGCGCAATCTTGGCCCGTATTGTTGTCGTGCTTCTAGAATTTATGAAATCTTTGAGTTGGGATGCGATTTTTGTTTTCATTTTAGATTATAGTTTATTTTAGTGAATCAAAATCACAACTTTTGAAAAATAACTGTGTGAATTAGAATACACCTGCCCAGTTGTTTTGCTATCATTAGTTTCTAAGATATCTGAGTATTGATGAAAGTTTATTTTTTTTGCGAAAAAAAAAAAGTTTAAGCGATGCTGTAGGAATTTCATTAAAATTTAAAACATTTTTTAACAAGCCCAAACATGCTTAATATGATTATCAATCCAGAAAAATGTATTTGGGATTATTTTCAGTTGATTCGACTTCCATTTTCATTAAAATTTTAAAGTTTTTTTTTGAAATTTTTAAGGGATTATTTTTCGGACCAATTTTGAAAGGGGGCGACATAAACATTAAAAAAAATATTTGCAGCGGCCTAAAATAGTTCAACAATTTTCTACTAAGTTTAAACAAAAATCCAACCGGAAAAAAAAACAAATAAGTTCAATTTATCAATCATCAATAAATTTTATTTTGTTTCAACCAATAAAATATTTTGTTTAATTCAAATATATTTGTTAATTTAATAATCAGTTTTTTATATAATCATAATGTTTTGTAACATTTGTATACAAAGAAGCGAAAAATCCATTAAATACTTGAGGAGAGTAATTAAAAAAAACTATGTTGACTGCAATCTTTTTGTAAGTGTTTTCAAGTTAACGCAAAATGGAAAAATTGACAATTCATTGAAAGGTCTAAGAGTGAATGAACAAAAAATTAAAAGGTTTTTTGACATCTGTAAGATAACTAAAAAAAACGTAGATTTTTCAACATTCTGTTTAAAGTCCTAACATTTTATTCCATAAGAAAAGTTTCTTTAAAAAAACAGTTTGTTCGAAAATTCATGTAATGGATTTATTTTTTTTGAGTGCAACTTAAAAAGGTTTTTTTGATCATTTCATTAAATCAAAAAATCATAATTAAAAAAAAGTTAACCTTGAAAAAAATACCAAGGACATATTTCTAAATATGAACGAAACTCGTTTCTGGTTTTCAAGGAAAATTCGAGGAAAAATGCATTTTTTTAAATCGGTTTTTTGTTTGATGAGTGCATCAAAAATATTTACTCAATTTAAAAAAACTAACATCTCGTAAACATTGCCTAGTTTTGAATCTTTCCGGAATCAATTATTGTTTTATGAAATGAAAATACAGAATTGATCAAATCAACCGTTGAAATGTTAAAAAAACTAGTGGGATGTCAGTTAATCAGATTTAAAAAATAAAAATTTATGAAACTCTAAGTTCATTTAATCTGCAGTTCCTTAAAGAAAAAAAAAACAATTAGAAGTGTCTTGTCTAGAAAAATAATGGAAAAATATTCGACCCAAAACCACTCAAAATAATTTGCTTTGCTTTAATATATTCTATTTTTTTGGTATTTTTAAGACAAAAAAATTATATTTGATATTAAAATTATATATTTGATTCTTAAATTCAAAAATCTTAAGCTTTAAGAACTCAACAATTAAAAACTTTCAAAACTCAAGGATTTTTAAAATTTTAAAATAAAAAAAAAACAATTAAAATTTAAAACAATTAATTTAATCGTACAGAATTACTCATGAAAATTTGAATAGAATTTGAATTTGAATCTTTGTATGATATAATAACCAATATTTCTAGAGTTTTTTTAGATTTGTAAAAATCTTAGATTCTGTTGATGTTTCTTGCAATTATAAAAAAATGGCTCTTATTCGAATGAGCAAAATTTTAAACAATATTTCTTAAAGGTTAGCTCAAACAAACCTTCTCTATACTACAGCACACGAGGCATGGACATTTTGTCTGTTTGTTGTTTGAATATTTAAACACTCCCGTTCGAAAAAAAGTAATTACCAGCTTGTGGCGGCAGCGCGTAGCTCGTTTTGTTCCAATATCAGCTCGTTAATTTCTGGTTTTAGCTGCTCTTTTTTTCCTCTCTCATATATTGGTGGCATTTTTTCGGAGCAACTGGACTAAAAACGTGTGTACGCCAACCATATGGCATTTCTCGTTCGTATTGAGCAGGTGGGTGGATATTAGGAGGGGGATGGGGGGACAATACAAATATGGGCTAGTACATTGATATGCCAGTAATAATTTAGATGTTAATAGATAAGATAATTGGAGATGAATCAGCAAATAGATTGCTGAATGAAGGGTTGCAAGAGTTATGTACAGACTGTGCGTACTGTTTTCGAGGGGTTTTAGATCTTCATAATAATTAAGAGAAGAATTTTCGAAAAAAAATGCTTTAAAATTTCACTTTAATCCTCGCTCCAACAAAAACTTAATCATACACTTGACCACCAAATGCGAAAACTTTGCAGCCTCTACTTTGCCCCCCGTAAAGGTATGCAAATTGCCGTCTGAAGTACAGTTTCCCCGAAAAAAAATGGTCATTGCTCTCTTGCTTCAGAAATCGTTTTTTAAACCTCACGTTCGTCCAATCCCCTTCTTTTTGCTGCCCATTGACCACTTTATGGCAAGTGATGAAAGTTTTTAAGCCTGTTTCGTTTTTTTTTTTTTTTGGTAAAGTGTGTAAAAGAGCTCTGCCGCCGGAAAGCCCCCCGGCAGGAAACACCCTGGAAGCATGCAACCGGCAGAACGGACAGAAATGCCCACCAGGTGACTCTGTGGTGGGAGCCTGTTATTACTGGTTCATTAAAAAGTTAATTTACGGGCATGTTGGCGGGAAAGTGCGAGTCTTTGTTAAAGTTTTGAATAAAAGAACAAAGATTTCATGAAATTTGCTGATGAAAATTTAAACATCCGCCTGTCTATGTTCGCGAAATTCTCCGATTACAAACGGGCAGACTGCTTTCCGGATTTTTGATGTTTGCCGGTGAAAACCGGCTCTGAAATTGCTGGTTTTCCACGAAAAGGGGAACCACATTTTGGGAGTGGGGAGAGCTAATTTCCGAAAAGTACGAAACTCGTTCCGGACCTCCGGAAGGTTAAAACGTGTTCTTGGTTTGAGTGGGCTCGTCTGGGCTCATAATGTGGAACTTTTCCAGCGTCAGAAATGAGGGGATTTGCGTTTTCAAGCGAAAGCTTTACGGGAAGGTTTGCTGCAGCGAGTGGCTAATTTACCCTAATAAGCATTCCGCGGAATGTTTGGAATTGTTTGGGGGGAAATTATGGAGCTGTTGGAATAGAAAATATATCTGATGCGTTCGCTGGAAGTTTCTTCAATTTCAAGGAGGTTCTAGTTTATTTCAAATAGGGGAACTATACCCTTTCTCAGCCTATTTCTATTATCGGCCTATCAGCACTTTGATCATGAATTACAGCTTAAATAAAATGTTTTTGACTGTTCCAAAGTAATCAATATCTCAAATAAAAGTGAGCAAACAACTCATCATTGTTCATACATCTGAAAATGTTGATTTAATAGCGGAAAACGGCAAAAGTGATGAGAATTGGTCGAACGGCTTAGAGTGATTAGAATGGGTATATTTCCCCTACATACTACAAAAAACAGAAAACATAAAAACCACACACTCACGTTCACTTCACAATGGGATCCCATCTACCTTTCACAACAAGCCAACCGCGTAAAATATTGTAGTTGGTCAAACCAAAACTCAACACAATGTCACATTCAGTTACAAGCACACACATCAACTGCTTCTCCCCGTCACAATCCACGGTTGGGCGTTTTGTCCGTTACATGCACACTAGGGTGGCAACATTCTTCGAAGAATTTTGGCTTTGCAGAATTGTTTTGTAAAACTTTAAGCCGTAAAGCGTTCCGAGTTAATCCTTGTCTAACTTAATTTAATCGAATCAAACACAAGTGCCGGTCTGAAGAAAGCAACCTGAAATAACTTGTAGTAAGATCCCTGGAAATCTGTCAAACTCATTCAAACGGCCTAAAGCTGCCTGAAATAAATTAACCACCACCATTCAAACGGCCAGACCTACTGCGTTGAATTAGCCGCCGAGAGCATTCTATGAACGGAACACATTTTACAGAATCTACAAGGGATGGAGGATGCGTGGACATACCGTAAACAAACGCTCTGCTTTCCAGTTGATCTTGGAAAGTTATTCTCTAATCTAATGTGAGGGACACTTTTGTATGAATACATTTTGTTTTACCATTATTGGCTATTATTTGAAACAAAATCATTCAATCATGTCACCCTAACCCCACACTAACCCAAGTTGCATCGCAGTGTAATTGTTCAGTGGTCGCTATTTATATGACGTGATTCTGTCACTTGCAGTGCCGCCGCATTCGTTGTTGCAACAACCTTTGTTTTTGGTCCAAACATTGAACAACACAACATAACATTGTATAACGCTCCCCACTTTGGGGTTTTTCCCCACTTTGGGGTTTTTTCCTTGTAGATGTGCGGTTAAATTATCTATTTTTCTTAAATAACTTTTCATATTTGTAGTTCGTTGTTATTTTTTTGTCAATTTTGTGTGTTAAATTATTACTTGCATTAAGATGGAATGGGAAGACGATAATGCTGATTTTACCTGCGGCCTCTGTAATAAATTAGAAACTGATCAACATAAGCTACTAATCTGCATGTACTGCTTTGCAGCAGTTCACCTTGAATGCAAAGGCATAAGAGGCATGGCTGTTAGTCGTATTAGGAAAAATCCTTACTTCTGCTCAACAAAATGTTCCGAAATATACAAAAAAATTATTGAAATGCAACAAAATGATAAATCTTTTTTTTCATCAATCAGTAATAAATTAAACGCTACAGTGGCAAGTGTTGTATCTGATCAAATGCAGGAAGTTAAAAGTGAGGTGAAAACAATTACTAGTGCGGTTGAAGCTTCACAAAATTTCCTATCAGAGAAGTTTGATAAAATTGCGTCTGATTTCACTGATCTAAAAACTGAAAATGAAAAATTAAAACTTGAATTAAAACATGTTAAACACTCACATTCCTCTCTTTCGGCAATTGTCAACAAACTTGAAATGAACTTTGACAAAGTGAACAGGCAATCGGTTTCGAGTAATGTTGTTATTCTTGGAATGCCTTCATTAGCCAGTGAAAATGTGTCTGATCTAGTTCTAAAAACTTTCAAGCAAATTGGTGCCAATTTAACCCCTGATTCAATTGCATCTGCGTCTCGGTTTTACACTCGAGGGAGCACTAAAGATAATAAAAATAGAAACACTTTTATTCCTATCAGAGTTATTCTTAAAGACTCAGCTATGAAAGATTTTGTTTTAGATAAAAAGGCTGAATTTGGACAACTGGTTTCAACATCAATTGACAAATCTTTGGTTATAAATGGAAATGGGTCGAAAATTGCAATTCGTGAAGAACTTACAGCTTTTTCACAAAATCTCTTAAAAGAAATGCGTGAATCTCAAAATATGCTGAACATTAAATATGTCTGGCCTGGTCGCAATGGTGCGATCCTGGTTAAAAAAGATGATGATGCAAAAGTGGAAAAAATTTCAAATCGCGACGACCTTATTCGTATTATAGCTTTATACAAGAATAATGATAACGATGAAGAAATCAAATCCCCAAAGCGTAAAAAGGACAAAAAAAAGGCTTAATATTTTTATCAGTGAAGAATTTGATTTTGATTATTTTTCGCAATGTTTGAAAACGTAGAAAATTTCTTTCATGACAATTTTAGTGATTTTAATAGTAGCTATGTAAGTAACAATCATTCTTTAAAAATTTTTCAGTGGAACGTACGGGGAATTAATAACTTATCTAAATTTGATGAAATTCTACATATTATCGATAAAATGCACACCGAAATTGATATTTTTGTAATCGGCGAAACTTTGCTGAAGCGTGAAAATTGTAATCTTTATGAAATACCTAATTATAAAGCAGTTTTTTCCTGTAGGGAAGATTCAAGCGGTGGTCTAGCGGTGTATGTTAACAAAAATCTTAAAAACAAAGTAATACAAAATTTTCATGTAAATGGTTTTCATCACATTCATATCGAAATAAATCTTAAGGGTCATTATTATGATGTTCATGGCATTTATCGGCCTCCTAGTTATGATTTCAATGTTTTTAGTGACTATTTGGAAAATATTATGAACTCAACTAAACCTAACCATTTTTGCTTGATTACTGGTGATATTAACGTCCCAGTCAATCATGCCAATTTGAATACAGTCACGAAATACAAAATGTTACTAGAATCATTTAGTTTTATAACTACAAACACATACGCAACCAGACCAGCCAGTGCCAATATACTTGATCATGTGATTTCTAAACTGAATGACGTTAGCCGGATTAGAAATGATACAATTGATTTTCCGGGTATCAGCGACCACATACCAATTATTTCTACTTTCAAAACGAGAACAGCTAAGGAACCTGTGGTGCTATCTAAAAAAATTGTAAATCATTACCAACTTAATCGAGAGTTCACAATTTTTTTGAATAATATAGATATTGTCGTCGACGTTGAATCAACTTTACAATCCATTTCTACCACTTATAATTCATTACTTGAACGTTTTTCAAAAATTGTTTACAAAAAAGTTAATTTGAAGGGAACTGCTTGTCCGTGGATGACCTTAGATCTCTGGACATTAATAAGAATTAAAGAAAATTACTTGCAACGAGTTAAACGAAATCCTTTAGATCAGCATCTTTGCGAAATGCTTTCTTATGTCACTAAAAAGCTGGACTCATCGAAAGCTCAAACTAAAAAAAAATATTTTGAAAATTTATTAACAAATACGCCTCACTCAAAACTATGGAAAAATATTCGATCAATATTTGGTCACTCTACTAGTCGGGAAAAAATTACACTTATAAATAACGGCAATGAAATAACAAATAATGTGGAAGTTTGCAATGTTTTTAATAATTTCTTTTCTAGTATTGGACAAAATTTGGCAAATAATATTCCTGCGTCTAATGTCTGTCCACTTCGTAATGTTCAACGAGTAAGTGAGTCCGTATTTCTTCGGCCCTCCTCGGTAAATGAAGTTATATTATTAATACAAAATTTGAAAAATAAGAAAAGTAGTGGACCTGACAAAATTCCAGCAGCTGTTCTTAAAATGAATGCTGTAGCCTTTGCAAAAATTTTATCTCAAATTTTTAATTTAATTGTTCAAACAGGTTCTTATCCAGACTGCCTGAAAATTGCAAAAGTTGTCCCAATTTACAAATCTGGTGATGCTTGGGATTGTAATAATTATCGCCCAATTTCTACGTTGTCAGTTTTTAATAAAATTTTAGAAAAAATGCTAGTGTCTAGACTGATTGATTTTTTTAACAAACATGATGTTTTTTATAAATTCCAGTATGGGTTTAGACAAGGGTCTAGCACTCAAACAGCTGTGATTGAACTAGTAGATGAGGTTGTGAAAGGAATTGATAAAGGGAAATTTGTTGGTGGTCTTTTTTTAGATTTGAAGAAGGCGTTTGATACGCTCAATCACAACATTTTACTTAACAAACTAGAATGTTATGGTATCAGAGGTGTTGCTAATGAAGTAATCAAAAGTTATTTGACAAATAGAAAACAATTTGTTCACATTGAAGGTGAGTGTAGCTCTCTATCTCCCATCAACGTTGGTGTACCACAAGGTAGTAACATTGGGCCATTATTATTCTTATTGTTTATTAATGATCTGGGTAGATTGAAACTTAATGGAAATGCAAGACTTTTTGCGGATGATACTGCGTTATTTTATCCTCACAATGACATTCACACAATAATATCACTCATGGAAAAAGATCTTCGAATTTTGAATGAATATTTTAATGCAAACTTATTGTCGCTTAATGCTTCCAAAACGAAATATATGATATTCAAATCTATTAGAAAAATTGTGCCCGATCACGATCAAGTTAGGCTTGGTTGTAACATAATTGAAAAAGTGTATTGTTTTAAATACTTGGGAATTCTATTTGATCCTGTGTTGTCCTGGATTAACCACATTAACTTAATTGAAAAACGTGTTTCGTCGTACATTGGAATTTTGTGGAGGGTAAGGCTATTTGTTCCATCAAAAACGCTGTTAACATATTATTATGCCTACATCCACTCTCAAATAAATTACCTAATTTCTGTATGGGGACATACCGCTAGTTCTCATTTATTAAAGTTACAAACCTTACAAAACCGATGCCTGAAAATTATTTTCAAAAAACCAATACTTTATTCAACTCATGAACTTTACTCTGATAATTGTCATAACATATTACCACTAGCCTTTCTCTGTGAAAAACAGACATTACTTTTTGTCCATGATGTACTTAACAATCCTATGTTTCACCACACCATAGAATTTACAAATTCGAATCTGTCACGAAGAACCCGCCAATCGAATAACATTCTAAGCATTAGAGCAGTTACAACACGTGGCCAAAAACGAATCAAGTTTACAGGACCTACGCTATATAATTCACTTCCAAGCAATTTGCAATTAGTAAATAACCGCTCCACTTTTAATGCAAAAATCAAAGAATATTTTAAACAAAAACTCAACGAACTATTTAATTCATCAATTTAGTTTTAAGTAATCACTCGTCAATGTTAGCTTTTAAATAATAAATTTTAATTTCGTGGATCCCTTAAAAGGAAGACTCTTCCACTGGGATACCATCCTTGTAGTTTAACTCACCGCACATCTAATTAGTCCTTGGCTCAATTTTTATTTTCAATTTTCTTGTTTATGTGTGTACGAGCTAAGGATAGTTTGCGTCCACTACCAGGAAGTTCCTAGAGCTTTTTGGTGTGGGGGAGTGTGGTGGGCCATTAAAAAAAAAAAATTAAAAAAAAAAAAAACGCAACGCTGGGTTGGCCTAAATCCAAGCCCTGTGTGACACGGTGGAAAATTGTTCTGGAATGATATTAGAATACGATGAATATCTTTGATATTATTGTAGTGATGGTGATCCAATAAAATGACAAGCTCCGAGATTTTGACTAAAAGAATAACCTTTAAAAAAATAAAAATATCATCTTAACGGGGGTTTTCATTAGTACGTTTCGTAGTTTTACATGTAAACCATGTAAACTTTTGAGGGATTGATTTTTTCGATTTAAATAGAATTTCAATTACCCAAATAAGTTGAAAAGTTGTTGAAGAGTTGTCGAAACTAATCATCGTTATGCATTTCAGATTTTTTTCATCTTTAAGGTTAATAAAAATATTAAATTTTGCACAAAAAACATGTAATAATTCAACAGAATTTTAAAAATTAAAAAAAATACCAAAACTAATAAGTACCTATGAAAATTTTGTGAAACTCGTGCTTGTATGTGTGCATGGTGTAGGTGTGGTGTGGTGTGTCTGCTTGCCAATTTGATCGTTTGACGCACGACAACAATATTGTAGCTCGCGATATAGAGAGAATCCCGAGTGTCGAATGGTTTGCGTGATTGAAATTAAAACGGAGACCAGTTGTGTGCGAGTCCTTTTGATTTGATGACAGCCAGGCAGGTGTCGGGGTGAATGGATTGTGGAGATTTGGTGAAACTATCATACGTGTAAATTGAATTAAACTGATTTGATTCAGTTAAAGGTGCACTCAGAGAAAAAAATTGAGAAAAATTGCAAAAATTCAATAATGATTTTTAAAATTATTTTCAACTAAGAAGCTTTTTGTCAATTTGAGTCAAAATCAGTGTGTTATTGATTTGAAAAAGAGTTACATTTTTATTTCTGCAAGTTTAATATTTTATGCTGCTCCACAGCTACTTCAATGCAACGTCAATGTCCACATTTAATGCTTAGTTCCCGGGAAGTTTGAAAACATCATCAACAACAAAACTGTGATGATCACACTTCTGGTAGCATACAAAAAAGCTGTGGATAGCAAAAATATTGACACCGTTCCACGCCGGCACGCTCAGCTTGGATTCTATTATCCTTGCGACGAGTAGTGATGGCGAAGGACGACCCACAACGACCAACCCAACCCGTTTACGCGGAAGTCTGGTCCTGCTGGATGCTTCCTGGGAAATGGGCTTGCTGAACGTTGTCAAGCGAACTGACGGCAAAGGGATTGATGTCCAACGACAGAGAACGAGAGTGGACTCTGAGTTGACTTTAAGAGCAGTGTTGATTTGAGTTCGTTTTATATCTGAACAGTCTTTGGCCTCAAAGAGCAACACCAGTCCAAAATTGTGACACCTGGTGACGAGTACTGGAAGCTTCCAACTTGCATGCAAGTTACTTTACATACAAGCTACTATGCTGTTTTCGCGTTAACATTAGTAATTACTTTGCTGAGTGGAATCGTAACGGTTTGCATTCTTCTGGAATTTCGCTTCAACAATTTTCAAAAATATTTTCAAACTGATGAATTACCAACACTGTCCAACCTCATCCGCGACCTGAAACCCATCCAAAAACCAGACTCCAAAGCGTCAAATCACAACACCCGAGAATCATTCCGCGGCGTTTGATTATCCTCACCGAACCAGCGAACCGAATCAAACACGACAAATATGGTGCTGATGGCACATGTATGTGTGCCCTTCTGCTGTGCCGGTCGTGTACGTGTGACGGGACCGGGATTTTTGTTTCGAGCCCTCGAACGAAACGAAATTGAAGGATTTGGGTGACACGGCGGCTATTGGCAGCGATGCAACGACGACGACGAGTCCCGTCGACGGGTTTCGAATGGATTTTTGTTTTTGCTTTGTTTTGGCGGATTGGGAAAAGCTTTCCGTGGGAAATTGAAAATGTCCTAGCCTGTGCAATCACCGTGGCAACGTGGTTGAAGAAGGGATCGGATGAGAGCGTAGAATTGGGACAGTGATCCTGAGGTGATGAAGCGTTGAATTTTGTTTAAGTTTTGAAACTTGTTTTCGATTGTCAAAAAAAAATTGTCGTCAGATTTTTAGCAACTTTCAGCAAAATTATCCAAATTTTGCTTCAGATTACTTATCATTTTTACATTTTTTTCAAAGTATATTTCACTTTTAATTTCAATATTGTACGATCAGTTCCTAGCTGGACTCGGTCGCTGAAAACGACCGGCCGCTCAACGACTGACGAAATAGGCGGCGGGCCAGATGCGGGCATATAAATGTCAAAATCTCTTCCCCCCTCACTTCGTCTCACCATCCAGCTGCAGCTTTGTTGACAAACAAACGGAGCACGCGGTCGCATGATGGCAGCATCGAGCCAGAATTAGGGGTGATCATGTGATTAAAAATTTAATTTTTTTTTTAAGAAAAATAATATTTTTCCGACCGAATAAAAAAATTGCGAGCATGTTCAAACAATTGTTCCTGATGTCGGAGAAGTGATAAAAAAGCAAAATTTTAATCCATATTTTTTCTACAAATTGATTCTTTCCACTCCAACTGGGAACCCCTAAGTCTATCCACGACCGTTTCCAATGACCGTGAGAAGATGCCAGAAAATCCAGCTACGAACTAAATCCACAATACTGACTTATGATCAAGAATCCGAGTTGCAACATAGTTTAAAAATCTGTTATTTTGGAATGTTGAATAATACCTCTTTTATGATTTAATTTTACCTCAGTTTAGACTGAAAAGTGACATTACATCAGAAAATTGGTAAAATACACATTTTCAGAGGTAAAATAACACATGTTTTCTGATATTAAAGATGTACCCCTACCCAGATGTAATATTACCATGATATTTTTTACAGTGTACTCACATTTTTAACATTTAAATGGTAACATTGACCTACAAAAACATTACAAAAATAACAACAAATTCTGCATGCAAACTTTGTAGAGATTTCTGTTTAAATATAAACAAAAGTTTACGTGTTTCTGGGGACCTCAAAATTCATGCTTCTCTTCAAGTTGAGCCTGTGCAGAAATTTCGTTGGTCGTTGTAATGAGTTGAGAATTTGGTCTCAAAGGGACTTTTTTTTTGTAAAAATGGACACTAGATTTATTGTGGCACAAAAAAATACCTTTCACCAAATAGGATATTTTTTTAATTTACCTACAATCATTTTCTTTTTCTCACTGTGCGAGATTGTGCGATATTGCTTGAAAGAAAAATTCAGCGTTCTTCTCAAATCTCCAGTAACCAAAAATAGGCCAATATTATTTTAAATCGTGTTTTTTGTAATTTCTACCATCAAACAATGACAGCATATGAGTGATATGAGAGATCCACTCGAATTTTGAGGTTAAACCCATCTCTTTCTATCTAATTTTTATAAACGAAACTATGTTTTAAAAGCTCTAAATGTATTAGAGAAAAAGATTTAATGCTGAAACCAGTATCCAAATCCCAAGTGTACGTACAAATATTACGAAATTAACTATAAAATACTTAAAACGATCATGATTAAGCTACAATTAAAAACTTTAAAAAATCTAAGAATTTTTAAATACTTGATTTTTTTTGTTTTGGATGATTTGAATACCATTAAAAATTGATTTACCTCCAAATATTATGTGCAAATGGAAAAATTAGTGGCTTGTTCAGTTCTACCCGAGCATGGGTAAATAACAAGGAAAATGCGTAATAATACCTTTCCCTGGTATCAATACCAAATTTTGGTATTCATGGACCCTTTATAATTTGTCTTAAGGATTATGCAAGAGCAAAACGTGCTATCATACCAATTTAAGGGATTGTTTTGATATTTTTGTAGAATTTGTCAATGGTCAAACACCACATTTTGGTATTCTTTTGGTATTACAGTGTTTTATCAATTTTTTCTGAAACTATGAGAAAATTTTGACCAATTTTGACAAAAAAAATAATTTTGCGCTAAAATGATGTCTCAAAGTGAATGCTTTCATTGAAAACCGAAAATTTCAAACTTGATTTCAAACATTTTTGATATACCCCCTAAAAAAATGACTTGAAATTGTGAAAAAAATTTCAAGTCAGAATGTCACATTTTGGTATTATTTTGGTATTTAAATGATTCATCAAATTCCTCTGAAACTATGAGAATTTTTTTTATAAATTTTGATGAGATAATTATTTTGGGCTAAAATGACTTGAAGCCCAAAAATGTTAAAGCTGATTTTTATTTTTTTTATGTACCCACTAAGATTTAAAAAAAAAAGTTGAAATTTCTCTAAGTTGGTATAACCAAATACTTTGAAAAACGAGTTAATCGACAGATTATTGATTTTTTTTTAATTTCAATCCAGTTTCATTTTAATAACACTTATTTTTCAATCCTGTTATTTTTTTGAATCTTCAAGAACTTCAAGCACAGGCCGTTCATCAATTACAAATGCATTCGATGTGGTGAAGAATATCACTAAGAACAACATGGAATCATCAGGTGAGTAGATTTGGCGGTTGCATATGGATCATTTCCGTTTTTTCACTAACTGCAACTGTTGCACTAAAAATGGTATGAAAATACCAAATTATGGTATTTCTTATGCAAATACCAGTGACCAAAATGTGCTCTTGGTTGCACAGTAATAGATGGTAAAAACCATGAAATCAAACCAAAATCATGTATGTGGAAGACCACAGAAATACCAAAATATGATTTTCCAAGGGCGCGGGAATACCTAAAAATAAAACCATGGCAATAACAAGTTTTGGTATTCAAGTAATGTTCAAAAATCCAGAAGGCCTGAACTTGGTATTGAATTGGTTTTATTTTGAGGTATTATTTTACCTTTGGAATACCATGGATTGGTATTGGTGTGCCCTTCCACATACAAGACTTTGGTATGATTTCATGGTATTTTACCATCTATTACTGGGCAACCAAGGGCACATTTTGGTCCCTGTTATTTGCCCAGGTAATACCAAAATTTGGTATTCCCGTGTTATTTACCCCTGCTCGGGTATAGAAGACAATAACATTTGTTTTTGGAAGCCTGTTGGCACTGTTCTTAATTCTAATAAAAGGGCTGAAAAATAAGGTTTCAATGTAATTCTATGATGTGCTTCATATGTGTTTGATATTTATGTACACAAACAAATTGTGAAATTTCCCTATATCACCATAATTGTTCATTTTACAAGTAAATTGAGTTTTATTAGGGTATCCAAATTATACGACTCACTATTTTTTAAGTGCAGCGATTTTGAATAAAGCAGGGATAGACATTTTTCGTTAATAAGATAAAAACATTTAGAAAAAAATTGGCAGATTATTTAACACATTCAACTGCCCATACCCAGAAGAAACTAAAGTTTTCTCAGTTCTAAACAAACAAATAAGATCAATTAAAAATCTAAATTAGGAAAAAATACAAATCAATATTTTCATCAAGTAGAATAAAATTGAAACTCCCATAGTAATTCCTGTGAATCATTCCAAATTGTTTAAAAACAGACTTTTAGAACCTTTTTTTTAAATCAACAACATATTTTTTCTATTTTAGGTAAAATGTCATTCATGAGCAATTCTCTACCAAAACCGGAAATGGATTTTATTTGTATTTTTTGATTTGGCTCAAACTTTGTGGGGACCTTCCCTACGACCAAATAAGTTATTTTGTGTCATTGGTTCACCCATACAAGTCTCCATACAATTTTGGCTGCTGTCCATACAAAAATGGTTTGTAAATATTCAAACAGCTGTATTTTTTGAGTGAATTTTCTGATCATATTGGTGTCTTCGGCAAAGTTGTAGGTATTGTTGAGGACTTTTGAGAAAAAAAGGTACACGAAAAAAAATGTTAGCAGATTTTTTAATCAACTTTTTTTTCACTAAAACTCAATTTCCCAAAATACGCATTTTATTATTTTCGAGATTTTTTGACATGTTTTAGGGGACAACAATCCGCAACTTTTGAGCCAAATTTAATTTTGCTTTAAAAAAATAATGTCATACTTGTTTTTGCATAAAACTTCGATTTAAAAAAAACACGATTTATTCAAAAATCCATAACTCAGCGGCAGATTTTTTGACCATGTTTCTCAATGGCTCAAAAGTTGCGGGTTTTTGTCCCCTAAAACATGTCAAAAAATCTCGAAAATAAAAAAAATACGTATTTTGAGAAATTGAGTTTAAGTGAAAAAAAAGCTTATTAAAAAATCTGCATTTTTCCGTGTACCTATTTTTTTCCTCAAAAGTCCTCAACAATACCTACAACTTTGCGGAAGACACCAAATTGATCAGAAAATTCACTCAAAAGTTACAGCTGTTTGAATATTTACATATCATTTTTGTATGGACAGCAGCCAAAATTGTATGGAGACTTGTATGGGTGAAACAATTACGCAAAAAAGCTTATTTAGTCATGGCCCCCACAAAGTTTCAGTCAAATAAAAAAATACAAAAAATAAAAATGGTCGAAATCAGCCAAATTCGTAGAGAGTTGCTCTCATGGGAAAAAAATGATAAACCACAAAAGTCTAATTACTGTTTTGCTCTACCGTATAGAACAATTCACCGAAGCATTTGCATTTTTTTTTTGTTTTTTTTTTTATGTGTACTTTTTTATGGCCAAATAAGTTATTTTGCATAATTGGTTCATCCATTCAAGTTTTCGTACAATTTGGCAAATGCCCATTCAAAATTCACAATTTTTTTATTTTGAGAACAGATTTTCCGATCGATTTGGAGTCTTTGGAAAAGTTTTAGATGTTGCTTAGAACTCCTCAGAAAAATGTTTTTACTTCAGAAAGAAAACTCTTTTTTTCAATTCGACTTTTCACACAAAAAATTGCGCAACATTTACAATTTAGGAAAACTAACTCATTTTTGGATATATATTAGGGTGGTCCAAATCCGGACTTTTTTGGGGCTACCCCCGGAAATCAAAGATTGACCCATCACTAGGCTAAATTCCAAATTTGAGCTCATTCTGACCACGGGAACCCCTCCCTCCAATCGCTTAAAGTTTGTATGGGAAAAATCGTCAAAATGTATGGAGAAAAGCAACTGTTTTACTTTTTTACCTGTGGAAGGCGCTATAATTATCCGATTCTTACCATTTCTAAAATGTAGAACCTTCATTAAATTTAGAACAACTTTCCCGAAGACACCATATTTTTAGGATTTTTTCCCGCGAAGTTATTAGCGCCCAAAACTGACCATTTTTGCGCGGCTAGCTGTAAGGGGCTACCTAACAACGATGTTTAATTCCAATTCGTACACGCACGTGCTCTCTTCTCTCTCAGGTTCAAACTCTCTCACGAGCTTGCTCGCCTGCCTGCCTGCCTGTTTACCTACAAGCGCGCGCTGTTTCTCTGCTTGGACTTTTGTCGTCGTCGTCGTTTTCGTTTGCTATTCGCTGCGCTGCGTTCTTTCCATGTTTATTATAATTTTCAACTAAAAAAGCAGAATTGTTTTGAGATATTAAATTTAATGTAATATGTGATCAACAAAACGAAAAAAAAACACAACAATAGATATCATAATATAAGAGCGTGTGAGAGAGAATACAAATTTGATGAATTAGTTCATCCATGAATCGTCATCTGTTCTGATCCAAACCTAATTGCAAACGTTTTGGATTTTAATTTATCTGCTTTTGTTACAATAAATACCATCCAGTTTTTTTAGATAAAAAGGAAGGAATTTTCTTTAGATTTTTTTTAAAGCTGAATCCAAATGAGTATCTTAAAGGAAGGCCGCAACTGCAAGATCTGAAGGTAGTTAATGATTGTGCAGAAAGAGACGATTGTGCAGAAGAGAATCGAAAAATTCACAGGTAAATTGACAAAAAATGATAAACAGTTGCAATATTTGTTGCAGGTGGTCTAGGAACAAAGAAAGAAATTTCCAGAAAGAATAAAAAAAATAATTTTAGAGAGTATCAATGAAAATTTGCAGCAATAATTGTGAAATTGCCTTGATTTGTTCTGATTTGTACTAAAGTATATTTTTGTTAAAGCAAACTACTTAAAGGAACAACGTTGGTATTACCTGAAGATTTTTATTAAGTAATTGAAACATTATCATGTTTCTTTAACAAATACGAAAAACTGCGTTTAATGCTTGGAAAAACAAACAAACCATGTTCTCATGACATTTGCTGTAATTTTTAATTGAGCCTAAGCTGTCTTTTCTTTGAACTATTTTTTTCAGCGCTTTTTTTTATTTTTTACATAATTTAAGAATTTATATGCTAAATATATCTCAAAACAATCCTGCTTTTTTAGTTGAAAATTATAATAAACATGTCAAGAACGCAGCGCAGCGGATAGCAAACGAAAACGACGACGACGACAAAAGTCCAAGCAGAGAAACAGCGCGCGC
The DNA here is from genome assembly GCF_016801865.2 of Culex pipiens pallens. Taxonomy (NCBI): domain Eukaryota; kingdom Metazoa; phylum Arthropoda; class Insecta; order Diptera; family Culicidae; genus Culex; species Culex pipiens. Next base: position 39,089,802 of record NC_068937.1, on the reverse strand, counting down.
TTGTTGGTAAACAGGCAGGCAGGCAGGCAGGCGAGCAAGCTCGTGAGAGAGTTTGAACCTGAGAGAGAGCACGTGCGTGTACGAATTGGAATTAAACATCGTTGTTAGGTAGCCCCTTACAGCTAGCCGCGCAAAAATGGTCAGTTTTGGGCGCTAATAACTTCGAGGGAAAAAATCCTAAAAATATGGTGTCTTCGGGAAAGTTGTTCTAAATTTAATGAAGGTTCTACATTTGAGAAATGGTAAGAATCGGATAATTATGGCGCCTTCCACAGGTAAAAAAGTAAAACAGTTGCTTTTCTCCATACATTTTGACGATTTTTCCCATACAAACTTTAAGCGATTGGAGGGAGGGGTTCCCGTGGTCAGAATGAGCTCAAATTTGGAATTTAGCCTAGTGATGGGTTAATCTTTGATTTCAGGGGGTAGCCCCAAAAAAGTCCGGATTTGGACCACCCTAATATATATATATATATATATATATATATATATATATATATATATATATATATATATATTTATATGTTTGAGATGACATAAAATTCCATCTTTTGAGCAATGATACAAGAGCAATTCTCTCATATTTTGGTCATTCGATTTTTTTTTTGTATTTTTTAATTCGACTAAAACTTTTTGGGTGCCTTCGGTATGCCCAAAGAAGCCATTTTGCATCATTAGTTTGTCCATATAATTTTCCATACAAATTTGGCAGTTGGCCATACAAAATGATGTATGAAAATTCAAAAATCTGTATCTTTTGAAGGATTTTTTTTTTATCGATTTGGTGTCTTCGGCAAAGTTGTGTATGGATATGAACCACACTGAAAAAAAATGATACACGGTAAAAAAAAATTTGGTGATTTTTTTATATAACTTTTTGTCACTAAAACTTGATTTGCAAAAAAACACTATTTTATTTTTTTTTGTTTTTTGATATGTTTTAGAGGACATCAAATGCCAACTGTTGCGACGGAGCGCGTCCGAAGCAGCCCCTTGTTCTGCGTCAGTGTCAGTGTTTGTGTATTGTTTGACTGGTGCCCGTGCTGTCGCTTAGAATTGAATAAAGAAATCAAAACAATCTGAGCAAGCGGGAGCACGGGCGCAGCTGGACAGGTCAGCTGCGAAAAGACACCAAATCTGTGAGTAATTGTAATGTTGTGAACTGTTAAATGTTATTAATAAGAAAATATACATTTTCAGTTTTGAAGCATGAGGAAAATAATGAGTTTTATTTTACTCTGCTATCGAAAACGGTGCCCGCGATGAGCATCCTCCCGCCTGTCTCAATGTTGAGAAGGATTTGTTGCCGCCAATTAAGCAGAATCACCGCAGTTTTGTGGTTATCAGCTAAAAGCTACAAATATTTATTAGCATGTATTTTATGTATAAATTAATGATCTTACAATCGGTTGTCCTGGTCCAACAATATCCCACCAAAATCGTCAAATTGCCAGGTTGTGTTCTTTCGTGTACTAGTTGTTTCCTTATGAACGGTACGCGCGAAAATAGCCAGCAAATTTAATAAAATAAAGCGTTTGCTGCTGGTTTCCCTCTAATTCGTTCTGTCACACAGAACAACAACAGTCAAGAACTTACAATTGTATAGTAAATCACGGACAATAACCTCAGACACACGAGGGGAGTTTTTCGCACATCTTTGCAAAGTGGAATCGGCACTTCTCGTCGCAACATTCCCCCTTCCGTACAACTGGTTAGGCGAGTCCGGTCCAGTTTTACCCTAACTCGTCCTGTGAGAGAAAGCTGCCGATGTCTTCCTCGATTCCTATGCGATCCAGACGTTTATCAACTTGGTCCTGGAACATGCTTGAATCCTTGCATGCTGCATCTGCGCAGAAAGCTCTGGCACATCGTTGCACTGCATACCACGCCTCTCGTCCCGGGTCGAGCCTCGGCTACGCCAGGTTGTCTTGGTTGACGTTCTCACATCCCGGAAGTAGACGATCGTCGTGCGCTGATGTTTTGTGCCACCTTCACTTTCAGGAAACAGTCCATTGAAGACAAAACACAGAAACCTGCTAACCCTCCGGCTTCTTAACAGCTTCCTCGTCCTCCAGTGCTGGTAACACTCCGCCGTACCTCCGACGAGTATCCTTCTAACACACTGGTGGTTGGTGGCTGCTAATCCCGACGATTGGTTTTCCGCATTGTCGTCTTGTTTGAACTTTTCCTTCATACGCGCAGAGTGCTGCACGAAGTGGTTCCTGCGTTGCCCAGTTTCCGATCTCCGCCACTGAGCAAGCCTTTGGCGAACCCGAGCAGAACAGCCTGTGACGCAGGATGTCAGATTTTCACAGGTGAAGTACGCTGGAAAAGGTGAGCACGTTTGCGCTCGATCAGCCTCCTCCTCATTCGCCTTCAGCGCCTTCTCCGTAGAGTGCACCCTGATAAAATCCGCATCATCCGTTACGTCTGCCGCTTGCTTCGCTGATCGCACCTGCCTCGCCGCGTGGCGCGTATGGTCGGATGTCACGTAACCGAACTGCACCAACTTCGAATAGATCCCTTCGATGTTTCTCAAAATTCTCCAACCGTGTTGATGAACATTTCGCGCGCTGTTTTGTCCATAGTACGACTGCATTTTTCCCTTCGTCGGTTCATTCACATTTTGCTCGATCGTCCTCGTATTCAACGGCATTGGAAACGAACCTTCTGTCCTAACGTTCTTTCGCCACAGGTCTTCACACTTGGGATGAATACAAACAAAGCTGTGTGAGTAGAAGATTTCGTTCCATGCCCCAATCCCGAGTGACTTTCCGCGAGCGCTGATGATTCCACATTCGACTTTCGCATGCCGGTAGCACACTTCCTGCTGCTCTTGTACACCAGGTTTCCCCAGCTGCCAAACAACCCGTCCGCGGCCACTATCCCTGGATGTAGCGTCGGTTGGTGAGGGCTTCCCTCGCTGCTTGCTGGTTCCAAACTTCTCTGGGCACTGTCGAGTATCAGCATATGGTTCTGGAAGTGTCATTCTGCCGTGGGTCCGTGGGCGTTCGCCGTGCCTCTCCGGCCGGCATCGACTACAGCTGAATGCGTCACAAATCTGGCAACTTTGTCCACTGCTTGTGAACGGCATCACGGACGATTCTTTTAGAATGTTGAGAAGGATTTGTTGCCGCCAATTAAGCAGAATCACCGCAGTTTTGTGGTTATCAGCTAAAAGCTACAAATATTTATTAGCATGTATTTTATGTATAAATTAATGATCTTACAATCGGTTGTCCTGGTCCAACAATATCCCACCAAAATCGTCAAATTGCCAGGTTGTGTTCTTTCGTGTACTAGTTGTTTCCTTATGAACGGTACGCGCGAAAATAGCCAGCAAATTTAATAAAATAAAGCGTTTGCTGCTGGTTTCCCTCTAATTCGTTCTGTCACACAGAACAACAACAGTCAAGAACTTACAATTGTATAGTAAATCACGGACAATAACCTCAGACACACGAGGGGAGTTTTTCGCACATCTTTGCAAAGTGGAATCGGCACTTCTCGTCGCAACACCAACTTTTCAGAAATTTCCAGGTTGTGTAAAAAATCTTTGAGCCGCAAAATTTTTTTAATTTCAGTTTTTGATGTTAAATCAAATTTGCAATCAAAAAGTTCTCTAGTGAAATTTTGGTATAGTGCACCGTTTTCAAGTTAAATCCATTTTAAGGTGACTTTTTTGAAAATAGTCGAAGTTTTTATTTTTTTTAAATTAGTGCACATGTTTGCCTACTTTTGAAAAAAATATTTTTGAAAAGCTGAGAAAATTCTCTATATTTTGCACTTTGGAACTTTGTTGATAAAACCCTTAGTTGCTGAGATATTGCCATGCAAAGGTTTAAAAACAGGAAAATTGAATTTTTCTAAGTCCCACCCAAACAACACACCATTTTCCAATGTCGATATCTCAGCAACTAATGGTCCAATTTTCAATGTTAAAATATGAAACATTCGTGAAATTTTCCGATCTTTTCGAAAAAAATATTTTCAATAGTTTTAAACCAAGGCTAACATTTCAAAAGGGCCAAACATTCAATATTACGCCCTCTAAAACATATCAAAAAATAAAAAAATATAAAAATATTGTTTTTTTTGCAAATCAATTTTTAGTGACAAAAAAATAAAATAAAAGATCACCAATTTTTTTACCTATTTTTATTTTTTTTCAGTGTAGTCCTTATCCATACCTACAACTTTGCCGAAGACACCAAATCGATCAAAACAATCCTTCAAAAGATACAGATATTTGAATTTTCATACATAATTTTTGTATGGCCAGCTTCCAAATTTGTATGGAAAATTATAAGGACAAACTAATGATGCAAAATGGCTTCTTTGGGCATACCGAAGGCACCAAAAAATTTCAGTCGGAATAAAAAATAAAAAATTAAAATTTAAGAAAAAAGATCGATCGCTGCTCACAAGCGATTTGAAAAAAATCTTATTTTTGGAAAACATTATTAAAAACTGAACAAAAATTGACTTTATTTTTACTTGTAAAATCAAATTTGTAATCGAAAGTAAATTTCGATATCGTGCACAATTATTGAGTTATTAAAACTAAAAATTATTGATGTTTTACTGATAACGTCACTTTTTTACCAGAGAAAGTCGTGGCCAAGCTTGACCATCTCTGGAAATATTTAGACATCATGACAAATTTATTTAAACAAATTTTACTACGCTGCTCCTGTTCGCATAAATATTCCAAATAATGTTTCATCACTTTTGAGTTAATGCTGCAGTTTTGTTTAAAATCGTGTGCTCTTTCATAAAAAAAACGTTACTTAATCCACCTTTAGGTGGTTGGTGCCTTCCTCACATTCATAAAGTCAATACATTCAGTAAAAATAGCAACATTCCCTTAACATGCATGTTTTACAAATCAACTTTATTACGAATTTCTTTTGATAGGGTTCGCAGACCTTCAATTTTTCTGGCTCATCGGCAAAAAAAACCATTCCAACGATAGTTCGCATGGAAGATTCAGACAATATTTTTATCACAATATCTGAAATCCGACCTGGGGGGAGGTGTCCACGTGCTTCCATCCCGCCAGTCCATATGTATGGCATTAGTGTTGTGTTCACTGTATTTGATATTTTGTGAACCACACCATATGCTGTACTCGACAGATATGGACTGGTTCCCGGCCGGGCTGATGGGTCTCGCAGCTGGCTAGTTGAACGTACCTGTTAGAACATCAAATCATGATGTTTTATCCTTTTGTTTCCTTAGTAACAGTAGCATAGTTAGTTCAGCAAGGGAAGCAATAGTTTGATCCGTTCAGCTGTTGAAGCAATTTCTTTCGATTCAAACTTGTGTTGAACATTGTTGGACTACCTAGACTACTGATCAAAGGAAACAAACACGAGGGTACAAAGGGATAAGCTCCCCCCGGATGGGGCTAAATTGTGGAACGCTCCCAGTGAGTTTTGCTGAGCTGCTTTGGACATATTAGGTAATAGTAGTATAAAAATAGTTTAAGCTCGGTATTAATTCACTGGGAGGTCGTGTGGAAATTCCCGTGCTTGTGAAGTTCTGTTTCTGTGTCACTGTTGTGTTAGCTAGTAACATGTTCGACATTACACTACGAATCAGCAGTGATTAGTTATGCGGAATTCTCCAAGTACGGGAACACGACGAAAATTAGACGACCCGAAGAAATAGTGAATGTGATAGTGAAAGCAAAATAAATAATGTGTCTATAAAGAATCATGAAGTGAACTATTTATGTTTAATATTATATTACACTTGACATCTGAGTTGAAACTCACTATCAGAATCTAATGTTTTCTTGTGTTCTCTTTTGTTCTTTTCGTTTCAAACTGAATGAGCGAGCATCTAACTTGCTACGCAGCCGCAGGATACAACAGACGACGACGGAGCGTCAAACTAACACCAGCTGTGATCAATACCACGCCGACTGACAAAGATTGATACCAAGCTTGGTGTTCACGGCTAGATGTCCAACCGAGAGACCTCCAAGGTCGCAGGGAAGTATTAATTAGTATCGCCTTTTTATGTTTGATCCTTTTGTTAATACAAATTCCTTTGCAGATACAAACCACTTTAAAAGTATGCCTCGCGGCCTGCTTTGATCTTTTGCTTATTCTATCCGCTTTCTACCCCCAATGTGTCCTGCACTGGGGGTGCCTGGGGTAACTTCGAGTTGACCTGGGCCGCCCGAGGAATTATGTCGTAGGTGGCTCATGTACTGGTTCACTCACCTCTCCTCGCGGCAAGGTTTTCCGTAGGTCTACACTCGAACATGCAACATGGGACAGCATGAATCTTCAGCTGAAGCCGGACGAATGTATTCCGAAATGACAGAATTACAGAATATCTGAAATCCGACCTCTAAAATGTGTATAAATAACACTTAAGTGCTAATAACTTTTGAAAGGGGTGGCAGATCCTCGATGTATTAGGCTCATTTGAAAGGTATTTCGATTGTCTAACTAACGACAGGTCGCATGATGGACCCGGACATCATTTTTACTGAAATATCTGAGATCCGGCCTCCAAAAAGTGTATAAATATCACTTAAGTGCCAATAACTTTTGATAGGGTTGTCAGATCCTTGATGTTTTAGGCTCATTTGAAAGGTCTTTCGATTGTCTAACTAACGACAGGTCGCATGATGGACCCGGACATCATTTTTACTAAAATATTTGAGATCCGGCCTCCAAAAAGTGTATAAATAACACTTAAGTGCCAATAACTTTTGATAGGGTTGTCAGATCCTTGATGTTTTAGGCTCATTTGAAAGGTCTTTCGATTATCTAACTAACGATGGGTTGCATGATGGACCCGGACATCATTATCATTGAAATATCTGAGATCCGGCCTCCAAAAAGTGTATAAATAACACTTAAGTACTAATAACTTTTGATAGGGTTGTCAGATCTTCAATGTTTTGGGCTCATTGGAAAGGTATTTTTAATACCTTTCTGAAAATGTATAACATGATAGGGTTTCTTGCAAAAACCACCCTTTTTACAATCTTCCGGACATACGCCGAAATCGTTTTTTTTAGCATAACTTTTGAAGTACTTAACTAAACTTGCTGATTTTAAATAGAGACCTATGGGACCCCAAGACGGATCGAATGAGACTACTACGGTCAAAATCCGTTCATCCAGTCCGGAGATAATCGAGTGACAATTTTTTTGTCCACCCACCTACACACATCCACACAGACATTTGCTCAGAACATGATTCTGAGTCGATAGGTATACGTGAAGGTGGGTCTACAAGGTCGAATTAAGAAGTTCATTTTCCGAGTGATTTTATAGCCTTTCCTCAGTAAGGTGAGGAAGGCAAAACCAAAAATATCCTGTATTTCTGCTCTGCCTGATTTTCCTTTTTCTCAGTTTGCTGTTTTTGCATATGGGCCATTTTTTTAATATGCAGCACATAAACTAATATCAGGCTTGGCCGAATGGTTAAGCTGTCCGCTAAGTAAGCGGAAGATCATTGGTTCAATTCCCGTCTGCTTCCAACCTTCCATGGGATGGGGAAGTAAAACGTAAAACGCCACTTTGAATTTTTCAAATATAGATAGACAGGGCCGAATGGTTTTTTCTCCAAAGCTTGTATAGAGAATTAGTGCTGTTCGGTTTTCCTACATATTTCCCTTTGAGTCGAGCCTGCGCAGTCCTTTTTGTCATTTTTTGTACGTCAGTGTACTTTTAAAATAAATGGGACATTCAAAACCAAAGCTGACTTATGTTTAAAAAAATATTGGTAAAAATACTTTAGTGAAGTTCTTCCTAGTAGGATTCCACAACCCCAAGATGCCTCTACTGCACCAAGGCCTGCCTGCAACCCCCAATATTGAACCCTCGAGGGCGTGTTATTTGTGGCCAAACGACGGTGTTTGTGTGTGAGTGTGACGAACGAACCTCTTCACTCCTAATTTCAACGGATGAACCAATGGCCCGTAAACTGGGACTGGAGGCTTGGCTTGGCACCAAACCAGAACCTGGCCGGGTTGCACTCGCAAAGCCGATGCAATTTTAATTAACCTCTTTTGGGGTTGGGCGGGCGATGGCGAGGGCTCGTTTTCCATTTCAGCCCCATTTTTCATTTAAATCCACGTCAAAGATCGCTCCCTCGTTTTCCCGCCCCAGTTCAGGGAGGAGCGGGGATGGTTGGACGAAGGGGGTGAAATTATTTATTCAACGGCTGATGTCAGTTGAAGCGAGTAAAAGGATGCATTTTGAATGCATCACATGCATACGGGAGGGACCTCGTCGGGAAACATGACACGAGCAATTTTTTTATGTTTTTTTTTTCTCCCATCCCATTAAGAGTGGTTTGGTTTACCGGAAAATTTTGGTCTGAATTGTGAATGAGGTCGCTCTGCGAGATGGTGAGCTTTCGTATTTCAGTTGATGTCCAATATTTTTAATTGGTTTTATTTTTAATTTTTCAACTATTTTTTTATGCGATTAACACTCTTTCGTTTAATATCATGTCTAAATGCTAAAAAAACATAATTTTAAAAGAAAACAAAAATTTGAACTCACCAACTAATTCAATCGCTTCTCATGGGATGGCTCGTCGTACCGACGATCGATGCTTACACCATCCACGGCGGGCTGAACCAGAAAATCGCAGCAGGGATTCTCCTTCACGCGGGGGTGGTATTCCTTCGAGTCCCAGCTGGCTACTTCCGATCCGTTGATCGTAGCACCACTTTTGCACTGGCTGAGGCTGAGGAGGGGGGAGGGCCCTCACCACCTCACGCACTCACTCACACCTTCTCACTTGCTCTCAAACAGCACTTGACAACCTGTGAAAAATTACAACGCACACACACAAACCCTCTTGAGAGATGGGTAGGGAGGGGGAGAGGAGAGGGCGGGAATTTCCTCCCTCTGGGGACACTCTTTTCCACTTGAGAGGATTTCTTCTTTTTTATCTTCTTTTTCGAAATAAACCCAACGCGAAATGAAAGGGTTTTACTTTTTTCGTGTTTCGTTTTCCGTTTTTTCAAAAGTGGTGATTTTTCCTTTTGTTACAGAGCAAAAAATATTTTCACCACTTTTTGCTTGTTGATTTGTCCCTCAATGCATCTTTCTTGTGGGGGAAAGTCTTTGATTGTGTTATAAATAGTATTTTTTAAGTCTTGTTTCTTGTTTCTTGTTTCTTGTTTCTTGTTTCTTGTTTCTTGTTTCTTGTTTCTTGTTTCTTGTTTCTTGTTTCTTGTTTCTTGTTTCTTGTTTCTTGTTTCTTGTTTCTTGTTTCTTGTTTCTTGTTTCTTGTTTCTTGTTTCTTGTTTCTTGTTTCTTGTTTCTTGTTTCTTGTTTCTTGTTTCTTGTTTCTTGTTTCTTGTTTCTTGTTTCTTGTTTCTTGTTTCTTGTTTCTTGTTTCTTGTTTCTTGTTTCTTGTTTCTTGTTTCTTGTTTCTTGTTTCTTGTTTCTTGTTTCTTGTTTCTTGTTTCTTGTTTCTTGTTTCTTGTTTCTTGTTTCTTGTTTCTTGTTTCTTGTTTCTTGTTTCTTGTTTCTTGTTTCTTGTTTCTTGTTTCTTGTTTCTTGTTTCTTGTTTCTTGTTTCTTGTTTCTTGTTTCTTGTTTCTTGTTTCTTGTTTCTTGTTTCTTGTTTTTTTGATTTTGGTTTTTTAGGTTTTCGCTTTTCAGTTTTACGCGCATGGTTTCTAATAAATTTCATTACTTTTAATTTATGCCATCAGGTATTATCTTGGAACAACACTGTTGCAGGAGTATAAACTTATTTTGTCTTAAAAAATGAAAATATGACAGTTAAGTTTATTTGCACAAAAACCTGATATTTCTGATTGAAACTAAAAAAAACAATTTTCCATCAGGAGGAAAACTCAAGAAAGATGACTAAGGAGAGAGACAAAATTAAGCTTGGTCCAGGCACCCCTTTATTGTGGATGTTTTTCCTCCTTCCAGTGAGAGTGAACTTGACGGTGTGGAAATAAGATGTTGCCCGGAAAGGGTTCCACCCAGAAGGTGGTGAAGCCCCGTCTAAACACCACCATGGATAAATGTATTAGAACGAGTGTAGAGGGACAACTTTGCAATTGTGGGAGACCTTTTTGTGAACACGTGTGTGAACTTTGGATTTGATCACGTGTCTCGCAGGGGCTTTCTCGAAATTCTATAACTGTCAAAAAACAGTTAAATAAGCAGAAAAGACCTTTTTCCTAAAATTGCTTGCCGAAAATTGCTAAATAATTGACTCAGGCTCAGGTAGCACAACAAAAGCGCTTTCAAAACAAGTCCAGCTCTCAAACAAAATACCTCCACCAAGCTGCTGGAGTTGATCTCAAAGTCCAACATTGCCACCATGCCACCAAACCCTCACCGCCCAGGCACTCTCTCTCAAAGGTCGACGGCGCCGGCGTTGTTTACCGATAAAAATGATGTTTGCAGTAAAAATAACGATTTATTTTCCTTCCAACTAGTGCACATAAAAAAGCAAACACACCACCCCGGCACCGGGGCCCGGGACCATTCCTGGACTGTAGGGTGAGTGCCTGTATTTTAGATCTTCTCAATTTTAAAAATTACAGAACGATGAATTTATTTGGGACCAAAATCAAACCACTCACCCTCGTATGTAGAATTGAGTAGCAAAAACCATGGCAAACTACGACGACGACGACTGAACAAAAGATCAACCCAACCCCCCGAAAAGGAGCCATTGATTAGGGTAATCGACCCTACTGTGAATCTTTTATTTTGCCCCAATTGAACCCAACTGAAACTAATGGCCAAGACTCGACGCCCACGTGTGCGGTACACTTTACTATCGTGATAAAGCTTCCAATTTGGCCAACCAAGCAGAGGGCCTCCTGAAGAAGGTCTGCTTTTGTCGTGTTTTGCAAAAATACGATAAAATTTCGGGGTGTTTTTTGGACGGAACCATAGATCCGACCCGAAAGATAAACTCTCGAGTAGAGTGTAGTTACATTGGTGTTCTGGATGCGTCTCTGGAAAAATGTTATCTTTTGGGAATGAAACCTGAATTGTTATAACTTGGATGAAGCACCACGGCTTTCAAATTGAAGAGTTCAATATTTATTTTATTCAAAATAACTTATTTAAATAAAAGTCTATTATGGAGCAACAAAAAAAAACAAAATTAGACCGATCCTTTTAATTAGCCTTAATTTTTCAAAAAAAATAGTTACTAAATCCACCATTAGCTGGTTGATGTCTTCCTCACATTCAAATTGTGATTAATCGGTCGTAAAAAAGTATATGAATAAAACGCTTTTTACTTTTGATAGGGTTGTAAGCTCTTCAATCAAAAAGTAAGTTTGATCCACGTTTATAGAAAACCTCGATGGGTATCAAAAGATCGGAAATTTCCGACCTTTCCGATGCCACATTGGTTGACTTGTGAATTGTGGACCGGTTCGGATACCGGCGGATTTTCCGACGACGTAATTCCGGGTTGGTACGAAATTCCAACGAAAAATCTATTCTAGCGATACAAAGACCCCCAAAACGGTGTTTTACCCACTCCAGAATGTTTATCTAGCAATTCTATGGTCATATAATGACATTTAGATAAATTGAAAGTATGCAAAATTAAGTTTAGATAAGTTTCATATAAAATTTCCAGAGTTATATAAACTTTTATACAAAGGAATTAGTAAACTTTATATTCAATTCAAATAATTTTTTTAATCAGCCAAGGATGCCTATTTGGAGTTGGGAGACTGGATTTATGGTGATTTGTCAACAAATCACATTTTTTATGTAAATTTTTCGAAAGGTGTACAAACTCTTTTTGCACCTTTTTTGATTTCTGTAATAGTATTTGTTATATAACTTTTTAGGGAAATCATCTTTTCATCTGCTTTTTATAGCAAAATGTTCGGCATGAGTTTCTGAACAAAACGTAGTACTAGGTTTTTGTAAAACTTTGAATTGTTTACATGTTTCATCACAAAATGAACTTTTTTTACATACTGTATATGGGTCATTCCATCTGAAGCGGAACACCATTTGAAATTTACCATCTCCGATTCTGCTCAAATTTGGCAGAGCTGTTGAGACTATCAAAACATGTAAAAATCCCGAATTTCATCCAAATCGGACCTCCCCCTCCAGTTTTGTACCCTCCCAAAAAATCTACTTTTTGGCTATTTTTGAGCGAAACCCCTATCTTCGAACGACGATAACTCAGGAACCACAAATCTTAGAGAGTCGGTCTTAGACTCAATTTTGAAGGAAATTGGACGTAGAATCCATTGGATTAAAATATGTTTTCTACCTATATTGCGCAATTCAAAACTTTGAATGGCCGTATCTCAAAACAGCCCTATTTATTTTTTAAATTTGACCTCAACATCGTATTCTCCGTCCAATTTTACATAAGAATCACTTATCGACAGAAAGGAATATGTTTCGTTCCAGAGATATCGAATTTTAAAGTTTTGAGTATTTGAGATTACCTAAATTAGCTACACTCGCCACATATGCTAGAAGGATACGGGCGCGCTGATCAATAATTACTACCTGGTGTTCTGTAAGATGAAGTATTTTTATAATTTTATACGATTTTGAGAAAATCAATACCTTGAACAATCTATTTTTTGTTTAAGGAATATTTATTGGGTAATTTTGAATGCACTGTTTTTCCTGATGTCAGTGTCATGGAACCATATTAGGTAAAATTTGAACTTTCAATATTTATTTGCAAATGCTACAACGTTTTTACAACACAATTAAAAAAAATCTATTGTTTTCATATTTTTCCTAATTCCTCATTTCTTCCCACTTTATCAAATTATTTCTTTTATTTGAAGCAAGAACAAATGTAGAGCTGGATGTAGTAGATGAAATAATTCTCATGGGTTCTAGAGCTTTTGCCATGTGCGGTATCAAAATAGTGTCATTCAGCAATAAACCCCAAAATCTGCCTTACGGTTTGAAAGATTGAGCATGATCATATTAAACTGATTTTTATATTGTGAACCAGTTTCATCTGAAAAATTGATGATTTTTTTTCAATTCTGGTACATTTAATTTCAAAAACGAAAACATATACTTCTGATACATGTGGACAGCAGCTGTATCGTCTTCCAAGATTTCGAAATGATTGACAAAAAAAAGATAATTGTTCGAACGGTTAATTAATCTTTGTGATTTTCTTACTTTTTTCAGCTCTATACTTTCCAGAAATCCTCTTGCTTAATCATGCTTCACGAGAGTATTATTCATGTTAATTCATAATTTTTGATACGATAATGTATTGTACACTTTTTCTTAAGTGTTACTTACAACATCAATTTCAATTTCCTGCTAGCACAGCGGGAATTCCATTCTGCTCTGTATTGCGTGTCGTTCTTGCTCTGTCCTGTGGGATAGCACATAAATTCACCCCATACTATTTTTTTTAAATTTAAGATTAATACAGCATTTTCCTACAATTTTTGCCTCATTTGCTAATGATTAATTGGGATGAAATCGTATTTCAATAAATAAACAGGTAGCAGTATAGAATCCACCCTTGGTAGCAGCCTGTGCTAACTAACATTCCCGTCCCATTCCCTCGAGATCTACAAACTGACATGGCGGGCGCCGTTGGTGGCCAATGACTGTTTCCTATTCGCACCGGCTCTAGTTTTGATAATCGTGATGTTTTATCTTTTCAGCGCATTCATGCATGCTGTTGATAAGGGAAACGTCATTTGATCGTTGAAGCGTGTGACCGGTTGTGCTGATGGGATATTATGGTCCTGTTCAGCAACGGAGGACAACCATGGGTGGTCTCTCATGCTCATGCTTATGCTCAAATAAACAGGTAGCAGTTATTGATCAGCGCGCCCGAGTCCTTCTAGCATATGTGGCGAGTGTAGCTAATTTAGGTAATCTCAAATACCCAAAACTTTAAAATTCGATATCTCTGGAACGAAACATATTCCTTTCTGTCCATAAGTGATTCTTATGTAAAATTGGACGGGGAATACGATGGTGAGGTCAAATTTAAAAAAGAAATAGGGCTGTTTTGAGATACGGCCATTCAAAGTTTTCAATTGCGCAATACATGTAGAAAAAATATTTTAATCCAAATTTTGATCACGGAAATGGATTCTACGTCCAATTTCCTTCAAAATTGAGTCTAAGACCGACTCTCTAAGATTTGTGGTTCCTGAGTTATCGTCGTTCGAAGATAGGGGTTTCGCTCAAAAATAGCCAAAAAGTCGATTTTTTGGGAAGGTACAAAAATGGAGGGGGTGGTCCGATTTGGATGAAATTCGGGATTTTTACATGTTTTGATAGTCTCAACAGCTCTGCCAAATTTGAGCAGAATCGGAGATGGCAATTTTCAAATTTGCATTTTTTCTTGCACACTTCAGGTGGAATGACCCATATGACACTTAAGTGCTCCTAACTTTTGATAGAGTTATTGGATCTTCAATGTCTTATTGGATTGGTCTTTCAAATATCTTTCAAAAATATATAACATAACAGGTTTTCTTACAAAACCACCCTTTATACAATCTTCCGGATTTTCCACCAAATTGTTTTTTTAACCATAACTTTTGAAGTACTTTACTAAACTTCGTAACATTCAATAGGGTCTTATGGGACCACAAGGCAGATCGAATGAGCCCAAAACAGTTAAAATCGGTTCAGCCAGTGCCGAGATAAATGTTATGAGGGTTTACCCTATTCGATTTTGATATTACAACTCTGCATACAATTTTGGCAGATCTTTATACCTTAACTTCTCAGTTTTATGTTTTGTTTTGTTTCTATTATTATTGTATTTTTCTAAGTTTTTTTTTAACTATCTTAAGGGAAAACGGGTCAGCTATTCGGCTTTTAAAAAGATAATTTTGTTACCGTCATCAGGGTGACATTGGGTATGAGTGGTGAGATTGGGTCATACAAATTTCAGCAATTTTGTATGACCCACCCCTGATGACGGTATGTTTGATATCTTCCTTAAAACTGCTTTTAAAAACTCGAATCGACTTGTAGATTTTGTTCCAATCTTGATTACCTCCTTTCACTTTACATTTTTTTCCTTTTGTACATCCACAATAACCCAGTAATAAAAAATGTTTTAACATCTCCTATATATGTTAGTGCAAAACCATTTTCTAAAATTAGCAAAATCATATAAAACCAATAAGTTGAAACTTAATTTTATGGCAAATTTTAAAGATAATTAAATCTATAACACGGTACGGTATGTTCTAAAATCTTTCAACTTAATGATGTGTTATTAAAGGTCAAACAAAGTAACTTTAGCGTGGAATTTCACCAAATTAATGTTATTTGTTAACAAAATACACACTTTTTACAAGCATATATACTTTTTAATCAAATTTTAAAACTCATAGAAACATTTTTCTAAAAGTGATTTTGTGTGTTTTTTTCTGTGACCAAAGAATATATTTTCCATCATTGGTTCGGCCATTCAAGTCTCCATAAAGTTTTTTCAACTGTCTTAAATGTAAAAATGCTATATAAATATTCAAAACTCTAAATATTGAGAACGGAATTGACATTTGCTAAGATTTTTTTAAGAAAAAAAAGTTTCACTCTAAAAATCCAATTTTATCTTGAATTTCCAAGATTTTTATAAAACCTGAAATTCCCGAATCCCGGAAATTTTCATTTTTCCCGGTTTTCCAAGATAGAAGATAGTTTCTTTACATATTTTAGTCTTAAAAATTTTAAATTTCAGATTTGGGTTTTGCAAATAGTGGAACAGTAGAATACTTAGTAATCAATAGGATTTTAAAACACTGAAGCAAAAGTGTGGCTTTTGTTTTGCTTTTTAATTACTGTCTTTGAGCAATTCGCTCACAATTCGGTCACTCGATTTTTTCTTGTATTTTTTAATCAGGCTGAAACTATTCTGCTGCCTTTGGCATGCCCAAAGAAGCCATTTAGCATCTATATAATTTATCTATATAATTTTGCATACAAATTTTGGCAAAAACAAAAATGATGTATGAGAATTCAAACATCAGTATCTTTTGAAGGAATTTTTTGATCTTTTTGTTATCTTCGACAAAGTTGTAGGTATGGATAAGGACTACACTGCAAAAAAAAATGATACTTGGTAAAAATAATTTTGGTATATTATAATTTCCTTTTTGTCACTAAAACTTGATTTGCAAAAAATACTTTTTTTATTTTTATTTTTTTTTTCATTTTTTGATATGTTTTAGAGGACATCAAATGCCAACTCTTCAGAAATTTCCAGAATGGGCAAAAAATCTTTGAACAAGTTATGAATTTTTGAATCACTACAGATTTTTTTCAAAAAATCGAAATATTGGTTGCAAAAATTTTTTAACTTCATTTTTCGATGTAAAATTAAATTTGCAATCAAAAAGTACCTCAGTCAAATTTTGATAAAGTGCAACGTTTTCAAGTTATAGCCATTTTTAAGCAACTTTATTGAAAATAGTCGCAGTTTTCCTTTTTTTGAATTAGTGCCCATGTTTACCCACCTTTGAAAAAAATATTTTTGAAAAGCTGAAAAAAGTCTCTATATTTTGCTTTATTGAACTTTGTTGAACCGACCCTTAGTTGCTGAAATATTGTCATGCAAAGGTTAAAAAACAAGAAAATTGATGTTTTCTAAGTCTCACCAAAACAACCCACCATTTTCTAACGTCGATATCTCAGCAACTAATGGTCCGATTTTAAATGTTTAGATATGAAATTCTCGTAAAATTTCCGATATTTTCAAAATTTTCAAATCAAGACTAACATTTCAAAAGGGCGTAATATTGAATTTTTGGTCTTTATAAAATGTTAGCTTTGATTTAAAATTTTTGAAAATATATTTTTCGAAAATATCGGAAAATTTCACGAATGTTTCATATTTTAACATTGTAAATCGGACCATTAGTTGCTGAGATATCGACATTAGAAAATGGTGGGTTGTTTGGTGAGACTTAGAAAACATCAATTTTCCTGTGTTTAAACCTTTCCATGGCAATATCTCAGCTACTAAAGGTCGTATTACAAAAGTTCAAGAAAGCAAAATTTTAGAAACAAAAGTTCAAGAAAGCAAAATCTCAGACTTTCATTTTTTTTTTTTTTTGAAATGTTGGCAATTATGTGCAGTAATTTAAAAAAAATGAAAAACTTCGGTCATTTAAAAAAATATCTAAAAATGGCTATAACTTGAAAACAGTGCACTTTATCAAAATTTTACTAAAGTATTTTTTGATCGCAAATTTGATTTTACATCGAAAAATGAAGTTAAAAAATTTGGGCGACCAATCTTTCGATTTAAAAAAAAAATCAGTATTGATTCAAAAATTCATAACTCGTTCAAAGATTTGTGCACAACCTGAAAATTTCTGAAAAGTTGGCATTTGATGTTCCCTAAAACATATCAAAAAATTAAAAATAGTTTTTTTTGCAAATCAAGTTTTAGTGACAAAAAGATTAATTAAAAATCACCAAATTTTACCATGTATCATTTTTTTTAGTGTAGTCCTTATTAATACCTACAATTTTACCGAAGACACCAAATCGATCAAAAAATTCCTTCAAAAGATACAGATTTTTGAATTTTCATACATCATTTCTGTATGGACAGCTCCCAAATGTTTATGAAAAATTATATGGACAAACTAATGATGCAAAATGGCTTCTTTAGGCATACCAAATACACCATAAAAGTTTCAGCCGGATTAAAAAATACAAAAATAAAAATTAAAAAAAAAGATCCGTTTCGTAGAGAACTGCTCAGTTTGATGAATAGGAGAACTGGCAACGCTGCCATAGAAAGCAGTCACGAGTCCGCCGCGATCCGCGAATATAATCGATTTTTAACGTAAATACTTGTGTTTTTGAGCTGAGTTTTGGTTTAAATCTTGAAAAGTGTCGGTTTGGAGCTGTGCAATTGAGTTTCTGTTGGATTTTTTTTTTGTTTTCTGTTGCTTATCAGCATTTTGAGTTTTGACTTGATTCGGTGGGGATGGTGTTACGCCATCCGGCAAGGTGATCTGCATTTATACGAGAAAGAGCACACCAAGCAAAGAAGGAAATAGTGCAATAGTATTGGTGAAGAAAGTTTGAGGTTGGAATTGGAAATAGAAAGAACAGTCAGCACCTTTTATTTGATGAGAAGCCGCAGTGTTTTTCTGGCTTCATTTGTGCTACAAATGTTTCTCAGTTGTGCTGGAAATTTTCGGCAAGGCCTTAGCGAGCCTTGAAAAAAGTTAGATTTTATCGAGTTGTTAAAACGAAGGTACCGTTGCGGCTGTCGTCCTCTAATTACACTGGTATTGGTCACGACACAGATGACAGTCGTAGAAGGGATAAAAGAGAAGGAAAAGCCGTTGCTGTCAAGTTGCAAGTGTGCGTGTTTGGACGAAGTGATCAGTGCTGCCAGATTTTCGATAAAGAGTGAGTGAGACAAACATAGGTTTCTCAAGGCGTTGTAATGGTTGACAAAAGGAAAAAGAGTAGGCAGAAAAGAATGAAAAATAGCGAGTGCATTGGCGTAGGGGGTTGCTTTCATTGTACGAAAGCATTGAAGCCGAATCGAAAAAGCTGGCAAAACGATTCCCATGGATACCGAAACAGAAAAACTTTGGTGAGGACTTTCCATTATTATTTTATTTATTTTTCATATAGTAAATATGCTGATTAATCCCATCAAACAAAAAGATACAATATTAACTAAGTATGCTTTTTAAATCGGTCGTTTAAATTTAACTTCTAACTTTTACATTTAAATAAAAGAAATAAATAAATTTAATTATGTTCACTCCGCATCGCTGTAAGAGTTTAAAATCAAAATTTCAACCATGCGTTAAATCATTTATAAACTCGAATTTCGCTTAAACACACAATAAATTAAAGTAAAGTATAAACCTTCTCTTTACTCTTACAGTAGATAGCATGAGTTTAACAGAAGACATGTTAAAACTGTGTTTAATCAGCATTGCTTTTACCTCAAAAATTTTATTGGTTCAGTAATACTACACGGCTTCGTCGCGTTGTGTCTGCCGCGGCTTTTAATAGAATATTTATAAATCATGCTCCTTTCACACTGTACAATAATCAGTATAAGTTTAATAATAATAAAAACTAACTTTATTTGATTCACCCGCAATACCTGTCAGGGTATATCCTAGGGTTCTACCTCTCCTACTAACATTGAGTCCAAAACCTCCCTACAAACATCTATACCACTAAGGTGACGCAGGGATCCTTGCGCACTTTAGATAGGTGTTTACTAACATTCCTTCCGCTCCCCAAAGGATAGCTTAGACCCGGCAAGGACCCCCTTATGCCCTGGGCTGTATTACACACTCATCAAAAGATGAAGACATGGTATCTCCCGTGTTGGATTATTGTTCCGGATGAGGGTCTAACACAACCAGACCAAACAGAGGGATAAGCGTTGTGGAGCCATCCGTGGATAGGGCGTCCTAAATTGCTAATGCTAATGCTAATGCTAATGCTAACTGCTCAGTTTGATGAATACTATGTTCTCATTGATGTAAAATTTGTCTGTGGTATTAAGAGTGCAGTGAAAACAATAATGTATTCTGAACTAGAATTAGTCAATAAACCACTGGAAAAAAAATCTCAGGAGATCCTAAAAACCAAGCTTCTCGACCAACCAAATCAAGATAATTTATGCAAGTTCTTGTTCCCAGTTGCGCAATAAACATGCTCGCTAAAAACTACAAAATCGTTGCATCCAATTATGTTAAACTCAATAAAGTGTCAATTCTTAGCCGTTGTGCTGTGGGGGCAAATTTACATCTCTCCGAGTACGGCGCTTGTAAATCCAATGCGGAGCAATTCCCATCAGAAATTGTCGTGTCTCTATATCTGGAACGGAACATGTCCTCCGTCGTCGTCCGTAGTTATGTTTTATTGGATGGAGGGCCTTGGGGAAAAACTCCAAATGCGATACTGGTTGCTATAAAGCTCCAATACACACACACACGCATGGTTGACTGTAAATTGAATGCTGCTATAAAGCTTGGATCGGGAATAAAGCTTTGTTTAAGATTTGTTACATTGGAGATGAAAATTGAGTACTTTTTAAAACTGATGATTTCTACACAGTTTGAAAATCTCCTTTCAACAAATTTTTAAATTTAAATAATCTCTTCTCAAAATTATCACTTGAATCGGCTTACATAACCTCAATCCCTACCACCCTCAAAATGCAGCACAGACTTCTCGGAACGAACAATCGAACAAACGAAACCGAATTGCAACAACATTTTAATCCTCCATTATTACGGCAAGTGCATCCCACCCCCCGAAAAGTACACACTGACAGTTTGCCTCATACAACGTTTTGGGGAGCAAGAGGGAAGTTGGTGGAGCAGTCCACCGTCAACTCGAACGCAAAGACCCTGTCAGAGATGTTTCCCAGAGAGGGGCAAAAAGCCAGCAAGTACGTTGTTCATAAATAAGTTAAATCCCTCCCCATTATTGGACAGCTTGATTCCCTCTCATTTTGAGGGGGACCGTCGTTTGACGATATTAATTTGATTTAAATTTAGCAAATTTTAATTCAACGTAGTCCTACGTCAACATCTTAAGTGTTTGTTTTCTTTGAATCTCAACAAGCATTTAAATATAATCAAAGCCACGCTATTGCACGGTTTCATTCTCCGACTGCTTTTATCGAGTCATAAAGCAGAGTATATGCTCGCAATTAGTGCTTCTGTGTACTACAACATAGTAGTACCGACGAACAAAGTAAATTATGGTTGATTCAATACGAGCTTGCGAGTGCGAATCAGAGGGGTTTGAATGACTCAGCGGGATTGGGTTTGGAAAAAAATAAAAAAATAAACATTTTCGTTTGATTTTTTACAACAATTTGATCAATTTTCCAAGTAACTGATAACAGCAAAAGGGATCGGCCCTATTCCGATGAGTTACAAAGTGGTCGAACCAACCCCTCAGCATGATGGACTAACCTTTTCCCCTGCAGGACACCGCAGGGGATGGGAGTTTTTTTTCCAGGACAGTTCTGAGGGTTTTCTGTGCTTCTTTGGGGTTACAAGAGAGAGCTAATATTCCCCCGCTTGTTTTTCCTTTCGTTTGAAGTTGATGAGGAGCTGACCGTAAATCAATAAGTCTTTGGGTTATCAGTAAAAAGATGTAAGCTGGTGGA
Source organism: Culex pipiens pallens (assembly GCF_016801865.2). NCBI lineage: Eukaryota > Metazoa > Arthropoda > Insecta > Diptera > Culicidae > Culex > Culex pipiens. The sequence goes on along the minus strand of NC_068937.1, from coordinate 39,068,674 downwards.
CACACAAAAGCGTTATGTTCTTTTAATCACGATGTGAAAATTCGGAAATAGTTTAGCAGCTGACCAATTCCGAACAACTTTAATATTTTGAGTTTAATTTTTATAAGGATTTGCTGCATACAAACATTTTTTCAATGAATTCGATATTTTTCCAATAAGTTAACTGGAAACGGCAATTTGGCAGTTTAGTTCCCGTATCTTCAAACATTTTTTCCGTTAAAATACTTGTTTCGGAAAAGTGCGGTTTGGAGTGCAATGGAAATGTTATGTTTTAAAACATTTTTGGCAAAACCGTCAATACTTATCTAGCTCATTCTTCTCAACTTTAAGAAATAAAATTTAATTTTGAATGTATTGTGTAATTTGTAAAATGGATTCAACAGCTTTTTTATTCAATTTTATCTTTGAAGATGTTAAAAGATTTAACTGACAAATACTAAAAAAATCATTACTTAATATGTATATTTTCATATTGTTTGAAACATGAGTAATTCTTTTGAAATTCGCTTTCCTTGATTTATTTTTTAAATAATAAACCATGTGAGCTTTCTAGTTCTTTCTAACATGATTTTTTTCTTGAAAATGTGCAAAGATTTTTTAACAATTTCCTTGAGTTTTGGTATTTTTTCGATCATGAGCCACTCTTTTTTTTGCAGGAGATTGCTTTTTTGACTTTGATTAGTTTAAGTTTTTCTTTAAAAAGACATTTGAAAAATATATTAAATTTGAATACATTTAACCTGAGCAACATTTTTTTTAAATATTTGTGAAGATTTGTGTTCTTTCGATTTGTAAAGAACATTTCTTCTATTTTTTTTGATTTTGTTAAATTTTCAGACATTAATAAAATCTTAAAACAGTCAAATAGCTGTCAAACAAGTTATTTTGAGATTTGCTTTCTTTCAAACAAAACGAAGTTTATAAAAATAAATAATATTAATATTGATTTTTATGGCGTTTTGCTGAATTACGAAATTAATATTAAGCCAGCGTAGTTCAACATAGATTTGCAAGAAGGCAATGGAAACATGTTGAAAAAATCTTTAAAGTTTTACATACACGTAGAAAATTACAAAATTTCATATTGCAGAAAAACTTTAAAGTGTCACAAAGAATATCATCATTAAAATGAGTAAGAGACGAACTAAGCAAAAACACCATGCCATGCGCAAAGCTAACTGTCGAACTTTGTGAGATATCTCTAGATGGGATTTACCAATTTGGCTGAAATTTGAGGTAAAGACTCTCAAGACATATACCGTGTGCATGACATAGCCCGATTTTTTTTTAAATTTAGTTTAAAAAAAATAGAAACATCAACCCCGAGCTGAACATTTAAAAAGGGAAATATACCCATTTTGATCACTCTAAGCCGTTCGACCAATTCTCATCACTTTTGCTGTTTTCCGCTATTAAGGGGTTACATACATGTAGAAAATTATAAAATTTCATATTACAGAAAATGTTTTAAATCCACTTAAAAGGTGATTTTCAATCACTCCTGAAAGTTTCATGAAGATATTTCATGATTTAACTGAGTAAGAGACGATTTAAGCTCAGAATTTTGCCATGCGCAAAGCAAACTGTCTAACTTTCTGAGCGTTTTTCTCTGAACACCAAGTTGATTTACGGGTGCCACGATATCTCGAGATCAAATCAAACCATCCACATTAACGACCCCCAGGTCTTTTGTGGTCTCTATTGCAAGTTTCTGCTCGAACCTAGGAGTCCGAAGGCTTGAATGGGGAGGGCACCCAAACCTCTTTCTACTCCAAGGAACCTTCCACCCCAGTGTTTGAACTGACGACCTTTGGATTGCGAGTCCAACCGCCGCCAGCGATTCCACCGGAGTAGGCTTGGTTTGGTGTGTTGTTTGTACTTATGGCATGGAGACGACTCCTACACCTGGAATGACTTAACGGCGTAACAACCAAGGTCGGGACCGACATTTTACTTCCTCATCCGATGGAAGGATATCTCGAGATGGGACGGACCAAATTGGCTGAAATTTTGTGTGAAGACTCCCAAGCCATATCCCGTGTGCATGACGAAGCCCGATTTTTAAATTTTCAAAAAATACCAAAATCTAAAACTTTCGATTTTTTATATGAAAAACAAAAAAATATTTTTATCTTTTTGCCTTCCTCACCTCACTGAGGCAAGGCTATAAAATCACTCGAAAAATGAACTTCTTAAATACTACTCCTAGATATACCTTCACGTATACGTATCGACTCAGAATCAAATTCTGAACAAATGTCTGTGGGGATGTGTGTAGACATGATTTTTTTCCACACGATTATCTCAGAACTGGCTGTACCGATTTTGGCCGGATCCGCCTTATTCTGTTCGTTTTGGAGTCCCCTAAGACCCTATTAAATTTTATTCTGTTTAGTGAAGTACTTTTAAAGTTATGCCAAGAAAAAGTTTTTTTTTGTAGCTACAAAAAAGGGTGATTTTTGCATAACCTCAAAGGCTGGGTCTTTTTGCTTTTTTGACTTTTTGACCACGCGGGGGATTGGCAGCCACACCCCCTTGCATGCGTATCGCCCGGTTGCCACATCGCTTAAGCAGTGTCTGCGTCTCTTCTGGAAAAAATCTGTAATGATTATGTTGCTGCATCATTTTGTCTCGACAAAGATTTACACGAACTTTTTACTGAAATATATAACTCATGAGACTTTTCACCTTTATTTTGAAGAGTTGGTAAGAAAAGGAATTAAAAATTGCTGTTCAAGTAAAATCAATAATTAAAAAAAACCAAAGGAAAAAAAATTAAAAAAAATAAAAAAAAATCTCTTAAATTATGTAAAACAACCTGCAAAAAAATCAAACTTTTGTCAAAGTTATGTTCACTGGTCATCTGAGATTCGATTCCAGCAAATAAACCATGAAAAAATGGGCAATTTCAATTTTGACGATCAAAAATGTGAAAAATTGAGCCAAAAAGGTTGCACGGACAGGTCTAATGTAACCCCTTTAAGACACATTCTCCGGCAATGTACACCAGAGCATGACATTTTGAAAAGCATGTATTGAATATTTTTCCTCGATTCTACATTACTTGAGCCTTCAAAAATCATGGTATTCATTAATTGGTCATTTGAATATCATTATTATACCAGTTGGTTATGTTATTCATCTATTCGTGATAAAATCTGTGCTTTAACACATTTTTCACACCTCTGGGTTTTTTTTAAAAAAAAAAAGGTCCAAAAACCAAATTTCCAGTTTTTGTTCTGGTGTATCAAACTTACTTTTTGCTCAGGTATTTAAAAACGTGGGATTTACAGAAATCCTAGATGTTTGGGTATCAAAAGATCGGAAATTTTATGCCCTTTCCTATGACATAAAGGATGACTTTTGAAACGTGGACCGGTTCGGATGCCGGCTGATTTTCCGACGACGTAATTCCGGGTTGGTACGAAATTCCAACGAAAAATCAATTCTATTGATACAAAGACCCCTAAAACGATATTATATCCACTCCAAAATGTTTATTCAGCAATTCTATGGTAATATATTGACACTTAGATTAAAAGCTTGCAGAATTATGTTTAGATAAGTTTTATATAGAATTTCCAGAGTTAAATAAACTTTTATACTAAGTAGTTAGTAAACTTTATATTGAATCTAAATCATTGTTTTAATCAGTCAAGGATCCCTTTTTGGAGTTGGGACACTGGATTGATGGTGATTTGTCAACAAATAACTGTTTTTAAGTTAATTTTTCAAAAGGTGTATAAACTACTCCATTGTTGATTCGTCTGTCTAGTTTTTTGTTAAAAAATAAACTTCAAAAGAATCCCATAAAACCCATGTGTCCAATGAACACGTTCCCCAAAATTGCCACAATCAAAGCCTTTCCTTCCTTATCATATGCATAATATCGCCACCACAACTACCACCCTCACAGTCCTGCCAACCAAACCAAGTCCTGCCGGAACCTGTGGCTTTCAGGATAACCATCTGGTCTGTAATGGCACCGCCACCGTCCTTCAACAAGGGGGTTGTCACTTCTTCCCCATTCTTCTCTCTATATGGGGAGTCACACTACTAGTATTTGCGATTTGCGATGATCATCTCCAAATTAGAACGGATATATTCCACAACAGCGTCAAAACCAACTCTTTTGCATGCAAGAGTGAGAGAGAGAGACCGTACGCTCTCTTTTCTTCTCTCTGTGTGCCGTATCTTCTCCACGCAATGTTGGCTAAATTGTGCTCGTTTGCTACTGATAGCGTTACACACACACTCATACACGCAAGCAGAAGCAAATAACGCAACAGCAAAAAATCACTTCAATCCGCGTGTAATTTTACGTTTTTTGCCTTCATCGCGTGATTGCGAGGGGTTTTCCATGACAAAGAAGCAAAATCACCACACTTTTCCGTGCACTTGTTTTTCCGTTTTCCAAGAAGGCAGCAACAAAAGCACACACTTTTTGTCGTCGTTTAGCATTTTCTCCTTGAAATTATTCAAAAGGAAGCACAAACACACTGATATCACTCTCTCTCTCGTTCGCTCCCTCTTCCTCTCCGTTTCACTCTCCCACTCCCTCGTGACACTGACACTGACAGAAGGACGGAAAATTTCCGAGGCACACACCCAATGCTGCTGGTTCCGGTTCCGGAGCCTGCCACTTTCATCCGGACCAGCTGGTTTGCCCCAAACGCAACCACTTTTTCCCAGCTCCTCAATTTGAAGCCACTCCGAAGCGCTCCTCTTCTTCCTCGTCTTCTTCTTCCTCTCTCCCTTTAGCAGTGGAACCAGATTTTTCCTGGTGCTGCTGCTGGAAAATTTACATACCAACCGCAACCGACGCTCGCCGACGGACCGGGGAAACTCATCGCGCAGTGAAAGTCTCGGATTGACTGGGGACCGACTGGGCTGGAAGAAATCAACAGAGTCGTCGAGCCAGAGTTGGGGTGGCCACGATAGTGGCGCTTGGGGAGAGATTTTTTCGGGCAGACTCGGGAGAGTGAGTGCCCTAGCGAGAAAGGGGGGCTTGTTTGTGGGGGAGGCGAGGGCACTGGGTTGGAATTGAGAATATTGGTCGTAATTAAGAAATCTTTAAAAATTGAATAATCAATTGGTCGATTGATCGATTTATATAGTCCATCTTATAGCATCTCAGCTTAAATGGCACGTCATCGTAGAGAAAAATAACTTTAAAGAACAGTCACAGTCACCGTCACAGGCACCGTCGTCTTTAAAATGGAACCTGAATTGAGTATACGGAGAAAAAATAGTTCCCAAAATCATGAACATGTGATCATGAAGTTGGAAACCACGAACAAAGTGTTCAAATGTCGTGGTACGTTTTTCAAAAACGTACCATGGGATTTGAACACTTTGTTTGAGGTTCCCATTTTCATGAACGCTTGTTCACGATATTAAGAACTCTTTTTTCTCCGTGTATGTTAAAGTCACGTTCATAAAATAAACAAAAACTCTAAAGTTTTTTTTTTTCTTGAATAGGTCCAATAAACCAAATTTCCAGTTTTTGCTTTTTGGGTGTTTTAAAACTCCACTTTTTCACAAAATGCTAAAATGTAACATTTATGAGTATGACAAATTTGTCTTGAGTTTTTCTTATCAAATCCAAATAATACATTTATGTAAACAGGGCAGTTTTACAAATTATGAAATATTATTGATTTAAAAATATCACTCTCAAAATTGTGAAAATTTGAAAATTTATAAAAAATTGCAAATTATTTAATACCATAAGTGCAAATTATGAAAATAACTGAATAGTTCTCGCTCGTTGAGCTCAAATATGACCCCAAAAATGCTCTAAAGTGATTTGAAAATTTTTAATCCGAGATGGAGGCCAAAATGGCGGTGGTGAAATACCTACGGAGAAAATGCAGGTAATAATACACTCAAATTTGACTGAAATGGAGATGCAGAACTCGAATTTGATGTTAAAAATGAAAAATAAAAAAAACGCAAAAAATTTCAAATCGAATAATCGAGCTTGGACTGTAAATTTAAAAAAAGGATTGGTGGGACAGTGAAACGTCATCCTTTCAAAACTACGCGTGGTTTGGTACGAGTTTTGTGAATTTATGTGAGTACTTATACTTATAAACTTTCTACGCAGCAAAAAAAGTTGAAATCCACACAGAAAAAATGATGATGATGATGATTCATCAAGAAATGATGACAGATTTTGTGTCAAAAAAATTACATCTGAAAATGATGAATTTCCATCAGTTTTTGATGAATATTCATCAGGTTTTTTACACATTTTTTAAGTAATATTACACAAAAAAGATGTCATATTAAACCAACCAATTTTCAACCTTCCAAAATTATCTTTTTTTCTGTGTGTTAAAGGCCTGGGTGTAGAGGATGACGATTCCCGAAATTTTCAATTTCCCGGGAATCGAGAGTTGAATTTGGCATTTTCCCGGGAATTCCCGGCACCCGGGAGTTTTTTTTACCTATGGAAATAGTGCCAATAATTTATATAGAAAAGTTATAAATGTGTTTCTATTCAATGAATTCAGTTACAATTTATTCATACTTATTCAATGAAACGTTAATTAGTAGCTTTATTATTTTTGCAATCTATGATCTACCTTTTAATTTTTTTTTTCTGAATCTGCTCTTGAGCTTTTTCGGACTCAAAATTGTAATTTAAAATGTTTACGAATCTCAATTACTCCCAGTATCGGGATTTTTGCAATGTGTTTTATAACGATTCAAAACAACGACTTAAAGCTGTTTTTGTCCTTTTCAAAAGTCAACTGTAAATATTTATTGAAGAATTAGTAATCAAGAAAACTCAAATGTTCACATGGCGGACTTGAACTTAACAAAGATTGCCAGAGTTTTTTTTCTTCCAAAATCTAATTTAATATGGAGATTGAAACGAAACACAAAATGACTTATTGACATCAAGAAAAGAAATAATCTTGATACAGCGAAATTGACCTATTGAGATCTAAGCAAACTAGATTATAAGGATTGCTATGCTTCGAGAGGATATGGAAATTATACTTATCATGAAAAAACTTTTTCCTCTTAGAAATAATAAATAACAAAGATATTTAAAAAAGCATTACATTTACTTTCTGGGGTCTAACAGCTAAGTATGCTTTAAGGTAAATTTGGGGGTCTTCATTATTTGGGTTCGCTCAATTATAGTTATTGGAATTTTTGATAAGTTTAAATTTACACATTCTGAATAAGAAGATTAGAGAAGCATTGGTTAATTTGAACTTTACCATCTAATATTGAACATCGAATGTTCTGAACAATTTAGAATTTTTCAAATGTTTTTTTTCTGATTAGTTTATATAACTTAGCTTCGATATTTATGAAATTAAAATTACCCGGGAGTCTCGACCAAATTTCCCGGGAATCGAAGGGCCCAAAAATGGTCGATATCCCGAGAATTTTTTTCCGGGAATTCCCGCTCGTCACCCTCTACCCGGGTGTAAAATAAATTTTGCATTATTTCATAAAATTCTATGTAATACACAGCAAAAAATCCGATGGTAAAATCGCATGCAAAAGCATGCACATCACCTTCGTCAAAATAAACACTTAATATTACAGACTGCATGTACATTTTTTGCAAACACAAAAAAAAAGTTGCAACCGACGGGATTCAAACCCAGCACCAACAGTAAGGACTGGCGCCTAAGCCCACTCGGCCATCAGACCGATGAAAAAACCGTGAGGATAAACGCATATATGAGCTTGACATTTCGGTCAAGTAGGTTTCCCATGCTGATGGGCTACATATTTCAGTGTGTAAAATCACACAAAATTGCATAAAATAATGCAATATTTATTTTACACCCAGGCCTTTTACACGCAGCAGGATTACTACTTTTTTAGCTGTGTATTACACCCATGTAGCCCATCAGTATGGAAAACCTACGTGAGCAAAATGTCAAGCTCGATCTGATGGACGAGCGGGCTAATGCGCCAGTACTTCCTGTTTGTGCTGGGTTTGAATCCCGTCGTTTGCATTTTTTTTTGTGTTAAGAAAAGTTGTGGGTAGTATTTACCTTTTTACGAAGGTGATGTGTATGCTTTTGCATGCGATTATACTATCCGATTTTTTTGCTGTGTACATTTTCAATATGTTTTAGAAAAAACCAGTGCGGATTTTTTTTATCAAATTAGTTCTGGTTTGTGTATTAGGGTGGAATCAAACATTTATTTTTTCAGCAACACATTTTTTGTATCCCTTTTAGGGTCTCAAACTATCTCCCAAAATTTGGGAGCGATTGGTTAAGCCCACGATTGGCTTGCGAATGAAATTTGTATGGAATTTATCATGGGAAAACTTGCATTATCACATTTTTGAATTTAAAAAATCGGTTTTTATTATTTTGTGAAACTAACACCGTTTAATTATAGCCCAGACCTAGCCTTTCGAGGCTAGTTTTAAAGTGTCTTTCTATTAAATAGTATTTATTAAATTAAAAACCTATATTTAAATCCTATTTAGCTTGTGAAAGTACAAAAACTGTGCTATTATTTATTTGAATTAAAAAAATATCCGACCTAATGTGACGAGCTGACGGCTTCTTCATCGTCACGATTTTTGTCCAAAGAGAAAATGATGGGTTCCCTGGCAAAATTTTGATAAATTCTTGTAAAAGAAAAGTGTTACTGATTGATACATTTTGGAAAAGATTTTCCTTTTCCCTGTTAATTTCTGTAAATGACAATTGTATACAGTTTTTTCTTTTCTTTTTTTTTCAAAACAACCAATGCGCCATGTGCTTCCTATACACAAAGAACCTTTTGAAAATGTAAGCGAGATTTAATGTTTCTCAAAATAATGTAAATTTTGAGACAAATTTGTTTTGGATCCAAAATTCTACTAATGCCTTGAAGGGCCTCGGTAAACCTCGTTGAATAATTATTCGACTCTTGCTGAAGAAGTCTTCTTTTTGCAATTTGAGGCATAAACTACTATTACGGAAATTTCGAGAAAGAAATCTAAACAAAATGTTTTCCAGGTATGTAGCAGCCTGCTTGTCTTTTTTTTTATTCTAAATTCCAACCCAGTGCCTAGATTCTCCCTCATCATGTACTCGTCGGTTTGTTTTTGTAACTGATACGCACGCGTAGCCGGAAGCCACTGTGCTGGAAAATGAGCTTCGAGTGTTCAAGAGCAAAAGGGGAGAATGAGTTCTCTTCTTTCCCCACAGACGAATGGAAGACGCTACTGCTCACGTGTGGGAAAATTCTGAACAACCTTCATTCCGTTACATGCCACCCACTCTCGTGGGGGGTAAACTTGAAACGAGGAGGGCGAGAGGGCATTCGCGTTCACTGGAATGTTTTGTTTTGGTGAATGATTTTCATATTTTTGCTCTCTTCTGTCTATTGAGAGAGCGCGAGTCTGGGTGGATGATGTCAAATTTATGTCAGGCAATTTGTGGCATAAGTGGCAGAAATGGGAGTGCTGCTGGGTGGCAACCCTATTTTTCGTTCGTATGAGCAGTTGAGAATGCAAAAAAAATGATCTGGTTACCTGTGTTTTGTGAACATTCATGGTTTATTTCATTTCTTTTTTTTTCCTTAGCTACACTTTGACTGTCATTTCTTTGTACCATGTCGTTCAAGGAAATTATGGTTCGCAGCAAATTCAGCAAAAATAAGCTATAGAAAACCTACACAGAGATCAAATTCCTGTAATTTTACATTATTTATTACGTACCAAAAAGTATCATGATTAAAAAATCGAATGATTAATATATTTAAAAAAATATTATACGTCAAATTCATTGTAAATTCACATGACATAAAAAATGGTGTCAAAATTGAAGGGCATATCCCGGCAGACGGTAATAAAAAAATTAATAGTCGGAGTTGTCTTCAAAGTATAGATTCAAAGTCGCTTGAAGGAACCCGACTTTGCAGCCCTGACTAGTACAGAAGAATTATGCCAACTGCATTTTTTTTGTTATGGAGACATACCAGTTCAATAACATTTTTTGTTATTATGCTGCTCCACCTCACCGCAGGAAGGTGCTGTGTCCTATCCCTCGCCTAGACTAAACCAAATTCCATGATAAAGCTGTCAGACCAAATCTGTCAGACCAAGACTGTCAGACCAAAGAGCAAAAAGTAAACAATCTTGGTCTTCGACGTAGGTGATCACAAATCAAGAAAAGACAATTTGAAAAAGAATTTTAATTTTCCTATTCAATTACTGGTTTTGGGCTGCAAAATTTAATGTACGCCAGAAAATGTTAAAACAGTGCGGCGTCCTGTACACCGACAATTAAATAAGCAGTTAGACGCTTTATTCTTTCACTAAGCAGTTCTCTAGGATTTCGGTCATTCGATTTTTTTTTGTATTTTTTAATCCGGCTGAAACTTTTTTGGTGCCTTCGGTATGCCCAAAGAAGCCATTTTGCATCATTAGTTTGTCCATATAATTTCCATACAAATTTGGCAGCTGTCCATACAAAATGATGTATGAAAATTCAAAAATCTGTATTGCGCAATTCCCACTAACTTGGACTTCGCACTACATTATTGCTATCGATCGCACTATTGCGACTTGTCAAACTGCCTTGGAAAATTTTAAATTTCCTGAAAAATGATCAAAGCGAGCTGATGTTTTCTAGCTGTCAATCGCAGTTTTAAAGTGCGAATGTCCAGTTTGGTGGAAAATGCGACTGGAAAAGTAAATAAACAACTACTGGTTGCCTAGTTTTTCCAATTCTTGTTGCCACAAGTGCGAGAGAAAAGTGCGGGCCAAATCCAAGTTACAGTGCAAGGATCAATATCTTTTGATGGAATTTTTTGATCGATTTGGTGTCTTCGGCAAAGTTGTAGGTATGGATATGGACTACACTGGAAAAAAATGATACAAGGTAAAAAAAAATGGTGATTTTTTTAATTAACTTTTCATCACTAAAACTTGATTTGAAAAAAAAACACTATATTTTTTTTTTTTAGTTTTTGATATGTTTTAGAGGACATACAATGCCAACTTTTCAGAAATTTCCAGGTTGTGCAAAAAATCATTGAGCGAGTTATGAATTTTTGAATCAATACTGATTTTTTTCAAAAAATCTAAATATTGATCGCAAAAATTTTTCAACTTCATTTTTCGATGTAAAATCAAATTTGCAATCAAAAAGTACTTTAGTAAAATTTTGATAAAGTGCACCGTTTTCATGTTAAATCCATTTTTAGGTGACTTTTTTGAAAATAGTCGGAGTTTTTCATTTTTTTTAAATTAGTGCACATGTTTGCCCACTTTTCAAAAAAATATTTTTGAAAAGCTGAGAAAATTCTCTATATTTTGCTTCTTCAGACTTTGTTGATACGACCTTTAGTTGCTGGGGGATTGCAATGCAAAGGTTTAAACACAGGAAAATTGATGTTTTCTAAGTCTCATCCAAACAGCCCACAATTTTTTACTGTCTATGTCTCAGCAACTAATGGTCCGATTTTCAATGTTAATACATGAAACATTTGTGAAATTTTCCGATCTTTTCGAAAACATTTTTTTCAAAATTTTTAAACCGAGACTAACATTTTAAAAGGGCGTAATATTGAATGTTTGGCCCTTTTAAAATGTTAGTCTTGATTTGAAAATTTGGAAAATATTTTTTTCGGAAAGATCGAAAAATTTTACAAATGTTTCATATATTAACATTGAAAATCGGACCATTAGTTGCTGAGATATCGACATTGAAAAATGGTGGGCTGTTTGGGTTAGACTTAGAAAACATCAATTTTCCTGTTTTTAAACCTTTGCATTGCAATATCTCAGCAACTAAAGGTCGTTTCAACAAAATCCGAAGAAGCAAAATATAGAGAATTTTCTCAGCTTTTCAAAAATATTTTTGAAAAGTTGGCAAACATGTGCAGTAATTTAAAAAAATGAAAAATTGCGACTATTTTCAAAAAAGTCACCTAAAAATGGATTTAACATGAAAACGGTGCAGTTTATCAAAATTTCACTAAAGTACTCTTTGATTGCAAATTTGATTTTACATCGAAAATTGAAGTTGAAAAATTTTTGCGACCAATATATCGATTTTTTTTAAAAATCAGTATTGATTCAAAAATTTCTAACTCGCTCAATGATTTTTTGCACAACCTGGAAATTTCTGAAAAGTTGGCATTTTATGTCCTATTTTTTAGTAAAATAGTGTTTTTTTGCAAATCAAGTTTTAGTGATAAAAAGTTAAATAAAAAAATCACAAAAATTTTTTTACCGTGTATCATTTTTTTCCAGTGTAGTCCATATCCATGCCTACAACTTTGCCGAAGACACCAAATCGATCAAAAAATTCCTTCAAAAGATACAAATTTTAGAATTTTCACATATCATTTTTGTATGGACAGCTGCCAAATTTGTATGGAAAATTATATGGACAAGGCACCAAAAAAGTTTCAGCCGGATTCAAAAAAATCAAATTATTCGCTCTACAGCATTGCCTTGGCGTTCTCGATTGCGAGATTCCTACTCGAAACTAGGTGTTCGAAGGCTTGATTGTTGAGGCAATTGCAAACCTCTTTTTACACCTTAGCTTCCATCCACCCCGGGATTCGAACTGACGACCTTTGGATTGTTAGTCCAACTGCCTACCAGCGACTCCACCGAGGCAGGACCCAGGGAGACGACTCCTACACCTGGACTGAGCTAACGACCTAACCTTTTTTAAGTTAGTCCGGGACCAACATTTACTTCCCTTCCGACGGAAGGCGTGATCAGACAAATCTCGTCTCGAAAAATGCCACTGGGACCGTCTGGGATCGAACCCAGGCCGACTGGGTGAGAGGCAATCACGCTTACCCCTAGACCACGGTCCCGGCCGGATTAAAAATACAAAAATTAAAATTGAAGAAAAAAGACCGATTTCGTAGAGAATTGCTCCACTTTAATTTTTGATCGCGTTTTCGGTTTACACCTGAACAATCTTGAAATTATGTATGCGGATTTGTGATTCCTCTCGTTCAATCATTCCCTTGCCTCTCCGCACAAAATAACAAATCTTGTTATTCCTTCATGATTCCTTCTATGTTATTGGTTTGTTATTGCAATAACAAAATAATAACAGTTTAAGTTATTCTTCGAACAAATATTTGCTATTGATTTTTGTTATTTTAACAACTAATCCGATCATCCCAATAACATATTTCGATCTTCTCACAATATCAAAAACTGACCTTCCCAAGTTATTTCCGTCTGCTCGGGATGTCATCATTTCCAAAAAAAACAAAGAAAAACAATCCCGTTGATGCTTCAGAAGAATCGAGTTATATTTTGTTCAACATCTAAAATATTTGGAATAAAACAGATTTTCCGCGATTTCCGATTCGTGTTTTCGCATTCTCTCTTTTCTCCCCGCTCAGCACATTTCGTTTCTTAGTTTCGGTGTGGAAAACTCTACTGCTCAACTAAACACACGCACATTTTCGCACCAATTTCGTTACCGAACCGAGTGAGTTAACGAGAGTTTACAGAGAGCTGACCGTTCACGTAAGACACACTTTTTGACTGATGAGAGTTTTGTTTCATGAAAGGGATTAAGTAAAAAGTGACATTCAGAAATTGAAAGAGAAACATTTGAAGTTTGTTTTTAACTTTTGTTCACAACACAAACGTAGAAATCTCGAAAACGGAACAAACAATTTAACGTGTGTTTTAGACGGGGCTTGATTAAATTTCTACTACACGACTTGTTTCGATCAAGGCTATAACATGACTTTTATAATGTGTTTGTTTACTTTTTTTATGAATGCGAAAGACTTAAATGTTTGTTTTACTTATTTTTTTGTATGCTTTTTTTCTACTATTGTTTCAGTTCTTGCTTGTTTTTTATTCCATTCTGTTTATTTTTTGCAGTATGTTACAGGTATTACGACTCGCTATGTATTTATCAATTCAAAATTTCATTCTCTATCTACAGTATGTTTGTTTAATTTTGCTTATTTAATGTACGTAACTTAACTTTTTATCGTTTTATCCCATTGAATTGATAGTAAGATCCTGGCATTTGTGCCTTCTTCATGTTTTGTTAGTTTCACGTGTCACACGAATGACATCACAGCATTTTCTTTTACGCAGTCATTATAGTGCAGCAGCAGCAGCAGCAGCAGTCCCGTGACCACATCATTGTCACATGAAGGAGGGCGAAGTTTTCCGCGAGCGTGACGACGACTTGGTGCGCGAAGGGCTCTTGAGGCTGCGTCGGGATCGATCCGAGCGGGCACCCTGTTCGCACCACGGTTCCGGCACGCGACCGCACCACTTGATCAGGTCCTGGACTTCGCTCTGGGGGAGGGAAATTTAGAGGATAGAAAGTTTAATTTTAGAATTTCAAGAATTTTATTAAAGATTCAGCTTTTTGAAATTTATAATGAATTTAAGAGTTCATAGTTTTTATATACTTTTATCTTATTAAATCAAAGCTATCGAAAAGCCAGATGCAGAAGGAAATTTCATTGTATAAAAAGCAAACACATTGGAATGTACCAAAAATATCACCAAAAACCAATATTCTATGACATTAGGGTTGATATGTCTTAAATTTCTCCATACATGGGTAGAAATCCAGTAAGCAAATCAAGTAACTTATAATATTGACAAAACTTTAAACATTTAAATGTTTCCAAAACCGTCAGCAATTTTCCGATTTGGGAACCAATGTCAAAAAAATGTTGTCGATTCTGGAAATATTCACAGCGAAAGCGAATACAAATGATTTGGAAAGCATTTCAATGTTTACAAATTCGACAAGATAAAGTTACCAGATTTCCTTGCATGCTTTCTATCCATGAAGAAGTCATTCTAATACCTATTCAGCGGTAAACAAAAAGAGCAATTTTCCCAAATAGCTATTTCTTTTGATTTTTATTTATTTTTTACAGAAACATTCTTTCATAATTTTAAAAAAATCGATCTGCAAAAAAAATTGTTCGAAAAGTGATGCATTTTTACTTTTTTTTATCTTGAGTAAAAACACACAATTGATTTCAAATTTTAAAACAAAATTGGTTTTTTACAAACTTACAAACAACTTACATTTTTATAAAAAAATACTTTATTTGACTAACATAAAGCAATAATTAATTTTTTTCCCTAATCTTAAATAATTTAATCTATTTTTACTAAATTTTACTTATTTGAATTGATTTAAATACATTTCAACTTATTTAAGCAGATTTATCCATACTTTGAATTATTTTAAATAATTTGTATTAACTTTATTAAGAATTTATCAAATTAAAATGGATTTTATACTTATCTTAATTAATTTGGTCTAAACTGTACAACATTTATTTAATCTAATTTCAACCATGAAAATTTATTTATTACCTATTTGAAAAAAATCAAATAATTTTCCATAAAAACCTAAGTGAATCTTGTTTTGACTTATTTAATTTTTTTTATAACGGTTAATTTTTTTTTTAATTTTAATTATTTTTTTATTATTTTATTATTATTTTTTCTGAATATTAAACACATAAAAAATACTCTACGTAATCCCAACAAATTACCAAGATGTTGCCCCATTAGCTCCTGCAGCTTGTTTTGACAAGATCAAAATCGCGTAAACAATGTTAACTAATTTGAATTAATTTTATGTAGATAGTCTTTATCTTGAAATATTTAAAAATGAAAAAAAAACTATTTTTGAGCTAATTTTCAATCATTTTAACAAATTTTCACAATTTTTAAGCTAATTTTTATTATTCAATCTAATTTGAATAATTTTTGTCATTTTTCACAAATTGAAAATAAATGGTAAAATTACCCTAGTAACATTTTTAAACTTACAGATTTTATCATGGTTCTGAAAACCCTCATACGGCCTAAAAAGGCTTTTATGGCCTACTTAAAACCTAAAATGTTAAAAGGGTACAGTACAAATTCATCAAAATTAATTAATTTCATTAATTTCATTTTATCTTTACTGAATTTAACTAATTATATCTAACTTTTAAAGGATAGCAACTAATTTTGCTGATTCCAATTTATTTTAACTGTTTTGACATATTTTTTGTTCGGATGAACCAGAGAGACCAATTTTTGTAGCAGTGTGAAAACAGCTCAAAAACTGTAAATATATTTTTCAAATTAATTACTGTTTACATTTCCTTCAATCTCCATACTCACTTAAATAGTCTTCCTCTTTCCTACAAATCACGACTCCTTCCTCTCCTCATTCCTCCTTATCCTTCACCTTTCCGTTCACCTTTTCCTATATTTTTGTGTATTTTATTAATATTTGTTTGTGTTTCTTTTCAGGTAAACTTACAGGTTATCACCGCGGTACGATTTAGCACCAACTGACGGTACGGTAGTGGCGCAGTTTCCCGGACGTCTTTCGCAGCTGAGTAAGTATTTGAAGTTAATTTCACAATCAATCGCACTAAATTTCAACTTCTTCTTTACTTACAGGTGCGCCTGATGTGAGCAAGTTCAATAAAAACTCAACTTCTACAGCGTCTACACAATTTTTCCCCTACTTATCCGAAAAGCTAAACTAAGCAAAAAGTTCTTACTTTTCCTAATAATTCGCGATGGTGACTTGCCCAGCATGGTTTCTTGTGACTGGGTGTCACACACGCACTTTGTTTTTGTTTTCTCTCTTCTTCGCGCGCACGTTGACAGTTGAGGTGGAGTCGGGCGGTTACACCGCCAGCGCTGCACCGTTCGGCAGTGTGGCCATCTCAGCGGTCGTAACATTTTTAATAATCTCAACCAATTTGAACTATTTAATGCTACCGTAAAACGGGGTGACTTTGATAGCCGGGGTGACTTTGATAGGTTTGAGATTTTTCCGCAAAATGAAGAGTACAATTAAAATACGTAAGGAATGGTTTAGAAACATACTGACCGTGGTAGAGAAGTGTTCAAAGTACCTCAAGAAGAACTTTTCATAAAATTTTGACAAGTTTTAATAGTTAGTTAACTATATTTAAAAAAAATGTTAATTAAGTCATTATTTTATACTTCTCAAAGTGTCATGATTTGCTCAATGATCATGATTTTTAATCGGAAAACGGAATGTATTTTCGGATTCTTTGGACAATTTTCCACTAGGAGAAGGCTAACAAAGTTTGTAAATAATAGATAGTATGTGTTTTTGAAACAAAATTTAAAAAAAAATCTCTAAATTTATAGGCAATTTCAGTTGAACAAATTTCATGTGAAATGTAAAAACTTGTGATTCTTGCTTTGAATTCAGTATAAAATGCAATATAAATCGTTAATTTTATAAACAAAACTAGTTTTAACAAATTTCAGGCAAAATTTCAACTTTTTAACAATTTTACATAAAATTTATATATATTTTTTTAAAAAGCTTATACACTTAGTTAACTAAATATAACATTGATTTTTTTTTTCTTAAAAACTATATCATCTACTTTAGTGATGGTACATTTAGCGTACAAATAAAGTTTGAACATCTTAAACATGATTTTAACAAGAAAAACTTTGACTGTCAAAGTCACCCCGGAATTTAAACTAAGATTTTTTTACGTAACTATTTTTCTAAATATTATTGAAAATCTTTTTTTTCCGTAATAGTGCATGGACTTTCTGTGGTCTACCCTAGGGGGGTGACACTTCGGTGCTGCCGTGTCTGGAACCTTGAGCTCGGAGCCAGCACCGCGCTGGAACCTCGCCTGAAACTTTGGTAGTTTTAGCTTGAATCTGTTCAACCCATTTTTACGTGCACTGTGCTGTTCAACTGTCATTTAAAATAAACAAAACAAATGGGGTTTCTCATGCCGGAATTCTCAATTAATTTTTCAACAATTTCACGTGGCCGTTTGTGAAGAAAATTTCTTCCCAAACAAAATTTTTGGTAGGCACGGAACTCGGAACAACTTGGGCCTTCATCGTCTAACTTAGTTGGTGCGCCCGCTGCCGCAGGATTCCCGATCCGGGCACTTTAGGAATAGGACCCGGAGATATTTTTTTTCGAATCAGCTGCCACCGGCAGCAACCAAGCTTCCGTTTCGGCCTGAGGGTGGACAGCTCGGCCGAAACCAACGAGGAAGGATGACGACAACATTGACATCGTTTCGGAAATAAGCAACTCGGACATGATTTCGTTGGAGGATTACAACAAAAAGGCATCACTCAGCCGGTTTCCAGTGCTTGGAGAAGTTGGTGCTGGTGGAGGAGGACCTGCTGATATCACCAAGGTTCTTAAGCTGGAGAAGACGATCGAGCAGTGCGTGCTGTGGGAAGTCTTCGGTAAGCCTTCTCGACGTGGTTCTGACCAGCATCAGCAGCATCCGTACGAAACCGGGAAGCTAACCCACGTGACGGTAAACATGCGGATCTGGAGACGTGCCTTAGACATCGGCACCAGCCCCGCGCATTTTCGGCCACGCCACCCCTACGAATGGACCTGCACCGCCGGCAATGATCTGCTACGAACGATCTGCTGCAAGCCAAAACCGTCCGCATAATCGAAGAACCGTTTAAAGTGGTCTCTCGCAAGGCCAAAGATTATCGCGTCTTTGATGGTTAGGTGTTTGTCGGGCGAAACGGACAGGTGCTCACGGCATGCAGCCGAGAGAAACGGACCACCTCCAGCTGCCGGGACTCAACTAAATCTTCAAACTCCTTTGCCCTGCCATCACCGCGTTCGAGTTTCAAAACGTGCTTGTCCTGCAAAGGTTTGCAAACGTTTGCCCTTTGTTGAAGGCCAAGATTTCTCATTCCTCTTTTCTTCCAGCTTAAACGACCATGTTCGGCGAGCGGAACGCGATCCCACGAGCTCGTGGACATGGACAGAGTCAGGGGATTTTCGCTTGATTGCACCTACTAGGCCCGGGACTTGGACTGAATCTGAATGTGCTGGAGCCGCATCCGGTTTAGGATGACTAACTGAAGCTGGTGATTGTCGAGCAGAGGGGCGAGTACATGCTGTAGTTGACCGTTGCAAGATGTCGATGAAGGATATAAACAAAACAGGTTGGGGTTTTTGGGGATTGTTTTATTGAAATTTACACTTATAGCACTTTGACCAACATGTTGTCGTCCCCGTCCACGTTCTGCACCTCGTCGTTGTCTAACAGGCCCACTTCCGGTTTCGTCGAGGCCGTCCTCATGACCGGTCCCATCACCAGGGGCAAACACTGCTCGAACTATTTGCTCAGATCTTGCAGATTCGTGCCCAGGCTGTAATCAGAATACGACGTCTGCAGATCATCCTCCGGCAGATCTCCCTCGGTGTGGGTCTCCAGCAGCATGTCCATCACATTCGACGCATCGGACATAAACTTTTTCGACACCCACGGCCAGTCAACCAACTAGACGCACTCGTAGCAGTCGCAGATCTTCGTTGTTGTCGTTTTGGATGATCAACCGGTCGTAATATCCGACAAAATCCTTCTCCGCAGTTTCCGCAACCGATCCCGTTCATGTAACGCGCCAGGTTTTCTTCGGACAACCCTCGCAATAGTAGACCAGAGCTGCACGTCATCGAGAGCAGCTGTCGGCGTGCCGTTGCTTTCAGTTCGGAATGTTCAACATGTTTGCAATGTTTCCGAAAATGTGCTGCTGAATGGCGTTTCCAAAGCGATCCAACGCCGACTCGGCTATCATGTTGTTGTCGCTCGTGTTATCATCGGCGGTCTCATTTGACACGGAAGTCATCGTTCTCCAGGTCGGTCATCATTTGTAGCACCAGTGGAACTGACGACAAGTACTTTTTCACCCTCTTGCGCAACATACCCGGGGCATTTTCCGACAGTGAAACTATCACCTCGTAGATAATTTCAGCCGGAATAATAATCACCCGTGGCAACAAATCACCAAACTGACGATCGTCATCTTCCTTGTCTCGCAACAGAATGAACGCTCCGACGGCACAAACCGCCTGGAAGCGCACCTCTGGATCGAACGGTAGGTCCAGATATTTGACCAACATGTGCTGGTTGCTGAAGATCCCCGGCACCGACGAGAAGATTCGCAGCGCCGATTCCTGAAGCTGTACGGTCGGGGCACTCGCTTTCTAGAATAGAAACTGCAGAAATTTTGGCCACTGGTTGCTGCCGTTTTTGTTGATCAGGTTGAGTGCCACCTCAGCAACGACCTAACAAATCTTACGCAGCAGGTCCGTTAAGTTGTTTGTACCGGCGGAGTTCCTTGGCCACGACCTTTTTTAATTAAATTTTGCTGTTTGGCTAATTTTTCCTTGATTCAACAAAAAAAAACAACTTTTCTGTCGCGGGTTGGGTGACGTTCAAAACGTCAAAATATGTACACACTCAAAACCGATTACCAAGATTTTTAATAAAATTGGTTCGGGGCTCAAAGTTCTGGCACGGAGCCAGAACCGCGCCCAAAACCTTGAGTGGCACACTCTTGGGTCTACCCCAGTACATGTTTTAAAAATAATAATCTTGAGAAAAACCTTACCTGTTGGAAAATATTCTAAAAACAAATTGAAATCCTATCAAAGTCACCCCGGTTTACGGTATATTCAATTTTTTCAAACATGTTGCTGCTAATTTTCAATTTTTTACTAATTTGAAGTTATTTTATGTAGCTTTGACTAATTTTAAGATTTTTTTTAGATTTTTTCACTAATTTAATCAAAGTTTTAACAACTTAATTTATTGTTTACTAAATTCTACGATACGTATTTACGTATTTTAACTCATTCAAATCAGCGATGACTAATTCAAAATAATTTTGATTTATATTTAATAGTTTCATTTATTTTTTGCTTATTTTAATTAATTTTCAAACTAAAAATTAAAATAGAGAGTTGAGTTGGAGAATTTGAACGGTGTGCGTCGCGGTCCTCGCGCAGGATTTTCGTTGCCGTTTCCGTCTTTGTTGTCCCCCCGATTGTGCGTGTATTTCGATCCGGGCGGTTTCGCGTTTTCGCATTTTAGTTGGTTTTATCTTTCCACAGCCGGCTGTCTAAGATTAAATCATTTATGCTAAACTCAACACCAAATAACCGGGAATAGTCTCATCCGCATACTCCGACTGTTTGCTTTGAGAATGCATAATACATCACACCATTAAACAAAATTTATTGATTATTGGGTCGCATCATCATCCTCTATGTTGAATCCTGGCCATTACCCTTACCCACTAACAAAATCCCAAGTAGAAGTAGTTTTCCGGCACACGCGGGGGTGTGGATATCGTATAGAACCCACCCTTGGTAGCAGCCTGTGCTAACTAACATTCCCGTCCCATTCCCTCGAGATCTACAAACTGACATGGCGGGCGCCGTTGGTGGCCAACGACTGTTTCCTATTCGCACCGGCTCTAGTTTTGATGATCGTGATGTTTTATCTTTTCAGCGCATTCATGCATGCTGTTGATAAGGGAAACATCATTTGATCGTTGAAGCGTGTGACCGGTTGTGCTGATGGGATATTATGGTCCTGTTCAGCAACGGAGAAGGACAACCATGGGTGGTCTCTCATGCTCATGCTCATGCTCAAACTAAAAATTAAAATAGATTAATACAACTAATTTTATCTAATTTGGCTTATTTTTCCTAATTTTTCAATGATTTTCATTCATATCAACTAATTACAATAATTTGATCCTTTCTTAATAAGTTTCTTCTAATTTTTATCTTTTTCTGATATTTTTTTTGTAATTTAAACAAATTTTAAATAATTTCAATAGCTAAAATCAAATGACAAATATAGTTTGTTTTTTTTACAATGTAAATTAATGAAATTTAAAATTATTTTGCCTTATTCAAACCAATTTGAATTTTACTAATTTCAAGAAATCAAAACCGATTAGAAGTTATTTAAACTAATTTTAATGATTAAGTTTTATAATGTTCCGGTATAGTGTATTTAAAATAAAAATACTAAATTGTTGTTTTTAATTTGTCACTCAAATTTTATTTGATCACCCTAACCTGAAACCCAAAAATAAAAAGAAGAAATGATTTTTTGTGTTGAATAGAGGAATAAAAAACATTTTATTCTAAATTCGAACTGTCGTGCTACCTGGCTTATCATACCTAAAAACGAAGTTGACTTTATAGCTGTCGGCCACCATTGCTAGTACCAACCACTAGTGTCTTCCTTTTAACTACAAGTACTTCGCTGCCATGGGTTCCTAAGTGTTTGAGTACCGGCACGGAGCGACGGCGCCGGATACCCATATTTACACTTAGAATTTTAGAGCGCCCGCCTCGGGACTCGAGCCAGCAACCTCAGGTGTTAAAAACTCGTTTTTCTCGGAACGTCAAAAAGCGACGTGCGACAAAATAGCACGACAGGTCAAATTGTTATCTATCATCAAAAAATTGACGAAGACAAAAAAAGAAAAATCTTTTGATACAATTTTGTTAACGTATGGACAGAGTTTTACAAACGATAGTATTGGTTTTCGGTGAATTGAGTTTCTGAAAATCGTGACACAACCATAATGACATGAAATTATTTAAGTTTTGAACCTCGTAACACTTTTACTAGCCCATACCTGCAAATACCCCGGCAGCTCGCCAAATATCTCCAACCGGGTCAGTTCCGTGTGCTGCGACAGATACGACAGACAGCTCGCCTTCAGCGTGGCCGCATTGAACCGATCCGCGATACCCAACAGATAGATGACCGAGTCCCCATCGATCGACGCCATCAGCGTGTTCTCGCAGATGTCCTTCAGGTTGTCCACCGAGTACCGATCCGCCAGCAGCATCAGCTCGCACAGCTGGTCCACCCCCACGGACTTGTCCACCGGCGCTCCGTACAGGTATAGCAGGAGCCTTCGGAATATCACCGGTGAGGTGTCGTGGATGACAATTTTCCTGGAAAGATGGATTTGTTGGGAGATTCCGATCGGACTGTCAAAACAACTCAAGGTAGTTACCTATTGATATCCTCCTGCATGCCGGACAGCAGTGCCTTCTTGAACCACTCGCACCGCGCCGCCACGATCACCCGGTGCGCCTTGAACGTGTGCGACGACTGGTTCTTGGCCTGGGGCGTTCCAGCCCCGCCGGTTCCAGTTCCGCCAAACAGCAGCGCCGCATCGTCCGGACTAAAGTCGAACGCCGACACGACGTTCTCGTTCTGGCAATCGGTCGGCGACACCACCACCTCGAACTCCATGTCCGCCAGGTGGCCCGAGTGCAGCAGCTTGAGGGCGTTCTTCGACAGGCTGCTGTGGTGGGCCGTCGGCGGCTCGCACAGACTCTGCACCAGGTTGAGCTGTGAGTAGAAGATGCTTGCTTAGAGAAGTCTGAAGTCCTAACCTATTACAACTACAAACCTTCGTATTGTTATAGTCCAGGAAGCGGTTCGGACAGGGTCGTGGATCTCCGTACCCGCTGCTGTCTACGCTGCGGTTCTCCAGCAGGCCCAGCTCCAGCATAGCACGAGTGAACTGCTCCTTCTGGATCAGGTTGGACACCTGGGGAATGAAGTCACGGTTAGTCAACTATCTCACCTGGATCTGCTTCAACGAGACTACTTACATACAACATTGCATCGTTTAAGGCAGCTTTATGCTCCAACAGCTTCGAGATTATTCCATTCTTGAAGAAACGAGATGGTCAGTTACAAACTTTTCACGATTTCACAAGAGATACTCACCACCTGACTAGTCAAAAACTTGAAGCAGAACTTGAATTCCTTCCAGCCAATCTTCTCATCAATCGTATCACACAGTTCCTCAAGTCGAGCGATAAACAGTGGGACCTCCAGTGTCAACTGCTCCAGATTCCTCCGAACAGTTTGGTGTTGATGCATATGGTTCATCTCGTTAAAGGTTGCCCTAAAAAGTTGCCAGTAAGATACCAATCTCAGTGCAAGACAGTGACCAAGAGAGCAACTCTCTTTCCTCTCGTTTGCTCTAGAGAGGGATCGCGAAAAAAGAGAGTTGCTCTCTCGCTCACTGTCAAACAATACCAAGCCATACCTCTTGTGGAGTATCACTTCGAGCGCGCTCGACACCCTCCCGTAGATGTCGCGCATCTTCTTCACCTCGTACATGTACAGGAAGAACTTGAGGTCGCTTTCGGAGTTTTGCTGGTTGAACCGGTTCGAGTCACCACCACCCGCGGACGAACCCCCCGTTGCCGACGGGCTCGACGGGCTGGCATTCCCGTACCCGGAGGAACTTCTCGTCCGACCTCGAGCCGCCATCCTACTCTCGCGGGAACCGATTCCCGCGGTGGCACCACCACCGGAACCTCGACCCTCTTGACCGTGCGTTGATTTGAGGTCCTGCACAAACATTGAGGTTAGGTTCGGTGAATCCCTCAAATCTACACCCGCGACTCACCTTGCAAACCTTCTCCAGCGAGTTTTTGATCTCGGAGATGGAGGCCGTCAGCACTTCCAGCGCGTACGTAATCTCCGGCACCAGGTACGACACCAGGTCGTTCCGCTCGTCCGTGGTCAGGCTGCACAGCACGACGTTGACGTTCTGCAGCAGCTGGTGCATCTGGGACAGGAAGACGGGCATCCGCGAGCGGACGTACTTGATGATCTCGTGGCGCTGGTGGCGCGTGAACGTGGTCGCGTCCTTGGTGAAGATGTTGCAGAACTGGAGCAGCTTGACCATCGCTGGAAGCATGGAAGCAAGTCAATTTTGAGCGTCGTGAACATAACCTCAACTCACCTATCAGCGATTCCTTGAATCCCTCCTTGAAGATCTGGCACAGCACGCACGGACTGTGCGAGATGGTGTTCGGGTTGACCATCTGGATCATGTTGTTCAGACTGTCGTGCAAATCCGTAATGATATCGATGACAACTGGAATTTGAACCGAAATTAAATCAAGCTTCAAGCTTTAAACAAGATCAAACCCTTACACTTCTTGAGCTGAATGTTGCGCAGGAAGTTCTTGCACGGTGGCGTCATCCGGCTCAGCGGCGTCGTACTCTCGCACATCGCGATCAAGCTCGTGCACGTTTCCTCGTCGAGGCTTTCGGGAAGACATTCGCAGTACAGCCAGTGCAGGATCGTGGACAGCATCTTCGACGGGATGTTGTTCAGCACCGAAAGGGGGGTTAGGGGTGAGGACGGTGGGGTGTCCAGCGAACAGGGGAAGGGCGACGGGCTGCGGGCGCGGAACGGGGAAGAGGGTGGCTTGAACTTGGTTCGTTGGAACGGGCTTTCGAAGGTTGCGGGGGTGATCATGCTCGGGGCGGGGAAGAAGAAGATGTTGCGGTCGGAGTTGAGGTTCGAGTCCGAGGAGGATACGTGATGCTTGCGGGGTACGTCCAGAAAGATCGAGTCGGAGTTGGCCGCGAGGCAGTTGAACGAGTTGGAGACCAGCTTGGGAGAGAGGTTGTACACGTCCAGCGTCGGCGGTAGCAGGAAGTTCGGGGTCGTCGTCGTGGTTGGGCTTGCCCGTTGGCTGATATGTTGACAACCGCTGACCAGCGCCACCACCGGCTTCGGAGACTTGGCACACGGCACCGAGCTGACCTTCATCAGTGGCGGATGGTTGTTCCGCTCCGCAGTGGCAGCTGCGGCGGCCTCGAATCGATTCGCTAGGTGTTGATATGTGGTTGTGGCCGCCATACTGCTACAATCGAACCCATTCAACCGCAATATCGGCGAGTGGACGTTGTAAATCACGTTATCACAACTCTTCAGAGTCACATCACAAAAGTTCCCATCATCCAGCACCGAGAGCAGCGTAAACGGGATCTCCTGCCCCACCGATTGGTCCTCCTTGACCCGCTTACAAGCCAACCGGCACCACCCATCACACTTCAACGTCATCCGGTCGGCCGGATTGTACGAGTTCGTGCGGAACTCAATGCTATGCCCGGTGTACGCCCCGAAGATCAACCCCGGCCCAGCCGAGCTTAGCTCGACCACCTCGAACGTCTCGCAGCTGAACAGCACCATGGCGGAGTCGTTGAACGGGCAAAAGCTGGACGACTCGAAGCCGGTGGCCATCCGATGGCCGTCGTAGTCAGCGCTTCCCGGGTGAGCATTGCTGTTGGTGGTGTGGACCAGGTCGTTGTACCAGATGATGTCACCCATCTCGTCCAGGCGGAACTTTACGCTGGGGAATGGAGAGATAAGAATAAATACAGTCAGGCCCCGGTTTTGCACGCCGCGGTTATGATTCGTTCCGCTGTATCGGTTAAGCGCGACCCAGTGCTTAAATGAAGCGCAGAGCTTATGAGATTTTGGTAATATGTGAGACGTTCGTACAGCTTGTTACTGCACTATGGGTATCAAATGATCGGGACAAACATTTTAAAAATATGTTTTTTTTTATGAAAATACTCAAAATTTTCACAAATCGCCGTATTTACGAAAAAGTTAAAAAAAATGTATTCTACAATATGAGTATCAAATGATAGGGATTTTATAATACATTTCGAAAGTTATATCACATTTTTTAAATACTCAAAATTTTCACAAAACTACGTATTGACAAAAAGTACTCATAATTTCCCATAATTTTTGCAACATGGGTATCTATCGGTAGGGAGTTTTTCAAAAATTTCGAAAGTTATAACAATTTTTTTTTTAATTTCTCAGAAGCTACGTAATTTTAAAAGTACTCAAAATTTCAGTTGCAATACGGGTATCAAATGGTCTGGATTTGTCATTCATTTCGAAAGATAAAACAACAATTTTAGAAAATACTCAAATTTTTCACAAAACTACGTATTTTTGAAAAATACTTAAAATTTCAGTTTCAACAATACAGTCCAGACTCGATTATCCGAAGGCCTCGGAAAAAAATCACTTCGGAAAATCGAATCAGGAAAAAAAATTGTTTCGTTTTCTAATTTTTGATTGTTGAGCATAGGTATGACCCCTAAACTACGCTAAAATTAATTAGAATTTTTAAATCCAAGATGGCGATCAAAATGGCGGTGGTGCAATATTGAAAAAATGCATTTTATTTTTTTAAAGGCAATCAACAACTCAAATTTGACTAAAACTAAAATTTTATGTCAGAAACAAGAAAATGAAAAAAAAAAAACGAAAACAATTTGTTTTGTTCGTGGTTCGATTATCCGAAGTCCCATACCAACCTTCGGATAATCAAAACTTCGGATAATCGAGGCTTCGGATAATCGAGTCTGGACTGTATCGGTATCAAATGATCAGGATTTTTTATACATTACGAAAATATAGAAACATTTTTTGAAAATATAAAAAAAATCATAAACCTACGTATTTTCGAAAAAAATACTAAAAATTTTAGTTTTGAGCCGAACGGAAAGAAATTTTGAGTATTTTTTAAAAAATGTGTAGTTTTGTGGAAAATTTGAGTTTTTTCAAAAAAAATGTGTTATTAATTTCGAAATGTATGAAAAAATCCCGATCATTTGATATCCATTTTTCAAATATTGATATCGTGAGTTTTTTTTCTAAAATTTGTTTTATTATTTAGTGTGTATAAAAAAATCCCGATCATTTGAGACCCATATTGAAGAAAACTGAAATTGTAAGTATTTTTTCGATAATACGTAGTTTTGTGAAAAACTTTAGCATTCATTTTTATGATTATTTTCGAAACGTTTGAAAACATCCCGATCAGTTGAAACTAAAATTCTAATAACTGAAATTTGGAGTATATTTTCACAAATGCATAGTTTTGTGAAAATGATGATTGTTTTAAAAAATATTTCCGAAATTTATAAAAGAAAAACCTGATCATTTGATACCCATATTGCAAAAGCTTTTTTTTCAAGAAAAAAATGCATTTTCGAAATACAGGAAAAATACGTTTTTTTGTGAAAATTGTGATCATTTCAAATGGATAACTGACATCATCCCGATTCATAAATACTATTTTTTTAAAGATTGGATAATTTTTCATAGGATTACTGCCAATGTCTCCCATATAGCCGAAATCCCACAGGCTCTTTGCTTCAGTTATGCACGCCTCAGTTATGCACCCCATATGCGGTGCAAAAATAAGGCAAGACTGTAGTAGTTTATGCAACAAGTAGCGAAATGAAAATTTTTTAGCACGAGTTATGCAAACACCAAATATGATTTTCCAGGAAAATTTCTGTGAAATCAAAACCGTGTCAAAGAATATAACTTTTCAATACAAGTGCCGAAAAAAAGAACTTTTCAGCACTGAAATGAGTGTTATAATGAACATTAAGGCGCTTTAATGTTTGGTGATGATGAGCAGGCCATTTTGTCTCAATAAAATGACAGGAAAAGAAAGTATTTTCATAAAGGTGTTGTAAAAAGTAATTTATTTCAGTTGTTTTATATACAACTTTAGGGTGAAACATTTTAAAACATTTAAAAGATCGTAAAAGATCATCAACATCGTTGTTATATACAAAAGCAATTTTCATGTTTGTTTGTTGTTGGTTGTTGTGTTTTAATCAACTCTTTATAACTTTAAGTTTTTCTCCTAAAATACGATTTTTTGATTTTTTGTTATGTTTCAAGACTTAGGAGACTGAAATAGTAGTTTTTGCAATTCCGTCGTGAAACTACTTACTTTTTCTGTCATTCTTGAACGGCGAAATAGCCTACTTTTCTGTACCAAAAGTAACAGAATCGAATAGCAACACTTTTCAAAATAAATGCTGAAAAGTTCTACTTTTCAGCACTGAAATGGGTGCTGAAAAGTTGAACTTTTCAGCACTTGTTTCGAAAAGTAACACTTTTCAACATTGTTTTGATTTAAACGATTTATTGACAAATACATGAAAATTTGACTTAAAATTTCACTCAATGGGTGTTTTTCGGAATTGCAAAAAATGTTGTATGGAACTCGTTGCAAAACATGATTTTTTCAGCACTCGTCGTATTTATCCAACTCGGTGAACCTCGTTGGATAAATGTACGACTCGTGCTGAAAAAATCCTCTTTTTGCAACTTGTTGCATAAACTACTATTATGCAACAAGTTGCAAAAAGAGGATTTTTTCAGCACGAGTCGTACATTTATCTAACGAGCTTCACCGAGTTAGATAAATACGACGAGTGATGAAAAATCATGCTTTGCAACGAGTTCCATACAACGTTTTTTGCAATTCCGAAAAACACCCTTTGGACAGAATTATCGGACAAATGTCCTTGCATTGAGTCAATGAATCGTTCAAATAAAAAAAAATGTTGAAAAATGTTTCTTTTCAAAACAAGTGCTGAAAAGTTCAACTTTTCAGCATCCATTTCAGTGCTGAGAAGTAGAACTTTTCAGCATTTGTTTTGAAAAGGGTTACTATTCGATTCTGTTATTTTTGGTACAGAAAAGTAGGCTGTTTCGTCGTTCAAGAATGACAGGAAATGTAAGTAGTTTCACGACGGAATTGCAAAAAGATAATATAATATATATGAATTTTCGAAAAAAATAGTGATTTTAAAAAATATCGAAAATCTAGACTCTTGACTTTTGTTGATAAAAAATCATTTTTCGAACAATCAAATTTGCAATCAAACAGTGTTTCAAAATTTGAGATTTTTTTAAAAGGCCAACTATGTTTTAATTCTTTTAAATAAAATCTAGAACATTTTTTTTGAAAAGGGTGTTGAGTTTGATTTGAAAAAAAAAAAATCAGAATCAGAGCATTATAATCAGAAAATTTCACATCAGTTTAAATTTTTAACATTGAAAATTGAACCAATAGTTTCCTTGGTATCGACTGTTGGGAATAACATGCTAATAAGGTGAAACTTAGTAAAAATCATTTTCATCGATATGTTTTTTTTTTTTTGAGGCTATACCTCAGATTCTTATTGTCCAAATTGATTGTTAAAGTCATAGAGAGGACATTTTAGATTTTATGACATTTTCTAAGCTTATACAAATGTTAATCGGCTTTTCAAAAAAAAAATTAAAACTCAAAAACCTTAAACAAAATCATTTATTTATACCTAAAACTAGCTGTTACAAGAAAACGGTACATTTTGCTTAAAAAAGACATTGAAGTATTTTTTGATTGGGAACTTGATAATGATTTAAAGCCATATTTTTTTTTAAATTCATTTGTCCTAACCAAATTTTACACCATGACGTACTCTTTGGCTTAACAGATGACTTTTACAACATATAAAAATTGAAAATTCAATAATACGTATTTTAGGAATCCAATTTTTTTAAGTGATAAAAAGTTCAAACAAAAATGGAAAAAAGAAATCACTGGAACTAGTTTCTCTTAAAAGATCTAATAATTAACTTGCCAAAAACACTAAATCGATAAGAAAATCTTTTTTCAAGATACAGAATTTCATTTGTTTTTTTTTTTTGTGTTTTGTTTATTGTTACTAGTATTTTGTATTGATCTTTTTTTCAAATTTCCTCAAAATAAAACAGTTCTCGAAGGCTTATCCCTAATCAATTCTATCATCATCACCACTAGACGATCGCCATCATCGTCATCGTCTGGTGAGATGCACTCTGCCCATTCACTTCGTTACGCCCAGCACTGCCACTTCCCGCAGAGCACCAACCGCGTCACAATTACACCGTGCCACTCCCTTTGCACTCCACCAACAGCCACAGATGAGGCGGAGGAGGCAGAAAAAGACGATATTTTATAGCCAGAGCTTCAGAAAAAAAAGTTTTCACTCAATAATTTATGGCTTGCCTACCTTGCAGGCGTTAAAATTTAATTACACCTTCATCAAGCAAACCCAATTTCTTACCCTTCCAGGCCCAACTTGTCCGCAGTTCCATCCAGGTGGGATTCGATAATCTAAAAAAAAAGGAGGAGAATGTAGATTTTTTCATGGATTTTCCAGTAAATTTTGCTGAAATTATACCTCCCATGTTCCCACGAACGAAGTGGAACCATCCGATGTCATTTTGAACAGTTTGCGTAAAATTTTCCAGCAAACAAATCAATTTTTCACAGAAAGTCGCTCATTTTTCCTACAAATTTTTACCACTTTCCGAGATTCCCCCCACGATTTTTCCTCTCAACCGCCCCAACAAAGAATCACTCAAATTGGCACTTTTCCACGTGAAAATTCACAACACAACTTCCACCAATTTATCACACCCACAACATCCCAAACTCAGTTGCACTTCCAGCCAGGATTTCCATCACCAATTCAAAACCCCCATTCGGGACAATTTGAGCAAGAAAATTTTCACTTTCCACCCCCCCCCGTTCACAGCCAGACGTCGTTTGATGCTGCCATATCTTTGAGAAGTGAGGAAAAGCAGAAAAAGCGAGCCACCTGGAAAACGCGAATCCTGCAAGTGTCATTCTGCGCACCAATACACGCTCACACGCGCTGGTGTGTGTGTTTTGTTTGGAGCGAAAAGCTGTCAGAAAAGCAGTGGGAGTGGGAAAGGGGGAAAAGCGAAGGGGCGAGAATTTTCTTTTCGCTTTTCCTCTCTTTGGTGTGTGAGGGTGACTGGATCGTACTAATACAGTTGAGAGGAGGAAAAACACGTGTAGCTTCCAAAACATTAAAGCGGCTAGGGTAGATATGAATCGAAAATCAAAAATGTTTTGTGATGTCCGATCCACCGATTTGTTAAAGATTGAATGTGTTAAATTTGGAATACTGAATTCTAAGAATACAATCGTGCAAAAACGATTTGATATTGTTACACGGCTTGTCTAATAGTAGTTTATGCAACAAGTTGCAAAAAGAGGATTTTTTCAGCACGAGTCGTACATTTATCCATAGTTATCCATAGTTGGATAAATACCAAGAGTGCTGAAAAAATCAAGTTTTGCAACGAGTTCCATACAACATTTTTTGCAATTCCAAAAAACACACACTGAGTGAAATTTTATGTCAAATTTTCATGTGTTTTGTCAATAAATCGTTTAAATCAAAAAAATGTTGAAAAGTGTTACTTTTCGAAACAAGTGCCGAAATATTTAACTTTTCAGCATCCATTTGAGTGCTGAAAAGTAGAACTTTTCAACATTTATTTTGAAAACTGTTGCTATTCGATTTTGTTATTTTTGGTACAGAAAAGTAGGCTATTTCGTCGTTCAAGAATGACAGGAAAAGTAAATAGTTTCACGACGGAATTGCAAAAAGGTTATTTTTATTAAACTTGAATGAACCTCGCTGAATCACTTTTGAGCTTGTTGAGGGGACTGCTCCGAGTCAGGGAAACTGTTTTTCAAAATCTTCTATCGGTAAAAATTGATTTTATTTCATTTTGATTTTTTACAATATATTTTTTACAATATATATATATATAAATAGGATTTTTCCTGTTTTTCTTTCAAGTTCATCTGGAAACATCATTTTTTCTTTGTGTATATCAAAAATGTTAAAGTGGATTTGGAGCAAATATCGCCCAGAATAAATTTGTAGAATAAACATTACTATTATATCAAATCTCTGAATAGTTACAACAAATTTTAGTGTAGAGAAAGCTGCAAAGTTTTAAAATTCTGTGATGTGGAAAATACAACAATTTCCTACGCAAACAGCATGACCAAACTCTAAAGTTCTCGGTTCGGCTTCACATTTTTGGGATTCTCTACCCTAAATAGTTAAATACACAATTTTTGTTCAGTCATTAGGGTGGCTTTTGTAACTGAAGTTATTTTCTATAAAAAAAAACATTGGAATCGTATTATTTCTACGAAGCCTAATTAGTCTCCTTTCTATTGCAAACTGGAATTGATAATTGGTTAAAACTGTGTCAACCAATGATTTTGGAAATATGTGTTTTTTTTAATTCTCAAAATTGTCATCTTTGAACCGCCCTGACGTGGCAACAACCACCCTAATAACCGAACAAAAAATATGTATAGACCTATTTTGGGTAGAGAAGCCCGGAAATTTGAAGTCGAACCGAGCACTTTAGAGTTTGGGTATGCCGTTTGCGAAGTAAATTGTTGTATTGGAATAAACATTACAGAATTTTAAAAATTTGCAGCATTCTCTACACAAAAACTTGTTGTAACTTTTCAGAGGGTTGATGTAATAATAGGGTAGGGTAGTCATCAATGAGACACTTTTGGTTTTTAAACTTCAACGGTTTTTGTATTTTTTTTCATCAGCATGTTTTAAAGAGCTTTTTGTTGCATTTTCTTTCTTTTAATGTGTTCTAACATTGACCAAAATATGAGATCGATCCGACCTCTACAGCCAGAGTTATTCAACTGTCTCATTGTAGACGCACTTGGCAGTAACAATGAGACAGGTGGGGAACAATGAGACACTCTACGAAAATCAATACTTTTCTAGTAAAACATCATATTTTGTATTGTTCCATTGCAGGTGACTTGCCTTGAACATTCTAAAGCAATTTTGCCAACCTGAAACTTCAAATAACAACAGTTATACTAAAAAGTATTTAAATTTTGTAAAATCCTTATATTTTACCAAATAACTTTATATTTTTGGTTAAATGAAGTTCAAACTAACTAAATATGCCAAAATTCACTTCCAATTTATGTTTTGAAAGATTTCCATAGATTTTGAAAAGTTTAATGAAGAAAAATCAAAGTGTCTCATTGTTACCCATGGGCTGAAATGAGTGGGGAACATTGAGACAGCCCTGGATTCTGGGTATACTTTAAATTTTGGCCAAACCTAATGAAAGGACATTGTAGCCCAACTAATGCCCTGTGAAATGACGAAAGAAATTTGGAGAAATATTAGTTTTTGTGTTAATGGCAGTCTATGAGCGAAAATGTAATTTTTAGTCATAATTTACTTTAACACCCCAGAATCAAACATGTATGAATAACTTTGCAAGGGAGCGTCCATAACCAAAGCCACTATTATGGCAGACGTGTATCTAGTAGACACACCTTTCCCCCAAATATGAGCCTGATTGGTTGAAACTACGTCTTGTGAGAGCCATTTTATCATTGTTCCCCGTGTCTCATTGATGACTACTCCCCCCAGAGCAATTTTTACGAAATCGGTCTTTTTTTAGAATTTTAATTTTTGTATTTTTTAATCCGACTGAAACTTTTTTGGTGCCTTCGGTATGATTTGCAAAAAAAAACTAATTTTATTTTTTCCCCGTTTTTTAAATATGTTAAGGGACATTAAATGCATACTTTTCAGAAATTTTTAGGATGTGCAAAAATCTTTGACCGAATTTTGAATTTTTCAACAAATACTATTTTTAAAATCCAAATTTTGGTCGCATACATTTTTCAACTTTATTTTTCGATAAAAAAATCGAAAAGATCGGAAAATTTCACGAATGTTTCATATTTTAACATTGTGAATCGGACCATTAGTTGCTAAGATATCGACATTAAAAAATGGTGGGTTGTTTGGGTCAGGCTTAGAAAACATCAATTTTCCTGTTTTTAAACCTTTGCATGGCAATATCTCAGCAACTAAGGGTTGTATCAGCAATGTACAAAAGCAAAATATAGGGAATTTCTTAGTTTTTCAACGATATTTTTTTCAATAGTTTAATTTTTTAAAATTAAAAACTGCGACTATTTTCAAAAATGTTACCTATAAATGGCTATAACTTGAAAACGGTGCTCTTTACCAAAATTTCCATCCATTTTCCATCGAAAAATGAAGTTGAAACATTTTTGCGACCAATATTTCAATTTTTTGAAAATAAAAAAATCATAACTCGGTCAAAGATTTTTTGTACAGCCTGGAAGTTTCTGAAAAGTTGGCATTTCATGTCCCCTAAAACATATAAAAAAAGTGTTTTTTTTAAATCATGTTTTAGTGACAAAAAGTCAAATTCACTAAAAATCACTGATTTTTTTAGCGTGTATCATTTTTTTTCAGTGTAGTCCTTATTTATACCTACAACTTTGCCGAAGACACCACATCGATCAAAAAAATCCTTCAAAAGATACAGATTTTTGAATTTTTATACATCAATTTTGTATGGACAGCAGCCAAATTTGTATGAAAAAAATAAATGGACAAACTAATGATGCAAAATTGCTTCTTTGAGCAAAGCTTCAGCCGGATTCAAAAATACAAAAAATAAAATGAAAAAAAGGACCGATTTTGTAGAGAATTGCTCGTAAAAGGAAAAAACTACTCTAACTTGTTTTAATAACATTTTATCATCATTTGCAATTCTTTCATCCTTTTTTTAGAAGTTTACACAGAAAAAAATATGTATATTTACACAGCACGTAATTAGTGTTTCTTATGTAAACTCACTCGATGTAATGTTGAAATATGATGTAAAGAGTAAAAAGTCATGGAAATTACTCAAATGTAAATCTAAATCTAATGTAAATCATAAATCTAATGGAAACGTTGAGCATGGAAACTCAAATCTGATGAATTTCTACCCGTGTTCAGCTTCCTGTAAATTCCTATTCAATGTAAATCATATATCCAATGTATTTCTGCCAAACGTTGACTTCAACACTACCCGAACTAAAAATAGTTATATTTGGTTCTCTTTCTATCGCTCTCATACTTTGCTGGCCCACTGTCTGAGCCTCGACCTGAGCAAGTTGATGCTTTAGCCGGTAGCAGCTGTAACCAGTGTTGCGTTCCTCACACGCTCACGCGCTCGTGAGCGCTCACTGTTCGCTCATTCGTGAGGAGGAGCGCTGCGCGAGCTAGCTCACGTTTGCCCGCGCTCACGTTTGCTCCATGCTCGCGCTCACGCTCATATTTCGCTCACGGAGCGCTCATTTTGGACGTGTCGCTAATCATTTAACGTTTTTGAGAAAGTTTTTTTTAATTCTAGATGGATTTTTTGCGTAAGGTGCAGTAGGGCTTTGCAAATATGACTTTGTGAACAAATTTTATGATATATGAATTGGAATAGCTCATTTTTATCAATCATGTTTTTAAATAAAAGGTTGGATTCGCAAGGGTCAAATAATTTTTTAGACAAACAGTTGAATGTATAAATATTTTAGAATTTAAAGGCCTTATTGTAGTAGAGAGGGGCAGAGGGGTATAGACGCCTAAATAAAAGGGCCTGTAAACCTTAGAAAAACTTACAAAACAATGAATTGATTCAAGAGGATTTATGCTTTGGTAAGTTCGATTCAAGGTTAAATGCTTGGTTGATTAAAATATAACATTAAACTGTTTTATGTACCTAATCAGTGTTTTGACTACATTTCCAGATTGCGGGTCAGAATGTCAAAAGTAACATTTTTTTCCAGGAGTTCTACAAGAGCTCTTCAAGATAGCTACAGCATAGCAGTTTGGACCACGGTAGGATAAAACTCTCTTCAAGTACTCTTCCAAACTCCTGAAGAAGTTTTGAAGAGAATTTTATCCTACCGCGGTCCAAACTGCTATGCTGTAGCTATCTTGAAGAGCTCTTGTAGAACTCCTGGAAAAAATGTTACTTGGGGAGCTACCATTAAAAAAAGTTATTCCGTTTATTAAATCTTTCAGTGATTCAGTGATAAGAAACGGTCAATCATTTCTATAAGGTTAGTCTTTATTTAGCAAACATTTTAGAAAATAGGGTAACATTTTTGAAACAGTTCTATTTTAAATATATGCCTCAAAATTCCTAAGGGTTGAAATAACCCTTTTGACTCAAGTCAAATAAATTGTCAATATTTTTCACCACGAAAAGGTTGGCTCTTCTTCCAACAAGTGGATTTTATTCAACACTTTCGCAACCAAACCTCTGAAAATATTCAATTACAAGTTATATATGATTTTTTGAACATGGATGACTGTAACTGTTTAAAAGATTATTTAAAAATAAATAAAATATACATAAATTGTCAATATTTTTGTACATAACAACAATACAATATGGTCCAATATGGATTTGATTTGTGAACAAACAGTGCATCTCTTCACGCCAATGAATGTTTACATTATGAATTTAGGTATTTGTTCCTTGTTCGAAAAATGTCTAGATTTTAAATAGAACGTAAATTTCGGTTCGCTGATCAAATCCATTTCATTGCCTACTTTTGTTTGTTAGGCCAGTTTCTTGTTTGTTTTTGCTGCCTGTGCTGAGATAGTTCTAGAAACTTCGTTTCAAACAGGCAGATGCTTCAACAGGAAAAAACAACTACCTACTTTGACTCACCAGCTCACGTGAGCGCAAAACGCTCCGGTGAGCGTGAGCGAGCACGAGCTACCTGATCAAAACTCACGCTCCAGCTGGAGCGAGCAAGCCTTCCGTGAGCGCTCGCTCATTCGCAACCCTGGCTGTAACACAGAACATCCTACCCGTCGTCTGTTCGATTCCAGTCCAGCATTATTCCACTTGGCCGTCGACGAGAAAGCGTCCCTACCTGTGAAACAACTTGTTAAAATCAGAATTTCATTTTGCTGCCCGCTTCAATCATTTTAAAATAGAACGTAGGCCACACCCTTTTCCTACTGCAATCCAACTCGAGCTTCTCATTCCCATTGGCCAATCAGAATAAGTTGACTTGAACTAATGTAAATTCCAAAAGTAATGTAAATTCCAAAACTAATGTAAATTTCCAATGAATCTAATGTAAATTTCCAATGAACCTAATGTAAATATACATCATTTATCATGATACCTTTTGGTACATGATAAATAATGTAAATTTACAGGAATATTTTTTTCTGTGTAGAGTTTAGGGAGATGATTATTTTGTGATCTTTCCCAAATATAATTTATAATTCACTTTATTATGTGAAACCTAATTAGTTTTTAAAAATCACTTACTTTACAATTTAAGAGAAAATTTTGTTGAGTAACAAAACTGCTTTTTTTTAGTTTTTGTTAAAAAATAAAAGTAATAAACAACAATTTAACTGTTTTAAAAACAAAATTCAAGCTCAGGCTATCCCTCTAACAAAACCCGATCCCACCTGTCCCGCAACTGGGTATTCCATGACGTACTTGACGCTACTATCGCGTAGAAAACCAGTTCCCTCAAAACAAAGTGCGGTACAACAGGCATCATCATCATCGCTCAGCTTTAGTAATGAAGATCCGATCCTCTCTCTCCCGGCGCAGGTTTCGATCGCAAGTGTCGAGAGCACAAGTTTGATAACCTCTTGGCCGTTTTGTTCTTGTCATTCTCTCGCGCACTCAAACTAAGTCAGTTGCGTTGAACACCTTGCCGAAAGATGAACTTGCTTGTAGTTAGTGGACTTTTGCTCGCTGTTGTGACTGTGCAAATCGTTCAAGGAGGTTAGTTTGAACTTGATGTGTACGTTCAATTTAAAAGTTTTTCCAACACAAAATTGCAGATGAAAGAATACGCTTTCCGCAAGATGAGCCGGAAAGGACTTTTGATAAGCCCAGACCCACCGTAAATCCCGTTCGAAGAATGTCAAACTGTGAAACACCAACTACGAAAAAGAAAATTCTCGTGTACGATTCCGAAACGGATTCTTGGGATGACTCTGATCTAATAAGTCCAACGAATAGTAGAGTACCTTGTGCCGACCATGGATCCAGTCTCGGCTCGGCCAACGAGGGTCTGAGGCCTGCGGTTCAGGAAGCTCGACCACCGCGATGCGGCCCTCCGAAGCAGCTTCTGGTGTACGATTCGGATACCGATTCCTGGGAGGAAGCCTTGTTGAAGAATTGTTAGTTTCTTTGGCTTGTAGTTGAAGTGATTTGTGAAAAACTAAGAACTAAGTTTTACAGAAAAAAAAGCTTACGACTGATGGCAGGTTCAAAGTGTCTGTTATGTTATGAACTTCCGAAGGCAATCACGTTTGTTTTGATTGATAGTGTATAATAAACAGCGCAATCCTCACAGTTGGGAATTCCCAAATAAATTCTGTGTGAATGCTGATCATCGTTTTTTTTTATTGAATTATAAATTACTCAATTAAACGAGATTGTGATGAAAGAATGTATTTGAAGTGTTTGGCTTCTCCAGTTCAGTAAGGCTGTAGGTAATCCTGCTCTAAAAATTAATATTATGTGATTTAACCATTTTCATCGATTTTGAAGCATAAATCACAATGTTTCTACCATTACATGGGTTACATTTTAGGTGTTTTACATGACTATCATTAATCATGACTTTGTTTTTATCAAAATTTCAGAATATCGTTTAAGAGGGCTCTCACGATGTAAAATTTGTTAGGCTTGTGTTGCATATTTGCTCATATGACTTCAAACAAAATTAGTGATCAGTGAGGAAGGCAAAAGTAATACAAACGTAATTGATAAAATTGTAGCATAAGTTGGTTATGTGTGTGTGTGTGTGCAACCAACCAAACGGGACCACGCGGTCGCTTCTTACAAATTGAGTGGTTTCCATGTAT
Source organism: Culex pipiens pallens (assembly GCF_016801865.2). Classification (NCBI taxonomy): domain Eukaryota; kingdom Metazoa; phylum Arthropoda; class Insecta; order Diptera; family Culicidae; genus Culex; species Culex pipiens. Next base: position 39,029,638 of record NC_068937.1, on the reverse strand, counting down.
TTTTAAATCTACATTCTATACATGCAAATAACTCGCATAGGCATTTGGAAGTGTTAGCTCTGCCGAGCTTCGGTGACCCATTTCTACGCTGGCTAGCCGAGCGCGAGGTACTTCAGCTTTATCGACAAGCCCCGCCCTGAAGAACGTTTGGACCAATCGGATTTCAAACGTTATTTAGAACTTCCGAACCCTTGTCAAATGGACAAGGACCCAGCGCGTATATAGTTGATAGTAACAATATTCCTAATTCCAGTCATAGCTCACCAAGTCGCGAAGGCATAGTGGTTAGCATTTTTGCTTACCAATCCAAAGGACGGGGGATCGAACCCCGACTCGAGCGATTTTGATTTTTCGTTCATGTTCAGAGTTTCAAGATTTATATTTCCTATACTTTCACGTTGGGAGCAGACGGGAATCGAACCCAAGACCATTCACTTACAAAGCGAACACCGTGACCAGTCAGCCACGGCCGCTCCCAAATTTTAGCATAAGTTGGTTATAATTCAAATATAATCGAACCAAAATGATATTTTTCAATTATTTTCAAACTTTTTTTATGTTCTAAATACAACATAAGTTGTCTTTGGAGCCAAATCTAGGTTGGATAAAAAAGGTTGAGGTGGTTATGTTACTCACAAGACCATTTTGACACAGAACATTTTTATTTATATCAAAAGCTAAATTCAAATAAACCATTAAAAATCAAAACAGCAGCCAACTCCGTCAAAATATTATTTTCCATGCCCAGTTTCAAAAAACTCCATCATAAACTCATATGGTTCACTAAATATCCCTGCATCGGAACATCCTTGAGGACTCCCGGTTATTACTGATTGTGGCCAATATTGTTCACAACCCCATTGTCTAAAATCATTTCGGTATTCTTATTTCACGTAGAACCAGTGAGATATCGGTAAGCCTAATGGCATTCTGCTTAAAGGATCAAACTTTTAACACCTGCAGGCTGCAGCCCAAGGTATTCCAGATGAATGTTTGCAACTCATTAGGGCCTTAGGCTTTTCGTCCATGAAAAGGGGGGGTCTAGAGTTTGTGACAGCCCAAGTGGGGCTCTGAAATCCCGAAAATCCCTGAAAGTAACATTTGAACAACCCCTTCCTGTATAGATACCCAAAACTCGTTCTTGCCGTGCTATTTTGGCACACCCGGAAAATTGCTTTAAATGCGACAACTGGCCAAAGGGACTTCAGTTCAAAGCGCGTTTGACACACTGGCATGCCCGAATACATTAAACATTTTTAGTAATAACTCAAGACTCCGACCACCAAATTCTACCCAAATTTTGTGACAATGCACAGAATGGTCAGCCAAACGAAACGAGTTTGTTATTGTTTACATTTCGTGCTCTAGTTTTGGTTTATTCAAGGTCAGTCATTAAAACGCGTTCTTTTCGGACGTGCGACAAGATAGCACGAGTACGTTGATTTGTCACTTTTTGACCAACCTTGGGTTTGCAAGTTTTAAAGTGTGTGCGTGAGTGAGCAACAAATTTTCATAGTTCATGTGTAATAGTCATAGTCCTAGTGATGAAACCTTGGTCGGTACTGAAAATTTGTGTGGCTTAGTGCTAACTTGACACATTTTGTCATTACAACGATTTGGCAACTTTTTATTCAGTTTGTTGACAGTTACTCGGGAAAAATACATCAATTTTTTTTTATTTCCTGAAAGTACGCCATCAACTTTTGATCATAATTTCTATTTTGCGAGACAATTTCTCATCATTTTGTTGGCACACACATCCACACTCAAGAGTTTTTCACTTGCGCTAACATTTTGAAAGCGCTTAAGATATGAAATTGCTTCCAACTACCGGCAACATGTTCTTTTGAACATTAGTTAGTCACTGACTTGAAACATAATCCCGAAACATGAAAATAATTAGCAAGCGCCATCAAAAAACAAACGCGCCAAGTCTTTTGACGTTTGACTTTTGACGACCCATTATGTCCACGCTCCATACAAAAAAAGATCTGGAAATTGTCCACGAGGGGGGGGGGAGGGTTTCTGAGATACCAAAAAAGTGTTCACGTGATTTATGGATGGTCCCTAAGGACAAATTCTTTGTCAATATCATGCCGAGCTACCGTGCTCACTGGGAATCATGACCAATATGGAATGCGTTTCAACTAGCGGCGTACTGGATTACCAATCGAAAGGTCTTGAGTTTGTAGAGAACAGGACAAATAGGAAAATAATTTAATATCAATATGATCAGCAAAATTGATGTTGATAAGAACAAGGTTCTTATGCAGACTTTTAATTCATTCGGGTATTTTTGGCATCACTGCAATTGTTTGCGAGAGAAAATTTTGACGTTTGAGGTGAGTGAGCGGATGCGATAGCGTTTGACGTTTGCCGTCAGAGTGAGATCGCGACTCTTGCATGATTCATCCTGTTGGATAAATTTGTAGATAACGGATGTGTTATTGTTTCAAGTTCTTTGGAAGAGTTGAAAAAGCAAACTTTTGATTACTTGTTTACGTTTACTACATGGCTCAGTCGGTAGGTGAGTATACTGTATTGCGGAGTAATTGTGGTAATGTGAAAGGGTGAATTACCCAACCAGCTAAAGAGAGCTGAAGAAACAGTTGGCGAATATCCCAACAAGCGAAAGAGAGCTAACACTGAAAAAAAGGTTGACGAATGCCTCAACCAGCTCAAGAGAGCTAATACAAAAAAAAAGGTTGACGAATGCCTCAACCAGCTAAAGAGAGCTTGAATGAAAAAAAAAAGTTGGCGAATGCCCCAACTAGCTAAACAGAGCAAAAAAACCAACTTTGTTGGCTTTACAAACATTATTTTTGTGTAATACATGAAAGGTTATTGGGCGTAAGTTCCCAACAACGCTGATCTTGACCCTGAAGGAGGATTAAGAATACTTGAAATGATTAAACAGTTTACTAAAGTAAACATCTAAAAAAAAGAAAAACGTAGAGAAAAAAAGTTTTCAAAAGAGTTTGAGAATTCAAGTTGCAGTCAAATCCTGACGGCCTTATAATTGAGTTGAAAATGAAATTACAAGTAATTAAGGTATCAATGAGAATTGGTTTCAGAACTTCGATCAGTTTTGAATCAATTGGGTTGAAAACTAGAAACCTACACAGCTGAAGATTGAAACTCAAAAGAAGGAATGAATAAAAGTTATGTCAAACTATAAGATTTCATGAAGTGAAATAATTCGCAATTAATTTGAGAATATTCAAGTTACAATTGTTTGAGCTAGATCGAATGAATATCAAAGAAGAAATGGATAAGAATGATTATAAAATTGGTTTGAGAATTTCAATAAGTTTGGCGTTACAATTTTAAGACACGGTAGTATAGAAACCTACACGTCTTTCAATTAAGCTGAAGATTGAAACTCAAAATGAGAAAAAAAGTAATTCTAAAAAAAATACTTGATGGGGTTGAATAATTTGCAATGGATTTGAGCATTTTGCAATTATAATTGGATTGAGCTAGAGAAAGAGAGAATTTCAAAGGATAAATGAACGACAATAAAAAAAAAGATTAGGCTGAGGCAGTAGAATGTTCTGCAACGAGTTAGAGAAATTCAATCATTTTGGAGTTCCAATTTTAAGAAACGATAGCCTTATAATTGAGCTGGAGATTGAAACTCAAAAGGAGAAATAAATAAAAGTTATGTCAAACTAGAATATTAAGTGAAGTAGAATAATTTGAAATTAATTTGTGAATATTCAAGTTACAATTGATTGAGAGAGAGTGAATACAAAAAAAATGTATAAGAATGATTCTAAAATTGATTTGAGAACTTCAATCAGTTTGGCGTTACAATCTTAAGACACGGTAATATAGAAACCTGCACGCCTTCGAATTGAGCTAAAGATTGAAACTCAAAAAGAGAAAAAAAAGTAACTCAAGAAAAAAAACTGATGGGGTTGAATAATTTGCAATGGAGCTAGAAAGAGAGAGAATTTCAAAGGAGAAATGAACGACAATGTTTTAAAAGTAGAAGCAGAGGCAGTAGAGTGTAGAGAAATTCAATCAGTTTGGAGTTACAATTTTAAGAAACGGTAGGCAAGAAGCTTACACGCCTTATAATTGAGCTGGAGCTTGATTACTTGTTTACGTTTACTACAGAGTTCAGCTCTCGTACCGTGATGATAAAGTTTAATTTTTTTTATCCAAGTTACCGAAATTATTCGTACTTTCGTCGTGTCTACAAATCACTTGCTAAGAGAGGAGATCATTCAAACCATCCGGACTTTCTTTCAAAATTAAAACTCACCTAAAACGTCACGTTTCCAAATGTCTATTTCGCTCACATCGCACTAAAATTTATCCCTACAGTAAATAAATAAATTAATACTAAAATCATCGACTACGGGGGGTGGCAGAACTTTTCTACCGTTCTACCATTTAAAAGAGAGGCGGGTTTTCAAAAATCAACAAATTGCACGTCAAGGCAGCAACGCTCTACAACAGTCTCGCTTACAGCTTAAAGCTAACGCTGAACGGCCGATCGTTGAAGTGCGGGATCCTGGGCAGCGGATGGGCCGACTTGACGCCGAGGGCCGGAATCCGGCGCACCGGTCGTGGCGGGCCTCGGATCGGTCCGTGTCCGGGGATGGGCTTGGGCGGTGGTCCCAACGGGACACCTCCGTGCGGTCGTTGCCGGACCTCGGCGGGGGATCGCTTCGCGGCTTGGGCTTTCAGGAACTCGATCTGCGCCTTCAAGGCTTCCTTTTCCAGGTTGTCGGAATCCTCGGAGGGCTTGGCGAACTGGCCGTACGGGTTCTTCTTGGGTGGGGGTCCGTCGAGGAAGTGCGTCGTGCGGAACGGTTCCGGCTTGAAGACGCCCTCCGAGTTGAGGAAGTTCTCGATCTGGCCCTTCGCGGCGATGCCGGCACCTAGATGATGGTGTTCGTCAGGGTACAGATTGGGCACATCTTGCAGTTTGAAGTTGGGTCGGAACTCGAGCGGGTTGGGATTGTCAATGTTGGAGGGACCGTGTTTGGACTTGTGTGGGTTCGTTTTAGTACTGTGTTGTCTGAATTTGTTGGAGTTGGAGTTCGAGTTGGTGATGGAGTGAGCGCCCGGCAGCTTGATGTTCTTCACATCGAAGTCACTGTCGAACTCGGTGATGGAGGGTTTTAGCAGCGGTTTGGAGGATCCAAAGGAGGAGGATGACGACGAGAACGATGAGTGGTGCGGTTTTGTAAGCTTGGGCTTGTAGGCCGGCTCGTACGACTCGTTGCTGTCGTCCAGGTTGAAGCTGTTGGAGAAGCTTCCTTGTTTGCCAAAGTTGGACGACGGTTTGAATTTGGACGCCCCAAAACCGGTACCACTCTCGCCGCTGTCGTCGAACAGGGAGGACGCTTTCTCGGGTTTACCTAGAATTCCATGACCAAAATGTTTCAGTGTCGATAAGGCAGAGTTCACCAGCGGTGGCTCGCCGGCACCGAAGCGGAAGGGATTCTTCTTGCCGATGCCAGCGCCGCCGCCACCGAGGAAGTCTTCTAGCTTACCGACGCCGAAGCTGTTACCGAATCCGCCGAACGCCGAACCAACACCGCCCCCGAACGTGTCATCGTCTAAGGACAGTTTGTTCTTCTTGTACTTGGTCAGGCTTCCTGTCGTCAGCGATCCGCTCGTCAGTCCAGAGTCGTCAAAGCTGGTATACGGTGAGAGCTTCTTCACCTTGCCGTCGAAGTTCAGTGAGGAGGAGGAACCTGGAAAGGCCGAAAACTGTGAAGTGCCGTAACCCTGCAACGGGGACCGGTAGCTACTGCTGGACTTTAAGCTAGAGTACACGTCGTACTCGGTCGAGTCGTCCAGGTGATCGAGCTTACCCGTAATACCGGTGCTTTTCGAGGGAGTGGGATGGGAGATAGAAAATTTACTGGTAATGGAGGATTTTGGTCGGGTCGAAAGGTCCAGGGAGGTCTTGGAAAAGTCATTGTTCAAAAAGTCAAACGATCCACTGTTCTTAAAGTTGTTGTTCGACGACGTCAGGGGCTTGTGGTTCTTCAGGCCTCCTAGTCCGTAGTCTTCGTCCGAGTCACCGGGGTCGGAAAGCTTGGTGCCGCCAAAGTTATATTCCGAGAACGACTGCAAAACAAACAAACAAAACATCAAAATATCAAATCATCCCGATTCCGGCACTTCCACAAAAACCAACCGTCAGTTTATCGCCGCCACTGGTGACCGGCTTGAAGGCACTTCCCTTGCCGACGGAATCCCCTGCAGACGACGACGAAGACGACAACGAACCGCCACCCCCACCGCCTCCGCCGCCGATGGTGAACGAATCGCCGACCGTGTACAGGCCCTCGCCGTTACCGTCGCCGAACTTGGTCTCGGCGCTGGCGGTGTCCTCGTGGGTGGCGGCCGGAACCGGGGACGGCGGTGCCGCCGTGGTTGTGGACCGGCGGTAAAAGGCGCGACGTCGCTCGGCACCCCCCTGCTTGGCGGGCGCTGCCTCGAACAGCGCCGGTGTCGCCAGAAGCGCCACGAGGAAGATCTGGGGAGGGTAGAGGATTGAATAGAATAAAATTAGTTCAAAATAACATAATTAATTATAAATATCATTGAAAGATCTAACATTTTTATTTTCATTTAAACTTCCCTTAAAGCTCTCTTAATCTTAGTTCTAAATGCTCAATTTACACGTGCCTTTTCTCTATAAGACCAATGCAAATATTTTTCTAAGTTTCTGTCCCTCGGCTCCGGCCGGGGTTGAGGGGGGTCGATAGAATTATCGTCGATAATATTATCGTCTAACGATAACGATAATGGTTATCGTTATCGTCGGGACGGTAACTATAATCTATCTTTATCGTTATTTCGATTATTCTTCCGGAGATGGTCTTATCGCCGATAACGGACGATAACTCATTTTTAAAATCTTTCTTGGACTGATTTAATCCTTCAATTTCATGTTCAATTTTCAATGCATTCGCTCAGAATATATATTTGATAATGTAGGACAAAAATTTAAAAAAAATATATGAAAATTTAAATAACAAGCCAAATTCTTAACATATGCATGCAAAAAGTGTTTTAAAATTCATTTTACACTAGTTCAGTTATTTTGCAATTATTACCTGGGTGCAGAATAGTGGTTCGCAAAGCGGCCTCAATTTAGAACTGTCAAAACGGAACCAATTTACTGTTCTCAAAATTATACCAAGAAGTGGCAAGTATTGTGATCGATCTATAATTTATTTTATCAAAAAAAAAAATGGCGTCGAGCTTTTAAAGTATTCGAAGTCAACACATCTTAAGAAGAGGGTTGATATCAAGATTGGCATAATTCGTCGTTGACATTTCAATATGTCTCACGCAAAACCTAGATTGTGACGTTTTTCAATTTTAGCAACGATAACTATGAATGGCACCTGCCAAATAATATTGAATAATCTTACTCCGATATTATCACTACACTTAAAAGATACATAATCTCAGAACTTTCATGCGGTTCACAAAAATGCACTCACTTTTGACACAACTTTTCATCACGTGGAAAACAGAAAAGGGCTCTTTTGGCCGCCCATTGTTTAGTCTACGAAGAAAAAAAAGCGAAGCACTTAATTTTTTAGCGAAAACTTTAACATCAACAGATCCTAAATGTTTTAAAACAATTCACTTCAGCAACACAAATTAAGTCACGCTTGAGCTTGAACATAGCCTTCTGAAATTCCAAGCATAATTATTTTGTGATATTATGTAAAGTTTCAACTCATTTTAATTCGTTTCGTTTTGAGCACATAACCATGGTTGTTAATCGATAGAATTATCGTCGATTATATTATCGTTATCGTCGGAACGATAACTATAATCTATCGTAATCGTTATCGTTATTTCGAAAATTTTATCGGAGATAGTCTTATCGACAATAACTCATTTTTAAAATATTTCTTAGATTGACTTAATCCTTCAATATTATTTTAAATATTCAATGCATTCGCTTAGAATATTTTTTTTGATAATGTAGTAAGTTTCAAAGCATAAACATTAATATTTTCACAGAATACCGTATTTTTTTTAAAGTACTCAATTTTTTATAATTCGCAATATGAGTATCAAATGATTAGAAATTTTGCACGCATTTTAATTGTTTTAAAAATTTTTGAATGAAATACAAAAATTTTCATAAAATACCGTATTTTCTCGAAAATACTCAATTTTTTTTAATTAGCAATATGGGTATCAAATGATTCGAAATTTTGCATGTATTTTCACTGTTTAAGAGTTTTTTGAAAGAAATACTAATATTTCTACAAAATACAGTATTTTCTCGAAAATACTAAAATTTTCACAATTTGCAATATGGGTACCAAACGAAGTGAAATTTTATCTAAAACGAAGTTGACTTTATAGCTGTCGGCCACCATTGCTAGTACCAACCACTAGTGTCTTCCTTTTGATCTACAAGGACTTCGCCGCCCTGGGCTCCTAAGTGTATGAAAGTATGGTACGGAGCGACGGCGCCGAATACCCATATTTACACAAAGAATTTTAGAGCGCCCGCCGCGGGATTCGAACCGGCGACCTCTGAATTGTGAGTCCAGTGCGCGGTCCGATTGATCCACACGGGCGGGACAATTTTATCTACATTTCCATTGTTTTGAAGTTTTTGAATGATATACTCAAATTTTCACTAAATACCGTATTTTCTCGAAAATATTATTTCGCAATATGGGTATCAAATGATACGAAAATTTTCAATATTTGCAATATGCGTATCAAACGAAACGAAATTTTGCATGCATTTCCACTGTTTTAAAGTATTTTGAACGAAATACTATGATTTCCACAAAATAACGTATTTTCTTGAATATGATTCGAAATTTTGCATGTATTCAAACTGTATTACACAAAATACCGTATTTCTCGAAAAAACTTTTAAAAAAATATTTCGCATAATGGGTATCAAACGATTTGCAATTTTGAATGCATTGTCACTGTTTTATAGTTTTTTGAATTAAATACTCAAATTAATATTATTGAAAATACGGTGTTTTGTCAAAATTTGATAATTTCATTCAAAAAACTCTAAAACAGCGACAATGCATTCAAAATTTCGAATCATTTAATACCCATATTGCTAAGCATATTTTTTTGTATTTTCGAAAAAAAAATTACGGTATTTTGTAAAAAAAATAGTTTTGCATTCCAAAAACTCTAAAAGAATGGAAATGTTGGTAAAATTTAATTTCCTTTGATAACCATATTGCAAATTATAAAAAAATGAGTATTTTCGAGAAAATACGGCATTTGTGAAAATTTGAGCATTTCATTCAAAAAATTGTAAAACAGTTAAAATGCACGCCAAATTCGGAATTCTTTTCATGAATTTAATATGTTTGGTATTGAAAGACTTTTATTTGATGGTTTAGCTAATATTGTTATTATTCTGTTTCAATTAGCCGAATTGCTTATTTAAATATATTTGGAAGCGTCCAACATGATTTGGCAGAAAAAAATATTTACGGTTAATATTTTCAATTGTTTAACTAAGATCATTAAGTCCGTGCATTTTTTTTATTTTTTTTTATTTCCGTTTTTTTTTTCGTAAAAAAATTGATAATTTTTGATCATCGAAAAAACATAACTAACCATCAAATGAAATGCAATCGCTTTTCGTGATAAATGGAAATCATCGAAAAGATTTTATTATTTTTTTAGAGTAAGAAAAGAATATAGAAATTGTAAAAATTACCAAACATATTCTTGATGTTGTTTTAAATTCAAAGGCTTTTAAAGAATTAGTCTCTTAAATTTTTTTTAACAAAGATTAAATTGAAACATTAAAATACTAAAAACACGATTAATCAAAATTAATTTTAACTTTCAAATATATAAATATATAAAAACAATTTTTTTTTTGCAATCCCGGAAAACCCTTGGATTTAGATTTTTTAAATAAAACAAATATTTTTTTAGTTTGAATGTGATTTGTCGCCAAGATAAGTGTCAAAAACTAAAACAGTATTGAAAAGTATTCCTTTGCGATGCAAGTGCTGAAATGTTTAACTTTCTCAAATGGTATTTGTTGGTACTGTCATTTTTGGCGATGAAAGTAAGTCATTCGACAAAGGCAGGAAAAGCAAGTAGCTTCACAACGAAATTGCAAAAAGTAACATTAAAATTTAGCTCTCTTACCCAAATTGACAATGGCAATAAATCCAGCTAAAGACAAATTACCACGCTACTGAACATACATGCTATAACTTATTTCCTCATCACACAAAACGTGAAGAAAAGCAGTGAATGACGATAATTGGTGTGTAACCACCAGAAACAAGCTCTGATCATCATCTGCCATGCAGGAAAGCCCCTGCATCTGAGCTCAATCAGCTGTGATTCACCCGATCGTCTGGCACATTGCCACCGTCACACGTCATAGCCGAGCCAGTGCAAGTGACGAACCCCGTCCGATGCAATCCGGAAGTTCACGCAAGGTTATTATTTCACCTGTCTAACATGTGGTTGGAACTCAATTTGCCAAGTCATCTTTCGTTATGAAAGTGGCCCATCGAATGGTGCCCTAAACGGTTATGCTCAGAAAAGGCAGCTTCCAATACGTTAAACGGTTTTCACCTCAAATTCACTTTTTTTTCACGGCACCATGACCATCATAAATCACCATAAACGGTCAAGCACGGGTTATTACCTCATATGCGCCCGAAATAAAAAAAGAACGCGCGTAACCGCACCATAAAAAAGGTGCAATAACAATGTTATCTTAATTTTCCCTCGTCGGACCCCTCGCATCTTCCCCTCTTCAAAGAGTCGAGGGGGGGCTGCCCGCTTTTTGTTTCGTTTGTTTGCGATAATTTCCATAAACCACCACAAAACAGTCAGCGACCCCCACACTCGCTCGCAAGAAGCTTAACACCTCTTTTTTTTGTGGATCAACGAGGGGTCTCGGATGGAGCCAAGATGAACGAAGAAAAAACGATTCAAACGAACGATCAAGAGAGGAAAGTGAACAGCGGAAGATATACGCAAAAAAAACGGTGGCATCACCTCATCGTTGAAACGAAAGTAAAATTTCACGATATTGAACGATTATCGCAGAGCGTAACCGCGATATTCGTCGGAAATGGTTTATCGTATCGCGCAAATGAGTGCAAGGGGTTCAGTGACATTGTTATTCTGTCATGACAGGTTGAATTGTGTGTCAAGACTTTAGAATGTTTTATGTATAAATAATAAACTTGAATCGGAAAGTTTACTGAATTAACACACCTTATTTTATGTAAAAAATTCAAGCCTAACATTTGAAGAGAGTTATAATAAGTTTCTTTTGAATTGTTATAGGGTTAGGTTGAGCAATACAAACATATGGGGCAAGAGGGAGCATTAACAACATCGCTTTTCCAGCACAGTGTTACGAAAAATTAACATAATTACAAATTCTACATGTTTTAGAAATTGAATAGATACATATATTTGTTTTTTTTTATGATTTTGGATGTTCCATTTAAACATTGTTGTTTTTCTTCGAAATATAACGTCATGATTCGAATTCCCGGACGCTTCGAAACCCGGACACTTCATCTTGTTTTATCAATTATTTGGATATAAGTTCGCATTATGAATGTCAAAACTGTGTTATTTGATGAATTCCAACATCAACTATCATTTCAAATTTGTTTGAACGCTGTAGTTAATGCCAAAACAATTAAATACAATAAAATTATAAGTTTACCAAAAATGCGAAACATTACACTTGAAATATTTCACAGGCGTTCGAAGCACCGGGAAGGCAAAGCAGAAATTTATGGTTTCGATTTCCTTAAATTCTAGCAAATTTTTATATAAACTATCGATTGTTTTGATGCTAACAGCTTATTTGAGACCTAAAGAATGCTATTCACTATCATTTCAGTCCAAATTTGTGCGATTCATAAGTAAAATCGAGTGTCCGGAATTCGAATCAGCTTTTGTCAGTGTCCGGGATTCGAAGCACAACAAGTCATTTTAATTTTAAAATTCTGATGAAAAATTGTTAGAAAAGACATATTTTGCATGCATTTTCTTGAAACTGACTGTTCATACTACATCCTGATGATATTTCTACATTTCCAACTTATAACATGATGTTTTGCCAGCTATAACAAAAATGATATGCTACTAAGTGTCCGGATTTCAAATCATGACGTTATTCTTCTGGATCAGTTATTTGATTGAGAATGGCATCTGTGAACAAAATTTTGAATTTTGTGTGCACAATTTAATACATAATAATATTTTTTAAAATAAAAAAAATGCAACAAATACTACATAAACACTAATTTTAATAGTTCTTTGAGGGTTTTTTAAATATATGTCAATACAAATTATTTTAAAATTATTTTTTTAGGAATTTATGGTTCAAGAATTACAAACCAAAGTGTTTTTCTTCATTTTTTATATATCGGTAGTCGGGTGTTCTTCAGATCAGCCAATTAACATGAATCTTCAAAGTTTGTTCAGTGTCATCTTAGGCTATTCCAAATTTTTGCTTTCTTTTTCAAAGTTTTTGTTCCTCGTGCAATGCTTGAAAAGGGATCTGTCACTGAATGGGACTGCTCGATATTTTATAGAACTTTCTGTCTGAAATTTTATCGCTGACACACAGCGCCTCTATAGGCCCCCAAAACCAAAGCTAAAAACTCGATTCGCCACCTACATTCGAGTAGGAGAACTTTGGTGCAAGGTTACGTTTACTTTTTTGCGCGATAAGTGCAAAGGGGAGTGAAAACTATTTTAAGGTTTTTTAAAAGAAAATTGATCTTTTGGAATAAAATAAAGTTAACAGGTGGTAAGAAATAAAAAGTTCTATCGACTGACTTTTTTATTTTTTTGCTAAGTTGCCTTTTTCATTGAAAATTCTGAGATCCGGATTGAAAACGCGAGAATGAGGTTAGATTGCTAATTTTGAAAATCATTCCAATTACCATTTTTTCAAGCAGAGCTTTGCTTTTATGGTAGAAGTGACTTTAAACAATATTTGTCCACTTGAACAATCTACATTCTCAATTGATTAGTTAGGTTTTGGTTGATTAAAACATTCCCTTATTTTGAATGAGATAATGAATTGGTAAAATCGGCCATCACAAAAACATTTTCGTTTAAATCAATTAAGCTATATATTTCTTATCTGAATATGGTATAATTTGCTATCAATGTCGATTTTACGATGAAATAAAACAATTTCAAATTTCAAACCAATTTACTCGCTGTAGGTTATAATGAAAACATCACCCCAAGTTTCAGCACCCTCTAGTGGGGGGTAATTTTGACGTTTGATTGCCTATCCCGAACGTCATTGCTTGGCGACGGTTGGTGAACGTAAACACCCAAACGAGACGTGCTCTTTCTCTTTCTCTCATTATTCGTCTCTCACTTGTTTGTGTTTACTGCGTGCTGACAGAAGTCATTTGACTGCGACCATGCGATCTCGGTAGAATGTCAAACGACCGTTCTCTGAGCGAATGTATTTCTAGAGGGAAGTCAATGACTGTGTGAGTGACTTTGTGTAGCACTCATTCGTTTGTGTGTGTTTTAGGTTAAAGTCACGTTAAAAAAATAAACAACAACAACATTCGTTTGTGTGAGTAACGTACAGTCATTCCACATATTCGGAACACCCACAAATTCGGAACACTTTTGTGGTAATTTGTCAATACGATGCAAAATGCAAGTTTTCTGTCGTCCCTGCTATTTTTAGGACCTTTATTTGGACATTCTCTTGCTATTTCACCAGTGAAAATAGTACTTTTTGAACAAAAAACCTCATTTCAAGACTATTTTATCCAGAGCAGCAAAACACTGCCTCCAAATTGCCCGTAAAAAAATATGAATTCTACACATGACATAATCTGAAATGTGACATAAAATCAAAGCACGTAACTGGAAGTTTAACATGATTTTACATCTTACGAAACGTAATCATCACAAAAATCAGTGAAAAAATGATTTGCAATAAAAAGATAAACGTGATTGAAAATTGTCGTTCATTTGATGTAATTTCCCGTCTCTTCTGATGCACATAACTGGAGCATCAGAATAAACATAATTTTACATCTAACGAATCTTAATTCTACCCATTTTGAACAGCAAAATTGATGAAACGCACCGCAGCGTGCAAACGTGTCAAAAGTCAGCCATCTTGGGAGCAAAACAAAAACTTCAGTTTTAGTTGTAGCCGCATCAAAACAATGGAGTCTCGCCTCCGGTGTCGTTTTTTCACCAATTTGTGCCTGTAAATTCAAATGTTATCAAGGTGAGTTGTTTTCTAATTAAAGATCGATTCACATTTAACTATTTCGTCCTTCAGGTGGTGAACAAAAGAATCCCGGCGGACAGTTCAGAACAGTTAGGCTGAATGAAAAAAAAAACAGTTAGGCTGAGGAAAAAAATGAAGATCAAGAAACTACACACTTTGGAGTGCCAGCCGGGGGTTCAACGCCAGTCAGCGTCGCAATTTGCAATACCGGGTGCAAAAATGAGAAGGAAAAACAAGGCGCGGAAACCTCGCAGAAACTTCGACGTGATTCAGGTGCAAAGAAGATAATGCGACCTTGGAGCGCCTACTCAGATGGCTCGCGCTTGGGGCTCAAGCCTCTGCTGGTTTGCTTGGGGGGGAGTGCAAGTTATTGGCCAAAAAGAAATAAGTCAAAGTGAAGAAAAACCCGAGTCCCTGCAAGTGTCTCTCTTCGATTTGGTAAAGTCGGATGATGGCAGTGAAGGTTAGTTTCCAACGTCGGAGATTGAATCAGTAAGAAACAGTGAAATTGTCCCTGAAAATAGTATGTAACACAAACAAAAGCACGAAAAAATAAACAGAAGTAATAAAAACAGATATGAGTTTACTATTTTTATTCATAACCTAGAAAATCACACTCAATCTTCCATCAACATAAAATTACATCAATATGAAAATTACGTCAACTTATTTTCAGCTCATGTAAAATTCAATGCCAAATCGAAGCGTAGAATGGGTCATGTAATTTTCAAACCTGATGTAATTTTCTGTCATAAGTAACGCTCCAGTTATGTGCATCTATTAGACAGAAAATTACACGATTATTTTTTGGTGTGCATAATTGTGGAATGTTAGTGTGCCTCCCACAATTGTGGAACACCTAAATTTAACTGATATTTTCACAAAAAACGTTATCAGACCATTCATAAAACCTAACTAAGCTTGAGTTTCGTTGGTTACAGTGCGTGAAGTCATTTTTTTGTTAAAAAATGTGTACTCCTGAAGAGAAAAAAAAGTTTGTTTACATCGTAAGAAAAAGTGTTCCGAATTTGTGGATGTTTTTCTTTAAAAACTTGATATAAAACGTAAACATGTACAGCAAGTCTATACATCAATCGAAAGATCGCAAGAAAAGCTTTCACATGACGGAAAAGCAAATCATTATGTTCAATTATCGATTCTCTATGATTTGTTGAACATTGGCAGATCTGTAAACTGTTCCGAATATGAGGGATGACTGTACAACACCACAAACAAAGCCGAAAATTCGTTAGCACTGCCCTCGTGTTTTTGACGAGTATCTCCAATATTTTTGCTAGTGATTATTCACGACAAAATAATGAGATTTCGCGGCATGCCAATTGCAAACCATTGGAATTTAAAGCAATTTCACGGTGTTCAAGAATCTTCTTGTAGTAAATTCAAAAACGGATTTTTTAAGAACAATTGAGTACCCGGGCAGACGGTAATAACAAAATTCATGCCATTTCAATAACAGATACTGTTAAAATAACAAAAATTGTTATGGAATATTCTTGAAAAATCCATTTTTGCATAAGAGTTTAATAACAGTTTATGTTATTATAACAAAATTTGTTATCGGTCTGATATTGATTGAAAGCGAAAACAACTTGGGAATAACATTTTTTGTTATGGAATAATAACTCGAACTGTTATTGGGATGATCGGATTAGTTGTTAAAATAACAAAAAATAATAACAAAGAATTGTTCGAAGAATAACTCAAAATGTTATTAGTCTGTTATTACAATAACAATCCAATAACAAAAATACCATAACGACGAATAACAAATCTTGTTATAAATAACATAAAATGTTATTGGCCTAGTATTTTCAAATATCAAAAAATGTTATTCCCAAGTTATTTCCGTCTGCTCGGGTATATTAAAATAACTGTTAAAAAAAGCAATTGTCCGGAAAACAAACATTACCCCTGACACAAAATATTCACTTTACAAATTTACAAATTTTGTCAGCTGAATTGACGATGCAAAACTCAAGATATCTCAATCAGCATATTTACCAAAAGTTTGCTTGATATTTTTAGTAGTATTTCAGAAAAGCATTAGAGTAACAATATTTATAATAGATTTTGTAATTTTTTGTATTGATAATTCTAGAAAATAAATAAAAACAAATATAATCTGAACAATACCTTTAATAAGTAAAATCCTAATGTACAATTTAAATTTTTTTTGACAGCTTATACCAGCATTCTTATTTAAAATCTATTCGAATTCAAAAATTTAGGTTTCAAAACACTGAGAAGCAATTTAAATTGATTTTCCTAACTTCGCTTAATTAAGGAGTTATATACTTGTGGAAAGTAAAAAAAAACTTCATATTACAGAAAATTAATTATGTATTTTGTTAATAGATGAAAATCTATATTTTAATAACTTCAAAAAAGATTTAAAATAAGTTTAAGTATGTGCTTATACCGATCTATGACTTTCTTGCCGATTACATGTAGTATGTAACCCCTTAAATTATGAAGAGGTTGAAACAAAATATGTATACTATAGAATTACATATTGTTTTTCTCCTATATTAGGTCAAAAAAATTTGTAATTGTAAATGTTTCATCGAAAAAAACTGAACGCTTATGATAACTTTGAGATGTGGTAAAGCGTCAGAAATAACATTTTTTATATAAATGAAAGTAAAAAAAACAGAACTGGAAGTTTTTTTGAAAAATTAATGTCCTAAACAGCGATGGAATAATCATCATCATCATCAAAAGAAAATCATTGAGTGTTCATCAAGACAAAAAAATCCGAAAGGAGCATGGCTCTCCTCTCTCGCGCACGAAAGCTCGGTGAAAGGAATCTAAAACATCATTGTCTTGATTATTCGACCGAACATCTTTTTCACTACTACACTTGCAAGTGTAACGTCACACGTCGAAAAATGACCTGTTACATTTTGTAGATGGGCAATGTGTGTAAACAAAGTGAAATAAACACTTTCAAGTGGTGCTGACAAGGAAATTCACAAAAAATCATCAGCAGCATGATTGTCTTGGAGAATTTCGGGAGCGTTTTTTTTGCGTGATTTGCCTCCTCTCTCTTGCGCGGGTGAAGAAAGTTCGCAAGTGAAATTGAGTTTTTCGAGATTATTCCATCCCTGGTCCTAAATATAGTTTAACATCGAAGTGACGGGCATTGCCGCTGAATTTTCAAACATTAAAATCGAAATTAATTGCTTCTGCAAATGATGTGCTCAGTATCTTTAATTTTGCTGTTTAAATTCAAAAACTTAAGGAGTCATGTTAAAAAAATAACACAATAAGCGATTTACCATATTTATCTTGCAAAATTTTGTGCAATGTTTTATAAAACAGTAATGTTTTAATCAAAAATGAATTGTTTGACCTGAAATTTTGTAGGGTGTATGAAAAATGATTTGAGTATCTTGGCTTAAGAATGTTATAGTTTTAATGTAATTTAATTGTGAATTCGACCCACCTTACCTAGCGTGATCTAGAAAAATCGTGAACCAGACTGGAAACAAATTGTCTATTGCTATAAAAATTCCATTTCCCTCCAGCATATCTAACTTACACCTGTGTCTCATATTTCACATTCTTTCAATTTTTCTTTCTCTGTTTCTCCCTTCTCTGCTGCAGAGCTCTTGACATTGCTCTTAGAAACAATATCATACCAACTTGCGGTCTAAAGACAATACCATCTCGGAAGGCATTTTCCCTTTCAATTGTCTGTTTTCACCTTGACTGCATTCAACTGCATGTTGTTGTCCCAATGTCCCATGTGAAACTGGTGGTACAAGTATTCGTCCATGTTAACTTTGAAAACTATTCAAAAGTACACGTGAGGCAAATATGCATTTCTGGGCAGTTGAGTAGAAAAGTTTTTATTCCGGAATTTCCGGAATGCCCCCATCTAAGATATATTTCAACCCGATTAGCACCCATATTAATCGGAACAAATCACGTGGTGCAAACATTTATCTCAAATCAGGTGCCACTTTTCCCCGCAGCACTTTTCCTCATAAATTTGCATAATCTGCGTCGTGTTGGCTCCAACATCACCAGCCCCTTATGCTTAATCTGACTCGTTGGTCAAGTCATGCACTTTCTGCCTCATTTCCTCGTCGTCGTTGCGTTGGACCTCCTGCCACAGATATTTTCAGCAGCTGCGGAAAATGGCCACGTTTTCCCTTAACTTGCTTCACGCTCGTGCACCAATTTAGAGACTTGAACGCCAGAGTGCACCGCGAGGAAGGAAAGGAAACCTGCTCTGAGCCCCAGCGAGAGCAAAAATAGACAGATCGCGAAGAGTTGATTCAGCCTCCCTGGTGCCTTGCCAAACTGGTCTTCCTTCCTTAATTTCACAGTGAGGTGAAGTGAGGTGAGTGCATCGGGAAATTGCAGGTGATCTGCTGTGTGTGGCGTAACATGCGGTCGCGTAATTTTGCGGGAAAACTTGCGATGTGTTTTTCCTTTCTTTTTGGTGCGGTGTGTGATGCTGATGTTCATAATCAAATCAAACTTTTGCAATATATTTGATTTATTCAACTGAAAATTAAATTTATTTAAACAAAAAAATCGAAAAGCATGCTCAAAACTTCCATCAAATGACTTGCCCGGAGACCTCTTCATAGGCCATGAACTCCAGAGTTGTTGTCCGCGGAATCACACTTGTAACAGTTTTCGCTTTCTTCGAACGACGAGTTGCGATCCAAAGTGGAACAACCAGGAAATGTAGAGCGCCTGCTCGTCAGCAGCAGGTCAGTCAGTCCGTACGTTCGTCAGCTGGCAGCGTAGACCGGATTCTCCTCAAGACCGTTTATGGCACTAGTTATAAAAGCCAGGCAAAATCGGTGTAATTATGGCGATAATGTGTCATAATCGCCGAGATTGTCACGTGATTTTGAGGTTTTGTGTGTTTTATGATCGCACGACAGCAGACTGCTTTTCGGCGGTTGCGCAACTTTAATGATGCATGGAGCCATTCCCGCAGATTAACGACTTTTCCGATTTGATACAGTGCACATTATCGGTCTTTTCTATGCGTTTATCAAAAATTAATAGTTCATTGATTTTTGTATGTTTCATGACACCATTGAAAAAAAAACTATCTAAATCCTTTCTCAAAATCGATAAAATGAGTGGCAAGTGCATTATAATTATTTGATTCAATTACAATTGTTTTGCAAGTTGCACTCTGTAAAATATATTGTTATGCAATATGCGAAATTTAGACCAACAGACCAGCCAATTTATCCCATCTCCATCCTCATAACATATTGATTTGGAAGCTGCACACGGAAGATAATGCAACCAAACTGCATAACTCGCAATGTGTATCGGATGAAAAGCAAATGCAATAATCCATTTAATTATGATTGTTCGAATATGGGGATCTGAGTTGATAATGCATTGTAAAAATGTACATATATTTTAATATTTATTTAAATTGTTGGACTCACTTGTAATTCCCTATAGAATATTTTTACATTGTAAACGTGTCACATAGCTCCAAATCTAAATTGTTATATGTTTCAATTTGAAAAAGTTAAATAAATTTTATTAATTTATTTGATAATATTCTACACATATTATTGATTTTTTTCCTCTTAAATTACTATTTTAAACCGTTTTTTTTAAACAAAGTACAAAAAGTTCGATGGATGAATGAATAAATAGTTATAAAAAATCAAAACTAACCAACTACCCAAACGGTGGTCTAATCATTTTGTTGCCAATCTACATTTTAATATATCAGAATCTATATGAAAACTGTCCTTATTTTTCGTAGCAAATAAGTTATGACAGATTTTGATAAATTTTTTCCTGTTTTTTTTTTTTTTGCTTACTCATAAGAATCTGCCATGAGAATTGAGTGTCAAAATATCGATACACATTTTGAGTTTCTATGTAAAATAGTCATATAAATCTGTAAAAATCTAAAATATGGCCAAATATTGTTTCTTTACCTTTGGCTTAATTCTGAGTTCAAATCAGATTTAACGAGCTGAATGACATAAAAAAGACAATTTTCGAGTTTCGTTAAGGTAGTTCTTATCCTCAAAAGATATAAATTTTAAAATATAAAAATCTCGAGTATAATGAAAAATACACCCGACATTTTCTAAGCACTTTTAGTGCCAGATCCCCTCTTTCAAATGAAACCTAATGTATAAAATTTTTCCTGCGCTTTTTCGAGATATTTGAGTTTTAAAATAACATCTATTCACCTTATAATGAATGTAACTGTTTACTTATAAGTCCAAAATAAATCAGTTGTTTGAAAATGAAATTTGCAATTGAAATTTGAAAATTGAAATTATCTTATATGACCTTATAGTATAGACTCAAAGTAAGCATCATTATGAAATGTTAAGTTCAACAAACAAGATAAAAATGTATTTTAAACTATTTTAAAACCAACAAAAAATAACAATATAGTAAAAATCCCAGAAATTTTTCACAAATTTGGTTTTCCTTTCCCGGATTGTGAAAGATTTAATTTTTTCCACATTGCTTTAATATTTTTTTAAAAATTAGTGAAAATTTACATTTTCTGTTATCAATACAATATATTCGTCACATTCTTATAGTATGTTAAGCTTTTTATTACAACTTTTAATAGTTTGAAAAGAATTTAAACTTCAATTAAAAGCTTGATATGATAAATGGAATGCAATGATGAATAGAAAATCAAAAGATTCTTGAAACGCTGTTAGGTTTCTGCAAATATAACCATAATATTATGAACTAAGTAACATATATTTTCCTTTTTTTCTGGTATTTACATTTCTATATGCTTTTTTTTCAAGATAACTGATGTAATTTGACTATAAAAGAAAATAAACATGGCAAAACACATTTTAATCAGTTTTATAAGCGTTCGTCTGAGTTTTGTAACGAAAATTCGAATTAAAAATCGATTGATGTTTTATAAAAAATAAAAAGTAAAAAATAATTCTTCTACTGCTGACAGATTTTTTTAAACAAATTTCATGAAATTCACAAATATGTGAACTTTCCGTTAATTTAGTCCCCGTGAAATTTTCATTTTTTGAGCGTGAACAATCACTAATGGCCAATCTGCACTTCCAGAGTTTTTTTAAAGGGACCTATAAACATAAGAAACATATTTTTTTCAAAAAAAAACTCTAGAATTACATAGCTTAGAATAGCTAAGTAAAATATATAAAGCCTATCATTACATCACTGTCACATTTCAGTTCAAATTTTCATTTTTTAAAATGAAATACAATACTACAAAAAAATAATCTCAAACCCATGATTCTTGATGATTTAGTTTAGCCAAACTTAAAACTACCATCGTATGATGTTCCTCACAATTTCCTTTAATTTTAGAAATTCGGGTCAAAATCGTTGATCACTAGTCTAAGACTGATTTAAATTTTACGGAACTAGATTGCAACAAGTGTGTTCAGGATTTAGGCACAGCACAACAACTCAGTTCAGGATTGCGATAAACCATACATTGAACAATCTGGTGATCACATTCATCTCCAAATACACAGGTTTCCCTTAAAAGTACACACGATGTTCACATCATTTGCTCACAAAAAAATGTCCAATATTTTTCCAAATTTGCCCCATTTCAAGAAAGCTTTTTCCAATATTACAACCCTATTTCCACAATATTCTTATTAACACCTTCAATCACGTACCACACGTAGCATAATATCAGCAATTTCAGAAATCAGCGTCTTGAACAAATCCTCCGTTCACTAATCACTCCAACAACCGCAATCCCTTTCTGCCACTCCTGGTTTAGTCCCTTTTTGGGGCGTAACTCTCCAAAGCCTCTTTTTTCCAATTACACCTCCGCTGCTACTGCTTCTGCTTCTGCCAACCGCCACGATAACATCACAACCGTAACTAAACATTTCCTGGCGCTTTGGATCATTTTTATAGCTTTCCACCAAACTTACGCGGTTGCATCTTCGTCCGCACGCGTGAGCATAGTTCTCTAGGAGATCTCTTGATGAGCAAAATTGTTACGCTAGAGAGAGTCTCCAACGAAAAGAGGGTGAGAGTATGCTCTCTTTTTGCTCCGAAAGCGAAATAGATGCAACGCGGAGTGCAATTTTGAAGATTTGCCGGTTTGTCTAAGCGTTGAACGTGATCCTGACACAGGTGGTGAGAGGTGGGCAAAGAGAGTGATCACGTTTTTCCATCAGTTAGGGTGAAGTTGCCAAGGTGAATTTTTCACGGATCAGAAAATAGATTGAGGAAAAAGTCATCAATTCTTTGATTTACGATCGGAAACAGTGAATTTGGAAGCGAAGTTTTTTTCTGTCAGTGACCCCTTGGGTTCTTAAAATTTACCATAACTAAGATACGGTCTCAAAAATTTAGTCAATACCATTGATGTAGTTATAAATTGTTAAATTAGGGGGTTCTTCAAGGTTTTAGACTCGTTGGAAAGGTCTTATGTCTTTATTTTTATCGGATGATGATCCAGACGTAGTAGTTTTCCTACAGATAAGTGAGATTTTATTAACCAATCGAAGAATAAATAATGGTTTCGGAACTAAATTCCAGCATTCGATTTCAACTCTGACACTTCTTTATACATGACTAGACTTAGTGATTTTTACTCTAAAAAAATATCTCATTTTATGGGGATCATAATTCCAAAATACCTAATTTTAACGGAACGTAAAAAATGTTAAAAGAAACTAGATATTGTAATGTTTAAAATGCAGATGGTATTTTCTACACTTTCAATCACTTTCAATCAATCGAATTTCAATTATCCTCACATATGTTAACCGTGATACCAATTTTTTTTTCATTTGCTTTTTTTTAAAAGTCAAGTAAAAATGATGATTTATAATGACATGCTATATGCTATATATGACATGCTTTATCAAGCAAAAATCCAGAGTGAAATTTGAGGACTGACTTTTATCAGGCATTCTCGCTCCAGGTCTCATTGAATGAACTATCAAAAATAAATTATAAAAAGTACACAAACGAAAGCTTTATATTCAATGTTTATTTTCTTTCATAGTCAAATTGCAAAAGAATTTGAAATCTTAAAAAAAATTTCAAACCAACAAATAAGTATTTGATAAACATTTATTTTAAAAATTCATGGATTATATGCTAAAATTTTCAGGTACTTATTGGTTATGACATTTATTAGAAAATAAGATTTAAAAAAATATTTACCGATTCTTCGGGTCCTTTTCAAAAAAATCCCAAGTGTTTTTCAGCTTTTTGGCTGTAGAAGAAACCCCCAAAATGTTTTTACATATTCGAAGAGATAATTGAGTTTCCTACAAAGAAATGGTATGTAGAATAAACAATATTGTACCTGTGCTTCCCCAGAAATGAAAATGTAGCGTGACGGGACAACATTGTAAAACTGGACTTTTAAAAAGTACATCAAAACAATCGCTACAACTTTGCCAGTTTAATTTTTGGAAACTTTTGCTGTCTTACACATTATCACAAATTGAAAAACGAATATTATGCTCCTTGAACTAAACGAATTGGTTGAAATTTGAGTTTTTGCCAGCCATTTCTTTCCGGGACGGGAAAACGAAAGGAGCAGATTTTTGTAAAAACTCCTCTCCCATTCGATGGCTTGCAGACAATATTTGGTAATATTGTTGGTGTTTAAGGTAAAAAAAACGCATTTAATGAACATTGCAATTTTTAATCATGATAAAAATGATTTTTTTCATTTAAAACTTTTCTTAATCCACCATTAGGTGGGTGGTGCCTTCCTCATATTTACAAAGTAATAATGAAAATAAGTTTATGAAAAAAATATATACCTGATACAGACTTTTCCAGGAAACATGCAGACTCTCATTTGAAGCAATATGGCAACCGCGCGTTTCGCATCTGGCTTGACTTTCGCACGTAAACAAAAAGACCCGGCCTTTTGAGGTTATGCAAAAAATCACCCTTTTTTGTATCTACAAAAATCTTTTCCTTAGCATAACTTTTTAAATACTTTACTCAACAAAATAAAATTTAATAGGGTCTTAGGGGACCCCAAAACGAACAGAATAAGGTGAATCCGGCCAAAATCGGTTCAGTCAGTTCTGAGATAATCGTGTGGAAAAAATCGTGTCTACACACATCCCCACAGACATTTGTTCAGAATTTGATTCTGAGTCGATAGGTATACGTGAAGGTATATCTAGGAGTCGTATTTAAGACGTTCATTTTCGAGCGATTTTATAGCCTTGCCTCAGTGAGCTGAGGAAGGCAAAAATCATATTGAAAATTGAAAAAAGTTACTTTTCGGTTTAGCTTCACTAAGAATCGGTCTATTTCAAAACCACGGACCACGGAAAGTATCAAAATTTCGAAGAATTATTGCGTCCCACGTATGGGGCACTAGGGTGTAATATCAAAATCGATTTTCCAGCACAGCAATTTTTCAGTTCCTTTTGGGGTCCTAAACAACTCCCCAAAGTTTGGGCACGATTGGATTAGTCCTCACTTTGCGCAAAGCGATTCAATTTTCCATATAAATTTGTATGGGAAAAACATTTTTTTTGAATTTTGATATTTATAAAATCCACGTTTCAAGCTGTACTAAAACCAGATTCATATTCAAATGCTCTGGAAGGTGCTCTACAACTTTCCCGAAGAGAGTATGGTGCTAGCATGTCCCTAAGAGAAGATACAGCGTCCTCAAAACTCGTCTAAAACGTGATTTTCGAGCAAAAAACACATTTTAGACGAGTTTTTAACACGCTGTATCTTTTTTTAGGAGCAAGTTAGCACCATACTCTCTTCGGGAAAGTTGTAGAGCACCTTCTAGAGCATCCGAATATGAATCCGGTTTTAGTACAGCGTGAAACGTGGATTTTATAAATATCGAAATCCAAAAAAATGGTTTTTCCCATGGGTAATTCTCCGCCAACTCACACAGCAGTTGCCCCGACCCCTCTTCGATTTGCGTGAAACTTTGTCCTAAGGGGTAACTTTTGTCCCTGATCACGAATCCGAGGTCCATTTTTTGATATCTCGTGACGGAGGGGCGGTACGACCCCTTCCATTTTTGCACATGCGAAAAAAGAGGTGTTTTTCAATAATTTGCAGCCTGAAACGGTGATGAGATAGAAATTTGGTGTCAAAGGGACTTTTATGTAAAATTAGACGCCCGATTTGATGGCGTACTCAGAATTCCGAAAAAACGTATTTTTCATCGAAAAAAACACTAAAAAAGTTTTAAAAATTCTCCCATTTTCCGTTACTCGACTGTAAAAAATTTTGGAACATGTCATTTTATGGGAAATTTAATGTACTTTTCGAATCTACATTGTCCCAGAAGGGTCATTTTTTTCATTTAGAACAAAATTTTTCATTTTAAAATTTCGTGTTTTTTCTAACTTTGCAGGGTTATTTTTTAGAGTGTAACAGTGTTCTACAAAGTTGTAGAGCAGACAATTACAAAAATTTTGATATATATACATAAGGGGTTTGCTTATAAACATCACAATTTATCACGATTTTACGAAAAAAAGTTTCAAAAAAGTTGGTCGTCATCGATCATGGCCGTTCATGGTCACCCGCGACAGACACGGACGACGAAACAAAGAGAAACGCAAAAAGTAACTTTTTCAAAACTTTTGCCTTCCTCACTGAGGTAAGGCTATAATCCTGCTCTAAAAATGAACTTTTTATTAAAAGCTCGAAGACCCACCTTCATGTATACATATCGACTCAGAATCGAAAACTGAACAAATGTCTGTGTGTGTGTATGTGTGTGTGTGTGTATGTATGTATGTGTTCAAAAATCTTGCCAAGTTTTCTCAGCACTGGCTGAACCGATTTTGATCGAACCAGTTGCATTCGACTTGGTTTAGGGTCCCATACATCGCTATTGAATTGTTTGAAGTTTCGATAAGTAGTTCAAAAGTTATGTATAAAAAAGTGTTTTCACATAAATCCGGATCTCAATTATATGCATGTAAACAATGTCCGGATCCATCATCCGACCCATCGTTGGTTAGGCAATCGAGAGACCTTTCCAACGAGTCCACAACATTGAAGATCTGGCAACCCTGTCTCGAGATATGACCACTTAAGTGATATTTATGTACTTTTTTTAAGCCGGATCTCACTTAAATGTATGTAAACGATGTCCGGATCCATCATACGACCCATCATTGGTTAGATAATCAAGAGACCTTTCCAACGAGTCCACAACATTGAAGATCTGGCAACCCTGTCTCGAGTTATGACCACTTAAGTGATATTTATGTCCTTTTTTGAAGCCGGGTCTCACTTAAATGAATGCAAACGCTGTCCGGATCCATCATACGACCCATCGTTGATTAGATAATCAAGAGACCTTTCCAACGAGTCCACAACATTGAAGATCTGGCAACCCTGTCTCGAGTTATGACCACTTTAGTGATATTTATGTACTTTTTTGAAGCCGGATCTCACTTAAATGTATGTAAACGATGTCCGGATCAATCATCCGACCCATCGTTGGTTAGGTTATCAAAAGACCTTTCCAACGAGTCCACAACATCGAAGATCTGGCAACCCTGTCTCGAGTTATGACCACTTTAGTGATATTTATGTACTTTTTTGAAGCCGGATCTCACTTAAATGCATGTAAACGATGTCCGGAACCATCATCCGACCCATCGTTAGTTTGGTAATCAAGAGACCTTTCCAACGAGTCCACCTAATAGAAAATCTGGCAACCCTGTCTCGAGTTATGACAACTTAAGTTATATCTGTGTACTTCTTTTTCTGGACCTAAAAAAAATAGCTGAAATATGTGTCCAAACCACTCATATTACCCATTGCCACAGTGGTCCAGATCGCAAAATTAAGTGGAAAATGGATTTTCCGAAAAATGGTGACGTTTTGGAGCTTTGGTGTCTTCAGAAGAGTTGTTGCAAATGGAAAGGGGCAACTTTCGGTTTGGTTCAAAATTAGGGTGGTTCACGATTAGGGTGATTTTGAAAATCTAACTTTTCAGGAATATTTTTGGGAATTTTTTTGTCTTCTAGAAAGTTGATGGGCTTGCCAATCCAAGCAACTTTGTCGAAGACACCAAAATTTTATCTCGTAATCTACGCCTTCTATGACCAAATTTATAAAAAGCATCTGAGCAAACCTTCAAAAATCAGTTTTTTGAACGTGGCAATTCAGGGTTAACTTTTAGAGAAAAGTGATATTCGGAGCACTTTTAGAGCTCTACAAAACAAACATTTTCATTTTTTGACATGTCAATTTGGACTTAAGGGTCAAAAGTTACAGCCATTTTAAGGTAAAAAAGATGCAAATTTAAAACTTAAATATCTCAAAATGGCGCAAGCCAAATTTTAAGCACTAGGTTGCATTTGAAAGAAGAGATCTAGCACTACAAACGCTGAAAAAATCTCAGGGGTGTTTTTCTTTAAACTTGAGATATCTTCATTTGAAAAAGTCTAATTTTCAAGGGAAAACCATATGGGACCACCCTAACGAAATTCGAAAATTGTCCAAATTTATGTTTTTCCATGTAATTTTGCCCGCTGAATCTGAATCTGCCCTCAGAATTGAGCCAAAATGTCAACAAATCGATTTTTGGTCATATTTTGGGTTTAAATGATAATTTTACATGGTAAAAAGTGAGGAAGGCATCAACCACACAGGTGGATTAAGTTAGTTTTTTTCGTAAAATCGCGATAACTTGTGATGTTTATAAGCAAACCCCTTATGTCTATATATCAAAATTTTTGTAATTGTCTGTTCTACAACTTTGTAGAACATTGTTACACTCTAAAAAATAACCCTGCAAAGTTAGAAAAAACACGAAATTTTAAAATGAAAAATTTTGTTCTAAATGAAAAAATGACCCTTCTGGGACAATGTAGATTCGAAAAGTACATTAAATTTCCCATAAAATGACATGTTCCAAAATTTTTTACAGTCGAGTAACGGAAAATGGGAGAATTTTTAAAACTTTTTTAGTGTTTTTTTCGATGAAAAATACGTTTTTTTCGGAATTCTGAGTACGCCATCAAATCGGGCGTCTAATTTTACATAAAAGTCCCTTTGACACCAAATTTCTATCTCATCACCGTTTCAGGCTGCAAATTATTGAAAAACACCTCTTTTTTCGCATGTTCAAAAATGGAAGGGGTCGTACCGCCCCTCCGTCACGAGATATCAAAAAACGGACCTCGGATTCGTGATCAGGGACAAAAGTTACCCCTTAGGACAAAGTTTCACGCAAATCAAAGAGGGGTCGGGGCAACTTTTCCCGATTTCGTGTGAGTTGGTAGAGAATTACCCCCATACAAATTTATATGGAAAACTGAATCGCTTTGCGCAAAGTGAGGACTAAACCAATCGTGCCCAAACTTTGGGGAGTTGTTTAGGACCCCAAAAGGAACTGCAAAATTGCTGTGCTCGCTAAATTTGGACAACTTTATTTTTTTCCATACAACCATATTACACCCTAATGGGGCACCAAATCGAATGCAACTTGTTTGACCCAAATTGGTCCAGCCAGTCAGTGTCGAGAAAACATGGCAATAAATTTGATATTTTTCTGTTTCTTATAAATAAGACTGGTTTGCATTCAGCTTTCAGAGAAAGATCAAATTTTATCGGAACAGATGTCCATTGGTTTTTAAAGGCTTTTATTTACATATTGTGTACATTTTGCACGATTGGGCTCTTTAAAAATAATTTGAATATGAGATAAATTTTCTATGTACAGTTCGGCAGAGAGTTTGGTTTGTCATTTTTTTCGAGTAAACGCTCTTTTTGAAAACTTATGATAGTGTTTCGCGACGTGTTCTCAAGAACAACCTTTTCCGGAAAAAATAGTCATGGCTACTTTCAAATGTGTCTTTTTTAAAGCTTTCCAATGATTCTAACAGCAAAATGTTTCATCGAGAAATTTCTGAGATATCTATTTTATAAGGGTAATTCTCTACCAACTCACACGAAATCGGGAAAAGTTGCCCCGACCCCTCTTCGATTTGCGTGAAACTTTGTCCTAAGGGGTAACTTTTGTCCCTGATCATGAATCCGAGGTCCGTTTTTTTATATCTCGTGACGGAGGGGCGGTACGACCCCTTCCATTTTTGAGCATGCGATAATGGAGGGGTTTTTCAATAATTTGCAGCCTGAAACGGTGATGAGATAGAAATTTGGTGTCAAAGGGACTTTTCGAATCTGAGTTGACCCGGAAGGGTCATTTTTTCATTTAGAACAAAATTTTAATGTTAAAATTTCGTGTTTTTTTCTAACTTTGCAGGGTTATTTTTTAGAGTGTAAAAATGTTCTA
This sequence comes from Culex pipiens pallens, assembly GCF_016801865.2. Classification (NCBI taxonomy): domain Eukaryota; kingdom Metazoa; phylum Arthropoda; class Insecta; order Diptera; family Culicidae; genus Culex; species Culex pipiens. The sequence goes on along the minus strand of NC_068937.1, from coordinate 39,000,101 downwards.
CAAAGTTGTAGAGCAGACAATTACAAAAAAAAAGGTTTTGTTTGTCATTTTTTCGGGAAAACTTTCATTTTGAAATCTAATGAAAGTGTTTAATGTGCTAGGTAAAATCTGAGTAATAACAATATGACTACTACAGTGAAACCTCTTTTTACGCGGTGCGTTACGTTTTCTAATTTGTCGATTTCTCTAGAAGGACGCAATTTTTGCAATCTTTTAAAAGCAATTTGTAGGTTTTGTTCAGATCTACAAAACGCTTTTTGAAGCTTGCAAAAATATTGTATGGTTTAAGAGGAATCAATGAAACAAAAAGCGTAACGCCAGCGCTAAGAAATCACAAAATATTTCTTGAATCCACTAAAGAAATGATTTTCAACGACTCTTGACAGTTTCATAAAGATATTTCATGATTGAACTGCGTCAAAGACGATTTAAGCTCAAAATTTCATGCAGCATGTGTGAGTATTTTTCTTTAAACCCCGAGTTGATTTACGGGTGCCACGATATCTCGAGATGGAATGGTCCAAATTGGCTGAAATTTGGGGTGAAGACTCGTATTTTTCGCGTGCATGACGATTCTAAAACTTTGCTTATTAAAAAAATAGCGAATTTTTGTATTAAAAAAATTATAAAAAAAAATTTATCCAATTTAAAAAAAATCGAAAATCGGGCTTCGTCATGCACACATTTTAGACGATTTGGTCAAAGCAGTGTTGAGATATCAGCGTACCAATTTGTTAAAACTGCTAACTTGAAAGTCTATACCTCGGCAATGGCGGCTATCAAATTTATTTTGAATGTCTTCAATGCCTGAAAACTGATTTAAAAAAAGTTTAATTATGAAACCCCTTAGAAGATACCCGAATCATGTAAGGAAGAAAGAGAAAAAAAAATCACAAAACAGGAAGTCAGAGTTAACATCATATTTCCACAGAAATGACACAATTGCAATTATGCTCACTTTGATAAATGCGTACAAAGCGATTGGTGCGTTGGTCATTTGCAACATGTCGAATTTCTCCGTCGTATTTCTATAGTGACTCCCAAACTTACAACTCGGCATCTTTTTTGTTTGGTCAACACAGTGGCCATAAAAATTAGGCAAAAACCAAACCACAGCTGAGATGATTGATACGATTGAAGAGTATCAATGGGGAATGAACTCTCAACACCTTATTTTCTCCAAACAGCGCGTCTTTTTTTCGGTAAAGAACACACAATCACACACACAAACACATCCGGAATGTTTGTATGTGTGTTAAAGTGTGCGCACTTGATGCCGCTGCTGCTACTCGGTCTGCGGTCATCTTTTGGGGCATTCCACAATTGTTGCGTGTACCTCCAAGAGACAGAGAAACAGACATGATTGGTGTCCGTACGAGAGTACCTGAACCTGATGTTCGAATCGGTAGACGTTGCACTCTCTGGACACAAGTGCCTCATTCTGTTTTTTTTTTCTGTGGCCATAATTTGATGTAAATCGGACAAAGATTTAAATGTTTTGTTTGATTTTTGTTAGACTTTTCAATTTCATCTAAAAAATTTAACAAATTCTAAATTCAAATAATGTGATAACGAAGCACAATCGCAACGATAACGAGTGTTATTGACCGTTTGTCTGGCGGTCCAAATTAATTGTCAATTATGCTCCATTCGGATACCAACGGATCGACGCGACAAAGTCCGGATCCCGGAAACCAAAAAAAAAACACAACAGAGAAACAAAACAACAAAAAAAAAGTTCAAGTTCAATGTGATCTTCGCAAGCGGTCCCAAAAATGGGTAGGATCGCAACGAATATTAATGACTAATTATGCTGGCCGCGGGGATCCCGACGGCTTGTTTTGAGTTTTTTGGTCACCGCCACCAGAGGTCGTCGAGGAGATATGGCCCGCTGATGAAGATGCTCTTGGGACACGCTCCCCTTCCGGCGGCCGGCGGTTCGTAGTTGCCAACTCGTTGAGCTCTCTTCAGCTCGTACGAGCGAGAGAGCGAGGTGGAGGATGCGAGTTCAAGAAAGTTTTCACTTTCGTTTAGGCTTTGATTGGTGCTTACTTAACAGTAAACATATTGTTCGCACCAGAAAAAAAACATACGGAACATATTGAAAGATGAAGATAACGACCAATAGCCTCGCCGAAATGGGGGATTAAAACACCTGGGAGTGATTTTTGTTTAGTAATTTACCCAGCTCACACAGCCCCGACCCATCTTCGATTATATCCGTGATTTTTTTTAATCATTTTAAAACAGCTATTACTACTACTACTACTACTACTACTACTACTGCTACTAGTACTACACAGCAAAAAATCTGATGGTGAAATCGCATACAAAAAACATGCACACCACCTTTGTTAAAAAAGACACTTAATACAATTTTTGTAAACACGAAAAAATGTTTCGATCAATGGGATTCAAACCCAGCACTAACAGTAAGGACTGGCGCCCTAGCCCGCTCGGCCATCAGACCAATTAAGAATTGAAAGGATATACGTCTAAATGTAGAGTTTTTTCAATAGGTCCTGTAAACATATGAAAGACAATAGAGCAGTTCTCTACGGAACCGGTCTTTTTTCTTTAATTTTAATTTTTGTATTTTTTAAACCGGCTGAAACTTTTGTGGTGCCTTTGGTATGCCCAAAGAAGCCATTTTGCATCATTAGTTTTTCCATATAATTTTCCATACAAATTTGGCAGCTGTTCATACAAAAATGATATGTGAAAATTCAAAAATCTGTCTCTTTTGAAGGATTTTTTTGATCGAGTTGGTGTCTTCGACAAAGTTGTAGGTATGGATATGGACTACACATTTTCCGATCTTTTCGAAAAAAATATTTTCTAAAATTTAAAATCAAGACTAACATTTCAAATGGGCGTAATATTGAATGTTTGGCCCGTTTAAAATGTTAGTCTTGATTTTAAATTTTTGAAAATATTTTTTTCGAAAAGATCGGAAAATTTCACGAATGTTTCATGTTTTAACATTGTAAATCGGACCTATAGTTGCTGAGATATCGACATTAGAAAATGGTGGGTTGTTTGGGTGAGACTTAGAAAACTTCAATTTTCCTGTTTTTTAGCCTTTGCATAGCAATATCTCAGCAACTATGGGTCGCATCAACAAAGTTCAATAAAGTAAAATAAAGAGAATTTTCTCAGCTTTTCAAAAATATTTTTTCAAGGGTGGGCAAACATGGGCACTAATTTTAAAAAAATAAAAACTGCGACTATTTTCAATAAAGTCACCTAAAAATGGATTTAACTTGAAAACGGTGCACTTTATCAAAAAATCACTAAAGTACGTTTTGATTGCAAATTCGATTTTACATCGAAAAAAACGAAGTTGAAAAATTTTTGCGACCATAACTCGGTCAAAGATTTTTTGCCCATTCTGGAAATTTCTGAAAAGTTGGCATTTTATGTCCTCTCAAACATATCAAAAAAAAAATAATAAAAATAGTGTTTTTTTGCAAATCAAGTTTTAGTAACAAAAAGTTAAAAAAAAAATCACCAAAATTTTTTTTACCATGTAGCATTTTTTTCAGTGTAGTCCATATCCATACCTACAACTTTGCCGAAGACACCAACTCGATCAAAAAATTCCTTCAAAAGATACAGATTTTTGAATTTTTACATTCATTTTTGTATGAACAGCTGCCAAATTTGTATGGAAAATTATATGGACAAACTAATGATGCAAAATGGCTTCTTTGGGCATACCAAAGGCACCAAAAAAGTTTCAGCCGGATTAAAAAATACACCCAAAGTAAAAATATATCTCAAAATCTGCAACATTGGATTTGCTGCAGAAAATGTCATATTTTATAACATTTTTTGCAGCAAGCCCGTAGATCATTTTTGCCCGCGTGTAAACATGTCAGCGATCTGCAGTTCTCACCAACACATATAATGCTGGCCCGTCCCCGAGGAACACTCCAAAGAGAAGCATATGTTGGTGCTCTTTCACTCACTTTTCATCAAGCGTCCATGGCGCGGTGGTAGCGTGTTGGATCAATAACCAAGAAGTTGGTGGTTCAATCCTCGTTCTGCTAAGTGTTTTTTTTTGAGAAATACAACCAAAAAGCCGTCGGTAATGTCGATAATTGTCGGTAACGGGCAAATATGTCATACTCCTATATCGCAAAAAATGCATGAGGACAGATTTCATGCAGATTCTGATATACTTTCATGCCGCCATGCATCACAATCATGCGACTGCCAGTTGGGTGTACAAAAAAATCGAATGACCGAAAACTCAGAGAATTGCTCAATAGTATATAAGACAAATTAAAAAAAATCCAGATATGAGCCTGACATTTTGATCAAGTAAGTTTCCCATGTTGATGATATTTCAGGGTGTTATATTACATAAAATTCCATAAAATAATGCAAAATTTATTTCACACTCAGGTTTTCTACACGCAGCTGGACTACTATATGTTTCGCTGTGTACTATTACTACTACTACTACTACCACTGCTACTATTACATAAATACTGTCGCTCATCATATTTTTTTTAATCCTCCCCTTTGTTGTTAGCAAAAATAAAAAAAACGTTACTTAATCCACCCTATGGTTGGCGCCTTCCTCACATTTAAATGGTGCTATCCAAAATCCAAAAAGTGCGTAAATAACCCTAAAGTGCTAATAACTTTTGATAGGGTAATCAGATCTTCTATATTTTGGACGCGTTAGAAAGGTCTTTTGAGAACCTATCCAATGATAGTTCGCATGAGAGATCCGGACAACGCTTCCATCAAAATTTCTGAGATCCGGCTTTCAAAAAGTGCGCAAATAACACTTAAGTGCTTATAACTTTTGATAGGGTTGTCAGATCTTCAATGTTTTGGACGCGTCGGAAAGCTCTTTTGAATACCTATCCAACGATAGGTCGCATGAGAGATCCGGACAACGTTTTCATCAACATAGGGGAAGGTGGGGCAAGACGACCATATGGGGCAAGAGGAACAATCGCTCGTACGGCCGTAATATGTACAGTTGTGATTATTTCCATGAGGAATTGTTGCTAGCAATGCAATTAGCTGATTCTACTACCACACAAAAAAAAAGAAAAAAAGCAAAGTGTTCGTTTTAAGGCTCATTTTATCAAAATGCATTTTTCCTAGATCAGTAGTGTCTCTACCATGTCTTGCACCAATTATAAAGTATGATTTAACTTTTGGTTATTTTTGTTGAGAGCATTTAAAAAATTGTGTTCGGATGGGGCAAGTATACCATATGGATTTTTAGTATGGACAAAATACGAATTGCTACAACATCATATTTTATTGGGAAATAAATTAGAGGTGGGCAAAAAAAGAGTGAACCGCTCAAAGATCCGGTTCACTTAAAAAAGCGAACGAACCGTGGCTCACAAAAAAAGAACCGCGGTTCTTTTTCAAACTCCGGTCTTTTGAAAGAACCGTTTCAATATGGCATGATTTTTGTTATAAATATTATTTATTGAATTTCCAAAAAATGTAGTATTAAATTTGTATTAAATTTGTTGTTACAAAAATTTCAATGATTATAAAAAATAATCCCAAAAGTAAATGATTTTCTCAACAAAATAAAATTAACTTTTCAGTGTGCAACTGATTGTTCATTTAAGTAAAAAACTTTAAAATTGTAATGAAAATAGAAGTCTTATGCACTGAAAACAAATTAAAAAGCTTTTTGGGATCGATCAAAAATATTTTGATTTTTGGTGAAATTCCGTTGTACAACCTAATGCAAAAGTTTTTTTTTTCGGTTTAAAAAAAATATTTTGAAAATTAATGATTGCAAAACATCTGGGGATGTGTAAAATGCATTTTAAAACTTTTTTTTATTAAAATGTCATGCTATTATTTTTTTGCGACTTTGGCTGGAGTTGAGGAACATAAACTTTAAAAAATATTTGGTTTGGCCAAATTTATAAAAGTCCAATTGAAATAACTTATAAAATTACACGATTCTTGAAAAAACCCTATTTAGGGTAAATTCTCGTATGTTTGGCAGGTTAAGCTTTCGCTCCTAACTCCATCCAATTGGCTGATTTTCACTATTTAAACAACTAATTTTGCAAAACTTTTTATAGAAACTTGCTTGCTCACTTCTTATTGAGCTATTTATCACTTGAGTTCAGTTGAAAACGCTTTTAATTAACTCTAATTGAATGTCAAAGTTCTGACCTGCCAACATTAGAGGCACGCTGGAATTAGATGCTGTTCCCCTATTCAAATTTTGAAAAAAGAGCGAAAGAGCCGTTCAAAAGAGCGGCTCTTTTTAAAGAGCGAACGAAAATGAGCGGCTCCTAAAAAAGAGCGGTTTTGCCCACCTCTAAAATAAATACATAAACGTACTTAAAAACTGATAAATAATTGTTAAAAAAATTGTCCATAAAAAATATAGTGATATTATGATAATTTCCTTTTTTTCATCTAAGTAATAATTTTTTTCCGTAAAACGATCAAATTTTTAGTAAAACAATATTATTTAATCTAAAAATGAAAGAAACGTTTCAAATACATCCTAATCTGATGTATCTAAGTGATAACAGTTCAACAGTTTCATGCATTGTTTCTTTTGCCCCAACGGGTTGTTCTTCTTGCCCCAAATCTTTTTTTTTTTAAATCAATTTTTTGCATTAAAAAACAGGATTTTTTTTTAAACTTGTTCTATCAAAGTCTTAGTCAAGAACTGGAATAAGATGAATATTAAAAAATCTGACAGGTTTTAAACGTTTTTAATTGGTTACAACGATCATTTCCTTAGCTTGTTACACTTGCCCCACTTTCCCCTATCTGAGATCCGGCCTCAAAAAAACGTATAAATAACACTTAAGTGCTTATAACTTTTGATAGGGTTGTCAGATCTTCAATGTCTTTGACGCGTTGGAAAGGTCTTTTAAATGTATAGCATGGCGGGTTTTCTTACAAAAACCACTCTTTTTACAATCTTCCGGACTTTTATCAAAATCGTTATGGGACCCCAAGATGGATCAAATGATGCCAAAACGGACAAAATCGGTTAAGCCAATGTTGTGATAATCGAGTGACAAGTTTTTGATCAACATCCTAACACACACACAGACATTTGCTCAGAATTTGATTCTGAGTCGATAGGTATACATGAAGGGGAATCTAGGAGGTCTAATTGGGAAGTTCATTTTTCGAGTGATTTTATAGCCTTTCCTCTGTAATGTGAGGAAGGCAAAAAGTTTGAGTGTGTGCCAATACCAACCCTTGACATTTTTGCCAATTTACATGTATGTAACCCCTTAAAAATGTAATTAGGTGAAATATATGAAGGAAAATTTGGTGCCAATTATTAATTATTAATAAACATTGAATATTGTAAAAAATGTTAACATTTTTACAGAATTCATCCAATAAGAGATGAGAAGAATTGAAAGATTTCCAATTACACAATTTATTCACCTTCCCAGAATAAATCTAACTCCAAGTGATACTAACCGTGAAGAATTTCCCTTATACCCTGAAAAATCGAAAATCATCACTTCCCGTCTTCCAAATTCCCTTATTTGTTTGGGCATTCATTAAGCCCTTACCATGATCAATATTCAAAAAAATTCAAAAACAGTTGCAGCGATTTGTGGTCTTAGTATCCAAATAAATTAATACTATTTAATGCATTTTTGAAAAAAAGTAATTTTGAAAATTTAAAGCGTTTTTAATATCAGTCTTAATTTTTTTTTTTCAAATTTTGTAATTTTTGCCTCAAAACAACATTTAAAACCAAATTTTCGACAAGATAGCAACCCCTTTTCCACAACCCAACACCGAACAGTAACGCTGCCGGTGCGCGCACTGCTACTCTTCCGACGTGTTGATTGATTAATTTCGACGGGGGCCCCAGCTCGGGGTGTGGCGGCGCTAATTTTTCCACAAAATTTTCAAATTATTTACAACCGCCTCTTTGGTTGGCCGGTTGGTTGGATGGTTGGTTCGTTTGGAATATTATATCATTTTGGGAGCCGGTAATGATGCACTGATGACGGCCAACGGACTTGGGGACCTTTAGTTGAGAGATGGCTTAAGTTAAGGGGAGGGCCAATTTAGAGATGGGTTTATTACTTATATTAATCGGAAGTACCAATTTGTGGATTGGTTTTAGTAAATTAGTCTTGACTAACGAAAATTTGTGTTAACAAGCCTGGTTAGGGCTGATTTAGTATAATAGAGTGAGATATGAATTATGGAATTTTGTGTGCTTGTTTTTTTTTTCATGTTCAGATGCTAAATTTGGTCAAAATATTTGTGACAAATTCCTTGTTATCAAAATGAAATAAGTCGTGATTGATTGAAAGTATAAATTTAACGATAGGCTAACATAACAAAATCACGATCTCCAAACACGTTGCATAACATTTATTCACACCTACTCCAAACCACTTAACGTGTCATTAGATTAAGAAATGGAGGCCGTGGGGGCCCCTCTGATCCTCCTCGATAATGATCGATGCAGGACGATTACGGTCTTTTCGGACAGGTTTTCTGGCCTCCACGATGGCGTCATCGTTCGGAGAAGGTGCTCCAAGGCCCCTAACCCACAATTAGTAGAAATTAAGATCGAGCAATTTTTTCGATCGCTTTTTCCCACCCAAAAGGATTTTCCGCCAAATCAGCCGTGATGTGGTAACCGGGTGGAAATGCTGATGGACGCTGAGCTTTGGAGAAGATGATTGTAATGATGGCGTCTGGCAAATCGATTACAAGACCTTGCCGGCACCTGCCGAAGGCACTTTTATCTATGTTAAAATGCGCAGATTGCGATTTGTTTGATTAAATGAGTAACTTCGGTGCGTTCGATTGTGCAATTACAATGAGAGTGCGTTTTGTGGTCGTAATCGATTCGTTATGCGTTCGTTTTTCGGCTCAACAGGTTGTGTTAACCTAATCATTAATGTAATTATACGTTGAAATACCTACAAAAGAAATAAAATTAGAACATAGCACAGCACATAATAAGATTTAAAGTTTGAAATACCATAAACAAAAACAGTAAAAATTAAGATAAAAAAAGTAAAACAAAACTAATTAGGTAAGCAAATTTCCCAAAACACCTGCCTATTGTCTACTTCCGTTTGCGCACTTCCGAGTTCAAACCGCAGCCAGCCAGCTGGCGTCCAGAGCAAACCAAAGAAAACGCGGGCAATGAAAGTCATCGGACCAATTGACTTAGTAGTTCAATTTACATCCGCGCTGCTGTTGCAGCTGCTGTCAGTGAGGGATAACTTTTCAGTTTGGTGGACGCATCTGCGCGCTTGCACCGTACCTCTAGCGCTGTTGGTGAGATTTACGGTCTGGTTCAAAATGCCACCGCGCTGCAATAAACGTCATGTTCGTGGAACAACCGTGGGATGGCGGGATTGTGATTATTATTTTATTTTTTTCAATAATTTAGGAGACTTTTGTAAAAATATCGCAATTTATGTCAAGATATTTCACACACATGCATAGATATTAGGGTGTTTCAACCAAACAAAAAAGTTCTCAGATTACGGCAAACCGAGGTTCCCCTTGTGTTAAATATTTATTATCGCGGACTTTCTTTAATATAAAACAATGTACACTTGTTCCGTTGTACTTCAACTCTGCTCGTCCAAGGACGAGCTCACCTTTATTAAGTATTTCCATGTCGGTAGATCAACTACCTCCCTAGTATTATAATTGACTACCTATCGACTTAACTTCATTTTATCTCCTAGATTTAGTCATTGCGTTTACCTGTTGACGTACATAAGTTTTATTGTCTTATATCGCCAAACAGAGATGGTAAATATGGGAAAAAGGGCGTGTTGTGGTTCAGGCCACAACACTTGTAGAGGATACCCATAGAGACTCTCATGCCAAATATCAGCCCATTTGGTTGAGAATTGGCCTGTCCCCAGCGGTTTAAAATTTACTTGGAAATTACTATGAGATTTTTGTGCTTTTCGTTCAATCGTTCCTACAGGTCTGGGGACAACATGGATTCACGCGGAATAAAGACATGTGTGTAGGGGATGGTAAAATGAACACATTTCAGAAGGAATTAGGGTTGTCCGTTCGGTCCCCAAAGTGCGCATTGGATCGACGTCCGGTGTCTCCAAAATCAAGCGTGTTTTATCTATCGTAGAAGATCAGATTCCTTTCCATGGATTCAAATTTCTACGCCACGTACTCTTTTCTAAGTTAAGTGATTGTAGAGAGGTCATTAGAAATGAAAAGTTTGGCAATCAGAGATTTTTTCTTAATCATTAATATACGATCAAAGTATGCGTCTTCGGAGTTCATAAGATGGCCTTGTAGTATAGATTTCAGCTAAGCAAATTTCAGAAATAGTTGCATATTTGGCAATTTTGATTTCATTTTTATTTTTGGTTTAACGTGAAGACTTCCATCATTGTCATGATTTTTCGTTCAAAGATATAAATTTTGCGTCGCTTTCAATATTTTGACAAAATTCCTTCAAAAAGTTGTTTAGAATAGTGCCCTACACATGCTGATTCCTTTTGGTAACGATTATCCCATTCCTTGTTAAGTTATGACTGTGCCACAAAACTATATAAATTTTGAAGCACATTTGATTTAGATCAAAAATTCTTTCAGTGGCTTCAAGAAGGCAACTACCGGCACTTGTTGATTCCTTTTGGTGCTGAAATTCGTTAAATTGAATTTAATACAGAATATTTTATAGTGATGATCAATTTTCTTCGAAAATGATCAACGGCTTCACCTTAAATATCTAATTATTATTTTAAAAACATAGCCAGATCTGCTTCAGTTTTACACAAATTTTTACTCAATAAAACGCCTACTTTGAGTGGTAATTTTAAATTTGCACAAAAATGAAATGTAGTAAGTTTCAAAGTATAAGTACTCCTAAATGTTCACAAAATACCGTATTTTTCGAAATTACTTTCATAATTTGCAATATGAATATTAAACGAAACGATATATTGTACCGTAATCTGGAACGAATCGGGACTTTAGAGCACTTTAAGCTTTTAAATTTGAAAATGGATGTACACATTTTGTTGGTCTGAGTCTGTTCTAACCAAAACCAGCCAGAAAAATTAAAATATTGTGCTCCAACATGGTTAAAACTGCTGTCCCAATTCGCCGCATGTGTCCCGATTGACTCCAGTTTACGGTATGCTTTTTTGCCTTATTAAAGTTTTCACAAAATACCGTATTTTTAACTAAATACTCAAAATTTTAAAAATTGCAATACGTTGATACTTATTTCGAATACTTGAGCATTTTCGAAAAATGCGGTATTTTGTGAAAATTAAAGTATACATTTGAAAAAAAAAAAAAATTGAAAATTCAATCCAAATTTAGATTCGTTTGATACCCATATTGCAAATTTAGAAAGTTTGAGTATTTTAAAAAAAATGCGGAATTTTGTCAAATTTTAGTATTTTTCTTAAAACTGTGATAAAGTGAAAAAGCATACAAAATTTCTCTTCGTTTGAAACCCATATGACAAATTTTGAAAACTTGAGTATTTTCTAAAAATACAGTGTTTCGTGAAAATTTAAGAGTTTTCTTTAAAAAAAAACTATAATAAGTGAAAACGCATACCAAATTTCGCTTCGTGTGATACCCATATTGCACATTATAAAATTTGAGTACTTCCGAAATATACGGTATTTTGTTAAAATTTTAGTATTTTCCAAAAATACTCTAGTAATGTGAAAGTGGATATAAAATTTCGCTTCTTTTGATATCCATATTGCGACAAATTTGTATGGGAGCTGTTCCAAGGATGTACACAAACGAAACCAACTTTGTTCGAGACATAAAATAAAGTCTTCTGAACCAACTCCCTAAACCCCGGGGTTCAAAAGTTACAAACTGTTGAAGTTTGAGCATTTTGGGTGAAAATTTATAAAAAAATGTTTTTTTTTTTTGCATTTTCTAAATTTACTCGTAAAATTAGAAGAACTGTTAGTTTTCGCTGAAACGCGTCGATTGAAATCAAGATGATCGAAATCCATAATTAAAGTCGAAAATAAATGCGAAAATACGATAATTTGTACAATTTCACCCAAAATGCTCAATAACCGGCTCCGTGGCTTAATGGTTGCGGCTTCTGCCTTGAATGCAGATGGTTCAGGGATAAAATCCCGGTCAGTTTCCTTGAAATTTCGAATCAGGAATTGAACTTTGAATATGAACAAAAAAACCTTTAAGAATCAGGTGGGATTCGAACTCACACCCTTTGGATTGATGGTCTGGGACGCTAACCAGTCGGCCATCACGGAGTTAATGCTCTAGAACTGAATTGATCCGTAGTGGTGAAATAAGTTAACAAGGTATAACATATCATCAAACCATTATAGAAATACTAACACGGTCTCAAAAACAGCCCAGGGCCATCTCATATACTCATGAACTGGACGAGGGAGTCGTGGATTGCCTGGCCCGAGTCATCTGCTTTACCGATCAATGTCCGTACAATTTCAGAAGAAATCGTTAGCCATAGAAAGGTATTCGCTTCAAAGGTTCTTGAGATATATGGTGGTTACTAACCGAACCGTCTCAGTTGAAATATACTGTGGTTATGGCCAAGTCCTGCCAAGACGGGGGTTCAAATACATACATACATACATACATTTTCACCCAAAATGCTCAAACTTCAACAGTTTGAAACTATTGAACCCATGGATTAAGAGTGTTGGTCCAGAAGACTTTTGTTCATGTCTTGGTGAAATCTTTCGAACAAAGTTGGTTTCTTTCGTTTACATTCTTGGACCAAATCCACACATTCTCCTCTGTATATTTTTTTCGAAACATGATTCATTTTTTTCAGTTTTAGAAATTTATAGATTTGTACAGTAACAGTATATAAAGCATTTAAAACACGAATTTACTAACATATTTAAACCTTGGCTTGTAATTTATTTATTTATATTTGTTTGGCACTATATTTTCGATTTTTTGAAATAGTGTTTGCGTATGCCCAATTATTTCTTTAAAAAAGCTGAGACAATTCTCTGGAAAATTGACTAAAATCAATATTTTCTAAGTATTTCCAATTTGCTCAAACTTTTCAACTGACGATGTCTCAACAAATATTGGTACGGTTTTCAATGTTCAAAATGAACTAAATCTATGTAATTTTTTTCAATTGTTGAATAAACAAAAATTCAAAGATTGAAAACATACAATGTTGCTTTTTTGAAATGGATATTTTTATTCGATTGAGAAATTTCATAGTGTTTTTTTTTAGCTTTGAAAATCGAACCAACAATTACAGAGTTCGATTTGCGATGCCTTTTCGTTGGGTCGCAAAATTTTTCGCGTCCGTCGCAGTGTGTTTTCCGTTTTTTTTTTCGCGTGCGTGTGTGCGTGTGAAGGTGCGGCTGGCTTTGACTGTCCCGATGACAGTTAGCCAGTTCGATTTGCGATGCCTTTTCGTTGGGTCGCAAAATTTTTCGCGTCCGTCGCAGTGTGTTTTTCGTTTTTTTTTCGCGTGCGTGTGTGCGTGTGAAGGTGCGGCTGGCTTTGCCTGTCCCGATGACAGTTAGCCAGTTCGATTTGCGATGCCTTTTCGTTGGGTCGCAAAATTTTTCGCGTCCGTCGCAGTGTGTTTTCCGTTTTTTTTTTTCGCGTGCGTGTGTGCGTATGAAGGTGCGGCTGGCTTTGGCTGTCCCGATGACAGCTAGCCAGTTCGATTTGCGATTCCTTTTCGTTGGGTCGCAAAATTTTTCGCGTCCGTCGCAGTGTGCTTTTCGTTTTTTTCCGCGTGCGTGTGTGTTTGTGAAGGTGCGGCTGGCTTTGGCTGTCCCGATGACAGCTAGCCAGTTCGATTTGCGATGCCTTTTCGTTGGGTCGCAAAATTTTTCGCGTCCGTCGCAGTGTGTTTTTCGTTTTTTTTCGCGTGCGTGTGTGCGTGTGAAGGTGCGGCTGGCTTTGACTGTCCCGATGACAGTCAGTTCGATTTGCGATGCCTTTTCGTCGGGTCGGTAAATTTTTCGCGTCCGTTGTCGATGTGCAACAACAACAAAACCCTATCATACCATTTCATCTCGATACATCGTAACTCGTCGTTCGCAAAGTTAATCAGTACCTCACTAAACATCAATCATTCAAAACTCGTGAAATCATCTCAAGTTAAAAATTACACTGTTTAACCCTTCAGTTTTAATTACAAATGATTTTGGTTCTATCTTTCCACAGCCGGCTGTCTAAGACTAGACCATTTCATTTAAAATTTAACAACAGATAAACGGGAAATGTCTCATCCGCAGCCTCCGATTGCTTGCCTTGAGAATAATACAAAATACCGTTCAACAAACACTATGATTTTGGGTCGCATCATCATCTTCTATGATGAATCCTGACCAAACACCCTATCCTACTAACAAGTTTTCAGGTTCCTGGCGCTCGTGGGGTGTAAGCACAGAGTAAATCAGCTGCCCTAGTAGCAACCTGCGCTAACTAACATTCCCGTCCCTTAAAATCGAGGTCTACAAACTGACATGGCGGGCGCCGTTGGTGGCCAATGACTGTTACCTATTCGCAACTGATCTAGCTTTAGCAATCATGGTGTTTTATCTTTTCAGCGCATTCATACATGCTGTTGATAAGGGAAACACCACTAGATCGTCGAAGCCTATAATCAGTAGTGCTGAAAGGATATTACGGTTCTGTTCAGCAACGGAGGGGCAACCATGGGTGATCTCTCATGCTCATGCTCATGCTCATGCTCATGAAAATCGAACCAACAATTACAAATAGTTATCGTCAGTTAAAATATTAAGGCTAGGACTCGTGCATAAACTACGTGGCCGCCAAATTGTAAATTTCACCTGAAATTAACTCTAAAATCATTTGAACTTGAAAACTGTACGTTTTATCAAAAAAAATAGTACCGTCATCTGGGCTGATTCGGGACTACAGTCTGAATAGGGACAGCAGTGTTTAGAGCACTTAAAGGTTTTTAAATTTGGAAATTTGTTTGGTGTGAGTCTGTTCTAGCTGAAATCTACCAGAAAAATCAAAATATTGTGCTCTAACATGGTTAAACTGTTGTCCCAATTCGCCCCATGTGTCCCAATTCGACCCAGTTGACGGTGCTTTTTTATTGCAGTCATGACTTTTTTTTAAATGCCATCTTCTGGGCCAAAAATTGATATCACGATTTAAGCTCAACATTTTGCCATGCGCAAAGCGAACTGTCAAACTTTGTAAGTGATTTTCTCGGAACACTGAGGTGATTTACGAGTGCCACGATATCTCGTAATGGGATGAACCAAATTAGCTTAAATTTGAAAAAAATACTTTTATCTCAAAAAACATTTTTATCTCTTTTTGAAAATCGGACTTCATCATGCACACGGGCACACGGGACAGGTTTAACGAGTTTTCAACATAATTTTGAGCCGACTTGGTCAGAACATTGTTGAGATATAGTAGCACCCGTTTATTGAAACTGCTAACTTCAAATAGCTGTATCTCGGCAATGATACCATCAAATGTTTTTTTTTAGTTTGTTTTGTTCAAAGATGAAAAAAGTATATTTAAATGCCCTGAAAAAATATTTTAAAAAACATAAGTGTGTTTCCATACCATCCTCAGAAATGTTTGTCAATTTACATGTATGTAACCCCTTGACATCATAAAAACGAATTTCTAACGTTTTTCAAAACATGAATTTTGATCAACTTGTGACAAGGCTAAAAAAAATCTATAAATGATAATTTTCAAAAATCGTTATTTTGCTAGGTAAAAAAAGCACGGGTTCCACAAAAAAAAATAAAAAGTGTTCTGGTCCAGTGGTGTAGTTGTAAGTGTGGTTGCCTCTCACCCCAGTTGGACTGGGTTTGATTCCAGTCCGCCCCGGTGACATTTTTCGAGACGAGATTAGTCTGATCACGCCTTCCGTCGGACCCAGTCTAACCTAGAGGTTAGGTCGTTAGCTCAGTACAGGTGAAGAAGTCGTCTCCCTGGGTCCTGCCTCGGCGGAGTCGCTGGTAGGCAGTTGGACTAACAATCCAAAGGTCGTCAGTTCGAATCCCGGGGTGGATGGAAGCTTAGGCGTAAAAAGAGGTTTGCAATTGCCTCAACAATAATCAACCCTTCGGACACCTAGTTGCGAGTAGGAATCTCGCAATAGAGAACGCCAAGACAATGCTTTAGTTCTTTCATTTTATTTTTTTGCCAAAGTAACTCCCCTCAACTGTTGGCGTTGGTGTAAAACACAACATGAACACGAATTAACTGGGCGGCAAACAGGTAGGTACGATATTGAATTGGCTGCACTTTGGCTGCACATGAGCCTCTTTGCATTTTGTCCGGTGCGCGCGGAGACTCACTTTTCGTTGCAGGCCGGTGGTCACGACGATCCGAGGTGAAGCATGTTTTGATAGCGAACACCACACACACATAAGGCCCGGTTTTTCTGCTCTCTGCGTTTATTAGATCGCAGCTTTATGTTTCGGCGCACTCCATGTGATTATAATCAAACTGTGTTGGAGCTGGACTTGACTTGATATTATTTTTTCTTCTTTTTTTTCTTGAAATTGGCTGCACGTGCCACCCACCACCGTCACCGTGGCCGCCGCCAACAAGACGCGTTCCGTTTCCTATAGCCAGACGGTATCGTGCGGAGTTGAACCAGGTTATGTCACCGCGGAGTTTCCTTTCGTTCGATAAATAATGGATAGTTTTTCTTTTCTAATTGAAGCATTAATTGATGGTGCAATAGAAAAGTGATAGCAAGTCAAACGCGCGGGGTCGGGTTGTGAACAGTGACTAATTAAATTAATATTAATGCTACTAGTGTAGAGCATGTTACGGATATAGACTCAACGTTTATGAATGTAACAACAACGTAAACAAACGACTATTGTTCCATAGAAAGTAAAATAATAAACTTTTTATGAACACACTCTTGCCAGAGGGTTATCATGCAGTTTAAGGTCATTGTGCAAACAGTAATATTCTGAAAAATCTCTTGTTCCTTGTCGCCTTTTTCCTTTTTTATATTTGTCATTTAAAAAATACTTCGTATAATGGCTTCAAATAATCAAGTCTGGACATGTACAAAATGGTTTAACTTATCCGCGTTAAATTGATTTTTATTTGAATTCGTAGTTCAGATTGATGTCAATTCAAAATATCTGATCACCACTAATTAAAGCTCTGTCGACTCTGTCTGTCTGTAACTCATAAAATAAATCAACCATTCATCGTCTTGATGTATGCACGTGCGTTAATTCCCGAAAACATTGTTACACCGCTTCGTCAATATTTTTCCAGCCAAAACGATCAATTACCCAATCGATGAACATTTCTCACCGACTCTGCCACCTTAATCCGAGACATAAACACTCTCTTCCTCGCACCAGTGCTCAAACGGCAATGATTGAGTTATTATCTCAGATCGGCGGCGCGCGCAACGCAAACGACCACGCGCAACCGATCAGCGCGAGAAAGTGAAGTGATGTGCCAGAGCTGGCACGTGCCAAAAACAGGTAGATTACTAAATTTCTGCTCGTAGCAGGGGCCTCTAGAGCCATCCCGTTTTGCCAATCAACGACAAATGGATCATTTCAGTTCTGAAAAGATCAACTTTTCAGAACGTCTTCAAGGGAAATGAAAGCAATTGTAAATAATAATGAGATATTCACAACGTTATCAAGGGTGAATTTGAGAATTGACGTTTCAAATGGACGCCTTCAAAATGCATGAAATTTCTGCGCAGGCTCAACTCGAGGGGAAGCATGAACTTTGGGGTCCCCAGAAACACGCGTGAATTAGTGCTGTTCGCTACTCCCACATATTGCATGCCATTTTGGATGCAATTTTGGATGCAACAGTGACGAAAAATTCAAAGGGCACATGTTTCTGGGGACCCCAAAGTTCATGCTTCCCCTTGAGTTGAACCTGCGCGGTCATTTTTGTTATTTTTTATGGGTCAGTGTTATTATTTCACTGAAAAATCATATACAAATTCAACTAGTTTCAAAATGTTATTTTAAACAGCACTCTCCACATCTACACCCACAATAGAAATTCATGAGAAAAGCTCTCTCAAAATCAAATGGTAAGAAAAACCTCTCGTGAGTGAACTACCACGAAATTAACAAAAAAAATCGTGACTTCTGAAATGAGCTAAAAAATCACTCAAAGATCATTTTGTGAGTGACTTTAACCAAATGACGACTATTTAACAGAAGAACACCATTTTTTTAAGTCATAAATTATAATATAAATAATATAATTATTTTTATAAGGTCCTTTTAGGTACTGCGACCAGGTTAGGACCGAGGATCGGTTTGAAAACAAATATATAATAATAACAAAAATGATTCTTTATAATCCGTACTTGGAGATCATGTAACTAACGAGCGTTACTTGGTCCAAGCGGGTCTTGCAGGTCTTGAACCTGCCGATGTACTCGAAGAAAATGCCCCACAACTCAGCCGAACTGTAGAGCACCTCCGCGGCTTCCTCCTCCGTGGCTCCACCGCCTCGGGAGCCACCTTGGCTGCTTCCTGTGGGTCGAGGGCGATCCTTCGCTTTTCCGTCCGGAACTGCGCCCGGCAGCGGAGGGAACTCCGCCGGCGTGAACGCCGGATCTGCTGGACTCTACTTCTCCGCCTTCCTTGCCGGCGGTTTCGGTTTCGACGCCTGCTGGTGCCTCCTGATGAAGTCCGCACGCTTAGGGCAGCTGCGGTCCGTGGCTTCGTGGGCTTCAGAGCAGTTGGCACACCGCTTCGGCTCTGCTTCTTGGACTTTGCACTCGTCCGTCTTGTGGGGACCCCCACAGTTGTTGCACCTCCCCTTGAGGTGGCAGTTCCTAGTCCCATGACCCAGCTGCAAGCAGTTCCTGCACTGAGTCACGTTCGGCCGCTTGTTCCGGTAGGCCTCCCACCGGATGTGAAATGCTTGCAGGAGCTTAATTTTATTCAGCTTCTTGAGGTTGGTGTACCCCTTGGGGAACGTAACAACACGGAAAGGGGATCGATCGCCAAACCAGCGACCGAATTTTGCTGGGTTGGTTTTGCTGATATCAGCAAATTTTTTCTCTAAACCAGCGAAATTTTTCGCTGAAAAAGGTGGCTGCGCGAAATCAAATCCAGCAACTTGGTTTCGCTGGTTTGTTATTACCGAAACGGTTTCTTTTCCAGCGAAAGTTTTCGCTGGTTTGATACACATCCTTCCGACAGCCGTCATAAATGTTTGTTATTGTTCACGTTTGGAAGCGATTTGTGGCAATCGAATTGCTTTAGGGGTTTTTTCAAAACAAAAAAGCATGAAAAAGTTCTGCATCAAGTGTTCAGCATTAAAATACATACTCAACAGGTGATGGTTCTTTTCAATGAAAAGAAGCACGTTTCCATAAAGTTCTCGCAGCAGAAAAATACGGTGCAGTGAAGCTGGAGATGTATTTGTACTGCTGCATAGATGAGTGCACAAATTGTCGCAGGTGGCAGCAAGAATCGTAGGCGAGGAACTTGACCATGGCCGCGGAACAGTTTGTGCTGTGGCAAGTAAGTACAACCTGGCTGGACTTTCTTTTAATTCTGCTTCCGTTACTGCGAAATCTTTACACAATTCCCAATTAATCTCTGGTTCTCAAATCCTTTGGTTTATTTTGGCATACACAGAAAAAAATAATGTAAAAAGGGAAGGTTTAAAATGGAATGTGTAAAAAAAGAATGTTTAATATTACCTCTATTTTTGTTGAATTTCATCCCAAAAATAATTCAAACACATTTTGCTCTAAAAAAGGTGTAAATTTGCTATGGAATGACTAATTATTAGTCGACTTTGATGCAATATTCAACACAACAGATTTCGAACACCAACTTCGAAAGTTTGCGAGAGACAACTGTCAAATGTTTTTGTTTTGATTTTTGGAAAAATATTCAGCTGTTGGTTTTGAATGTTGTTTTGTGTGGTCCTGAAGTTGGTTGCGGCCTAAAGAGGAATTTTCCACTTCCAGAACGGTCAGTCGACCACAAAACTGTTTGGGAGCATAAAATATCACGGTCAGGGCGCCGGGAGAGGTTCACAGTGATTAAGTTGTGGAAAACACACACACAGAGTGACGGACGCTTCGGGTCCCTTTTCTGCACCGTCAGGAAGTCTGGGCGTTATGGTTCCGCAGCCTTCGCCAGCACTATCTCCGGATGCGTAGCGGGTTCTGCTGGCCAAGCTCCGCGGGATGGGCAAGTTTTTTGAGCTGCTGGATAATGTGTAGAAGATTGTTCCGATGCGGAAGATGCCGGAAGTTCAGGTAATTTTAATCAAAACATACATTGACATCTTTCTCACTAAATCACTCCCGTGGTGGGTCGCTGACCCGACGTAGGGATCTAGCTGGTCGGGGCGAACACCCCGTTTGATAAACTCAGATTCCAAACGCGGACCCAGTGCGTCTGTCACGTCCGTCACCATCGTCTGGCCTGCCGTATAATCAAAGACAAACTGGATCCGCTCTTTTGGTAGCTGACGGAGAGCTAGGTGGGTAATGGGCACCACCAACTTCCTGCCGTCTTTGATCCGGTCAAACGTTCCTCCGGAACTGCATAGCATTTTAAGAAGCAATGACAGCGAGATGGCCAGCACGTCCAGACGCCGGAAGTGCGACAATCAGTGATTGACTATCTTCTCAGTTACTAATTTTCTAACTATTTTCAGGTCTTCGAAGTATTCGGGAGGTTTTTGAGTGCCGGATACCGATAAAGACAAACTCCAGGGGAAGGTTCAAGTGCCGGTCCATGATCCTGTTGGCCAAACACTACTTTAAACTGAAGCCGGAATATTTGGTCGGCCGATGACGATTGAGATTTTTGGTAAGATAAAAAAACTGTAGAAACACTAAATAAGACTCATTCTTATTAATATTTCTAGGCCTAAAAACTGACCAAGCTTGTCGACAACCGGTTTCGATTAGAGGGTGTTTAGTTTCCGGTAGAGACGAACCATCCGTGACGAAGCCATCGAAACTGCCGCCGCACTTCCGCGGCAGCGTTGAATTCGTCAACACCGATGTAGAGGTCTAGGCAGCCGAAACGGTCAAGGAGTTCATCCCATGCAAGTTCCTCGCGGCTTCTGCCCCGACCGCTGCTGCCGTCAGAAAAAAAATGTCGTCTGAAATCTCCAGCTCAACCGGTACTACACGCGAGTTGGACGGGCAGCTGCAGCTGGGCTTGCAGACGGTAAAATTTGTACCAGCTTACTAGACCAACATGTTACCCTCAAACAATCCCCAGAGGAACCAGATAATTGACGTAAGTAAGCTTTAGGACGATCATCCAATCATAATTTAGCAATATTCCTTTTTTAATAGATTTCCGACGGTGAGACGGCCAAGGAGGAAATACTCAATGAGCTGGTACTGGACCAATTGTGTCAGAGTAACTCCGTACAATTGCTCCTACTGTGGCCAGAATCTCGGTGAAAGTTGGTAGTCCTAAAAGCATAGGTTTTGACGAAATTAATAAAAAATATGTTACTGAGCATAGATTTGTTTATGTTCCTTATAATTGATGACAACTATACTTATGTCAACTCAACTCCACCGAAAATGAGTAATATTAAACATTTATAGAGATAATTTTCGACATTCGTAGGTAAATTCAAGCATTTTCTGTTGCGATTTTACTCATTATATGCAGTAATTTTTCCACAGATATGAAGTAAATTTAAACATTTTTAGAGGTAAAATTAATCATTTTTTCTGACATAAAAGATGTACCCCTTCCCAGATGTAATGTTACCACGTTTTTTTTCTGTGTAGGCTTCTGCCGCCAAAACAAAAAAACAAACGTCGGTGATAAAAAACGCTGATCCAGTGCAAAAAAACACTGGTCCAGTGGAAACATTCGCTGAACCAGCGGATTTTTCGCCGAAACCAGTAGAATAATCTACTGGTTGATTTTGGTACGAGCTGCTGCCGCCGGAAAAAAAACCCGGACGTCAGCGATAGCTTGCTTTTTCCAAACCAGCGAGAAAATTTTCTGATTCTAGCAAAACTGATCCCCCAAACAGCGACATTTTTCACCAAACCAGTGTTTTTTTTCACTGGTTTGGTAGAATTTCATCGGTTTCCAAACCAGCGAAAAAAATTAGCGATTCTAGGTAATTTTTGTGCAGGCTGAGAAATTAGCGACATTTTTCGCTAGTTTTAGCGAACTTTATCGCGATTTGGCGATGGATCCCCTTTCCGTGAATGTACGGGGTTCCCGTCGTTGAGGCGAACTCTCCTTTTCTCTTGACGGCATGCACCTCTACAGCATCCAGGTTGTGCAATTCCTTCTTGACGAACTCAGGTGAAGCCGGTGGAAGTTCCCTGATGACGACACGGAGTTGCCGCTCGCTTCGTTTCTCGTGGGTATAGAAATCCACTTTGTTCGTGATCAAGTGGGCCCGCGCGGTTTCAAAACGCTCCTCGGAGATACACAGCAATTTGATCCCAAACGGAGTCAGCTTGTAGCATGGCTTGGTTGTGCACGACAACATTACACTCCTCAGCTTGCCGAAGCTCATATTCTTTACCACCAGAGGAGGTGGTTTCTTGGCCACTGGAACCGGTGGGACGCTTCCTTTCCCGGCTGGGTTACCTTTGTTATTGTTGTTGTTGTTGTTCTCCACCAGCGGGCTGAACTTGTTGTTGTTGAGGAGCTGTTCCTCGTTGCCATTTCCGATGTCGGCTCCGTCGTCACTTGTCTTCTTCTGCTTCCGCGTTCCGACAACGGGAAGAAACTCGTCGTCGGAGGAATCTTCCACCTCCATCCACAAGCACTTTTCGCGCAGCAACAACAGAGGAAAAACGCGTGAGCTGTCAAACGGGTTGTTGCAGAAGAACACCATACTTTGAATACAAAGAGACGAGTTGTTCCTTTTAATTCCGCTATATATATATATATATTTTTTTTTTTTTTTTTTTTTTTAAAGGAACAACTCGTCTCTTTGTATTCACAGTAATGCATTCTGCTAAAACGCTCAACCAAACCACAACCATACTTGCCAAAATGTCTAGCCTCAAAACGCGTGTCGCGAGTTGATTTTCTCCTCTAGGGGAGCTGGGGGTAAGACGGACACCCTAAGGGAGAAGTCTCATAAAATTTACACAACAGGTTATTTTGATCTCAAATTACGTACATATCAAGCAAAACATTGTAAAACGGCCGTTGTCATTTTTCAAAACATTGAGAAAAACGAGGATGAAGTCTGCGGTTAGTTTTTCAATTCCTATTTTAAACTCATTTGGCTGACTATGGATATTATTCATATAAAGAACGCAAAACTAGTATTGTTATGTTCCCCCGTGTTCAATTTTCTGAAAACATTTCATTATTGCTGTAAAATTGATGATAAAATTACATAGGCCTCTTAAAAAAGTTAACAACATGCGGGATCGATTAAGCCCTTTGCGTTTTATCGCCTTTGTAAACATTGGCGAGTTTCATTTTCCATTTGGGCCCTATGTCAAACGGCCAAACACAACTTCAGGATTTGTTTTTGTTGTGCTTTTGTATTTTGGCCTTGCAGGCCAAACCAAAACAAATTGAGATTTCGTGTTAGGTCTTTTGCACCAAAGTCATTTTTTCCTCGTTTTACGTAATTTTTTTTTTTAATTATTTACAAACCGGTAGTGTGGCAGGCTTACAATGTGGGGAGAAGGCTCTGGCGATGCGGTTCGGGTAAAACAAGGCGGACGAGCTGTTCTTCGGGAAGCAGATTCCGGTCAAGGTGTGCATAGAGGACAAGTTCTTCGAGGAGATTGAGAAGCTGGACTTTGAGAATGTTCCGGAATCGCAGCGGCTGTACATTAACAACTGTGTGGAGAACACGACGCACGGGGAAATTACGGCCCTGCTGATTCCGGGCTCGATCACGAAGAACACAAAGCTGGCGATCACCAATGCTGCCTAGTTCAAGGTGGGTTTGAATAACTTTGATTGAGTTACAGTGGCTAATTGAAACGATCGTTTGAAGGGAACCTGGCAGAGCAAATTCAAGCCCGAGGAGACCAAGAAGGAGATCTTTTACGTTTCGAACGAGCGCCAGGAGTTTGTTGACATGATGCACGTCGAGGGAACCTTCAACCATGGTGAGTAATATAAAATCAACAACTGTGCTGTCAAATACCTAACCGGTTCGTCCCTCCACCAGCCGCCAACGAGAAGCACGGCTGCCACATCCTGGAGCTGCCCTACACCGGCCAGGACGAAGCGTCCCGCGTTTCGATGTTCGTGTTCCTACCCCCCACCGAATCCAACGCACTGACAAACTCCTTGCCCGCCTCACCTCGTCGCCGAACATCCCCTGCGGGGCAATAACAAGGGCATTATTTCCGCGTCCCGTCGACATGAAGACCGTACTGGGCCGAGGCATGGGCAAGCTGTTCGAAAATTCGGCCAACTTCTCCGGCTTCTCGAAGAAAGTCCAGGTCGGCGAAGTGCTGGTAAAGTTCAAGATCACCGTCAACGAGGAGGGCATATTATTGGGATTGGGATTTTTCGTAATGAATAACAAATGTGAACGGGATTTCTGAATAAAATAAAATCAAATTTTTCAGTTGATTGGTTTAGTTTATATGAGTAAATAGTTTATATTAGTTTATATGAGTAAACTTCCAGTAACCAAAGTACGTCGCGGAAGAGTTCCACCTGAATAAAACATTCGAGTGGTTGATCGGTGATGCCAATAACAAACTGTCTGGAACCATGTCCAAAGACAGCGGGGAAGAACGAACAATGAACAGCTGTTTGCAAGAAGCAAACGGTCGTGGACTCAAGGGAACGTCCGTTGGTCACGTTTGAGTTGAAGTTTAGCAATGTCTGCCGGAACAACGACGGGAAGCATTCGTCAGTTATGCGGCCGGATAGCAAGCAGGAATGTCTGCTTAAGGGTTTCGACCTGGACAGCCGTAAACCGGAACAGTGGATCGGAGATTCCTAGCTTTTTCTAAATAAATAAATAAACAATTTTAGTTATTGCTATATAAACTGCTTTATTTAGGACCGCATCAATGATCAATAAAAGATTCTTCAAAACTGCTAGTTCGGCTCACTCACGTATTTGAGCAAGCTCTTCAAAACGGCAAGCTTTCTTGAGAAAGTTCAATCGGCTGATCTGTGACCGTTGGCATGTCCGGCAATTCTGAATCGAAAGTCTTCAGCACGAGGATCAATTTTGTAAAAAAAAAAACTACTGCAGGTGCTTGCTAAACCAAGATTGGCTCGCATTGATCATTCAGTTTTGGTCGATTGTACCGGCGACTAAAGTTTTTAGCCGCTCCAGCTTGGTTACATCCACGGCACCCACGTCGTCATCCAGCAGGAACCGTTTCCGCTCGAAAAAGTCCAACTGCTTCTCCTTCTCCTCACTATTCTTCCCTCTTCCTCCTCCGTACTCTTATCGTACACCTCACTCCTATTCTTGGTCTGCTCACGCTGCTTCTGCTTGACCCACTCGATTTCCTTCTCCGTGTCCGAACCGGACAATTCGTACGTCGGTGGCTGTTCCGCGTCCTCAACGATCGCCACATCGTCCAGATCGTAATGCGCCATTGCTTCCTCGATCGTTCCCTTACGAGGAGAGAGGGTGAACTCCCATGGCCAGCGCCTGATTCCGTAGGTTGGCCTGTTCCGGATTTTGAGTCCCGCTAATCACGAGCACCACCTTTTCAAACAAATCGTTTATTGACTTGTACGTCACCGGCTTTCGCTTCCGCTCTTCATCTTCTTCCTGATCTTGATCCTTGTCCAACTTTGGCTTCTTGATGTCGGATGTTCTGTCCCGACTGGCAGAGCTCATCTTCTCCGACGAAGTTTCCGGTTCGTCAAAGAAAAAGTTCTTGAACTTGGTCACCAACGTTGCTCGCGTTCCTCCTTGGCGTCCTTTTCACGATGCTTCCGGGCACGATCTTCGGCTAGCTTGTGATCCTGCATTTCGTTTAGCTTGTCGTCGTCCTTGTCGTACAGCAGGGCGTCCCGGTTGCGGTTCCGAGGCTTCTTCCTTCTCGTCATTGTCGTCAAAGAGTCGTGAATTCGGCTTTGGCGTGATTTTGGTCATCATTTTGGCTGGTTGTGGAGAGGCCAACGAATTCCGGATGGCCGCCGGCGTCGACGCGTCCCGAATCTCGCCGCCATTGACGTTGCTAACCTAGCCGGAGTCGTTGCGGGTTTATTCGCGACGGGTTGCGAGTCCGCACCGGATCCGATTTCTCCCGGAGCTTAAACCTCCCAAGTTGAAGCACCTTCGAAGGCTTCTTCTGAACCTCCTTCTGAATCAAATAACCTTAACCATCACTCCTTGGCCACCGGCTCGACCAGTTCCTTCGCCGTGAAGTATCGCACCCGGCCGCTGTTGGTCGAGTTGCGGCTCTCGATAAGACTAATAAACGGTGGCTACTGAAGCGTCCAGCATCATTTGAGCTGCTTCTGGAAATGAAACATAAAATATCGGTTAAGACAAAACAAAAACTTACTGAACCAAAATCAGAACTATTTATTGATTGTTTGATTGCAAGGGTGAAAAGGCATTACCAACATCAATAGAATCTTGATGACACAAGAGGGGAAGGAATTGACCAGAAATGCCCGATTTTTCAAATTTTCAGCTAAAATTGAAGTTTTGAAGCAAAAGACCAATGTTGGTTTCGTTTTTGTTTGCAAACAACATCGTGTTTGTCCCTGGGACTAACACGATTCCAAAACAAAACAACCCAGTTTCCACATTGGACCTTAGCAGCACAGGTCTATCAGGATTTTAAAAACAAACAAGGTATCATTGACATTGGCCTTTTGGAAAATATATTTTTTTTTCATACAAAAATCGAACTTTTAATACTTTTTTCGATATGTTGCGATAGATTAAGACACTAAGCATCGTTTGCAGAGAAAATGTGGTTTGTTTACATTTTCGACTTAGGGCCTTTTACATTGTTTTGCTTGATATTGTTCTACCAGTTTTGTGTATCGTCCGGCAATAGTTTTGTTTTTGTTTTTTTTCATCTACGGGAGCTTTCGCGCGGTCCCACCTAGCGACGTTCGTTTTCTTTTGTTCCCACGGGAGCTGTCAAAAAGCTCGCGCGCTCGGGCGGTTGTTGCAGGAAAGCTTTCAAGTCGGACTAGAGGACTTTTCTAACGGTTTGTGCGTGCTGCGATAATTTTGTTTTATGGTGAATTTGTATGTTTTGTGGTCGACTCGGTTTTTGTTCGTCGTTTTGTTTACTACAAGATGACTAGGATGACAGGAGGTGTTCCGTGACAGCATGAGGAATCTCAAACTGCTCGTGATTGAAGACCGGCAGCTGGAAGACTGACGCTGCAAAAAGGACTAAAGGATGTTTCAGAAAATTGGTGAGATCTATCCAAACTGAATCTTTCAATTGTTGCATACTTTCTGATCATTATTAAATACGCGCTAATCCCTGTTATGCATTATGGGATTGGAATTTTAAAGATCGAGAATCCTTCTGATTCTTGCTTCTATGTTTAGGTGGGGCCAGACAATGCCAATGTCCTCGGAATAGGACCGCAAGGAGCTCTGTCATTCTGAAATGGGTCATTGGAAGCAGCGCGAGGATTGGACCACACACACACACAGTTTATTATTGACACTTTACCATAATTTGGCATTCGTGTCATCGTGGCAATTCCGTTTGAGTGGAATTATAAATCAAATGTTCATTTATTTTGTCAATCAACCGTTTAAATAAAAAAAATGTTGAAAAATATTACTTTTCGGAACCAGTGCTGTACAGTTCAACTTTTCAGCATCCATTTCAGTGCATTCAGCATTTATTTTGAAAAGTGTTACTATTCGATTCTATTATTGTAGGTTCAGAAAAGTAGGCTTTTTCGTCGTTCCAGAATGACAGGAAAAGTGAGTAGTTTCACGACGGAATTGCAAAAATGGATTTTTTTTGGAAAAGTGAGAAAATGTCCTGTATTATTTATTGTCCTGTCCATTGGGTTTAAATTGGCAAGTTCTCAGATATTACTAAATATAGTGGACTCTCTGGCTGTCGATTTTTTCGATATCATTTACTCCAGCTGTCAATATTTTTTTCAGTCCCTTCAAATAGATTGTTTTGATTTTTCGTTCTATAATTTAATAACTTCCGCCCTCGACGGTCCCATCAATATCGATAACGAGGGATCAACATTTAAAAAAACATTGCCGAAAATTTGTAATCATTTCGAGACAATGTGGACGTGATTTCTGATTCTGCGATAAAAACAAAATCCATGAAAATCACAAATTTGCGTCTCACGGGACAAGATATTGCAATTTCCTTACCAAAACTATTTCTAAAATTTTTTTAGTAAAAATACAAAATAAAACACTTCCACTGATCTATCCACTAGCCACCTCACCATGCATAACAAATCTGGCCGATCTTGCACAGTGGGTGATTTTAGCATACATATCTCTCTTCACTGCGTAAACTCTGACCATTCAAAAGATAGCAACTAATCTTTCCAATTCACACACCATCTCTGCTCGCGAACCCCCCATGAATATTGCCTCGGGGGCACGATCCAGCTGGCTGCTTTCCGCCAGGCCGGCACTAATCGAAACCGACAGCTGGAACCACCGGAAGAAGTCAACTCGAGTTAGAGTGAGGGGGGGGGGACTTTCGGAATGAGAAATCAACCTAAAACATTTTCTTGTTTTCACTGATTCAATCAAATGTTTATTTTCAAGTTACGTTTTAGTCAACCTACTAATTTTGATTTAGTTACAAAAACGTCTATTCCATTTCCTGATAGCGTAACGATCTTTTCAAGATCTCCATTTAATCTTATCAACACATTTGCTTGCTTATTTGATGGCCATAGTATGACTTATTCTGTTTGATTTGAAAGAATTGCTAATTCTTCTAAGAAAACTAATACAACCAGTTGCAACTTCAAGGAAACCCGAATTGAAATTTCTCTAAATTACCTATTAAAGATAGAGTCAAACTAGAGAAATTTCCGTCCAAGTTTTCAGTGCAACTGCGTGCAAAAAAGAACTAATTTCTGTACAAATCGATATGTAGAATCGTTTCAAAACAGTACCCGCATCAAGAACGAAACAATTCAAAAGTTCACAAATCACAACTTAACAAAACTCAGAAACAAAAAGTGTATTCAATAAAAACCCGTCCAAACCTAACCCGTCAATTGCTTAGGTACTGTTGCTGACCCCACCTGCTCCACCACCCCCGCCACCGAGGTCCACGTGGCGCGCAAAGAGCGTGGCCGAATCGATCGTGGTGGCGGAAATCTTCCCGTCCACAAAGTGTCCCCGGATGTGGGCGGCAAACTCGGCCTGGCTGCCGCAGTCCTGCCGGCACAGGAAGCAAAAGTTGCCCCCGTTGTTGGCGTTGTTGTTGCCACCACCACTGTTGACGACCTGCTGCAGCAGATGTGGGGGCGGCTGATGGCTGGACTGGATCGTCACGATGCCACCCTGGTGCGGGATCACTATGCCGTGAGAGCCCGCGGGGCCGTTGCCCGCGATGGTGGAACTGTAGAAGGTCTGGAATGAAAATGTTTTAGAAGTTTTAAATACAGTAGTTGTTCGGTAACTGGGCTGCTTTTTAACTGGGCGCTCGATAACTGGGCTGTAGCCCACTTAAAAAGCAGACAAACGTCAAAAAACCAAAACAAACCGAAATGACCGAGGGGTTAATGGATGCCAAGAGCCTGTTTAACCAATAAAAAAAACTGTTTTCATACTTTTATTTAATTTCAAGTCACAATTAAAGAAATATGAAAAGTAAGCATTGTAAATAAATTTGAGAATTTTTTATGTTTATATTTCATCAGAAAAATATTATGCATCGGTGGTCCCCTGGTTATTTTTCGTTCAGCCCAGTTAGCGAGCAGCATTCGGTCACTGGGCTACGTTCTCAGCCCAGTTACCGAACAACTACTGTAAATAACAAAACATCAAACCAATTATTTGATTTTATTTTCAGAAACTTTCGAAACATTTGGCTATGTGAGTTTCAAAATTGTTTATTTCTAAAGTTTTTTTTTTTAGAAAAGGTTCGATAAACATTTTTTTTTGTTTTTTTTTTTGTATTTTTGAAGCCGCTTTGAGTCAGGGGTAATCCAAAAAGCAAATAGGGGAAATCTACCCTTTCCAATCAAACACCTATCTTCGTCATATGGAGAGTTTGATGCTCGATTAAAGCTCCAAAAATACTATTTGGGCTATAAACTTACCAGCAACAGCACCGCCTCGAGTAAGCACGCAAATGTATGCCACTTACTGGCCAAAAAGATCACATTTAATGCACTTTTGATCATAATTTGTATTTTGCGAGACCACTTCTCATCATTTTGTTGGCACACACAGTGACACACACGAGAATCCCTCAAACGCTTAATGAATATCGCCAAAATTAACTTTTCACTTTCGCTTACTTTTTCACGGCGCTTAAGATATGAAATTGCTTCCAACTACCGGCAACATGTTCTTTTGATCATTAGTAAGGCACTCACTTGAAGAATAATCCCGAAAAATGTAATAAATTAGCAAGCGCCATCAAAAAAACAAACGCGCCAAGTCGTTTGACGTTTCAATTTTAACTTTGAATTCCAATCGAAGGCTGAAGAAAACCGAGCGAGAGACGAAGGCAAAAAAGAACAAAGGCTGGCCGTCAACACCACCAGCAGCACAGCAAGCGATGCCAGGAAACTTTCCCTATAAATGCCACTTTTCGTGAGTGTTCGTTTGAACTGTCAGCGCAAATGGCAACACTCGACAGAGTGTTGGAAGAAAAAAGAACTAAGCCGATATTAGAAAAATGGGCGTGGCCCAATGCATTCGCCTCGATTAGAATACCCTAGGGAATTTCTTTTTGTTAAATGCTTGGTAAAGAAATAGAATAACTTTTAGTGAAAGTGAAAATAAACAGAAATGTTCACAAAAACTTGCTCTACTCGTTGGTGTACTTGGTTTTAGTAAAATTCAAGGGAGACTCTAGATTATCCAGCCTCATTCAAACACGACCGCTTATTAGGATTAAAATGGGTAGATTTCCCCTATTGGAAATTTTGTTTATCGGACCTTTGTAAACAAAAAAAAGTAAATCTTTCCCTGTTCCTGAGGGGAACACCCGTGAAGAGTATCGGGGCTGGCATTTACAAAGCGGATTCAGTGACAGTTTATTAATCAACCTAATGTTAACATGTTAAGGTCAATGTTAACATTCCATAGGTTGTCTTCCTAAGGTGTCTTAATGATAAGGTCCAGTTTGTGACGATACACTACCTTTCCTTAACTAAGCAATCGAATCTAGAAGGGGAATAGATCGCCAGTTGTGTTGGTCCGAGCCGGGATTTGAACCCCGATCTACCGCTTACGAGCAGGGATGCCACATTTGAAGATTTTCTAGCACAGGCTCAATGCTCAAACGTATTGTTTTGCCATGTTATTCGATGATTTTCAATCAAATGTATTACTCACGAAAAAGATAACAATGTTTTGCTTCTTTTGCCAAAAACAGATTTGTAAAATATTATTTTGCCATCAAGTTAAACTCATTTGCGTTTTTGTGATGTGCCCGAAAATCTTCAAAATCTGCCATGCCTGCTTACGAGGCGGAAGCGTTACCACTGGGCTTCGTGTCTCGGTGTACACAAAACTCTAGATTTTATTAAAAGTTTTACATTTTTGATCATAGGGGAAATATACCCAATTTAAGCCTAATAAGCGGTCGTGTTTGACTAATCCAGGAAAATCTGGAGTGTTTCTTGAAATTTACTAAAACCAAGAACACCAACGTGTAAAGTAACTTTTTGTGAACATTTCTGTTTATTTCCGAAACGAAACTATTGGCACTACGCCCCCCGGGGCATGGCCTTCCTCTAACGTGGGATTTCTGCTCCAGCGCCTCTGACGAGACAGGAGAAACCGGGACCGACGTTTTACTTCACCATCCGATAGAAGCTCAGTGGATAAGGCGGGAATCGAACCCGCGTCTCATAGCATCATCGGGATCGGCAGCCGAAGCCGCTACCCCTGCGCCACGAGACCACTTTTACTAAAATTTATTCTATTCTTTTTATTGTACGATCAGTTCCTAGCTGGACTCGGTCGCTGGAAACGACCGGCGACTCAACGAACGACGAAATAGGCGGCGGGCCAGATGCGGGCATAAAAATGTCAAAATCTCTTCCCTCCTCACTTCGTCTCACAATCCAGCTGCAGCTTTGTTGACAAACAAACGGAGCACGCGGTCGCATGATGGCGGCATCGAGCCAGAATTAGGGGTGATCATGTGATTGAAAGACTTTTTCATGAAAAATAATATTTTTCCGACCGAATAAAAAAATTGCGAGCATGTTCAAACAATTATTCCTGATGTCGGAGAAGTGATAAAAAAGCAAATTTTTAATCCATAATTTACAAACACTACAAATTGAAATTTTTCACTCCAACTGGGAACCCCTAGGTCTATCTACGACCGTTTCCCAGGGATGCCAGATACACAGATTTGTCTGTGTTTCACAGACTTTTGAGCTTGTGTCAGACATTTTTTGAGGTGCACAGACTTTTAAAAAACTTCATTAAATTAATATTTAGTAATCTTTTTTGTCGATACTTATTTCGTTAGTCTTTAAATGCTTAAAAACGCAATTTTTGATGGATTTCAATGACTGTGCATTGATATATTTGAATTTTAGACAAATGCACAGACATACACAGACTTTTTTACAGACATTTTAAAAAATCAAGTGGCATCCCTGGTTTCCAATGACCGTGAGAAGATGCCAGAAAATCCAGCTACGAGCTAAATCCACAATACAAGCATTAAAAAAATATTTCCCAAATGTATTCTTATCAGACGAGAATGCATTGAGCCACGCCCATTTTCCTATTTTCAGCTTAGTTATTTTTTCTTCTAGCGCTCTTTTGGGTTTGCTTCGTGCTGCCAAAATTGATGAAATTGATGAACTCACGAAAAGTAGCATCTATAGAGAAATTTTCCTGGCATCACTGGCTCACTCCAACCACCCTTTGTTCTTTATTTGCCTTCACTTCTCGCTCGGTTTTCTTCAGCCTTCGATTGGAATGGGTCGTCAAAAGTCAAACGTCAAAAGACTTGGCGCGTTTGTTTTTTTGATGGCGCTTGGTAATTATTTACATGTTTCTGGATTTTTTTCCAAGTGAGGCGCTAAACCATGTTCAAAACAACATGTTGTCGGTAGTTAAAAGCAATTTCATATTTTAAGCGCTTTGAAAACGTTAGCGTAAGTGAAAAGATATTGATGGCGACAACAAAATGAGGAGAAATGGTCTCGCAAAATAAAAATTATGACTAAAAGTGCATTAATTTTGATCTTTTTGGTCAGTAAGTGACATACATTTGGGTGCTTACTTGAGGCGGTGCTGTTGCTGATAAGTTTATAGCCTAAAAAGTATTTTTGAAGCTTTAATCGAGCATCAAACTCTCCATATGAAATAGATAGGTGTTTGATTAGAAAAGTATATTTTAACTAGGGTTAATGGAATTCAGAACCAATTCACCATATTGGACGCCATCTTGAACATTTATGTTTTTCTTTGAGAATAAGAAAAAACAACAGACCGATTCGGATTCAGAAGGTCGATTTAGCTTCTTGCATAGTTCATGCCTTGACCAAAGGGGGGCCTATACAAACCTCCGTGATCGCCTGCAGATTCTTGTCTCTGTTGGTATTATTGTTGTTGCTGCTACTGCCACTGCTGCTGCCATTACCGGAACTTCCAGATCCGCTACCACTCCCCTCGCCGTTGCTACCTCCCGTCGTCGTCGTCCCACCCACAGACGTCACCACCACCCCACTGCTGCCCGTTGTTTGCTGTCAATACTGTTGAGTGCATGTGGGTGACAGTGGAAAAGAAAAGGAAAAGAAAAACAGACACAAGAACAAGAGAGAAAAAAAGAGGTCAAGATTCGCCTGCCCAAGCTACACTGAGCAAAACTTACACAGCTCAACGAAGTGTTCTACACATGATCTGGCCCTGCTGTACAGAGCACTCAAATATCAATCGCAAAACACTTGAAATTTCGGTGATTGGCCATGAAATAATGTCAATAGCCAAACACTTGAATTTTAAATGGTGTTGAAAAATAAAAGTACGTACAAGCGATTTACAGGTTCTCGCTTGCTAGTCGTGCACGCTACCACTGCGCCGGCCGGCCAGTTGAAGACGGGAGAGTTTTTTGTGCTATTGGTTCTTGCCTCGCTTCTAGCTTTCGATGAAAGTCGCGCAAAAATCAATCAGTGAAACACATTAAATTCATGTGGATAATCACGTTGACTTTGAATAGTGCCTGTTTTGGGTAGATCTTAAGATCATTTTCAAGTGTTTTGCTCATCACTTTGAATAGTTCAAGATGGTGGGACAAATTCATGAGCAAAACAATTGAAAAGCTTGAGCCACCCGAATGAAAATAACATGTTAAAAAATACCAAAAAGTCAACCGAACAAACACTTGCATTTGATAGTGGTTTGGATTGATGTTGAAACACAAAACCAATTAGATCTACGATGTGACTTTATTCAATCATTCAAGTGTTTGGGCACTTGAATAAAAAGTGTGGCATATTTTCAGTGTACACTGAAAATATGCCACACTTTTTATTCAAGTGCCCAAACACTTGAATGATTGAATAAAGTCACATCGTAGATCTAATTGGTTTTGTGTTTCAACATCAATCCAAACCACTATCAAATGCAAGTGTTTGTTCGGTTGACTTTTTGGTATTTTTTAACATGTTATTTTCATTCGGGTGGCTCAAGCTTTTCAATTGTTTTGCTCATGAATTTGTCCCACCATCTTGAACTATTCAAAGTGATGAGCAAAACACTTGAAAATGATCTTAAGATCTACCCAAAACAGGCACTATTCAAAGTCAACGTGATTATCCACATGAATTTAATGTGTTTCACTGATTGATTTTTGCGCGACTTTCATCGAAAGCTAGAAGCGAGGCAAGAACCAATAGCACAAAAAACTCTCCCGTCTTCAACTGGCCGGCCGGCGCAGTGGTAGCGTGCACGACTAGCAAGCGAGAACCTGTAAATCGCTTGTACGTACTTTTATTTTTCAACACCATTTAAAATTCAAGTGTTTGGCTATTGACATTATTTCATGGCCAATCACCGAAATTTCAAGTGTTTTGCGATTGATATTTGAGTGCTCTGTACAGCAGGGCCAGATCATGTGTAGAACACTTCGTTGAGCTGTGTAAGTTTTGCTCAGTGTAGTTCCCCTTTCCCGCTGTGATTCCACCTACTTCCAAGTGGCTCTTGGCGTGCAGAGTCCACTCGTCCCGGCTCGGGAACATCCGGCCGCACAGCTCGCAGGTCCAGGACAGTTGGTGCTGCTGCTGGTGGTGCTGCAGGGTCATTCCGCCGGGGATCGTAGATTGTTGCTGCTGCTGTTGAAGGGATGACTGTTGCTGTTGTTGTTGTTGGGAAATGTTGTTGACCACTGTTGTTAGGGTTTGGGTGGCCAGGGCGTGGTGGTCAATTAGCAACGGTTTATTGTCTTCGCTTTTGGTTTCTTCTTTTTTCACTAAAATTGTAAGTTGAGAATGTTAGGAATTTAGGGGAATTAGGAATATTCAGGTTGGCCACTCTTTTCCAGCTTAATAAAAAGTCCTCAAAATGAGAGTAAAAAGGGCGAGAAAATTGTATTGTGGTTTCGGAAATAAATCGAATTTTCGCGGCGACTTATCTGACACTACGCTCCGCAAACTGATCAACTCTAATTTTGAGTGCAACGAGATGTTGTGTTGAACGCGAGGTTAAACGTCACTGAAAAACATTTTGTCGCTCTGGCACCAAACCGAAACGAGCGATTTCCACTCTCGCCGCACTTTTTCTCTCCGCATTTTTTTGTCTAACTAAATAGTATCAGTGCTTGCGTGTTGTTGTCGTAGGTTTTGGATGATGATGTTGGCCATTTATGCAAGTAAAAAAAGTACATATTTCCTTTCGTTTTTAATTAAATCAGCTAAAATCCATCGACATAAGTTTTCGCCAATCAAAACAAGATGGAGGAATCACAACAAACTTGGCCTACACACTGATCGAGTAATACCGAATTAGGCTAGACAGAAAAAGGCGGAGAGAAAAAGCGCGGTGAGAGTGGAAATCGCTCAGTTCGATTTAGTGCCAGAGCGACAATACTCTCAGTCAAATTTGAGGCCGTTTTACTCTCATCCACATGGGGTGATTTGTTCAAGTTTTGTGTGAAGCCGAGTGACCACCCCGAACATATAAATATCAAGTGATCGCTTATCGTCGATCTGGTTCGTGCCATTACAGTTCTGCCTCTTCCCGAGCGGCGCAATGTTGGTCGGCGTGACATGTTTGAACTTGTTCATGTGGATCACCAGCTTGTCGCGCCGCGCAAAGGCCCGATCGCAAACCTCGCAGATGTAGGGCTTTTCGCCCGTGTGGATCCTCATGTGGATCGTCAGTTTGTCCTTCCGGGCTAGGCCCTTACCGCAGACGGTGCACTCAAAGACCGGCTTGGGTGGGCCCGTCGGGACGGCCGCCGGGGCCTTGGCCTTACTGTTTGCGGAACTCTTCGACTTGGACGAGGACTGCTGAACCTGCTGGAGCGCTTTCAGCCGCGTTCCCGGGTGCATCGAGCCCCCCTCGGCGTACGGTTCTGTAAAGGGAATAAGGTTTGGCCGCGGTATGTTGGCCGGAATCTCCGGTGACCTAAAAAGTAACGGCGAAGGTGCAAAAGAAGAGCTTTCGGTTAGATATAATCAAGAAATTGTGCGGTTGACGATGTACCAATTCCCCAAACTTTGAAGAACGCGTACTCCACCTTCATAACCCATACCGACGTCGTCCGGGACGGTGAAGGTACTGGTGCTGTCCCCCCCGGTCCCGGTCGCGGTCGTCGTCGGCGTCGGAGCGTTCGTAGTGGTGGCGGCGGTGGAGTTGGAGTTGGAGATGATGGTGTTGAGCTGCGGCACCTTGATCGTGTGGGCGTAGTGCGTCAACGTGAGCGGGTTTGTCGTCGGAGTTGCGGACTGTTGCTGATGCTGCTGCTGCTGTTGATGTCCGTGCTGGTTGGACTGTTGTTGTTGCTGCTGGTGCTGCGGAACGTGCGGCAGCACCTGCTGGTGGTGAAACTGCAGCACCGGCTGGCTCTCGTGGCTGTTCGGCTTCGACTTCTTGGCCGACCTGGACGAACTATGCTGAATTTGGACAATCGGCTGCAGTTGTTGCTGTTGCTGCTGCTGCTGCTGCTGCTGCTGTTGCTGGTGTTGCTGATGAAGTTGCTGGGCTGCCTGCATCATCTGCTGCTGCACGGCCATGTGCGCCTCGAGGTAGGCATTCTTCTGCGCGGGCGTCATCTTGTCAATGTTTACCGTACCGTCCTTTGAAAAGAAAGCCGGAGAAAGGGAATCGTCACCAAAATGTTTTCGCGCAGTCACAAAATGCTAAAATGAAGTGCAACCTTCATTTTCATTCATTTTTCAACTGCGCTGATATACAATTTAAAGTTTGACAAAGAAAACCGATCTTACCGCGACTCACCTGAAAGTTAATCGTGGCCGTCACCACCCGCATCGAGTCGGCGTAGTTACGCAGAATGGCGTCGGTTTGGACGCAGTTGGTGCGCCATTCGAAGAACTGCTCGATCTTGGCCAGGCACCGGTCGCAGATTTTCTTCGGCAGAAAGTCTTCCTTGTTTATCTGCCCAGCAAAATTTGCGAGAGGGAGAAAGAAAGAGAGGTGAAAAGAATTCAATTAAATTGTTTAAAATTTCGCTTACAACAAGAGAGATGCCTTATTAGCCATTAAAACTTTTAAATTTTTATTGATATAGGGGAACAGCATCTAACTCCATCGGGGTTTCAATTGAAATCGAGTGTTAAATAACTCAAAAACAAAATGACAACAAAATGAGCAAGCAAATTTCTATTAAAAATTTTACAAAATAAGTTGTTTTAATAGTAAAAATCAGCAGTTCATTATTTCAATTTTCACTGCACAGCACAAAATCCGATGTCGCATGCAAAAGCATCACCTTTGTGAAAAAGACACTTAATACAAAACACTCCATGTACAATTTATGTAAACACAAAAAAAAACAAAAGTTGCAACCGACGGGATTCAAACCTAGCAACAACAGTAACGACTGCCGCCTTAGCCTGCTCGTCCATCAGACCGATGAAAGGAGAAAACAGAAATTTGGTGCCAATAGACGCGTAGTACAATAAACTTTCCTTCAAATGGCATGTCTCTCGATTTTTGAAAGTTGAGTGATGGAAAAAAGCAGTAGGGGAAATTCTCGTATCTTTGGCAGGTTAAGCCCTCGCTCCTAACTGTGTGGCCCCGAATAATACCCTCGCATGTGCGCCCCTTGTACTAAGCGTAACGCACACCCGTAACGCACACATCCTGTCAGTGGACAGCTGTCAGTCGCGGTCAACAAACGACCAGCCTCTTCCAACACCGATCTCCGGACGAACCAGACGTGTCGGGGATTCTCACCGCGGCACCAACTTAGGATTCCCACAATGGCGACCGTGACAGGACACCGTAAATGTTACGGTGAATAAAGCTTACCGGTGCTGGAGAATCCCCGGCATGTCGTGGGAAAAAGTTAAGTGATAATTTGTGAAAGAAAAATTAGTGTGAAACAGAAGGTAAGAATGCGTGGTTGTTTTCTTTGATGGTATTTTGGCTGGCCGGCGATACCATTCACTTCGAGAGGAATGCCGAAGGCTCGTAGGGCTCTTGGTGGGGGTGTGTTAAATCGGCCAGTGACGCAGGCGCTCGCTGCGGTCTCTTGGAACCTGGTGAAAGGGGGGTAAAGAAATTGCAGCGAAGAATTGAGCGAACATGCTGCCATTTACCCACCAGCGGACGTTTTTTTCCTTTTCACATGGTCACGCCGTAAGTGGTGTGCATGTGTTGGTGAGGGCGAAATAATGAAGTATCTCGTTTGATAAGTTTTACATAGATGATTTTTTTTTCCTTTTGTAAAAAAGGCAATGTGAACAAGTGGTAACTTTGGTCAATCGTGTGAGCGATAGCCTAAAATGCACCAAAATTTTAGTGTCAATTTTAACGAAAGTAACCAAACGGAATGGCCTAGCATATTGCGCATTTTGCACTTTACTAGAGTCTTGCGCAATTATTTTCATCACAGTATTTTTTCATCACAGTGATTTTTCTTCACAGTGATGACGACGATATCCGTTGCTATGGCAGACTGTTTATTTATTTGTTTATTTTTGGAAGTTCAAAAAGCTCGAAAAAGTGTTTGGACCGGCTAAGTGGAGGGACAACGTCGTGTTTCGACTGAGGAATCGTGGTCTTCGGTACCGGGATGCAGCGGTGTTGCGCCGGGATCTTGACTTACGGTGAATCTTTGTCTTTTTGCTGGGCGGATGGTGGACAACCAGCGAACGTCTTCACTACTTGTTGGATCGGTACAACATCCGGCTGATCCGGCGCTGCTAAGAGGGGTCCCTTCATGGCGATGAATGCCAGTAGTTATCGTCCTCTATGGTCCTGGGGAAGGGAATGGGAAGGTGACAGACGGCGGAGCAGAAGCAACTGCCCGGGATTCAAGCTACCCATGCGGATCAATCTGAGATAGACAGATGTCCGGAGTTTCGCCGTCGGAGAGGGCGATTTGTTATCATTGGCTACCCTGGAGTTTGTTCAAACTTTTTACCAATGCTATATAGGACATGTAATCCTGTCTAATAAAGTCTTTCGAAAAAAATGTTCTTCCCGGTTCTACCATAAATACGGTAGTTAAGAGAATTTAGTACTGTTTTTAACGAAA
Source organism: Culex pipiens pallens (assembly GCF_016801865.2). NCBI lineage: Eukaryota > Metazoa > Arthropoda > Insecta > Diptera > Culicidae > Culex > Culex pipiens. The sequence goes on along the minus strand of NC_068937.1, from coordinate 38,960,314 downwards.
AATAAAAAAAAGGCTTCTTTCGTCTACAATCCATTGGTTTTTAGCCAGGTTTTCAGTCAATTCATGGCCTCGGGTAGAGATAATAATGGTACCGTTTACTGACTCATTGAACATAGCTCGAGATGGTCGATATAATTATGCCCTCGAACTCATTAGAAAAAAAATAATCCACCAAAAAAACTTAACAGTGGCAACCACAAGAATCGATCCAGGAACCTTTAACAGACCATCTCAATGACTTATCTGCCTCGGCCACCACAGCTTGATGACTAGATTGTGGTCAGAAGTCGATGTAGTACACTTGTTTTGTGTTGATGGTGTGATGGAAATTCGGTTTGCCAACTGTGATGAAAATTTTCCCGCAGCACTCTACTGAGGTGCAAAGTGCGCAAAGTTGACAGTTCTCAGTCCTGCAAAGCAGTGTGATGAAAAAATCTAGGCCTAGCACGATTGACACAAAACTCTAGAAATTGCTGCAAGGCGCAATAAAAAAAAACATTCTTTTAACATAAGGCCTTTTGGAGGTGATAAGAATGAATAAAACTGTAGGATAGAGAGAGGGAGAGAGAGCACTAATTTATCTGGTTGTGATTGTTGTGTGCGCCGCCGAGCGGTTAGGCCTTGCTCAGGTGGAATTGTTGATTCCAAGAGTGGGACTTGGTTGCGTAACGTGACGAGAAGTATGATGTAACAAAACAGGACTAAATGACTTTCACTATTTGAAAGACAACAACGGCTTGTGAGCTCTCACTGAATAGGCCCTACCGGCTTGTGATCTCACTGAATAGGCCGCAACGACTTGTGGAAAGACAACAACGGCTTGTGAGCTCTCACTGAATAGGCCCTACCGGCTTGTGACCTCACTGAATAGGCCGCAACGACTTGTGAAAAGACAACAACGGCTTGTGAGCACTCACTGAATAGGCCCTACCGGCTTGTGAACTCACTGAATAGGCCGCAACGACTTGTGGAAAGACAACAACGGCTTGTGAGCTCTCACTGAATAGGCCCTACCGGCTTGTGACCTCACTGAATAGGCCGCAACGACTTGTGGAAAGACAACAACGGCTTGTGAGCTCTCACTGAATAGGCCCTACCGGCTTGTGACCTCACTGAATAGGCCGCAACGACTTGTGGAAAGACAACAACGGCTTGTGAGCACTCACTGAATAGGCCCTACCGGCTTGTGAACTCACTGAATAGGCCGCAACGACTTGTGGAAAGACAACAACGGCTTGTGAGCTCTCACTGAATAGGCCCTACCGGCTTGTGACCTCACTGAATAGGCCGCAACGACTTGTGGAAAGACAACAACGGCTTGTGAGCACTCACTGAATAGGCCCTACCGGCTTGTGAACTCACTGAATAGGCCGCAACGACTTGTGGAAAGACAACAACGGCTTGTGAGCTCTCACTGAATAGGCCCTACCGGCTTGTGACCTCACTGAATAGGCCGCAACGATTTGGGAAAGACAACAACGGCGATTTGGAAAAGACAAGTGGCAGTGCGTGGCCGAATGGTAACGCTGTCCGCTTTGTAAGCGGATGATTCTGGGTTCGATTCCCATCTGCTCCAACCTTCCATCGGATGAGGAAGTAAAACGTCGGTCCAGGCCTTGGTTGTTAGGCCGTTAAGTCATTCCAGGTGTAGGAGTCGTCTCCATGCCATAAGTACAAACAACACACCAAACCAAGCCTACTCCGGTGGAATCGCTGGCAGCGGTTGGACTCGCAATCCGAAGGTCGTCAGTTCAAACACTGGGGTGGAAGGTTCCCTGGAGTAGAAAGAGGTTTGAGTGCTCTTCCCATTCAAGCTTTCGGACTCCTAGGTTCGAGCAGAAACTTGCAATAGAGACCACAAAAGACCCGGGGTGAGCTCTCACTGAAAGGCTCTTCCGGCTTGTGAACTCACTGAATGAGCTGCAACGACTTGTGATAAGACAACAACGTTTTGTGAGCTCAGCGAAGACATCAACGATCCAGGCTTGTGAGAAATCACGGAAAGGAGTCAACGTGGGCTTGCGAGTAGTCGCTGAATAGGCCAGGCTCGTGGGAAACCGAAGGCCGAAATCATGATTCTTAGTTTCAACAAGAACATAAAGGTGATTGAATCTAAGTTTCAACCGAATTCAACAATGATTTGCGTCACAGTCGATCTGTTTACTTTAAGATTGAAGTAGAAGGAAATGATTACTTGTTAGAAAATTTAATATGGTTAGTATGACTGCCAGTATAGAATAAAAAGGAGGGATAAAAAATACGCGAAGTTTATGCAATGGAATGCAATCAAAGCGGTGGAGAGTTAGTTGGCGTCAGGTCTGGTCTGATTTAAAAACAAAAACAAAAATCCGTTTCTGGTAGCTGAAATAAGCATGAATGATTTAGTTTGATTGCGTTTGTGATTTGCGCCGGTGATTTTTTTTTTTAGGGGAGGAGGGAAGATGTGTGGCCCCGAATAATACCCTCGCATGTGCGCCCCTTGTACTAAGCGTAACGCACACCCGTAACGCACACATCCTGTCAGTGGACAGCTGTCAGTCGCGGTCAACAAACGACCAGCCTCTTCCAACACCGATCTCCGGACGAACCAGACGTGTCGGGGATTCTCACCGCGGCACCAACTTAGGATTCCCACACTAACTCCATCCAATTTGCTGATTTTCACTATTTAAACAACTAATTTTGCAAAACTTTTGATAGAAACTTGCTTGCTCACTTCTTATTGAGCTATTTATCACTCGATTTTTGTTGAAATCGCTTTTAATGAGCTTTAATTGAATGTCAAAGTTCTGACCTGCCAACATTAGAGGCACGCTGGAATTAGATGCTGTTCCCCTAGTTTTAAAACTGTTTCTATAACATTGTTGATGAAAAATAGGTTTTCGAATCATTGGAAAAAAAATCTATCTCCTCGTAATCGATTCCTAGCGCATTGCGGTGTTCTACAAAGTTCCCCTGATCAAAACCTATAAATACCTTTAGAATGGGATTTTTGGTAATATTTTCTTTAAATTAACAAATTGGATACCGTCATCTGGGGCGAATCGGGACTACAGTCTGAATAGGGACAGCAGTGCTTAGAGCACTTAAAGGTTTGAAATTTGGAATTGGATGTACACATTTTGTTGGTCTGAGTCTGTTCTATCTGAAACCTACCAGAAAAATCAAAATATTGTGCTTTAACATACACAGAAAAAAATATGTAAATTTACACAGCACGTAACTACTGTTTCTTATGTAAACTCACTCAATGTAATGTTGAAATATGATGTAAAGAGTAAAAAGTCATGGAAATTACTCTAATATAAATCTAAATCTAATGTAAATTATGAATCTAATGGAAACGTTGAGCATGGAAACTTAAATCTGATGAATTTCTATCCGTGTTCGGCTTCCTGTAAATTCCTATTTAATGTAAATCATATATCCAATGTATTTCTGCCAAACGTTGACTTCAAAACTACCCGGACTAAAAATAGTAATATTTGGTTCTCTTTCTATCGCTCTCAAACTTCGCTTACCCACTGCCTGAGCCTCGCCCTGAACAAGTTGATGCTTTAGCCGTTCGTTTATAAAATGCGAAGATGGCTCAGTCGGTAGCGGGTAGCAGCAGTAACACCGAACATTCTACTCGTCGTCCGTTCGATTCCAGTCCAGCGTTATTCCACTTGGCCGTTGACGAGAAAGCGTCCCCTACCTGTGAAACAACCTTTTAAAATCAGAATTTCCTTTTGCTGCCCGTTTCAACAATTTTAAAATAGAACATAGGCCACACCCTTTTCCTACTGCAATACAAGTCGAGCTTCTAATTCCCATTGGCCAATCAGAATTAGTTGATTTGAACTAATGTAAATGCCAAAACTAATGTAAATTCCAAAACTAATGTAAATTTCCAATGAATCTAATGTAAATTTCCAATGAACCTAATGTAAATATACATCATTTATCATGATACCTTTTGGTACATGATAAATAATGTAAATTTACAGGAATATTTTTTTCTGTGTAGTTAAAACTGCTGTCCCAATTCGCCCCATGTGTCCCAATTCGTCCCAGTTGAATCGTTTTTGAGTATATTTTAAATAGTTTTAAAATAACTTAAACATTTTCAATTTGAAATATCCTGATATACCTTCAGGGGTGAAATTGACTCTTGGGGGCGAAATTTGATCATACAAAATTCAGCATTTTTGTATTACCCAATCTCACCCCCCAAGACCAAATGTCACCCCTGATGACGGTATTTTTGTAGGAGCAGTTCTCTCAGATTTTGGTCATTAAGTTTTTTTTTGTAATTTTTAATCCGACTGAAACTTTTTTGGTGCCTTCGGTATGCCCAAAGAAGCCATTTTGCATCATTAGTTTGTCCATATAATTTTCCATACAAAGGAGAATGGGCAAATTTGTATGGGAGCTGGTCCAAGGATGTACACGAACGGGACCAACTTTTTTCGAAAGATCTCGCCGAGACATGAAAAAAAGTCTTCCGGACCAACTCTCTAAACCCCGGGGTTCAAAAGTTACATGTTGTTGAAGTTTGAGCATTTTGGGTAAAAATATACAAAAAAATCGTATTTTTGCTAATTCTAAAATCATTTTTAAAATCTCCATTTTATTATGGATTTTGCTCATCTTGACTTCATTCGACGCGTATCAGCAAAAACTATGAGTTCTAATATGTCTTAGCATGATTGAAACATGATTTCTCTTGTTTTTATCCGTTTGAACCGTTCGTGCAAGAGGCATCCCATAGAAAAAAAGTCGAAACTTCAAGGTATTGAAACCGGATCCGACCCAGACTGCTTCAGTGAGTATGGAAGGCTTCAGTGCAATGTTGTAACAACTTATTGGGATGGTCTGAGTCATCCGAGAACTCCTTGGAGTTAAGACCGGTGAGTCTACCGCCGTAACAAGCAAGATGTCGGCGGTTTTTGACCACTGATCATACCCGCATGGCTTCAGTGAGTATGGTAGACTACTATGCTGATGTGTTGGAGTGTCCTGGGTTCTCCTAGGACTCCCTGGAGTTAAGATCTGTGGGTCTACTACCGTAACAATCCAAATGTCGACCGGTTTTGACAACGGAACTTACTCGCATAGCTTCAGTGAGTGTGGTAGACTACTTTGCTAATATGTTAGGATGTCCTGGGGCATCCAAGGACTCCCTGGAGTTATGATCTGTGGAACTACAGCCTTAACAAGCAAGAGGTCGAAGGTTTTTGACCCCGGAACATACCCGCATAGCTTCAGTCAGTATGGTAGACTGCTTTCTTAATGTGTTAAGATGTCTTTGGTCATCCTAGGACTCCCTGGAGTTAAGATATTTGGGTCACTGTAACAAGAAAAAGGTCGACGATTTATAACCGCGCATCATAACCGCAAAGATTCAGTGAGTATGGCAGACTGTATTGCTGTTATGTTGGGATGTTCTGGACCATTCCAGGGAGTCCTTGTAACAGCCGTAGACCTACAGATCATAACTCCAGGGAGTCCTAGGATGACCAAAGACATCCCAACACATTAACAAAGCAGTCTACCATACTGACTGAAGCTATGCGGGTATGTTCCGTTGTCAAAACCGGTCGACATTTTGCTCGTAACGGTAGTAGACCCACAGATCTTAACTCCAGGGAGTCCTAGGAGAACCCAGGACACTCCAACACATCAGCATAGTAGTCTACCATACTCACTGAAGCCATGCGGGTATGATCAGTGGTCAAAAACCGCCGACATCTTGCTTGTTACGGCGGTAGACTCACCGGTCTTAACTCCAAGGAGTTCTCGGATAACTCAGACCATCCCAATAAGTTGTTACAACATTGCACTGAAGCCTTTCATACTCACTGAAGCAGTTTGGGTCGGATCCGTTTTCAAAACCTTGAAGTTTCGACTTGTTTCTATGGGATGCCTCTTGCACAAACGGTTCAAACGGATAAAAACAAGTGAAATCATGTTTCAATCATGCTAAGATATATCAGAATTCATAGTTTTTGCTGATACGCGTCGAATGAAGTCAAGAAAATCGAAATCCATAATGAAACAGAGATTTTATAAATGATTTTAGAAATAGCAAAAATCCGATTTTTTGTATATTTTTACTCAAAATGCACAAACTTCAACAGCATGTAACTTTTGAACCCCGGGGTTTAGAGAGTTGGTCCGGAAGACTTTTTTTCATGTCTCGGCGAGATCTTTCGAAAAAAGTTGGTCCCGTTCGTGTACATCCTTGGACCAAATTCGCCCATTCTCCTTTGGCAGCTGTCCATACAAAAATGATATGTGAAAATTCAAAAATTTGTATCTTTTGAAGGATTTTTTTAACGATTTGGTGTCTTCGGCAAAGTTGTAGGTATGGACATGGACTACACTGAAAAAAATGATACAAGGTAAAAAAAATTTGGTGATTTTTTATTTAACTTGTTGTTACTAAACTTGATTTGCAAAAAACACTATTTTTTTTCATTTTTTGATATGTTTTAGAGGACATCAAATGCCAACTTTTCAGAAATTTCCAGGATGTGCAAAAAAACTTTGACCGAGTTATGAATTTTTGAATCAATACTGATTTTTTCAAAAAATCGAAAAATTGGTCGCAAACATTTTTTAACATTATTTTTCGATGTAAAATCAAATTTGCAATCAAATAGTACTTAAGTGAAATTTTGATAAAGTGCACCGTTTTCAAGTTAAATCCATTTTTAGGTGACTTTTTTGAAAATAGTCGCAGTTTTTCATTTTTTTTTTAATTAGTGCACATGTTTGCCCACCTTCAAAAAATATTTTTGAAAACCTGAGAAAATTCTCTATATTTTGCTTTTTGAAACTTTGTTGATACGACCTTTAGTTGCTGAGATATTGCCATGTAAGTGTTTACAAACAGGAAAATTGATGTTTTCTAAGTCTCACCAAAACAACCCACCATTTTCTAATGTCGATATCTCATCAACTAATGGTCCGATTTACAATGTTAAAATATGAGACATTGGTGAAATTTTCCGATCTTTTCGAAAACAATATTTTTAACATTTTTAAATCAAGACTAACATTGCAAAAGGGTTGAGCATTCAATATTACGCCCTTTTTAAAAGTTTGTCTTGTTTTAAAAATATCAAAAATATTTTTTTCGAAAGGATCGGAAAATTTCACGAATGTTTCATATTTTAACATTGTAAATCGGATTAGTTGCTGAGATATCGACATTAGAAAATTGTGGGTTGTTTTGGTGAGATTTAGAAAACTTCAATTTTCGTGTTTCTTTTTCGTAAAGCGGTTCTATCTCAGCAACCCGAGGTCCAATCTTCAATGTCTCTTAGACAATTTGATAGCAAATTTTCTGAACTTTTCAAAAAAAATATTTTTGGAAATGGTCACTCATGGTCACTATTTTTAAAAATCGAAAAACTGCAAATGTTTCGCTAAAATCAAACTTTCGGTGGGCTATATCTTGAAAACGGAGCCCTTTAAAAAAAAAATCTGTAAAGTAGTTTTCAATTGCAAATTCAATTTTACATTAAAAAATAAGGACAAATTTGTTTTTGCATGAAACTTCGATTTTTTTCAAAAAATCACAATTTTTTCAAAAATTTATAGCTCGCCGGCAGATTTTTTGATCATGTTTCTCTATGGCTCAAAAGTTGCGGATTTTTGTCCTCTAAAACATATCACAAAATCTCGAAAATAAAAAAATACGTATTTTAGGAAATTTAGTTTTAGTGAAAAAAAAGTTGATAAAAAAAATCCGCATTTTTTTTCCTTGTACCTGTTTTTTCTCAAAAGTCCTTAACAATACCTACAACTTTGCCGAAGACACAAAATTGATCAGAAAATTCACTCAAAAGTTACAGCTGTTTGAATATTTACAAACCATTTTTGTATGGACAGCAGCCAAAATTGTATGGAGACTTGTATGGGTGAACCAATGACGCAAAATAGCTTATTTGGTCATAGGAAAGGCCCCCACAAAGTTTGAGTCAAATAAAAAAATACAAAAAATATAAATGGTCGAAATCGGCCAATTTCGTAGAGAGTTGCTCAGCAGTAGTTCTCCAACAAAGGTGGATAAAACATGTAAACAAAAATGGAATTCTTGTTATTGTGTTAATTTGAAGTGTTTGAAAATTAACTCAAAGTTAGCGGAATTACAGATAGTAAGGTATTAAATTGGTGCATTCAAACCATCAAAATTTATGCAGTTCATCGAGTTGTATGAAGTGTTCTATTCATAAGGCAAGCGATATCAATACTAGTCTCTTACAGCATCCTCATTCTTCAGAAAGTTATACCAATATGAATTCAATCTAATATTTTTTCAAGTGATCGTACCAGACTGAATAACACCCGCTCCCCCATTCAACCCCCAAAACTCAAATAAAATCAACCTCAGTTAGCATCGTTCATTACGCTCCAAGACATTTGATGCCGGCCGTTGAGGCGTTCAAACTGAACAAAGTTCTCAGTATCGATTTATTAGCTAGTTTGGTTAGTTGCATATTGCAGTTTGTACCTTCCGACGTCGCCGACGACTGGTCAGTTGCAGTCATCTCCCAGAGACCACATTCAGCCTGGCAGCAATCAGATTCTTCTTGGCAACCCCCTCCCCCGCTCTGTGCTGCTTCCAGACGACCTGTCCGGATGTACGTGGTACGCACGCACGCAGACGAAAGGGTCTTCTCGGTGGGCAAATTAGCTTAGACAAGACGTCTCACAGGCCTGCACGCCAACAGAGGGGGAGGGAGTTGAATATTTCATTGCGGGTTGTTGGCTTGGGTTGTGCAGGCTGTCGGTGCATCATGTTAACGTTAGGGTGGTTCAAAGCGATACGAATTTATCCAGCAGTTCTATAGGACGATGTTTGACGATTAAAGCTATTTCTGAACTAGGAATGGAACATTTGAAGTTCATATCAAAACCTCAAATTGAGAACAAACATGTTTGATTTCCTATGAAATCCAATATAAAACAATTTTAGACCACCCTAATGCCACCACCCAATCCCAACGCAAATTGCGAGAAGTGGTGGTTTGGGTGGAGTTGCGTGCATCCCACTGTATGTAAATATTTTGCCGTACGCATAATGTGGGCTGCTGCTGCAGCAAGTGCAAGTGCATTAGAATCGGCTGCAGATGCTGGCCAAAGGTGCGTCCAGAGTTCTGAGAAATCCATGTACATAGAGTTATTGGGTTGATGGCAAGAAGAGAGAGAGAGGGGTTGGAAGGTGCAAGAAGTTGATACATAATGCAAGGCAATCCGTCTAGGATTTGAGTTGATGAACGTGTGGTAGGTGTTTAAAACTTTTGTGCTAAACAAAGGGTTCGGTGCAGACTTATTGAACTCGGAACCGGGAGCTGGACCTGGACCAGACGGACGCAGAACAGGTTCTCTAATTGGTGAAGTTGACAATGCAATATTGGGGAAGCAAGTGAAACCCTTTCCTGGAAATCTTAAGATAAAGGAAGTCATCAGCGAGATAATGCTGGAACTTCAAATCAATCTGAATCACTTTTATCGGTCATAATAAGGATGCCCATAATATCGGGAAATTGAATTGATTCAGAAAAGGATTTTTGGATCAAATTCTTTTTGCGCCAACAGATAATTAAGTTCCAGCTTATGACAAAAAAAGAGTAAGTAATAGGGTGGGTACGTTTTTCAAAAAGTTCTCGGATCAAGTTTTAGTATGGTTCCCCTTGTAGGGCATGCCCATAGGGACTTTCATGCCAAATATCAGCTTATTTGGTTGTAAACTGGCTGCGCGCATCGAGGTTAAAGTTTACATGGGAATTACTATGGGAAATTGGAACTTTTTGTTCAAACGCTCCTACAGGACTGGGAAAATCACGCGCCAACTTCTGGTCAGGCCTATGGGGAATGGTCTGGAGAACACTTTTCCCGAAGAGAGCATATGGATTCGTTGTCCCTAGACCTGGCGCATCGGCAAACAATCCGATGTCTCCGGAATCAACGGTTTTCCCTCATAAAGCATCAAATTTTCCTTAGCATGCTATGAAAGCTTGATGAACACCGCGACGCCATATGTCAGAAGGCTACCACGTGGGTGAGAAACGGCTGGAATATTGAATTCAAACCTTTTTTTTAACTAGAAAATGATCATTTCGAGTAATCCTGATATTATTTAGTCAAATTCAGAATCTTTGCATAGCGAATTTGTATTTTTTGCAAATATTTCAACCACGTGGTAGCTGCCTGACGTATGGCGTCGCGATGTTCATCAAGCTTTCATAGCATGCTAAGGAAAATTTGATGCTTTATGAGGGAAAACCGTTGATTCCGGAGACATCGGATGTTTTGTCGATGCTCCAGGTCTAGGGACAACGAATCCATATGCTCTCTTCGGGAAAAGTGTTCTCCAGACCATTCCCCATAGGCCTGACCATACCAGAAGTTGGCGCGTGATTTTCCCAGGCCTGTAAGAACGTTTGAACAAAAAGTTCCAATTTCCCATAGTAATTCCCATGTAAACTTTAACCTCGATGCGCGCAGCCAGTTTACAACCAAATGAGCTGATGTTTGGCATGAAAGTCCCTATGGGCATGCCCTACAAGGGGAACCATACTAAAACTTGATCCGAGAACTTTTTGAAAAACGTACCTACCCTAGTAAGTAAGTTACGACCAAACACGAAAAAACACAAATCACCTTTTAACCTTGACCGTCCAAATTGGCTTCTACGAAACCCATGACGATTTTTGTTTTTGTTTTTGAAACAAATTGAATTGAATTTATGAATTTATCAAATTATCAATTGTTGAGATTGTTTGAAGAAAATTGTCAAGTCGCATTACTTGGTTTGCTATAAACATGGAATTGGTCCTAACCGGTACCGGTAATTTGAACCGGTTCAAATATATCGGTTCAAATTCATTACTAATAGATTGTTGAGAAATTACTTGAAAAAAATGACACGTCGCACTACATGGTTTGCTCTAAAAACGTGGAATCGGTGCAAATGGAACCTGTTCAAATGTATCACGAATAGATTGTTGAGATTATTTGAAGAATTTTGAGCTCTTTATTGAGCTAATTTGCAGAGTTTTGACACGCCGCATGACATGGTTAGTGATAGAAATCCGTAATCGGTTCATCCGGTACCGGTAATTTTACTGATTCAACCGAATCAGGTATATCATGTTATATCTAGGAGGCTGTTTAAGAAGTTCAATTTTCGAGTCTCAGTAAGGAAGGCAAAAATGAATCGCTTGTAAAATTTTCTATTCTGATTCTGAGAATATTGAGAAAATTGTGTAGTCAACACTAACATTTCAAAAGGGCGATATCTATCTACAGCAATTCCCCACGAAAAAAAAAATTCTGGAGGTTTCTGGCCAAAATAATTAGACCCGTATTTTTGTTGGGCCATTAGGGTGACCTATGCCGTGTTAGGGTAGTCCGAAAAATTGTTATTTTTGTCATTCTTCGCAAAAAACATTTTTTTTAAATCATATCTTCGCTCCATTCAATTCGATTTTTGCTGTCTTAGACGCAAAAAAAGGTGTTTAGTTTGGTTTTTTGGGAAAAATAGTAAGATGTTTCAAAAATCTAGCTAAACATTTGAAATGGTCGTATGAAAACTTAAGGGGTTACATACATGCAAATCGCCAACAATGTCAGAGGTTGGTTTGAGCACAAGCATAAACTTTTTGCCTTTCTTACTAAAGAAAGGTATAGGTTTTACTTTATGTGTGGACGTCATTTTCATCTTCGTAAATAAGACGATACAGCATGAATATTAATCGGAAAAATCGCCAAAAAATCACACTGCATTGATTTTCGACGTTGTTGTTGTCAAGTTGAGCTTCGAATACTGGCGCTAGAATGCTGGCGCATATATGTTTTGGCTCGACTTATACTCGTTTGTAGTAGCTTGTCTACCGATGTTTCCTTCAACATGTAAGATATTTTAGCTTTTTGGTTTCTTTTGCTCTATCCGTTTTAGCATAACTGTCCAATGTTTATGCAAAAACTTTTGTGACGTAGGACATTCATCCGGGTACAAACAATTTGTTTCCCGTGTGCTCCTGAAATCGCCTTTAAGTAGGCTTAATTTTGTCGTGATTTCGAAAGTTTATTTAACAGAGTTCATTGGATTCCAATAGGAGCTTTCTAAGCTTCTAAGCTTTATATCGTTTTCAAAGTTTTCAATGCTCGCGACGCCAATGGCTATCTACCTAAGGTATTGCGATTGAGTGTGTAGTGGTGCGGTTGTAAAAATAGCTATCTCTGACTCTCTGACTTTCGTAGATGCTGAATGGCAAGCTTCCCGCTGTGCGGTAAACTTGTTCCTCGGTTTTGCTTTGCGCCTGCTTTGTTCGGTTTTTGGGCTCGTACCAAAAATAGAAAACAAAAACCGCGGTGTACGTCGTCACCGGCACATGAGAAGCTTGCCATGCTTGCGTTTGTCATAAACGCTTGTTTGATTAAAAATTTGTACGCTTAAAAATATTCTTTTGGTGAAAATTGCGTTTTCAATTTCTTTTGGAAAACACATCATTAATAATACCTTGCTTACATCATAAGATTTTTTGTATCAAGTCGATGTTATGAATTGAAAGAAGTTATATTCTTTAGTAAGAAAGGCTCTATCTCACCCCTAGTGGGATTAAATCGGGTTTTCTTAAAATCTGTTTTCAAGATATAAAAATAAGCATTTTCAACTTTCATCAACATAAATTTGAAGACATTTGGTTGCATCATTGCCGAGATACAGCTATATGAAGTAAGCATTTTCAAAAAATGGGTGCCTCGATATCTCAACACTGCCTTGACCAAATCGGCTCAAAATTTTAGTGAAGACTTATGACATTAAAACTGCGATAACTTGAAAAGTTCAGCGATTACCTATAGATGTTAGGGTACCAAAATTTTCGTAATTGAAATACGCAACTTTTGGTACCCTAACATGTAAGGTCATCGCTGAAATTTTCAAGTTATCGCAGTTTTAGTGAAAAAAGTAGATTTTTGCCGTTTTCGTCTTTTTCCCATTTTTGCGCGTGGCGCGTCGAAAAACCCGGTATTTTTTTTTAAATCGTATCTCAGAAAATTGAAAACATTACTTCACCCCTTTTTTGATATGTTCTGTAACATTTTCCGAGGAATCAGGTAAAAATATTTTTTGACATAGGCTCTTTGGTCCCGAGACCTTCAAAACACGATTTTAAGTTTTCATACGACCTTTTCAAAAATTTTGAGCCCGATCGGAGAACTTTTTTTTCGAATCATGCTGTTTTATATATAAAAAAAAATCGGTTCGTATAAGTCCAAGAAAGGTTCCTACGCCAAAAAGTGCAACTTCGGCCACTCTGGAAAAGATTTCGAAATATCTGCAGATTTTATCGGAAAGGTTGCGTAAAATCAAATTTTGGTCGCAGAAGGCTGAATAAGCAAACAAGCTAAAAACGTCAAGAAACGAAAAAAGACAAGACGAGTTTGACGGGTTGAGCTCGTATTATTTGTTTTTTACTGTTGACGCAGAGAGTCTTTTTTGTGAGTCTTCTATTTTTCAAAAAAATCATAGCTCGGTTGTTAATTTTTTGGCCAAAAATTTTTAAAAAATCAAAAATTAAAAAATCGGATTTTCTGAAATTATTATTGTTTTTTGTTTATGCCCAATTTCTTAAAATAAAAAGTGACTTTCTCCAAAAGTTTCTAGATTTAATTCCTTTTGATGAACATCGAGTAGTGTGATTTATTTTTAATGATTGTTATAAAACAATTTTTATTAATTTCATCAAATATATTTATCATTACAATCATGTGAAAGGTGAAAGGGAATTAAATCTCTACAATGTGATTAATTCGAAAATATTTTAAAATGTAGAGTTGACCGGGGCAAGTCTGCGCACCTAACAAACATCGTTCTGGTTTCTGCTGAAAATGATTTATCAATCGACCCTATTACCAAAGCGAAGCTACTACATATATTGCCTTCAAAGCGTATTACTAGACCTTTCAAAAAAAAAATGTGCTTCGAGTTATAGACATAATCTGTAAAAATCACAAATGCGCACTCTTGCCCCGGCCTTGGGGCAAGAGTGCGCATTGAATATTACAATTCGTGCTTGCCATTTCATTAGGGCACATAACTTTTTTAAACAAGAGTGTGTCCCTTTCACACCTTATGTAAACTGTCATTTGAGTGAAAGGGATACACTATTGTTTACAAAAGTGATGTGCCCTTTTGAAATGTTAGGCTCCAATTTGGCAATCAATTATTTTACCAATGTTGGTTTAGGTGGTTGTTGTTTAACCCAAAAGACATATTTTTGTTATAAATCAATCTTTTTGAGCAAATTTTATTTTTTTCTCCACAAAATAAAATTGTATGGGCACCTTTACACCTTTTTACCTTTACACGATTTTACTCGTAATTACCCCAGTTATCAAGCTGCATAATAGATTCTTTGATTTGTGTAATCTTATGTATTGAAAACGTTATATTTCAAACACTAAACAAACAAACAAAAATGTAAAAAACGTTTTTTGCCTGAACAAAAATGCATTCCTAGGCCAAATATTGGATTTTTTTGCAGTTAAGGCTAGAAAAGGCTGGTGCGAACTCTTGTTCCGGTATACTCTTATTATGTAATATGGCAGAGCATACAAAAAAAGATTGAGTAATTGAAATACTCTATGTTTAACAATTTTGAATGCTAAAATTTGTATCTGGGCAATATGTTGCTGTATATAATTGAAATTTGTGCAAAGAAAAGTTTTCATTCGATTTCAAAGATATTTAGTACCCAAATGCTATCAGTACTTAAGATTAAGCTACTTAGCCTAAGAGAAAGTCAAAAGTGAACCATACTAGCTTACCACAATCGGCAAAATGTTCCGGATCTTGAACAGTAGCTGGCGCTGTTCCGCCTCCTTGTCGAAGATGTTCAGCCGGGGTCCACTCTTGATGGAACAAAACCGGCACAGATCGATAAAGGCGGTAAAGTTGAGCTCTTCACTTCCGGTGGACGATGTTTGCTGCTGCTGCTGCTGCTGCTGTTCACTTTGATGCTGCTGTTGAAGATGGTGTTGTTGCTGTTGTTGTTGGTGGGGGCTGGTTGGAATCATCAAGTCGGACATCTTTTTCCGACCCGTCCCTCACAAAAATCGTCAATCTTCTTTCGCACTCTGTCTGTTTAAAGTTGAGATTCTTCCCTTTGAACACCGCTTCAAGTCCTGTCAATATGTCTGCTGCTCAGCACGAACCACGCGTGCTGCCCTGCATCGCCACCCACCACGTGCTCACTTTACCGCCACGCCACCCCATCGTTGCAGGGAAAGGTTTTCCTCGCTCTCCTTTTTCCACGCCAATATTTGTAAACATTAGCTGTGCGTCCTTGGCGCGGGGGTTTCCCTCAAAACAATAAATTCATCGCGAAAAATGCGCGCGCTTTTTTTTTTGCTTTGCTTTTTGCTTTTTTTTTTCCTTTAGTCACTCAGGAAAACCCGCAAACACACAAGCGAACGTCGCGAACGTTGCTGCCGGTTGCAGCACTTTAGGAGTATTGGTGAGCGAGGGGAACTCACTGGAACTCAGTGCAGAGTTGCTCGGATGCACTGTGCAAGTTCTCTGTGAAGTGAGAAAAAGTTTGATGTTGGAATTATTCGACTCGAATTAAATTGCGTTTTGAAAATAATACAAATTAATAAACAAAAAACCAAGCTTATAATTAACGTAATTTTGCACAAAAAAACTTTAACAAACCTCAAAAAAATAATAATTTCAAATTGAAAAATGAACAATTTTTAATATCTTATAAGGCTAGCACAAATTTTATTCAAAGTTTGTGTCCCCCCATCCGCCTTTCAAAATTGGCCCAAAAAATCAGGGAGCAAAAAAAAACTCCAAAATTTCAATGAAAATTATAGTACAATCTACTGAAATCAATTTAAAATGCGTTTCCCTGCGTTCGGAATTACTTTTAGCATGTTTGAGTTGATTTAAAAACCTTTTGAATTTTTAAAAATTTTCGATGTTTAAGTTTTTTTTTCGCTAAAATTTTTGTTTTCGTCCAATATTTTCTTTTTTTTTTTGAAAATTGATGATTGCAAAACAACTGAACTAGTGTAAAATGCGCTTTAAAACACTTTTTTGCAATTCCGTCGTGAAACTACTTACTTTTCCTGTCATTCTTGAACGATGAAAAAGCCTACTTTTCTGTACCAAAAATAACAGAATCGAATAGAAAAACTTTTCAAAATAAATGCTGAAAAGTTGTACTTTTCAGCACTGAAATGGATGCTGAAAAGTTGAACTTTTCAGCACTTGTTTTGAAAAGTAATACTTTTCATCATTATTTTGTTTTAAACGGTTAATTGACAAAATACATGAGCATTTGACTTATAATTCCACTCAAAGGGTGTTTTTAGGAATTGCAAAAAATGTTGTATGAAACTCGTTGCAAAACTTGATTTTTTCAGCACTCGTCGTATTTATCCAACTCGGTGAACCTCGTTGGATAAATGTATGACTCGTGCTGAAAAAATCTTCTTTTTGCAACTTGTTGCATAAACTACTATTTCCATGCAAATGTTGAAACGATGGCTTGTTATTTCAATATTTATTTTTTTTTTTGATTTTTTTTATATATAGATATAGATGAGTTCTGCGAGAAAAAAAAATGATTTGCAGATACAGTCGACTCTCTGGTTGTCAATATCCAAGGGACCGTCGAGGAAGAGAATCATCAGTTTACAGAACGATGCAAAATGAAGACTCGATTGAAAATATTTTTTTCTTGATACCCAGCTATGGGAGAGAATCATGGCAACGTCCATCAAACAAAAACAAACTAATGTCAAACACCCATCAAAGCTACGTTTCCCCAAGAAAAATGTCTGCGCAAGCCATGAGAAAGTGAAATTATTGACAACCGGAAGAGATTTTTAAAGCAAAAAGAATCCAAGGGACCGTCGAGGAAGAGATCCTTCAAGCAAGGGAAAATATCGAGGAATGAAGATAATTGAAGTATGCAGATTGAAGGGACTGAAGAATTCATCGATAGATGGAGAATTATTGATATCGAGAAGATCGACAGCCAGAGAGTCGACTGTAAATGCATTTTAGAATGTTTGCAGTTGAATATACGTTTGTTTTCATTGAAATTTTTAAATTAAAAAAAAAGTTTTGCGTAAGGAGCGACATAAACTTAGAAAAATATTCGCAACGGCCTTATCATTAACAAAAACTTATATAATCGAATGTTTATGAGGAATAAATTTTTAATAAAATATGTGTACTTTTAATCAAATAATTTGTAAAGCTTTTTACAAATTTTGAATTTTGAGACCGCGAACCGAACAAAGATTAAAAGACCAAGGATTTTTTCATAAATTCTTGATCTTTCGTCACTGGTGTGCTATCTTGTGACACGTCCTATCTTTTTACAGCGGACGTGTCACAAGATAGCACACAAATGACGATTTTGCAAATTTTTGAAAGTGCATGACTGTTATTATGTATAAAGCGTTTTTAGATATTTTTCGCCTATAAAACTTTAATAAAATTTGTACAAGCCAAATTGAATCAAGATCTTTTTTCGTTTTTCTAAATTCTGTTTTTAACATCAAATTTAAATTCAGCGACCCCAAGTTAGTCAAATACTAAATTAATATTCTCAATTTCATAACCGTCATGTTGTCCACCATCTTGGAGTTATTATTTACTTTTCTCTTTGAATTGGAATATATTTTACGGAAACAGCAGAAATAAGAGAAACCATTAATTTAAATTTCTATAGCTATCTTGTCATATCCTGCTTTTTTTGCAAAAAATATGTATTAGTTTTAGTTTATTGCTCTACCATTTCTAATGATTTTTCAATAATTTTTTAATAGATAATTTGGTTTTATGGATTCCCTTCTTTAAAAAGATGATATTAACATTGAAAAATATTTGCCACGGCCTGTTTTAAACTAAAACTTAAATTAACTTAAATCAACAACAACATTTGCTTTGGGCCTTCCAAAATTTTAATTTTAAAATTTTTTTCAGGGAAAAAATACAAATATTTGCTAATATTCAATTTTCATTGCAAAAAAAGGTTAACAATTTTGTGTAATTTGGTGTGTCTTAAAAATACATTTTATAACATTTTAAAAATTACCGATCGAACGAGGCCCAGGTATAAAACTATGGTGATTATCTCATCGAAAATTAATTAATCCTCGTCAAACTGTCACCAAAACCCTGATCGCTATGTGATGAAAACAAAGAGCTGTCATATTATGCGGGACATGTTGGCTTGACATCGGATGGTTAGACAAAAAAAACAGCAATAAAACGCATGACAAGGCCATTGCAAATTGTATTTCATGATTGTACTTGTAAAAACGATTGTAAACTATTTAGTATACAATGTTAAACGCTAATTTATAATTTTTAATCAAAAATTTAATTTGAAGTCATTTAAAAAAAAATTAATTTTGGGATTACAGATTGGTTAAAGATATGTATTTTTTTTTCATAAAATCATTGATATTCTGTAGAGCGAGTTGTGGCGCTATAACCATGGCAAATAGTGTCCAGGGCATTTGTGGAAATACTATGTCCCATCCTAGAGGGTCCCGGAGCACCAAAACTTCTTAGCATGGTGCTCCCAACGATAAATTGCCAAAACAAACAGGAACGTGAGCGGGGGATCCCCACGTTTCTTCCTCCTCTGTAGATTCAGAAATGTATTGCTGTTTGAACACTCGTGCTCAAACTCAATCCAATTCAACGAATCATCTTTGCGGTAAACTTTACGCAGTTGGCCTGGCCGCTTTAACGTTTGTGTTGTTTCAATGCATTCTAATGCAATGGCGCACTGCAAATGTTGATAATGACAAGAAGATGCTAGGCGTCAATCAACCTAAGGCATTCTCCAGGATGCCCTCGAAAGACTGGCTGCGCTAGGGTTAGATTAGTTTAGATTAGATTAGATCATTGATATTCTGCATTTTTTATATTAGCATAATTGTAATGATGTATAAAAATCAAGAGCTATTTATGAAAATGACGGCATAAAATTTGTAATTCAGCTTTATTTTTTATTATTTGTCAATTATAAATCAATTTTTTCCAACTTAAACAATTTTTGAAAGGAAGAAAAAGCTAATGCAAGCAAACCAAATTGTGTGGAATAAAAAAACAGTAATAGTTTCAAAAATGCACCCAAATTTTTTATTCAAAGATTATTCTTACACAGCAAAAATCCGATGGTAAAATCGCATGCAAAAGCATGCACATCAGCTTTGTATAAAAGACACTTAATATTTTACACTGCATGTACATTGTACACAAAAAAACTGCAGCCGACGGGATTCAAACCCAGCACTGACAGTAAGGACTGGCGCCTTAGCCCACTCGGCTATCAGACCGACGAATAATGTAAAGGATAAACGCATATATGAGCTTGACATTTCAGTCAAGTAGGTTTTCCATACTGATGGGCTACATATTTGAGGGTGCAATATTTCATAAAATAATGCAAAATTAATTTACAAGACGATTTTGTTCATACACAGCAAATTTTGTATTGGCTTTTCGGTCAGATAAATAACAGAATGCGATTAAGTAATTATCACTTTTGCTGAAATTTCATAAAAAATGCATTGGCCTTATTTATAGTAAAAATAAACTTTTAAACTATTTCTCTTTAGATGATTTTAGCCATAATGTGGGATTTACTTGATAAATTTCACCATTTCATCGCCTCGAGTTGTTTTTAAACTTCTTGTTATTTTTCTCTCTTCTTCTTCTCGCATTGTTTTGGTTCTTATTAGTCACAAATTGACAAAATATAAAATAAAATTTATGAAAGTTTTTTTTTGTTTTAAGGTTTTCCATCTTTTTTTGATATATGGTCCCGAAATTGCAAATTTTGTATAACAAAAATACTATCGATTTCACAAGTTGGATTAAATTTCAACTATATTGTTTGTCCTTTGATTTTTTGAAAAAAATTGAAGGGGGGTAGGACACAACTAGAAACATAATTTGTATTGGCCTAAGACAAAACATTGAACAAAAATTTCAAAAAAATATTTCAAGAAAACGTCTAAAATACAATATCTGAAAAACAACTCACCTCTTCGAATTCTACATTCCGTCGCAGTAAGTCCGGTCCACTCACCCCACCACGACGGACACACAAACAATCAAACACACACTCAGTGCGGTGGAAATGTCTTGTGCGTGTGTTTTCCGAGAACGAGGCAAAGAGTCCTCGCACCGCTTGCTACGACAAGTGTGCAAGAGACTTTTCCTCAAACGCACACACACACACACACACACACACACACATACACGTTGAGCAACGGGGACGATTTATCGATCGCTTTCTGGCTGCTGCTGCTTGCTGGCTTTGAGGAGGAAAATTTTCCAACCCTTATTTTCGAATTTCGAGTCTCTATTTTGGATCACGTTTTTGGCTGTGCGTGTTGCCTAAATTTGAGCGTTTGTCGTTCCGATTGTTGTTCTTTTCTGGGAAAAGTTAAAATTTTCACGGGATTGTATTTTTCTGCGTTTTTTTTTTGTTTTTCCTCGTGAAAAATTACTTCAAATTTTCTTCTTTAAAACACCAAACAATTGTTCAAATTTGTCCTTCACTAGCCTACTTTGAATTCACTACACCACATTTCCAAAAAAATACGGGAGAAAAAGTCCAAACTAATCTGGCCAGAAAGGAAAACTCTTGTTCCGGTGTCAGGCCAGCTCCTTGGTGACCAGCAGAGTCCGGACTCTGGACTCTGGAGCGTGTCCGGTGCAGTCGACTGACGTTTGGAGAATGATTTAGCCTTCGACTTTTTCGATCTTTGGAAGACACCCCGTCCGTCCTTTGAAGAACGGGACCACTCACCGATGTTTGTATTGCAATTATGCTAGTGTGTGTGTGTGTTATTCCTCCCGGTGGGTGGTGCATCATACTTGCTTTTGGGAGGATTTGGGAGTCTGTGAGTGCTTTTTAGGGTAAGGTATTACATTTGCACCTCTTTTCTCATATTTTTTTCTCTAATTATCTTCTCTAATTATAATTATTTCTAATATTTTTTCTCTTATTGTTATCATAACTACTCATATTTCCTATCGTTCTCGAATGACAAAACGACCAACTTTTCATCGACAACATTTTGATTTCTTTTTTTTTGCAGAATGAAAAATACGAAAAAATACGGATGGTTCAACCAAGGTTGTTAACGATATATTTCTAAAATTGGCTAAATCCAACCAAATTATGTTGAATTTTCAAGCTTCCTCATTGAAAATATTTGTTTGTTAATATGGAAAGTTTCTAAGTCAAAACCCTAGTAAAAAAATCACAAAATATTTTCTCGAGAAAACTCAAACTTGTAGAATTCGCAAACGATTCAAAATTTTGCTTGCATTTCTCTGTTTTAGAGCTTTTTGAATGAAATACTCAAATTTTCACAAAATACCTTATTTTCTGGAAAATACTAAAATTTATATAGCTCGCAATATGGGTATTTAACGATTCAAAATTGTGCATGCATTTTTACTGTTTCAGAGTTTTTTGAATGAAATACTTACATTTTCAAAAATACGTTTTTTTCTCGAAAATACTATTTTTTTTAAATTCGTAACATACCAACGATTCAAAATTTTGCTTACCTTTTCACTGTTTTAATTTTTGTTTGAATGAAATACTCAAATTTCACAAAAAAAACCTTTTGTTATTTTAAAGTACTCAAATTTTCATTCAAATAACTCTAAAACAGTGAAAATGCAAGCAAATTTTCGAATCGTTTGATATTCATATTGCGAATTATAGAAATTTTAGTATTTTCGAGAAAATACGGTGTTTTGTGAAAAAATTGTATTTCATTAAAAAATCAGGGATGTGGAGTAGGAGTCGGAGTCGGAGCCGGAGCCGGAGCCGGAGTCGGTGGAGTCGGGTTGGGGACCTGGAGTCGAAGTCGGAGTCGGAGTCATCAAATTTCGAACCGCTGGAGTCGGAGTCGGAGCCGGAGTCGGCTAAATTTTATGAGCTGGAGTCGGAGTCGGAGTCGGAGCCAAAAATTTCTGATAACCCGGAGTCGGAGTCGGAGTCGGAGTCGGAGTTAACTATAATTCAACAAAAAATATGTTTTGTATTGTTAAGTATTTGCTATAAAACAGCTTACTTAACGAAACTTCTTTTATTTTTAAATTGTTTTTCAAGTCGCTTGCGCTGCGTTGCCATTTCTTCCATTTTTTTTAATTTATCAGATACACCCAACCGGCGGTCGCATGATTGTGATGCATGGCGGCATGAAAATATATCAGATTTTGCATGAAAACTGTTCTCATGCATTTTTTGCGTTAAATAGGTATGACATTTTTGCCCGTTACCGACAATTATCGACATTACCGACTGCTGTTTGCTGGTATTGCGAAAAAAATCTTAACCGAAGAGGATTGAACCATCAACTTCTTGATTGCTGATCTGAAACGCTACCACCGCGCCATGGACGAATGATGAATTGCGAGGGGTAGATCACCAACATATTCTCTGAAGTGTTGCTCGGGAACGCGCCAGCATTATATGTGTTGGTGAGAACTGCAGATCCCTGACATGTTTACACACGGGCAAAAATTATCTACGGACTTGCTGCAAAAAATGTTATAAAATGTAACATTTTCTGCAGCAAATCCACTGTTGCAGATTTCGATACATATTTTTCCTTTGTGTGTACCATTATGTTTTTGAAGCTTTCCAATGTGATTGAAAAGCTCTAATTGTGTTATTTCACTATGATCACTAAAAGATAACCTGTTAATCCCCTCTTGCCTGAGTATGTAGTATCATAACTCAAACGATTAAAAACAATATTGGTTTTGTAGTCAGAAATATTTTATTGATTCTTGACAGCTTGCCAATAAGTATGTACCCTTTCAATTCAAATTTTACCAAATTTAATCCAGTACTTTCTGAAAAATGTACACACACAGTTGTTTACTAGTTCACTTAAATCTGAAAGGGTTAGGTAAACTATTTTGAAATCGTTGCAAATTATCTTTGAACAAATCTTAAGACTTCAGCATAGGATAGGATTTCAAGATCAAAAAAATGTATAGAAAAATGATAGGATTTCAATTTATATTTTAAGTTTTTTTTTTTTTTCAAAAATCAAAATCAAAATGATATTCAACCGTTAGGAATTTTCTCCCACGCCAATACGCCAATACGGAAGGTGATTATCATTGCAACTCAATGTACCTAAAAAATTTCTTCTTGGCAAGGTAGCTTAAGAGTCCTTTTGAAATATCCGTGACCTAGAAAATATTTGACCTGTGGATTTTTGTTTGTATCCAACTTAAAGTTTTTTCATTTATTTCGATGGAGACGCACAATTATTCCTGAAGCTTCGTTTTAGGTGAAGATTCAAGAAGTATCGCGCGCCTTCTTTTAAATATCTAGAAAATTTATAAATTAAAATAAATCAAAAAAAAATCCTGGGTAAAAAGGAATATATTTAAAAATATGTAGAGTCGGAGTCGGAGACGGAGCCAACCATTTGTTGAAAGCTGGAGTCGGAGCCGGAGTCGGAGTCGGCTAATCTCAGAAAGCCGGAGTCGGAGTCGGCTAATCTCAGAAAGCCGGAGTCGGAGTTGAAGTCGGAGTCGGTTGGAACTGAAAGCCGGAGCCGGAGTTGGAGTCGGCTAATCTCAGAAAGCCGGAGTCGGAGCTGGAGTCGGAGTCGTTTGAAATTTGACCCGACTCCGCAGCCCTGAAAAAAATACTCAAAACAGTGAAAATTCGTGTAAAATTTCGCTTGGTTTGATACCCATATTGAAAATTATGAAAATTTCAGTCCTTAAAAAAAATACGGTATTTTGTGATGTTTTTTTGTATTTATGCTTTGAAACATACTACATTACCAAAAAATATATTCTAAGAAAATGAATTATAAATTTAAAATGATATTTATGGATTAAAAATGAGTTATCGTCAGCCCGGGAGCATGTTGACAGCTCCCATACAAACTGAGCGTACCTCTTTTTGTGGGCCCAGTGGGCCTAAGATGGCGGCTTTCGATATTATCTAGCCAAACATTTGAAAATGGCGAATAGTTAAAATTAATATTGTTTTTGCCTTGTTTCGGTTTAAAACGACGAAATAAGCATTCTGGAATCATTTTCTTGAAAAACTTGTTTAGAGATACGCCACGTTAAAATATTAGTCTCGAACAGTTGAAGGAAGCGTCCCGCGAAAGCCGTCACGAAAAAAAAGTTTCCCGTACAAATTTCGAGTTTCGTATTTAATGGGCGAACTCCGACGAGGCCCACTTGCCATCTGTCGGTGGATATGCGCAACTCACGAAAATTGTCATGTTAGGGGACGGCTGGTTATCGTCCATTTCAACTATTAAGTTCAGAAGTGTGCACCTTATAATAATTAGTTTTCAACAAATTTTTAAAACATTGTATGGTCTTACTATTATCATGAAAACATTGATGAATAAGAATATTTAGTTTCATGTGTTTTTTAATAAAAGTGATTTTGAAAAAAGACTGCATTATCGGATTATTTGGATTCTACACTTAGAACAGTTAGAATTAGTTTAAACATTACATGTTTTATGTTAAATTGAAACATAAATATAAAAGACTAGATTCAAAGACAATTTCAGTAAAATAATTCTCTCAGTAAATTTGGAATTGTTTGATTCATGCTTTAAAATGGGTTTTAGTAGCAACAAAAGTTGTTATTTTATTAATTCAAACATTTGATTTACTTTGAGGTAATTTCAAGAAAGCTAGGAATCTGGTAAGTTTGGTTCGAAAACTTTTAATTAGGGTTCAATTATCAGTCAAATATGTAATCAAGGCATTTTTATGAGAAATTTTATGGAATCCAGCGAGTAAAAGGGCTTTTTCTGAAGATATATCCTTAAAAAAATAAAACAATATCAAACAAAATATTTCGAATCACCCGGCAAAATTTTGAGAGGCCCTTTTTTCAAAGTGATTAAATGTCTGACGTGCCATTTTTTTATCTAAAGGTTCTCGGAAGAATCAATCATCCAAGAAAAAAAAGGGAAAAATATCACCTATTTTTCCTAATCTGTGATTGTTTAGTCAATATTCAGTAATTTCGTGAATTTCTTTGCCTAGCTCCGTCCGTCGACCCGAGTCACAAACGAATATGTTCAGAGAGGAGAGAATGTAACAAAAAAGCCAGCGAGGCGCTCACTTGGCCTGCACAACCACAGTTTGCCGTCAATTTATATTTGGCATGATGAAAGTTGCCGTGTCTTTAATGTTGTGTTATCAACAAAATTGCAAAATATTTTCGATAACATTGATTATGAACAGTTAAATAAATGATCAAAACAAAGCCGATCGCCGACTATTTCGAGTCAGCTTCGAGCGATAGACCGGTTGTACGGTCTCTCTGAGCCATTCGCTGTACTACCCGATTGGAGTGAGAGTGAGAGAAAAGAGAGAGTATTCAGTAGCGATTGGTATGGAAGTGACAAACGGTACGAAACGGTCAGAGCAGTTTTTAGTCGCGTTCGATTTGTGATCGCGAGTGGATGAGTCCTGTCGAGCCATAAGGGCAACTTGTTAGTATTCGTTTTATAACAGGTAAAGAAAGGTACACAGTAAAAGATTTTGAGTATTTGAATGGTGTAAACTTGTATGGTTTAATATTACCTCTATTATGATGTAATATTAACTCCATTTAAACCTAAAAATTGGCACTACACCGGTAAAGTGGTGAATTTCGCATTTTAGATGTATTTTCGAGAATTCCAAAGTCATACAAAATTTGATCAAGACATTTTATTTCACTCCATTTCGGCAATCGTCGACAACGAGCACGAGCACAATCCCTTCGCCCGATACTCGCTGCACCCGCACTCCGACTGAGCTCCAACGTGGCCACCCTGGACTTGCGAAATCCCATCCACCGAGCCACGATTCAGCCCTCCAACGTTGTACAACGGTTCAGCCGGCGCCGAAACGACCTTCGGCTTGTACGGATTGTTCAGCAGTAGCCAATCCGACAACCACCGGACCGGTTCCGGAGGTCTTTCCTTAGCTAGCAGAAGCAAGCCTTCCATTAAAGTTGGATTGACCATCGCCGCTAAGTAGTCGTGCTGACGCTGCTCGCTGAAGATCGGTTCCAACAGCAGCGTTGGAAAGAAGAACCGTATCTCGGCGCGAGCCGCTTCCGGATCTTCGCTCGCGTGGACCGCATTCCGCAACTCATCCCGACTGTCGGCAAACATGGCCCGCAGTGACCCCGGAGCCGCTCTCACAGCCTCCTGGTGCCGTTCCGGACCGACCAGCCACAGCAGCTCGGCGATGGCATCGATCCGGGACACGCACAGCGCTTCGATGGGACCCTCCGTCAGCGCCACGATCAACGCGTGGTAGTTCGGCTCGGTCTGTTTCGATCGGTAAAACTCCGAAGCCTGTTCCGGCGTTAGGCGGACGATTCGCGACTGGACGATGGTGAAGCCGGCCTCGCGGATGCGACGTCCAATGGTGTCTCGGTGTTTCATGCCGTCCGGCTTGACGATGGCCAGCGAGCGCTCGTAGTTGGCGTTCATTTTGGTGGGAGGAACTCGGTTGACAGGATGCTCCTAACGTAACGGAACTTCACGGCATACTGCGAGTTTTGGTGCACTTCACCAGGTGCACCACGAATCGGTAGTGAAGTGAAAGTTTATTGCAAACAAAAGCTATAAATTTATGACTTTCCAAGGTCGGTGGGTTGATTGAATTTAATAATAGATTAGCGATATGAGTAAAGTTCATTTATCGATGTTCTAGATTCTAGATTCGTTTATTACGTACCAGTTTGTGCAGATGCTCCTTAGTAACAGAAACTAATGTGACAATTAGATAATTTCACTTCTTTTGAAAAACATAAAAAACCGCTAAAATGTTTTGTTTCAAATTGAAGTCGTTTTCCTGTTTTCCGTTTCGTTTTTCAACAAACTTTATTTCCATCCATTGAGAAAAATGTATTAGTCACAGCTGAAAGGATCCCCCAAAACTCTGTACTGCACCTATAAAAACTATTGTTAAACGATAACTAAAGAAATAAACAGAATTGAATAAAAAAAAATAAAAAATAAAAATTGAAGTCGACCCTCCCCTTAGAAATGACAGGATAATTCAACGGGGCAAACACAATCCTATCTATACACGCAGAAAAATAAGGCATATTTGAATCAACAAAACGTTTTGTTGATTTGAAAATCATATTTTTTGTTGAATCAACGCTAAACGTCAAAGCAGCTTTTTCAAAACAACAAAAGACTTTTGTGGAATCGAGAAAAATCAGAAAATCAAGGTTTGTTTCAACGCAAAATCGGCGTTGATTATATTCAACAAAAATTTTGTTGATTCAAACCTCGTACAGGCTGATTCTACAAAACTTTTTTCTGCGTGTAGCATAGCATTGGTGTCTACCCATAGTTGCTGCTCCGTAATTGATCAGGACCATCCAAAACTGCTCCTTTTGGCAATTTCTAACGGCCCCTATCCAAGGGAACGATGGAAAGAGCACTCAGTGGCCAGCCAGCGACAAGTTAAGACCTGGGACGGGACGGCTGGATAGAGTCTTCTTTTTGAGTGTTTACGTTTGTATTCTTCTTCTGTTTTTTGCAAGAAAATTTGTGTTCGAAAACAAATATCAAGCAATCTGTGATTCAGATAGCTTGACAATTCAAATTTTCTTGATGATGTTTTTCAACTCAGTGCTCAAGCATGCGGATGACTTTTTCTTTGGTTGAAATGTTGTTTAGTTTTTCCTCGCAGATTTTTTTTGAATTTGGCTGTTAAAATTTGCGGTTGGACGTGGGTGGGGAATCCTGAGTTTATGTTCCATCGTTTTACGGTGGATCCGTTCATAAGGAGCTGCCGGATACAAATCACTTGAAATGGTTGGCAAATCAAAGATGAGTCAAAAAATGTTCACTTCTTCATTTTTTATGTGTTTTTTATAAGTAAGTTTTTTAATTTTCATTTGGATGTGAAAAATGCAATACGATTTAAATGCGTTTTCTTACTTCAATCTAAAAAAATCCTAAAAAGCCTACAAGCGAGCCTGCAAGTCATTAAATGGGAGGGGAGATTTTTTCCTAGATCTGCTCCTGTCGTTGTCCCGTTACGCAAAGAAAGTAAATAAATCTTTCCCAGTTCCTCAAAGAGGAGCACGTCGAATTCAACGGCAATTTTTACTCAACTTTGAAGCAAGTTAACATTCCATAGGTCGCACGCCCTAAGGTGTCAGAATCGAAAGAAATGGCTGGCAAGAATTCAAATTTGTACCAATTCATTCACTTCAAAGAGCAAAAAAGTTTGTTTTTCAATTTGTGGCAATGAGTTGAAATAAAAAAGTGCGAAAAAAAATCAAATAGGCTAAACTGTGGCCATTATTTTTGTTTGCTTTTTAAATCCAGTACGATGTTGTTTCTTCACGCCACATTTTAATTTCATGGGAATCACAGGTTTAATATTGTTCAATCTAGATGACATTTCTATGTAACGCGAAAAAAATAACAATAGTTTTAAATGGGCAAAAGAATAGTCAGTTCATGAAATGTATTGTTTTTTAAAATGAAAATGCTGATAAGTCAACATTTGGTGTATGATAGAAATAAATGCCTTTCAATTGAAAATATTTTAAACAATCTATTAATGCAATTTACAATTATTTGTGAAATTGATTTAATTTTTTTTTAATTTTTCTCAACTCAAATTACAATACTTCTCATTTTCTCCTAATAAGAAAGGACTGGTTTAGGTTGACAGAAGCGGCCATGTTGAAAGTGGTTTAGTTTGACAATAGGTTTTTTTCTCTCTGTTTATCCCATCCCAGGTTAAGACGTGTTTTGCTCGTGTTGTCATCTCGCGTGCTTGGAAGTTTTTGACAGATGGAGGTGGAGGAATCCTCCGAGGAGGAAGATTTTCGTCTCGTCCGCGGCAATCGGAAGCGGAAGAAGTCCAGCGAGGTCACTGGGATCGGCATCGAAGGAGAAAAAGTTGAGAAGACCCTACTCAACAACAACAAGTTCAGCCCGCTAGTGGATAACAAAACCAACAACAATGCCAGCCCATAGCGGAAAGTCGTAAATTTGGTTTCAAACCGATTTACAAACTAACCCGATTTGGAACCAAGGTGACCTGCTTCTCTGTCAAAGATTTTGACAAGTTGCAAGAGCTACTCAAGAAGAAGAAAGTGGAATTCTACACCCACGATCGGCGGAGCGAACGAAATCATCGGGTGGTTCTTCGTGGTTTTCCTGATGAACTGAAACCGGACGAGGTCAAGTACCTTCTGAAGAGGGATCTCAAGCTGGACGCGCTGGAGGTGCATATCATCAAGCGGAAGGAAAAGTCCACCGTGGACGAAACTCCGTACATTGTGGTCTTCCCCAAGGGATACACCAATCTGAGGGAGCTCTCTGCAATGAAAGTTGTGGCAAGCACTATCATCCGGTGGGAGGCCTACCGGAACAAGCGGCCGAACGAGACCCAGTGCAGGAACTGCTTGCAGCTGGGTCATGGAACGAGGAACTGCCACCTCAAGGGGAGGTGCAACAACTGTGGGAGTCCCCACAAGACGGACGAGTGCAAAGTCCAAGAAGCCGAGCCGAAGCGGTGTGCCAACTGCTCTGGAGCCCACGAAGCCACGGACCGCAGCTGCCCTAAGCGTGTGGACTTCATCCGGAGGCGCCAGCAGGCGTCGAAACCAAAACCGCCAGCAAGGAAGGCGGAGAAGCAGAGTCCAGCAGTTCCGGCGTTTACGCCGGCGGAGTTCCCTCCGCTGCCGGGCGCAGTCCCGGACGGAAAATCGAAGGATCGCCCTCGTCCAGCCAAGGTGGCCCCCGAGACGGTGGAGCCACGGAGAAGGAAGCCGGGGAGGTACTCTACAGTTCGGCTGAGCTGTGGGGGATTTTCTCCGAGTACATCGGCAGGTTCAAGACCTGCAAGACCCGCTTAGACCAAGTAACCCTCGCCAGTTACATGATCTCCAAGTATGGAATTTAAGGAGTTTTTTTTTGTTGTTATTAGGCTGGTACAAATATTTTTTAAAATTTCCCCCCCCCCCCCCCCCCACTCTTCAAAATTGGCCCGAAAAATCAGGGGGCAAAAAAAAAATTTTACAATAAACTTCAAAATTTCAATGAAAATTCAAGTGCAACCAGCTGAAATCAAATTAAAATACTTTCTCCTGCTTTTAAAATCATGTTTAGCATGTTTGGGTTTATTAAAAAATCTTTATATATATTTTTTTATTCTTTGGCCCCCCCCCCCCCCCCCCCCCTTGACATCGGCCAGGGCCGAGGGACAAAAACTTTTTTAAATATTTGCATCGGCCTTATATATTGTTTTACTGATCCTCGGTCCCAACCTGGTCACAGCACCTAAAAGGACCTAATAAAAATAAGTTAAGAAAAAAAATGATGGAAAGAGAGGAATCACAAATCCATATAAATAATTTCAAGATTTATCAGGTGTAAACCGAAAACGCGATGAAAAATTAAAGTGGAAGAATAAGGCTTTTAACTGCTTATTTAATAGTCGATGTACAGGACGCGGCACTGTTTAATCATTTTCTGACGTACATTCAATTTTGCAGTCCAAACCCAGTCATTGAATTGAAAAAATAAAATTCTTTTTCTGATTTTCTTTTCTTGATTTGTGTGCACCGACGTCGAAGACCAAGATTGTTTTCTTTTTGCTCTTTGGTCTGACAGTCTTGGTCTGCCAGATTTGGTCTGACATCTTTATCATGGATTTTGGTCTGGACTAGGCGAGGGATAGAACACAGCACCTTTCTGCCCCTATCATGCTGATCAATCACGGCGCCGGCCAAGACCAGTGGTAAGATCACGGGGAAGAGGATGGGAGCGTTAGTCCGATACTTGCATTTCACCATGCAAGTATCGGAATAATCGGCTGCGTATCCCGGAAATTTATCACGTGAGTTTCAAGGGGTTATTTAGTAAGACGGGTGTGAAGCCAGGATTCATCGTGGTAAGTGATGCGATCATGTGTTATCGGTTGAAATGTATTGTTTATTATTTCAATACT